>NC_069380.1:174169785-174771285 GCF_027475565.1 Acinonyx jubatus | reverse complement strand
AGCCCTGACCTCCCCTTCTTTCCAAGCCTAACACCTCACTCTAGGGTCACCTCCTTTCCTGGCTCTGGCTCAAGTTCAGGTGTGTCCCCAGCTCCACCGATCCCAACTCTTCCAGACACGGCAGAAGTTTCTCGGTCTCCACGCCTCGGCATTCTCACAGAATCTGCGTGGCCTTACAAAGTGTGCCTAGAATCCGTTTTACGGCGGATGCCTCGTCTCGAATGCCAAGGTCCTATAAGCGCCCCTTTGTCTCCCCCTGAGGCGCCGAGCGCGGTGCCGGACGCACAGGAAGTACTCAGAAACGAGCTGGGGGCAGCGGCCGTGACCAGAGGGGGCGCCCAGCACGGAGGGACCAGCCGGGCTGAGGGAAGGTCTCCCCAAAGAACAAGGGTCACCAGGACCGAAGCGCGGAACCCCGAGTTCAGGGCCGGCAGCCCCTCTGCGCCCTTCTGAGCCGGGGCCAGGGCTGATCCGGGCCCGCGCCCCTTCCTTCCGGACCCGGTCCACGCGCCCGGGGCCACCCATCTCCAGCGCCCTCACCTTGTAAACCTTTCCGAAGGCGCCGTCGCCCAGCTCGCCCACGATCTCCCACACTTCGTTGGGGTCCACGTCCCGGCGGACGTGCTCATATTCGCGGGACTTTCTCTTCTCGAAGGTAGACAGGCGCAGGATGCGACGAAAATTGGCGAAAGCCATGGCTGGGGGCGCGCGAGCCGGGGGGCGAGGTGGCGCCGGCTCCGGCTCGGGCTCAGGCTGTGGCTCCGGCGGCCGCGAGGAGGAGGGGCTGGAGGACGCCGCGGCGCTCGGGGGTTCTCCCCAGACCCGCCCTTCCCCGCAGCCCGTCCCCGGTCAAGTGCGCCCCGGGCTGCGCGCGGCTGGAGCACCCGGAACCGCGCAGGCGGCCGCGGTCCCCGCCCCCGCTCGGTCCCGTCCCCGGGGCCGCCTCCCGACTGCCCGCCCAGTTCGCGCCGCGCCCCCACCGGGGCTCGGGACGCGTTCTGGGGACCTGGCCCCGCGCCCACCCACGGCCCGGCTCCACCTGCCGCTCCCCGGCAACGCCCGAAGACCCCTTAATTGGCTGCGGGCGCTCCCCGGCTCCGCCCGTCGCCGCAGGGCACTCTGGAAACTGTAGTCCCCTGCGCGCCGCCCGCCCGCCCGCGAGCTACGGGCTGGGCTTTAACAGAGCTTAGGGCATCCTTCCGCGGGACCGGCCCGGGTCTGCGAGGCCAGCCACGCCGCGTGGCTCTCAAAATGTCTGTGGGGGCGAGAGGGGAAGCAAATTGGCTTTCGCGAACGCCCACTGATTTGTTGTCCAAAGGCCAAGAAGGTGAAAGGCATCATTAATCACTTAATCTGCCCCGCAACTACTCCGCAAGCCTGCTCTGCTCGCGCCCACTTTTCAAGTGAGGACTCCCGGCGGGCAAAGGCACCAGCCCCAGGCTGCACATCCCGTTGGCGGATCCAGTGCGGTTTCCTTGGCGTGGTGCTGCCTCCTAGTGCACGAAATGCTGCGCCCCTTGCGGCCGCCGTCAGTCACTGGAGGCCTGGACTTCCTCGCTCGTTTCCTGCTTCCCAGGGGCTCTTCCCGACCAGGATCCACAAACCGGTCAGCATTAGAGGGCTGGGGGAAAGAACTTAGTTATCACCTGCTTTATGATGGATCTTAAGGTATATATGCATATTAAGTAAAAACTTTCTTAGTCTTAATTTCCCAATTTTAAAAAATGAGCTCATTACAGATAGAACTGAAGTTTGCTTTGCCCACCATCATCTTTGATCCTGCCTGTTTGACACGCTCCACTGCCACTGTACCAGCTACTGTTCGCTGTCACTGGGACAATGATACTTTTATCTAATCTACAAGGTAGTTCTGTGAAAATTGATAAAAAGAAACCTCACTAGAGCGGAGTCCTGAGGCTAGAAGGGGGATCTGGCAGCACTTGATGTCAATTACAGAAAAATTGTCAATTGCAAACCCCAACGTAAGAATATTCAACAGGAAAACCATCAATTACAGGGCCCAACAGGGAAAGATGCATATTGCATCTTGGGGAAGAAATTGACTACCCTGGTAACTCAGTCAATGGAAAACCATTATCACCCCAAACTCTTGCTTTTCTCTGATAGGATTTCCTTCCAAACAATTCTCTCCAACTTTCTCCTTCTCCATAAAATAAAGTTATTTTCCTTCGTCTGTTGTATTTGCCTATGGTTTTGCCTTAGCGTGCATGTCCTGAATTGTGATTTTCTTGTATTCTTGTATAAACCCATTTTGCTGGTAAAAACAAAAACAAAAACAAAAAACCTGGCCACTTTTTATATTATATTTCCAAATAAAGCATGCTGAGGGGTAGGAAGACTGGATTATAAATCTACCTCATAATCAAATAGCATTTCAGGGAATGTCACTCTCCTGGAATCCCCACCCCTACAGAGAATGCCAATATTGAGATGTTTTCACCCCTTCTTGAGCAGGGTGCAAATATGAAGTGTAGTTCTTAGTTTGGAAAACTAACTAAAGAAGCCTGGGATGCTGGTGGTGGTCTGCACAACACGTTCCCCGAGTAAAGGTTGCCAAGAGGTTTGAAAGGTTCCGACACCTTCCGAGCAGTCAGAACTGTAGAGGGTCTTTGCCACTAAAAGAAGGAAAATTCTCACTGAGAAAGCCAATGTTTCAACCTCCCCAAACAAGCTGAAAGGCGGGTCTTTCATTAGTTTCTGTCCATTTGACCAACTCCACGAAGAGGGTGAGGGGACAAAGGGGAAGTCTTTCCCACTGGGAAGTGGAGATTGTGACTTTGCAGAAGCTGTAGGTCTGAGGGGATGAGAGGTCCAAGCCTTAGCTCATCCCCAGGCCTGCACCCAACCCAGGCGCACCAACCCAGGGCTCTGTGACTGGCTCTGTGATCACTCCAGAAAGAAATGAAATGAGAAACAAAAATGGAGAGGTTCATCCAAATGCACTAAGTGAAAGAAGCCCAACCCAAAAGAACACATATGATTTCGCTGATACGAAATGTCTGGAAGAGGCAAAAGACCACATATTTTAAGGTTCTATTTTCATGAAACATCTAGAAAAGGCAAACTCACAGAGACAGAAAATAGATTAATGTTGCTATGAAATGGGGATTAACTGTAAATAGACATGAAGAACCTTACTAGGGTGATGAAAATATTCTAAAGTTGGAGTATATGGGCATGTGGGTGGGTCAGTTGAGAGTCGGACTCGACTTCAGCTCAGGTCGTGATCCGAAGGTCGTGGGATCAAGCCCGGAGTTAGGCTCCAGGCTGAGTGTGGAGCCTGCTCAAAATTCTCTCTCTCTCTCTCTCTCTCTCTCTCTCCCACTCTCCCTCTCCCACATTCATGCACTCTCTCTCTAGGAATAAATAAATAAGATTATGGTGATGATGTCACAACTCAGTAAATTTTCTAAAAATCACTGAATTGAGGGGTGCCTGGGTGGCTCAGTCGGTTAAACGTCTGACTCTTGGTTTGTGCTCAGGTCATGATCTCACAGTTTCTGAGATCAAGCCCCATGTCAGGCTCTGCACTGACAGCACAGAGCCTGCCTAGGATTCGCTCCCTCTCCCTCTCCCTCTGCCCCTCTCTCTTTCTCTTTCTCTCTCTCAAAATAAATTAAATAAATAAATAAATATCACTGAATTGTACACTTGAAATGGGTGAATATTACTACATGTAAACTGTACTTCAATAAGGTTGTAAGAAATCAAACAGGTTCAACAAAACTAGAGGAACATTTCAGAAGTAACTAGTAGACTAGTCAAAAAAAAATTTTAAAGAGAGGAAAAATATTCACCAGAGACAATGAAAAAAGAGATATAATATTGGGTACTGTAAAGGTTTTTAAATCACAAAATGATATTTTAAACAAATTTATGTGAATACATTAAAAAAAAATTAAGTGGTCTCCTCACCCAACATGGGGCTCAAACTCACGACCTCGAGATGGAGTCGCATGCTCCTTGACTGAGCCAACCAGGCGCTCCAACATAAATAAATTGTAATCTACATGAAATTGGTAATCATGTGCAAGAAAATAGAAATGATATAAATAATATATATAAATGATGTGTAAAGATACATAATTTCTTGTTTTAATGTTTATTTATTTATTTAATTTTTTTTTTAACGCTTTTATTTATTTTTGAGTCAGGGAGAGACAGAGCATGAACAGGGGAGGGTCAGAGAGAGGGAGACACAGAATCTGAAACAGGCTCCAGGCTCCGAGCTGTCAGCACAGAGCCCGACACGGGGCTCGAACTCATGGACCGCGAGATCATGACCTGAGCCGAAGTCAGCCGCCCAACCGACTGAGCCACCTGGGTGCCCCTATGTTTATTTTTGAGAAAGAGAGTGCAGGGGAGAGGCAGAGAGAGAGGGAGAGAGAGAATCCCAAGCAGACTCTGAGCTGTCCGTGCAGGGCCCAACCCAGGGCTCTGTCTCACAAACTGTGAGATCAGGACCTGAGTGGAAATCAAGAGTCGGACACTTAACTGACTGAGCCACCCGGGGGGCCCTATAAATATACATCATTTGAATAAGAAACAAAAGCCTAAATAAACTAATAACCAATAAAGAAAATAAAAAATCAAAAGTCTATACCTACCAAAAGACATCAGATTATGTAACACTACAAATAATTTCCCCCTATACGTATTCTTTTTGTTTTGTTGTTTTTCTCTCTTTATATACATTTTTTTAATATTTATTTTTGAGAAAGAGAGAGAAAGAGTGCAAGCAGAGAGAGATGGAGACACAGAATACAAAGCAGGCTCCAGGCTCTGAGCTGTCAGCACAGAGCCCAGCACGGGGCTTGAACTCACAGACCGTGAGATCATGACCAGAGCCAAAGTCCAACACTTCACCCACTGAGCCACCCAGGCGTCTCTTCATATACATTTTTTAAGAAGATAGGAAAAAAAGGAATTCTACTCATTTTATGAAATAAGATTGACCACAACTAGATAAGGACAGTAAAAGAAAATTATAGGCTATTTTCACTTATGAATTAAATGAGAGAAAAATAAATTACTAGCCAGATGAAACCAGAGGTGAATAAAAACATCATGACCAAGAAAGGTTTATCCAGGAGTACAAGAACGGTCTTACATCAGACTGTTATCAATGTAAGACATTGCACTGACAAAGGAAAAAAGAAAATCACAGTCACAACATAGAAAAAGCATTTGACACCATTCTTAGGTCGGATTCCTCCAGACGGAAGGATCAGGATTTGGGTACAAGTAGTTTATTTGGGAGGTGATGCCAGGAGGCACCAGTAGGGAATGGGAGGCATGAAGCCAGTAAAAGATGGACTTTGGGGCGCCTGGGTGGCTCTATCAGTTAAGCACTCGACTTCAGCTCAGGCCATGGTCTCACAGTTCATGAGTTCAAGCCCTGCATAGAGCTTCAAGCTAACAGCACAGAGCCTGCTTGCGATTCTCTCTCTCTCTCTCTCTCTCTCTCTCTCTCTCTCTCTCCCCCTCCCCCTCTCTGCTCCTCCCCCACTCTCTCTCAAAATGAACTTATAAAAAAAAAAAAAGAAAGAAAGAAAAATGATGCACTTTGGAGCTGATTACTACTGCAGCCACCTGGGGCTAAATCCCACTGGGGAATTCTGGAACTCAAGACACAACACACTTCAGAGTCAACTCACCCCAGAGGCAAGGAAATGGGAAGTTTTCCCCCAAGCCCCATCTGTCCTTGGCCAAGAGCTGCTCCCTTGGGCAGCACTTCCAGCATGCCCTGCTTGAGGGACAAGAAAACACCCCTAAGTTGAGAGATGTCACGGGGCTTTGTAGAGCTTCTACTACAAGTCTTTACATTTCCTATTTCTTGTCCTTTCCTATAGCATTTGCTAGGGGCTCTAGCCATATGTTAGTTACACAGTAACGGTGAAGATGGGAATTTTTGTCTTGGTCCAACATTTAATGGAAAAGGGTTTAAAGTGTCTCCACCAGGTATGATATTTGTGAAAGCATGGTGGCAAACGATTTTTACACAAAAAGAAGCTTCCTGCTATTCCTAATTTGCTAAAATTTTTTTTTATCATAGCATATCGTTTTTATATCATCTATAAAGTAGAACGTTAGCAAATATTTTTATGCATTTATTATATGTCAATCATATAATTAATCATATGATTTTTGTCCCCTAGCCTATAAACATGGTGAATTTCACTGGGGCGCCTGGTTGGCTCAGTCGGTTGGGCGTCGACTTTGGCTCAGGTCATGATCTCGCGGTCCGTGAGTTCGAGCCCCGAATCGGGCTCTGGGCTGACAGCTCAGAGCCTGGAGCCTGTTTCGGATTCTGTGTCTCCCTCTCTCCCTGCCCCTCCCCTGCTCATGCTCTGTCTCTCTCTGTCTCAAAAATAAATAAATGTTAAAAAAAAAATTAAAAAAAATGGTGAATTTCATTGATTAAAATATTCTTGCATTCCCGGAAAGTAAGTATTTTGCCTGGCAAATCTTATATTTAGGATTTTTGTATCTATGCTCACAAGTCAAATGGGTCTATACTTTTCTTGTGCTGCCTTTATCTGGTTTTAAAATCAAGATAATGTTAAAATGAAAAACAAATGGAGACCAGGCTTGCTTGAAAATTCTTCAGCAGACAAAACCATTTTAATCATACAAACAAAGCTTAATTTAGCTTATTTTGCAAGACTAATTTGACCTGGGTCATTTCTTGCATATGCCTCTGGAAATCACAAGCAAAAGTTGAACTGTTTCCCAAGGTTGATAGGTGGTAACCACTGACCATTTCCTTATCATTTAAGAATATTCTAATAACAAATCACTGTGAGAAATAGTCACTACTTTCTCACTATATAAACTGCTTTTTAACAATATACTCCTGAGCCTCATTCCATGTTTTGGTTTGAGTGTTCCTGGTCTGAGAACTGTATTTTTGGTGTTTGCACAATATATTTTACTAATTACTACTTAAGTGATTTGTCAGTTTCACTGCTATTATTCCTGAATTTTTTGTAAGATTTTATTTTTTAAATTTTTTAATATTTATTTATCTTTGAGAGAGAGACAGAGTGAACATGAGCAGGGGAGGGGAAGAGAGAGAGGGGAATAGAGGATCTGAAGCAGGCTCTGTGCTGACAGCTCGAACTCACCGACTGTGAGATCATGACCTGAGCCGAAGTCGGATGCTTAACCAACTGAGCCACCCAGGTGCCCTTAAGATTTTATTTTTAAGTAATCTCTACACCTGCCATGGAGCTCGAACTTACAACTCCAAGATCAAGAATTGCATGCTCTACCAGTAGCCAGGTGCCCCTCTTGTCTCACTTTTTGATGGCAGTTTATTATTCGTTTTAGACATTGCAAATATCTCTCTGATTTATCATCCATTAACTTTGTAAACAGTGTCTTCTATTGAGCAAATATGCTTAATACTGATGTGATTGAATTATTTGTGTCTAATTTTTGTAATTTTTAAAAATCAACTTTATTGAGGTTTAATTTACATTCAAGAAAAATGCACCCATTGTGAGCACACAGTTCTATGTATATGACCATGTAACTGTCACCAGAGTCAAGGTACAGAACTTGTCCATCATCTGAGAAAATTCCTTCTGCTTCTTCAGCAGGCAATCCCCATTCACACTCCTGGTCCCAGCAACAGCTGATGTTTTCTGCCACCATATATTGGAATTGCCTTTCCTAATTTATCATCTAAGTGGAATCATATTCTTTTTAAAATTAATTTGTTTATTTTGAGAGAGAGAGAGAGAGAGAGACGGTGCATGAGCAAGATAAGGCAGAGAAAGGGAGAGAGAGAATCCCAAGCAGGCTCCGTGCTGTCAGCATGGAGCCCCGTGCGGGGCTCCGTATCACCAACCGTGAGATCGTGACCTGGGCTGAAACCAAGAGTCGAACGCTTAACCTACCGAGCCACCCAGGCGCCCCCAGTATGTGCTCTTTTAAGTCTGGCTTCTTTTCACTCATGTTGTTGCAATATTTAATGGTGGCTGCCAGGAGAGGAATATAAGGCCTCCACTACTTCCCCAGAAGTGCAAAAGCAACCGCCTTCAAAGCAAAAGCTTTATGCTATTGGGAGAGGAGAACAAAACCCCTCCCTCCCAGGGCCCAGGTAAAGACCTCTGGCTCTTACCTTGGGCAAAGGGAAGGGTCCTTTGTCTTTTTGTGCGGTCACTCAGGAACTCGGCTGACCTGACGGAGCACCAGGTCTTGAATGCTGCCAATTACCATGGCATTGGCAAAGAGTTCTGATATTCCAAGAGTCGTTACAGCAGCTAGCAGCACTCACTCTGACTACAACACTGGAAAAATGCGGTTAAATATGACACGGTTTCTTCTCCCTCCTCCCAGCGGCAGCAGATCTTTCCCTTGGTAGCTCCTGGTGAGTTCTGAGAGCACCTGCAGCTAGAGTCCTCATATGACATTATTTTTAGTGTCGTATACGGTAAATACTCATTTAGATTTACTCACTCATTTTCAAGTTCTGGTGCTCTTGTTCCCTTCCTGAATTTCTGTGTTTCCACGTGGGATCATTTTTCTGTGCCGGAAAAATTCACTTGTGGGTGTTATTTTTCTCAGTGTTTATGTGTATGGGTTTAGTTTGCTAATGTTTTCTTTAGAATTATTGCATTTATGTTCATGAGTGAGATTTGTAACTTTCCTTTCTTATACTG
Organism: Acinonyx jubatus; assembly: GCF_027475565.1. NCBI lineage: Eukaryota > Metazoa > Chordata > Mammalia > Carnivora > Felidae > Acinonyx > Acinonyx jubatus. Next base: position 174,762,595 of record NC_069380.1, on the reverse strand, counting down.
ATTTGCCATGTGTTGGCATGCAGATAATATTAGACACATAAAATGAGTTGGAGAGTTTCCTCTCTTCATGATTCTTCAGAAGACTAGTAAAGCTGTTGTACCCCCATTTTTTTTTTAAAGTAAACTGTATGCCCAAGGTGGGGCTGGAACTCACAACCCCAAAATCAAGAGTCATGCGCTCTGGGTGCCTGGGTGGCTCAGTCGGTTGAGCATCTAACTTCAGCTCAGGTCATGATCACATGGCTCATGGGTTTGAGCCCTGCATTGGGCTCTGTGCTGACAGCTCAGAGCCTGGAGCCTGCTTCGGATTCCATGTCTCCTTCTCTGCCCTTCTCCTGCTTGTGCTCTGTCTCTGTCTCTTTCTCAAAAATTAATAAACATTAAAAAAAAAAGTCATGTTTTACTGAGCCAGCCAGGTGCCCCGCATGTTGTACAGTTTAAACTCACATAATGTTGGGGCACTTGGGTGGCTCAGTCGGTTGAGCATCGCACTTCCACTCAGGTCATGATCTCACAGTCGTGAGTTTGAGCCCTGCATAGGGCTTGCGGCTGTCAGTGCAAAGCCTGCTTCAGATCCTCTGTCTCCCTCTCCTGCCCCTCCCCGACTCGTGCTGTCTCAAAAATAAATAAACATTAAAATTTTTTTTTCACTCAGTGTCGTATGTCAATTGAATCTCAATAGAGTTCAAAAAAAGAATTGTAAAATAGCTAATTAAAAAGTATATTGATTACAAATTGAAATAACATTTCAGACACACTGGGTTAAATGTTATCAAAATTAATTTCACTTCTTTTTACTTTTTAAAAAAATGTGGCTACTAGAAAATTTCAAATTATGTATGTGACTCATATTTGTGGTTCACGGTGTATATTTATTGGACATAGATATTTTAGCTTTTGAAGATTTTAAGTAATCTCTACACCCAACATAGGGCTTCAAACCTACAACCCCAAGATCCAGAGTCACAAGCCCCACCCACTGAGCCAGCCAGGTGCCCCTAATTTAGCTTTTTAGAGCTGTGTATAGTATTCTTATACGTATTTTGAACTCTTCCGCATCAATAATTGTTCCCTTCCTCGTTCTCAGTTTTAGAAATCTTTTTATCACACTTGCCAAAAGTTTATCTGTGTTTATTGGTCTTTCCCTAAAACCAGCTTTCATGCTAGACCTAACCATGAGTTTATAGAAAATACAGGAGACAGAAGAATGTGTTAACACATTGGAGAGAAAATCTGCAAAAACCAGAATGTTTTCTTCTACACAACAGTCTGGATTCTTCAACAAATAAATTTCAAGAAAAAGAAAAGAGGAGCCTAAAGATATTAAGAAACAGACTAAAGTAATACTTAGATCTGTTTGGCTTCCTGACTTAAATAAATCATCTATTAAAAATCTAAAAGGGTGCGCCTGGGTGATTCAGTTGGTTGAGTGTCTAACTCTTGATTTCAGCTCAAGTCCTGAACCCAGGGTTGTGGGATCAAGCCCTGGGTCGGGCTCCCTGCTCAGCATGGAGCCTGCTTGGGATTCTCTATCTCTTTCTCTCTTTCTCTTTCTCTCTCTCTCTCTCAAATGAATTGAGATTTGTTTAAAAAATTTTTTTAAATACAGAAAAATTTAAAAAATTAAAGAAAATTAGGAAAACTTGAATGCCGAGTGAATATTTGATGACACTAAGGAATGCTGTTTGGTTTTAGGTATAGAAGTGATAGGTGGTTATGTTAAAAATAAAAGAGTCGCTCTCTTCTTGAAATATATATTCAAATCTTCACAGATGAGAAGTTATGTCTGGGGTTTGCTTCAAAATAATCCAGTTGGTGGTGGTGGTGGTGGATGGGGGAATAGAGATGAAACAAGATGGGCCCTGAGTTGGTAATTGTTGAGGCTGGATGCTGATTGCATGTAGGTTTTTATACCAATCTCTTTACTTTGTGATATACAGTATTTGCAAATTCCATTATAAATTTTGTGAAAGAAAAAAACAGGCCTTGGGGCACCTGGCTGGCTCAGTCAGTGGAGCACGTGACTCTTCTAAAAATTTTTTTTCTGTCTCAAAAATAAATAAAAACATTAAAAAATAAAAATAAAAATTAGGGGAGGGGAGGCGCCTGGGTGGCTCAGTCGGTTGAGCGTCTGACTTCGGCTCAGGTCATGATCTCGCAGTTCGTGAGTTCGAGCCCCGCAGCGTCGGGCTCTGTGCTGACAGCTCGGAGCCTGGAGCCTGCTTCGGATTCTGTGTTTCCCTCTCTCTCTGCCCCTCCCCTGCTCATATTCTGTCTCTCTCTGTCTCAAAAATAAATAAAAACATCAAAAAAAATTGTTTTAAATAAATAAATAAATAATGTGGGGGGGGGGTCTTTATTTTGAGAGAGAGACAGAGTGTAAGCAGAGAGTGTTCTCGCATTCATTTCTAAACAGTCTGTGATTTTCGGTTACAACTGGTGATGTGGTGGCAGAGGAAAACCAAGGTAGCGAGAGATTTAAGACCACATATACTACCAGCCAGGCCAGAGGACTGGGAGGAAGCAACTTTAATTTTTTTACTGACTGCTTCCTGTGATGTCTCTGCTTACTCCCAGAGCCTCTCTCGAGCCAGCATTCTAGTTCCAGAACCCTCCTCTGTTCCAGGTCGTCCGCGCCTTCGGCCTCCGGAGCACCACGATGAAACTGAAGCAGGGCTCGTTTCTGTGGTACCTCTATCTGGACAAGCTATACTGCCTGTTATCCGTGAGGAACGTGAAGGTCTTGGTGGAGTATTTTCACCTTCTCGACGTGCACCACAACAACACCTTGAACGGTCAGTTCTTTCAGCCACGTCTGCTCTGAGATGTCACCTGGTTTTTAACTAACGTGCAGGGGCACTTGTGGAGCTGGGAACGGCCTGATTAACAGAGATGCATTTTATCCTCTCAGTGAAGCAGGGAGAATGGCCAACTGAGACTTGACACTGGGGGCGGTTGCGGGAGGGGGAGAAGTTTGCGGGCTCTGGGGTGAAATTCTGGCGCTCCTTGGTGGTTTGGAGAAGGTATCATCACCTTCTTTGAGTATCATTTTCCTCATCCATACATGAGGCTCCTAGTAAAAAAAAAAAAAAAAGATAATGAGATAATGTATGGAAAACGTTTAGCACAGTGCCTGGCACATGGTAAGAACTTCGTGTTTGTTATTATTATAATTATTCCTGGGGGCTGAGTCCCATTCAGGCATTAACCCTTAAGACCCCCTAACAAGATCTCTCATCTGTCAAATGGAAGGTTTGAGTCAGTAATCTGCAGGATCCCTTCTAATTCCTGGTACTTGTGACCAAGTATTGACAATCTCAACCCTGCCTTTGAATGCATAAACTAATAGACCAGTTAAAATACTTTAAGTTTATTTTGTTTTGTTTTGTTCTTAAGGACCAGGTATAAGCAAAGTATCCTAACCATTTGTCGTGACCTGAGGGAAATAAATGCCATTTGTGAATAAGGTGTTTCTTCCGTAAAGATTTGTTAAGAGTTTACACAATCTTTAGAAAATGCTTAAAGGACACCTTCATTTTCTCATAATTTCATGTCTCAGTTTTTCTCTTTATATACAGATGTACACATAGTATGCCACCAAATCTCTGCACTAACCCCAACCTAGATAAAGCAAGTGTAGGTCACCTTGCTGTAAACAGAAAAGCTGGGACTGAAACCCAGGGCTTTCTGATCACAAAGCCTACGCTCATAATCTCACTGGAATATTTGCTGAGAAGTCTGATCTCCCTAGTAACTAAATCACTCCCTGATGATGCAGTGCCTGAGAGATAAAGTCACACTCCTGTCTTCTGGTCACCAAGGGATTGGATAGTGACCTGACAGAGTGAAGGCAACAGCCTTAAGTTTTGCCTTCCAGGGAGGCAGTGACATAAGGCTTTGGACACTTGAGTGGGCCAGAGCCAGATGCTTTTTTTTTTTTAATGTTTTTTATTTTTGAGAGAGCACACGTGAGGGAGGGTCAGAGAGAGAGAGAGAGAGAGAGAGAGAGAAAGGAGACACAGAATCCAAAGCAGACTCCAGACTCCCAGCTGTCAGCACAGAGCCCAACGCGGGGCTTGAACTCGTGAACTATGAGATCATGACCTGAGCTGAAGTTGGACGCTTAACTGACCAAGCCACCCAGGTGCCCCGAGCCAACTGCTTTAAAAACAGTATTTGTTAAGTAGCTACTATATCCCACACTAAAACATTTCTCCAGGAGCAACTACACAAAAAACACTGTGTATATACATAATGTGCTATTCCCACGTGTTCGTACCTGGTGGGATGTGGGGAAGGAACATCAAGAGACCATCAGATTCTTCTCAAATCATGACACTGTGGGGACACCTGGGTGGCTCAGTCAGTTAAGCGTCCAACTCTCGGTTTTGGTTCAGGTCATGATCTTGCGATTTGTGAGTTTGAGCCTCACATTGGGCTCCATGCTGATGGTGCAGAGCCTGCCGGGAATTCTCTCTCTCTCCCTGTCCTGTGCACTCTCTCAAAATAAATAAACTATTAAAAAATTGTTTAAAAAATCATGACATTGTGATGACTGGTTCACTATGCTCTTCAGCTGGGACTCCAAATGACATACATGTTTTATGTATTTATTAGAGCCACATTTTATGCAAGAGATAGTTTCTGGAATCAGTGGGTAAAGGGATATCACATAATCACAAAGTTACACTTCAAAATCCCTGGTTACCATGGGTGATTTGCATACACAATCTGTAAGCCACATGCTGTTATATAAATGTGTCACCATGTTGGTTTCTTCCATCTTGTACTCCCTGAGACAGATGATTAGTGAGTAGAATTTCTGGCAAAAACCTTCCTTGTTTTTTTTTTTAAATTACAGTATTTTTTCTCTGTATATGATTGAATACATATGTATTAATTAATCTGCAACAGATATGGCATCACTATGGAAAGAGCAAGGCAGAATCAGACAGACTCTGAATCCCAGCTCTGTCACTCCAAGTAGGGTCCACGGACCAGCAACAGCCATATCACCTGGGAGCTTGCCAGAAATGTAGACTCAGGGGGCGCCTGGGTGGTTCAGTTGGTTAAATGTCTGCCCCTGATCTCGGCTCAGGTCATGATCTCACAGTTACGAGATCGAGCCTCACATCAGGCTCTGCACCGACAGCTCGGAGCCTGCTTGGATTCTCTCTCTCCCTCTCCCCCTCCCCCACTCGTGTGTACACGCTCTCTCTCTCTCAAAATAAACTTAAAAAAAAAAGAAAGAAATGTAGACTCAGTCCAACACCAGATTTCTTGAATCAGAATCTGTATTTTTACAAGATTCTCAAGTGAACGGTATGCTCATTACAGTTACACAAGTACTGAAATAGACTAGTTACTATCTGAGGCTTATTTTAAACGAGTATCATACCACTTTCCCTGTAGGGTTGTCAGGCTTCAGTGAAATGTGGCATTTAAAGCACCTAGAACCTAACGTGTTCAGTGATTGCTCTTTCCCCCATAGCCAAATCCATTTGCTTTATAGAAGCATGAGGAATACTGATACTTTTTTTTTTTTTGAGAGAGAGTGTATGCATGAGCGGGGGAGGGACAGAGGGAGAGAGAGAGAGAGAGAGAGAGAGAGAATCTTAAGCAGGCTCCACACTCAGTGCGGAGCCCCATGCAGGGCTCAATCCCACAACCCTGAGATCATGACCTGAGCTGAAATCAAAAGTCGGACACTTAACTGACTGGGCTATCCATGCTCCCTGGTACTTTTCTAAACATGATTTTTAAATTTCTCATTTTGATGACCTCAAGTGAAAGACCCTTGCAAAATGTCAGTTTCTCCAAGAAAGTGTCCTGGGCTCCCAGTGAGAATTAACCTCTTCCATGTAGGAAGAGCACTCCATGCCCTTTACTGGTTATGGACACACATCTGTCTGCTCAGTCGAGCGCAGGAGCCGGGGTGGAGAATCAAGCCCAATCTACTATCTCCTTCCCCACAAATCTGGGCACAGTGCTTTGTCACACAGCTCAAGGGCAATTACGACTGGAGGCGTTGTGGAAGGAACAGTGACAAAGCCAGAAACAGTGTTACCATGACTATTCCCAGGTGGGCAAGCTTCCAACAGCTGCTACCGTTTCTGTGGCTCCCGCTTGTTTAGCATTTGGAAGAGTTTCGGAACAATCCAGCTCTGCATCTCCCCACCTTAACAGATGTGCTGTTTTACCACTTCCTTCATCATGTGACTAACTGGAAACGGAGGCAGATCATGATTGTGTTTAACATGCTGGACTGGAATGCTATGGGCGAGATTGGTTTTGACCAGTTCTACATGTTGGTCTGCATACTGCTGGCACAACAGGTGAGTAACAAGTCAGGATGTGGGGCAGAGGATGCAGAGCGTGGCTGCTGCTGCCATCTTGCTGAAGGCGAACTTGCAGTGAACTAAGACTGCATCAGACTTTGCCTTCCTTCCACTCGAAACAGGAAGAACAAAATGTGGGGAAAACTAGCTTTGGTTCCTAAACTGTCCATTTATAACCTAGAAATTCCCAAGTTAGCCAGCCTCCCTTGCCTGCTGCCCCGCCCATCTTTAGCCCTCCTGCACCCTCTTCCGGAAGATAGATCTCACTCTATCACTTCCCTCCTTGGCATGTCCATCCTTGCCCTTCATAGAGAGTCACCAGTAATCCCAAGTGCCTCACTCAATGATCCCTTCTCTCAGAGAATTTTCTGAAGGGAATGAAAGATGGAAATGAGACACGTTCTTCTTTGGGTTCCCACCTTACCTTATATATACTTTCTCGGTGTGTATTTATCTACTTCCCCCTTGGGAAGGAAACTTTTGTGTTCATCATCTTAACATCTTGTGATGTCTCACGGGCAGATTTTCACTCGAAATGCGTTCTAGTGACAAGGGTTCTGTCTAGCAGAATTGATCACAGCAGGTGGCTTAAGTTCCCCTTGACTGCAGATGCTGAAGCAGGACTTGCCACATTGACCATAGAAAGCTTTCAACCCTGAGCTCCTAGGATTTTGCCTTTTGGTTTTTTGGGTTTTAAGTAGGTTCACACCCAGCACTGAGCCCAATGTGGGCTTGAACTCATGACCCTGAGATCAAGACCTGAGCTGAGATTCAGAGTCAGACGCTTAACTGACGGAGTCGCCCAGGCACCCCTCTGCCTTTTGCTTTCAGTTCTCTGGGAAATGGATAAGTGAATATACTACTCTTGATGCAGCCCAAGTTTTGAAAGTAGCACCAACAACACTGTTCATCTTATTACGTATTTCTTCTCTCAATAGAATCACTTAGAAGAGCAGTTTATCTTCCGCCACTCCCGGCCTGTTTTTGAGCTGCTTGACCTGGAGGGGGAGCTGAGAATTGGTGCAGACAACTTCCACATGTACAACTTTCTCTTCAATATTAAAAAACAGGAACTCAAAGAGCTCTACCACGACTTTGACGTCACAGGTGACCGTGTAAGTGCAGATTCCCTAAGTGTGATTCCCTGGAAGCCTCTCTGTCCAAAGGCAGAGACAATGTCCTACTGCCTATGATAGACACAGTGGGGAGGAAGATGGGGAAATCCTGTTTGAGCGTGTCATGGCACTGGGAGCAGGAAAAAAAACCCAGAGATTTATAGGCCCGTGAAGAGAGAGGACCGAATACGTGTTATAGCATATAGATGCAAAATTACAGAAGGTTAGAGATGAAAATTTTGTTTAGAAGTTCAGAGAAGTGACTAGATTAATATGGCAGGAGGTGACACTGGGGAAAGAGTGTATAGAGTTAACTAAGTAGAAAGGAAGAAAGTCTCTAGTGGTAACGCAGGAGCAAACTCCTAAGAGGACACAAGTATGGTAAAGACCCTGAATCCTGCCTATTTAAAGAGGGAGTCTATGGCAGGGAAGAGAGTGGGAGCTAAGGTTGAAAAAGATGGATGATACTATGTAGAACCTTGGATGCCAGCCCGAAGTGTCTGGACTGGACGCAGAAGTAAGAAAGTGACCCATGGCTCCTTTGGAGTCTACAATACACTCTCTGTTCCTGGCTCCTAGACGACAATCAGACTATAATTATGTCCTAATTATTGAGCCTCTTCAAGTTTCCAAGTTTTTAAATGAGAAATGATTACAATCCTGTAGTCATCTGAAACAAAGTATCAAATCCTTCCTGAAATAATTTTTCTTTCTTTCCCCCAACAAAAGCGTCTTAATTACAAGGAATTTAAGCTGTTTACTATCTTCACCATGGACAAATACCAGGAGAGGCAGAAAGCAGAGAAAGAGAACGAGAAAAAGAGAAAGAAAGAGAAAAAGGCTCTGCTCAAAAAGAAAACGCATCAGGTTAACGTGAGCTCCAAACAGTCTTCTTTTACAAATAGATCTGAAAGTAGAATATAAGTAATTACAGCTGTTAACATGCCTAAAAATAAATTTAGAAGATCGAAGTGGGTATCTTTACATTGACTTCTACACATGAAAGGTTCAAATACGTGCTCTTCGATCAGCAAGTTAATCCTTTAATAACTTCTTGACCCCACAATAATGTAACGTGAAGTGCACATGTCTCAGTTCTGTTGCCGCTTTTCAGATCAACACTGCTCCTAAGGTCCCTGTATATCCAAATACTTACAAACACTGGCTGGAGCTAAGCAGCTGAAAGACAATGATACTTTTCCAATGTTTGTTCACTAGTTGTCCAATACTCTCAGAATCCTTTCGATTCTCTCAATCCTTAAACTAAAACCACCTGGATGCAAGACACTTCAAATTGGTGAAGTGCCTCTACCTATAAGGGAAAGACAATTTTTCCTCTTTAAAAAAAAAAAAACAAAAAAAGTTTATTTATTTTGAGAGCGAGTGAGCAGGGGAAGGGCAGAGAGAGAGGGAGGAAGAGAGAAAATCCCAAGTAGACTCTGCACTGCCAGCGCAGAGACCGACATGGGGCTCAATCTCACGAATGCTGAGACGATCTGAGCTGAAATCACGAGTTGGACGCTTAACCGACTGAGCCACCCAGGGGCCCCAAGACTTTTAAGGATATAGGGGGCTTGTTCTTCCTAGGACCTAAATTACTAAGTTAGGTGCTTAAGCAACTGTACAAATCTACTACGGTAAAATAATTATTACATGTCCTTGTATAATTTTATTTTTTTGTATAAGTAATGCCTTGAATAATTTTTAAATGATTTTAGTATGGTACTTGTGAATTCGCCCACCTGAATGTACTGTGATATATATATATTTTTAATGTTTATTTACTTATTTTTGAGAGACAGACACACACACACACACACACACACACACAGAGAACAAGCAGGGGAGGGAACAGAAAGAGGGAAACAGAATCCCAAACAGGCTCCCAGCTGTCAGGACAGAGCCTGAAGTGGGGCTAAAACTCACAGAATTGTGAGACCATGACCTGAGCCAAAATCAAGAGTTGGACGCTTAACTGACTGAGCCCCAGGTGCCCCTGACTGCACTGTGATATTAATGGTGATAATTACCATTTAGTAAGTAGTTGCTATGGGTTAGGCAGGTGCTTTAGACGCATGAAGTTATTTATACTCATAACCCTGTGAATCAGGTGTTATCCAGAATTTACAGGTGAGGAAATTGAGGCCTAGAGAAATTAACAACCTTTCCCCAAAACACATAGTGTGCTAGTGGTAGGACCATGATTCAAATTGAAGGTCAGTTAGATGCCCGTGCTCAGAGCAAATGATCGGAGTAACTGACTTCAGTTCTAGCAGATTCTGTTTAAATTTCAAGCCAGGATTTCACTGGCTCTGAATCCCTTCTGCACAATGCTAATTACCACCTCTCCTTCTACCATAAACTTTAGAGGAACAAGTTGGGCAATTAAAGAAATACAGCTCATTTACTATAAACCAGGAATTTCTTAAGGATCTGTTATACATTATAACCAACCATAAGGCATCCAGACTTCATTACCTAATAACCATCAGAAATCACCTTCAACGTGCAACAGAAAAGAATACTGCTTATCTAAGATTGTGGCTGGTAAGTCAAACTTGCAAGAACACAAATCAAGTTCTTTACCATGAATACACTCTGTATTTAACATACAAAGTACCTCAAAACAATGCTTCTCTCTTCCTCTGATTTGGTGAAAAGTTTGCAGGTATTCCCCAAGGAGAAAACCCTCTGGCAAACAGTTTAGACACTACTGCACAGACACAGAGTATTGAACTGAGAGACTGGTATTTAGCTGGAAAATGACAGCTGGAAATCCATCATCATTTCAAAGGGTGTTGCCAATAAGCTTATCTTGGGATAGGTTTCTGCCTCTTTTCTGGAAGCCTAGATAGCTTTTGCTACCAGACAGCCTTAAGATCTACAGAGTTCTGGGAGGAGAAACTATAATGAGGTCTTAGAAAGGTTTCTCTTTCCTATTTTCCAAGGGCAAAAGTCCTGAGATATATAAAAAGGAACCATGGCATACGTGATTTTTACAGACACAGTCTCTAAAACAATGAAGATACTATACCTTTAACTATTTCAGAATGGGGGTAGGAAGGGAGAAGGGAAAGTTGAAGATAAGTTCATTGGTTTGAATTTTAACTAAATTTTAAACTAAAATTTAAAATAACTTACTCATTTATTTCAGTTAATTTAAAATGAGTATCAAATGACTGAAGTTTCAGGAATGAGTTTTCCCTCCTCCCTGGATATCATTAGGTGACAATAAAAGGTACATGATCCAACTATCAGATGTTTTTAAATCCTTTAAAAAAAAAATGTTTATTTATTTCTTTTGAGAGAGAGAGAGAGAGTGAGAGCCCGAGCGGGAGAGAGAGAATCTCAAGCAGGCTCCACACCCCGTGCAGAGACCAACATGACTGTGAGATCATGACCTGAGCCGAAATCAAGAGTCCAACACTTAACCAATTGAGCCACCCAGGCGCCCCTAAGAAATCCTAAGAGCATTTTCATAAATTGGGCAGTTTAAGAATGGAATCAGGAAACTGAGCATTCAGCTCTGATGGGCCCCAACTGAAACTCTGTGTAAAAACTAAAATTCAATAGCAGGGGTAAAGTGACACTTTGGGGACTAGGGGTACAACAAAGAAAACAATCTGTCAACGTCTACTTTGGAACTTTTTTTCTCAATTACATTACAGGACTTCAAGTTTTTAAACTTTTTTTTTTTTTTAATGTTTATTATTTCTGAGAGAGAGCAAACACAAGTGGGGGAAGGGCAGAGAGAGAGGGAGACACAGAATCTGAAGCAGGCTTCAGCTGTCAGCACAGAGCCGGATGTGGGGCTTGAACTCCTGAACTATGAGACCATAAGCTGAACTGAAGCCGGTCACTAACTGACAGAGGAACCAAGGCACACTGGGACTTAAAGTTTTTAAAAATGTCTGTGTATGGGGCACCTGGGTGGCTACATCGGTTAAGCGTCTGCCTCCTGATTTCAGCTCAGGTCATGATCTCAGTTTGTGAGTTCGAGCCCCGCATCGGGGGTGGAGAGGCCTCTGCACTGACAGTTCGAAGCCTGCTTGGGATTCTCCTTCTCTCCCTCTCTCTCAAAATAAATAAATGTAAAAAAGTAAATAAAAAAATAATAACAGAATAAAAATGTGTATGTAGATGCTTCGATTAAGTTTATTTCCACAGTGAGCTAATCCACTGTGTCCGGTTGGACCAAGTACATTTACGTATTTTTTGGGTGGTGGTTAACACACTATATTCTGTGTCATAGTTAGATTAGAATTCCTTGGTCAGCAAAACACGTGCTGTTCAGGGAACCTAAGCAATGGGCAGAGCGGCCGCACTTGCAGTGCAGGAGAACAGCAGGCTGGGCTGGGGAGAGGACTACAGTGTCAGCCCCGGAACCCAGCACCACAGTATGGGTTCCTCCACAAACTGTATCAGCTATACAGAGGAAATCATCTTATGCTTAATTTTCATTTATTTTTGAGAAAAAGTGTGAGTGGGGAAGGGGCAGAGAGAAAGGGAAACAGAGAATCCAAAGTGGGCTCCACGCTGACAGGAGAAAGTCCGATGCGGGGCTCAAGCTCACGAACCGTGAGATCACCACCTGAGCCTAAGTCAGACGCTTAACCAACTGAGCCACCCAGGTGCCGCGAGAGGAAAGAATTTTAGAGGAAGCTAAGCAAAGTGAAATCATTTCTCTTCCACTAGTCCTTAGCCCTCTTGTGTGATCACTTGCCTCATGCCAAAGACAGAGACTAGAAAAGGCCAAATCACCTCTGCCGACACCTGCCAAAATGGGGCTACCTACGTGAACACCCTTCACAGAACCAGAGAACAGAAATCACAGGAGGCCAGTTACTGCAAGGGAGGTTATCAGCCACACTCTTCTTTCTTTTCTGTAAATAAAAATGTTAAATCATAACATTTGAAAGTTGGAGGCAGACACAGATATATTTGCTAATTATATAGTTCAATTAGACCATTAAAAAAGTATAGTCTTAAAAACCGTGAAAAGGGGCACCTGAGTGGCTCAGTCAGTTAAGTGTCAGACTCTTGATTCCCGCTCAAGTCATGATTTCAGTGGTGTGGGGCTCTTGCATTGGGTATGGAGACTGCTTGAGATTCTCTCTCTCCCTCTGCCCCTGCCCAGCTTGTGCTCTCTGTAATTAATAAACAAACAAATAAGCAAGCAAATAAATAAATAAATAGGTGCCTGGGTGGCCAGTTAAGCAACTGACTTTTTTTTTTAACGTTTATTTATTTTTGAGAGAGAGAGGATGAGCAGGGGAGGGGCAGAGAGAAGGAGACAGAGGATCTGAAGTAGGCTCCTCACCAAGAGGGGAGAGCCCAATGTGGGGCTTGAACTCACAAACCACAAGGTCATGACTTGAGTTTAAGTCAGATGCTTAAATGACCGAGCCACCCAGGCACGCCAAGCAACTGACTTTTGATATCAGCTCTGGTCATGATTTCATGGTTCGTGGGATCGAGCCTGGCATCAGGTTCTGCACTGTGTGTGGAGCTGGCTTAGGATTCTCCCTCCCTCTCTCTCTGCCCCCCGCCCCCCACTCATGCACATACACACTCTAACAAACTTAAAAAGCCATAAAATAAGAGTGATTTTTCCCACATCAATGGGAAAAAGAACAATGAAAATTATTCAGTAAGTAGTATCAGGAAAAGTGGGATTAACTAGCTACCTACAAAAACAAAGAAATAAATCTGGGCAGCTACTATATTCCTTGCACCAAAATAATTCCAGATAATGAAACCATAAAACATATTAAAAACATGAGAAAAAAAACTTTTATAATCCAGGTGAGTAAGACCTTCTGAAGTAAAGAAGAAAACCCAGAAGCCATAAACCACAAGACTGATAGATCCAACCAAGGAAAACTTCAAATGTGTGCATGGTAAATTACCCAAACCAAAAACAAATGGTAATACAGGATAGATAATGACTAATTCCCTTAATATTTACAAATCAAGAGGATAAGGACCAAAATGCACCAGAAATATGAGCAAACAGACAATTTGCAGGGGGGAAAAAAAGGCCTAGAGTAAAATGCTAAACTTCAAAGAAAATATACAAAGTAGGACCACAGGACACAGATTTTCACTTAGATTGTCAAAGATCAAAATGTTGGTTAGGGTACATAGGAAAACAAAAGCAGTCATATTGCTCTAGTGTTAAACTGGTAAAATCTACCTGGAGGGCAATTGTGCTTCTACTCTCTAAATGTGCAGACTCTTCGATCTAGCAATTCTCTCTTCAGGAGTGCATTCTATAGACATACATAGACACCAAGACATAACTCTAGAGAAGGACATTTCACGGCAGCATGGTTTACAGCAGCAAGATTGCAAATAGCCAAACTGACCAAATTTAGTCTGAAATAACTGGTACCCCAGACAGTAGAATAAGAGGGATGATGCAGATCCAAGATTCATCATTTTAAAGAGTAATCAAGGTGCAGAATAGTGTATGTATTTATGCATATTTACAGAAAAAACAGGGTAGGGTGGGTGAATGTATTCAAGGTACACCAGAACAGTGGTTCTAACGGTGTGAATCTCAACCAGCAACAATAGCACCTGGGAATGTTCAGAAAACCAAATTACTGTGGCCCCACTCAGAACTAATGTGGAACTCGCAAGAGAAAAGTCCAGCAATGTGTGTTTTAATATGCCTTCTAGGTAATTCTAAAATTTTTTTTTAATGTTTTTATTTATTTTTGAGACAGAGAGAGACAGAGCACGAGCAGGGGAGGGGCAGAGAGAGAGGGAGACACAGAATCTGAAACAGGCTCCAGGCTCCGAGCTGTCAGCACAGAGCCTGACGCGGGGCTCAAACTCACGGACCGTAAGATCATGACCTGAGCCGAAGTCGGAAGCCCAACCGACCGAGCCACCCAGGCACCCCGCCTTCTAGGTAACTCTGATGCATGCTCAAGTTGAGGAACTGCTGTGATAGAGCATCTTTAAAGATACCCAGAAGAGTGGTAAGAGTTGTTATATCTAGGGAATGGATAGATTACTTTGGTATGTTTGGATTTCCCCTCCATGTGTATTTATCACCTTTTTTGAATAAAAGATTAATTGGGGTGCCTGGTATTAGGGGCACCTGGGTGGCCCGGTTGGTTAAGCATAGGACTTTAGCTCAGGTCATGATCTTACGGTTCATGGGTTTGAGCCCCGTGTCGGGTTCTGTGCTGACAGCTCAGAGCCTGGAGCCTGCTTCAGATTCTGTGTCTCCCTCTCCCTCTCTCTGCTCCTCCCATGGTTGTGCTCTGTCTCTCTCAAAAATAAATAAACATTAAAAAATTAAAAAATAAAATAATTATCAAAACCTGCCACTTTGATGCAAACGGGTAAGAAAGTTCAGTTTCTAGAAAACGGAATTATGAGTTCTGAATTATGACTCAAAAAAACAAAACCAAACAAAAAAACAAAACAAAAAAACAGCAGCAGCAGCTGGGGTGCCTGGGTGGCTCAGTCAGTTGAGTATCTGACTCTTGATTTTGGCTCAGGTCACAATCCCAGGGTCATGGAAATGAGCCACGTGTCAGGCTCTGCTACTCTGCACTGAGCATGGAGGCTGCTTAAGATTCTCTCTCTTTGCCCTTCTCCCCTACTCACACTCTAGCTCTAAAAGAGAGGAAAAAAAAAAAAAAGAAAAAACACAACAGCCTACTTTAGACCAAGATTTCAACGTGAAAGATAAAGCATATCTATAAATGACCATGTATGGTTTGGCATAGCAGAGCCAAAGTCTGGTGATAATGAACTTGTTATTTATTGAGGTAAGGTTTTTCAAAAGAAGAAAAACCTTCTGAGAGGTTCATTAGAATGAGGCAGATTACCCTTCTGTAGAGAATAACAAAAACCCAGAATAAAAGCCAAGACAAAGAGAAAAATTGAACTTTTTTTTTTTTTTAAAAAAGCACAAAAACCCTACATACTAAAATTGTACACATCAAGTATTGGTCCAATCTTATATCAATCTATTTACATTAAACAGCACCATGGTTTTCTCATCCAGGTTAAACATGCCCAGAAAATTGTTATGCAAAGTATATTTTCCTTTAAAACAAAATAAATTCTTGAGAGCTCAAATTCTAAACAAACAAGAAAACTTCTTACCAACCATAGATTATTGATGATATCACCCAATGTAACTTAAGAAAAATAGGTTTGAACACTTTTCCAGTTGTCTGACTTTGAGAGATGTTGCTATTAGTCTATGTGGCACACAAATGACAACGAAACTCTTCGATGACAGGGCGTTACAGTCAAATACCCTCAAACCTCTACCTTCAAATATCAAAATACTCCTTCGGAATGAACGCTGCTATCATCTCTTGAATTTAGATTCAATTATTAGCAATCCTAAATTAAATGTAGCCACAATCTTTAAGATGATTGCATAAAGAAAGGGAAGTAAAGCTCTCAGAAACAGAAGTTACAATTACAGATATTATATCTAATCAGGCTATAGGAAATTTAATGCCATTTTAAACTTTACATTTAATTAGCAGTTTCATTTTGCCGTTAAAATTAATAATAATAGTGCTTCTCATCCAAATAGGTGTGGAGGTCTGATCATTTTCCAGGGAGAGCAGTATAAGCACCTTCCTGCCTCTACCTTGCCATCTCACCGAGGCTCGGGGCTACAGTGATTATGGGATAGCCCCCTTCTCATTTGTGGAACTTCGAAAAGGCTCCAAATTAAATATAACCCTTGGCAGCTTTATTCCAGTCATAGTATGAGAGAATCAGGCGCTCTCATCAGATTTTTTTGTCTTCTCATCTAATCTGCAGATGGTTCTTAACTGGACTCTTTGCTAGGAAAGATGAGAGAGGAAAATTGTTATCCACCACAAGTAGAGGTAACAGTGAACTGGAAAGCACTAACATATAAAGCAATATTTCATCATTTGGTCTCACTGCTGATGTTTAAGCGATGTCCGTAAACATACTAGTAAATTAGGAGTTGAAATTTTCTCTTAAAGACTGAAAATAGGCACAATTCTCCCAGGCACAGATACAATGGGTTTTCCTTACACCCTTCCTGCAGAGTGGGGGAGAAGAGAGAATTTACCTTATTATCTTATAGTGGGAACACTTGCCCTTGATTCCTTGCATTCCCTGGCCCAGTGCATTTGGGGGAACATGCTGAAAAGTCCCAAGCACAGTAGTAGATGAATTGAAGGTATTACATTGTAGTGACCTTCTAAGCCTGGATATAAAAACAGCTTCATCATAGAGACATTTCAAAATATCTATGCAGCAAATGGACAAGTGACTTTTCAAGTGAGTATCAGCTGAAAATCAGAGATCTGACCGCACTAAATTATTGCCTAGTGTTCCAGAAGGGTGCCTGCCACCAATGTGTTGGAAGGCACCAAAATTTAGTGTGAATGTAAATAAGGAGCTCAAGATATGGGGATGGGGAAAGCAATACTAAAACACAATTTGCCAGTCTCTACTCCTTTATGGCTAAATACTATTGAGCAAAGAATCAAGACCAGAATAGAAGTGAACCTTGAATACTGCTCTTTTCAGTTTCCATTTTAAAAAGCTCAAGTTTTAT
Source organism: Acinonyx jubatus (assembly GCF_027475565.1). Taxonomy (NCBI): domain Eukaryota; kingdom Metazoa; phylum Chordata; class Mammalia; order Carnivora; family Felidae; genus Acinonyx; species Acinonyx jubatus. The sequence continues at coordinate 174,745,562 of NC_069380.1, read as the reverse complement.
AACTGTTATTGATGATTTCTTGAATCTATTTTTTTTTTTTTTTTGATTCTGTATTCACAAGGTGCTTGGTGCTGTTCTTCATGGACATAACATTCTATTTACAGTCCAAATTGTTTAAATACAGTCATTACATTGTTGTTGGCTATTTTAAAATAAATGGTTATCTATTTTTTAACTGCCTTACAAATTAGAAACTGTAATTACATGAGTCTCAAAGGCTGGCTCTTTGTGTTTTATTAATTATTTTTGTTGGTCTCCATCACAGATGGAATTTTTCACTGGTAATTCCTCAGAACTAAATCCATTCATACGGAATTCAGAGCAGTGAAAATAAATTTCACGCCATAGAGTAGGAAATGACAACAACAATAAAAAGGGGTGGGAGGGACCTGGGGACCAGCCAATAGGACCAATCAGTTCTCCACTGGTGTTGGGTTTTGCAAAGGCTGGCTCATTATAACCTGTACAACATAGTCCTTTGGGATCTTCAGCTCTTCCAACTTCATTTTGTCTGTGAGAGGTCTGCCAGAAAAGAACCATCGCTGACTACTCGGTTCCACTCCTTCTGCTGCATGTAGCCTCCTCTTCATGTGGTATACCGTGTCTGTGCTGCGGACCACAAGTTTGAGGTCTTTGCCTGTGGAAAGGCGCAAACGGAGCTGACATTCGTATCCAGAATTAGGTGGTGGCTCAGGAATATCCAGAGTCTCTATGTCGCTCTTTTCCTCGATCATGTTGATTGGTGGTGCCAAGCAATAGACTGGAAGCTGGTATCTGTTTCCCAGTTCATCATAGCACTCTGTAAGTGCACCTTCAAAAAGAGAAGATATGAGTAAGAGTTTCAGCTCAATGAATGCATTTTTATTTATACCCTACAAAATGCTCAAGCCTCTTGCTAGCTTGCCACTGTAGAGGAGAAAAAATATATAAGGCCAATCACTGCCAGCTGCTCATCAAAGATCATCATGAAGGCCCATGGCCAATTATTTGGTCTTAACCTTACCTTAACCAGGACCCTAGCTCCTTACCCTCACGTTTTACTAAGCCATTTCATACCTAATTCACACTTTCATTAAAAGAGGATAAAGGAAAAGAGGGGCACCTGGGTTGCTCAGTCGGTTAAGCATCCAACTCTTGATTTCAGCTCAGGTCATGATCTCACGATTTGTAAGATCGAGCCCTGCATCAAGCTCCTTGCTGACAGCATGGAACCTGCTTGGGGTTCTCCCTCTCCGTCTCTCTCTTTGCCCCTCCTCCACTGGTGCTTGCTTTCTCGCTCTCAAAATAAATAAACTTAAAAAAAAAGGTAAAGGAAAAAAAAAGCACACAGAATCCAAACTTACTAATATTATTAGTGTTTGGACCAAGTTAAGGGGATATTCAAATTGTGCTGGGATATCTTTTAAAGAAATAAATCAGTGACCTTAACAACAACCAAAAAAGCAAAAAACAGATCTCTAAACCCAATTCACCCCAACACAGTGTTCCAGAGCAGTTCCCTCAGTGCCTCAACTTCCTAAATACTTAGCCAAAAGTCCTTCGTCAAAGACACCACAAACTGGAGATGATGAGCTTACCAGCTGCTCTGGCTCCTGGCTTATAGATGAACCTCATTTGCACAATCACCACAAAAACGACTGAGGGGTTTTATTTAACCCTAATTAGTTAATCTGTTACAGAGAAGTTATGGGTTGAAAAGGAAGAACAAAAGGGGTAAGAAGTTTATAACCAGATAGCTCAGGGGAGAGAAAAAAATCATTTATGGTTTAGAAGGAGGTATTAATGGCTGATTTCTTTATAAAGCATAAATTGCATTATAATTACCAGGACTTCCCCTGGGAAGCTTGAAAGAATACATAATGAATGTTTTCTTACAAGGTTATTCATATCACGTCCTTTGTTCAAACTGGAACATTAATGTCAGCTGATTATCAATTTGGATAAAAAATAAAAACATCTACCATATTCAAAACACTCACACAGGCTAATGAGAATGGGGTTGGGACACTGAGAAATACTTATTAATGAACAAATAAGTCAATGAACTGAACTTTGTAGCCACTATCAATAGGCTGAAAATATAAGGCATCCAAAATGAGACTGGAACAGTCACCAGCCCACCATGGCTTCTGTCTTCTAAATTACATGAAAACGGGCTGGGGTGAGAATTCAGTCACCAAGCATAACACACGTGAATCTCCCCTTTCCTCTGTGTTTAAATTTTTTTTAATGTTTATTTATTTTTGACAGAGAGAGAGAGAGAGACAGAGCATGAGCGGGGGAGGGGCAGAGAGAGAGGGAGACACAGAATCCGAAGCAGGCTCCAGGCTCTGAGCTGTCAGCACAGAGCCCGACGCGGGGCTCGAACTCACCAACCGCGAGATCATGACCTGAGCCGAAGTCGGATGCTCAAGTGACTGAGCCACCCAAGTGCCCCTGTGTTTAAAGATATCATTCAGCCTCTGTGTTGTTCACTAATTAATGCGAATGCTAGGACATTGCAGAAATGGATACACTTCAAGCACAGTTGCAGTACCAATGCTATTTATAAATAATGGTAGAGTCAGTTGTGCAAACTTCACTATTTATATAGCCTAGTCCTGAGGCAAAGAAATCTACTAGTGTCTTCCAGCTGGGCTGGCCACCAGGAGAACTAGGAGAGAGAACATGGAGAGTTCACTAAAGACCCATCACCTCTATTAAGGAAACACCTCAGATATATATCCCACTGATATTGCTGGGGGGGTGGGGTTAGTATGGTCAGCCTCAGTACCAGAGCATATCTACATAACTGTTCTGCTAGAAAAACATTCTTTTAGAGGAGCCCCATTCCAAATCATTACCTTCGAAATCTAGAGACCAAGATGAAACTCCCAGCCTTGCTATTAACTAGCTGTGCAACCTTAAGCAATATTCTTTAACCTGAAATACGCTTCTCACTCAGCAAAATGAGGCAGGAGAAAATCTCTAAAGTGGTTTCCAGGTTTGCATGTGCTGCTTTGTCGTCAGTGCCATGACAGATATAAAATAGCAGGTCTGCAAACAAAAGCAGTCAAATGGCAAGCAGAACCATGTCCAGACTGAAAGACAGCTCTTTAGAAAAGGACAAGAGATGTCATAGCAGCTTTTGTACATTGCTACAACAGGAGTGCATGCCAATCTCAAAACAAACATACAATCAAATAGGTACTTTGGCTCTTTTTACATCTGAATGCCCCTATGCCATAGATAGCAGACTTCTCTCTCTCTTTTTTTAAACGTTTATTTATTTTTGATAGAGAGAGAGAGAGAGAGAGGGGGCATGAGTGGGGGAGGGGCAGAGAGAGAGGGAGACAGAATCCGAAGCAGGTTCCAGGCTCCGAGCTGTCAGTACAGAGTCCGATATGGGGCTTGAACTCACTCACGGACAGCGAGATCATGACCTGAGCTGAAGTCGGATGCTCAACCAACTGGGCCACCCAGGCGCCCCTTCTCTCTTTTTCTTAAAACTAATTTCAGGGGCACTTGGGTGGCACAGTCAGTTGAGCGTCCGACTCTTGGTCTCAGCTCAGGTTGTGACCTCATGGTTTGTGGGTTCAAGTCCCAAATTGCGCTCTGCACTGATGGCATGGAGCCTGCTTGGGATTCTGTCTCTCCTTCTCTCTGCCCCTTCTCTGCTTGTGTCAGTTTGGTCAAAGTAAATAAATAAACTTAAAAAAACAAAATTAAAAAACAAAATGCTAATTTCAGGCATCTTCTGCCAATTCATTCACTCATTTCTCTCCCTCCCCCACCTTTTTAAGATAATATCATAAAGGAAGAGATTTTATTTATTTTTAAAGTATACTCTACCCCCAATGTGGGGCTCAGATTCACAGTCCTAAGATCAAGAGTTGCATGCTTTATTGACTGAGCCAGCCGGGTGCCCCTGGAATGCAGTCTTCCCTTCTGCCCTTCAGCCCAACAAGTCAGAACTTCAGTTTTCAGACTTAAATCGGTGAGAATAAAAATTCCATGGAAGTGATGCCAGTAGATGGCATATCTTCTTATTCTAGCTCAGGCAGCACTCATGTCTATGATGCTGGAAATAAGCTATCCAGCTTCGTATTGCTTAGCTTCCATATTTTAATATTTTGGGAAAGGTAACTTGCATTTCGTTAACATGAAGTTTTCTGATTTACTCTTTTCCTCACTTTTGTCAAATTATAATCTGAGTTACAAACATGCTCTAAATAACTAAATAGGGGAAGTCAGATATGATTTTGTTATACTTTAAGCTATAGTTTTATTGGTTATTTTCTCCCCAAATATCTGGGATCATAAGTTATCATTAAAAACAATCATTGCTGACAATATATATAGCCCACAGCTGAATATTACCCCAGAATTACCTGCTCAGAGCAGAATGCCTTCTCTGTAGGCCCAGAGTTTTGAACAATACACTCCCAATCCTCCATTGTTTATTAGCCCTAAATCTCTAAAGACACAATGCTCTAATAGTGATCTCTAACACACCTTTGTAGGACTTTACAAGGACTACTAGAAAAGAATCTTCACAGTCCACAGAGTTGTTGCAGGTACATTTACTAAACACGTGGAAGAGTGTAAGACCCTAGGGAGAAAAGGTTACAAGAGAGCCAACACTGTCCTAGATCCCCAGAAACTTCTAATTGAGGTAAGCAGATACAGCAAACCCACCAGAGATTTTAAGTATAAATTGACACATTGAAAATCAAACAAAAGCTGAGACATCACACAACAGAAGAGTGACTAAAGTTAACAGAGCAAAGGAGGAGAAATTCTGAAGAAAGAGTGTGTTCCGGGCAGGACACGGAAAGGGCATCTCAAGAAATAGGAACGATAAGACAACAAGAATTAGTACAAGGTAAGCAGGAAATAGCAAGTGATTTTGCTAAGGTAGAACAGAGAATCGATGATGTGAAATGACTAGATAGACAGAAACAGTGGCAACCTGATAGAAAGATTTGGGACTTTAGACTTCGTAATGTAGGAAGTAACCGGAGGTGGCTGATACAGTACATGATACAGTACATGATCCAGCAGATACTGAGTGGCTGTTACATGCCAAGCAATGTTCCAGGTGCTAGGGTTAGGCTAGTGAACAACAAAAGGCTGAAGGCTATTTTATCATTTGTATAAAGAGACAATGCCTGGTATCAGGGGGAACCTGCTGAAATGACTGCCTGACTACAGCAATGGAAAGAATTGGATCTGAGAGAATATGGTCACTGGCCAGACCTATCGAGTGGTTATGGATGATGGAAAAGAAAAAGGAAAGAATCACCTAAATAGGAAATGAGAGTGACAGAGAACTTAGGGTTACAAGATTTTTTGCTTAGTTTCTTAACTGCTTCAGGTTCAGCGAGATACTTCAACTGAATTATGTGCAGGTAACTGAAAAGGCATACTGGGAAAAGGGTTAAGAGCAGCTTGTAGAGTAATAATCTCAGATGTACAGGTTTGAACATAAAAGCAGACATTCGCTCTAGCTCTAAGCACTTCTCACACATTAACATTTAATCCTCACAATAGCCCTCTATGGCCAGTCTATTCCACTCATTCTACAAATGAGAAAATTGAAGCAGAGAGAAAGAACTTGTCCAGGGTCAGACACAATAAGTGATAGACTGAAATAATCTCATTCCTGAAGAAGTAAATGTGTAACATAGGGGTAAAACTCCAGGGCTGGGTTCCCAAGTGATATGGCTAATGGAAAGAAAGAAATGGACATGGGTGGGGGCGGGGGGGAGGAGGGAAGGCAGAGGAAAATTAAAAAATTTTTTTAATGTTTATTTATTTTTGAGAGAGAGTGAGAGAGGGAGACAGAGTGTGAATAGGAGAGGGGCAGAAAGAGAAGGAGACACAGAATTCGAAGTAGGCTCCAGGCTCTGAGCTGTTAGCACAGAGTCCGAACACAGGGCTCGAACTCATAGACCGCGAGATCATGACCTGAGCTGAAGTCAAACGCTCAACCGACTGAGCCACTCAGGTGCCCCATGAAGAGGAAACTTTTAGAGGGATGAAAAGTCAAACATGAATCACAAGGAGCAAGAAGCCAAGAGTCCAAATGCAGCCCACCAACACAACTGCCAATGATATGAACAATGTAAGATCCAAGAAGGAACTGGAAGATGAGGCAAAAGAAAACGGTGACTAAATTTCAGTGTTGTGAGGCCACCAAATGTAGTGACAAAATGGACCTATTACTGTCACTGTCTCACCTACCATATGTGAGGAATGTATGAACAACAGGGCAAAGTTGCAAGATGGAGAGTGTTACTTAAAGAAAGCCTGTACGTTTAAACACAAGAAGGAAATAACCACTTTGAATGTCAATAATGTAGGCATTTTTCTACCTTTCTAAAATCACTTTTAGCTATGTTTGCATTTGCAATTTCTAGGTTTTTACTCACTGCCCACTGGACCCTGAGGGTATGGTTCATTTAGCAAATTCACTAGTTCTAAAGAAGTTCTGGTCAGGCTTGCTTACACTGCTCACCAAGCAGTCTCAGTGCAAGGATGCTCCTGTCTTTTTTCCCTTCTCCTCACAAACCTATCACAGGCTTCAAGCCCTAGGAGGGACAGATGGCCACCAGGATAGACAACTGCCAGGGTATCACCTCCCCAGGTCAGGAAGCCCTGAAATCTCCCCATGATAGAAAGAAAGCTGCCAAGGCTCCACCTTGTGTCCTAATTTCATACATATTTTCTCAAGTTTTTATTTACCTTCTGTCTAGATGACTTGTGCAGATATTCTCTTTTCCTTGGTCAACTGTTTTCTATGGTTATTTTATGAAGTATTTTAAAATACTTCACAAGAAAATTAAAAAGATAAAACTAGATTATATGCCAAATAATAAGAATAGCTTTACTAAATGCCAGAACTCTTTCTCAAGCAATGTTTCAGGTTAAAAAAAAAGAGGCCTTTTTCAGCCTTTCATTCAGAGGCCTCACTGCTTATCCCTCTATGCTCACTCCTATAAGACTGCATGCAGTCAGTCTTAATGTTTTTACTACCTGAGACTCACATAGCAACATGAACAATTTTTTTTTTTTATTTTTTTAATGTTTGAGAGACAGAGAGAGTGAGAGAGAGAGCGTGCGTGCAGGGAAAAACCAGACAGAGAGGGGGATGGAGGATCCAAAGCAGGCTCTGAGCTGTCACCATAGAGCCTGATGCAGGGCTTGAACTTACGAACTGTGAGATCATGACCTAAGCTGAAGTCAGACACACTTAACTGACTGAGCCACCCAGGTGCCCCTACATGAACAAATTTGTAAAAGTTAAAAATAAATTTTTACATTAGGCAACTTCTGGAGATACGAAAGGTTATCTTGTGATGATGGTTTCATGGTGTATACATGCCAAAGCTGATCAAGTTGTACACTTGGGGCGCCTGGGTGGCTTAGTTGGTTAAGCATCCGACTTCAGCTCAGGTCATGATCTTACAGTCTGTGAGTTCGAGCTCTGCATTGGGCTCTGTGCTGACAGCTCAGAGCCTGGAGTCTGCTTCGGATTCTGTGTTTCCCTCTCTCTCTGTCCCTCCCCCGCTCATGCTCTGTCTGTCTCTCAAAAATAAACATTAAAAAAAATTTAAAAATATGTGCTGTTAGTATACTTCAATATACCTCAATACAGTTGAAATTTTAATATTCAAAATACACTGACAATCTGATACAGAAAACTGTCCTCCCAAAATTAACTAAGCGGGCAATGTCCTGGAACTACAAGGCTTTTGTCACATTGGGGGTCTCTTCCAAAGCTTGTAGAAATACTGTCTTTATTCTGAACTTCTCTTCTTTCTTTCTTTTCTTTCTTCTTTCTTTCTTTCTTTCTTTCTTTCTTTCTTTCTTTCTTTCTTTCTTTCTTTCTTTCTTTTCTTTCCTTCCTTCCTTCTTTCTTTCTTTTCCTTTCTTTTCTTCTCCTTCCTTCCTTCCTTCCTTTTTTTTTTTCCCTGATTTCTCTTTTCGAACTGACCCAAAAGGCACAAACTCTTTTTCAACAAATGTGACTTCTTATGGCAAAGGAAGGCCTAATGAAGTTGGATAGAAGCACAGAAATAACAGAAAGACTGTACAGGAACAAAACACTAGGTTCATCCTATGATTTAGGAAGCCTACTGTCAAGTCTAATGGAGGACCAGAAGACTGGAGAAGTAGTGAATCTGATGCAAGGAGTAGCAGCTTTGGAGTTGATCATACTCAAATTTTAATTTAGACACTAACTTTGGATATATTCAATCTGTTTCCCCAAGGACTATAGTATCTATCTCAGAACTGTCATAAGGATTAAATAATAAAACTCATGCAAAATTGCCTAATACATATAATAAACCCATTGAAAACAATGTTGGTTCCCTTCTCACACAAGTTTTAAATCTCAGAACCAGATTTACAGGGGAGAGCTCACTCACAGCAGCATCACAAAGCATCAAACCTTCACAGAGTTCGAGTCCAATGCGTTATGCCTCATGGGATCCTCTACAAACCTGAATCGCAATGTCAAAAGGGCCATCAAAATTACCCTTCATTCAAATATGAGTGGTCTTTTAGGACTAACTAATGTCAAGCTCTCATGCAAACAACACTTTCCTGGGAATTATATTAAGCTTATATCTGGCAGTCAAACACTAGGAGATGCTACCAAGTTAGCTATTAAGACGGTAGCATTCAGAAGCACCAAGTCTAATATGGAACCTGCTTGGGATTCTGTCTCTCCCTCTCTCTCTGTCTTCTAGCAAGCATGTGAAAGGTGGCTTAGCTTGTGTACATTGCTCAAGCCATCTGATAGCTAAACCATGATTAAGAGCTTGCGCAACATTTTGTCACATATTTAAGGGGCCAATGATCTTCAGAGAAGCCTACTGACACAGGGACAATCTCTTACCTCCACTATTTCAAGGCCTTTGTCACTCTAATTGAAAAAAAAGGGGGGGGGGTGACAGAAACAGAAGAATGGTTAAGTTTACATTTTATTTTATTTTTTAAATTTATTTTTATTTATCTTGAGACAGAGAGCAAGCAGGGGAGGGGCAGAGAGAGAGGGAGAGACAGAATCCCAAGCAGTCTCCGAGCCACAAACCGTGAGATCATGACCTGAGCTGAAATCAAGTCGGATGCTTAACCAACTGAGCCACCCATAACGCCCCGGGTAAGTTTACATTTTATAACTCCAAATCATTTTTGTTTCTTCGAGGATAGAGTGGAAATCATTAATTAATATATTAATATACTATTAACTTATGGTTAGTCATTCAACAGATCCTATATTAATTTCCTGTTTCATTTCTAAACACAATAGTCTGGAGAAAATCCTCTGTCTCCATGTATGTGTAATGTCTTCATGCTTTCATTCTTAAGCTTTATGTTGATGACAAATTTATCAATTAAGCTTATTAAAAGACAAATTCTGGGACACCTGGGTGGCTCAGTTGGTTAAGCATCTGACTTTGGCTCAGGTCATGATCTCACTGTTTGTGAGTTCGAGCCCCACATCAGGCTCTCTGCTGTCAGCACAGAGCCTGCTTCAAGCTCCTCTGTCCCCCTCTCTTTCTGTCCCTCCCCTGCTTGCAGTGTCTCTCTCTCAAAATAAACATTAAAAAAAAAAAAGGCAGAGGGAGAGAGTGAGCGAATCTCAAGCAGGCTCCATGCTCATCGTGGAGCCCAGCACAGGGCTCAACCCCATGACCTGAGCTGTAATCAAGAGTCAGACACAATCAACTGAGCCACCTAGGCACCTCTATAGGGACCTTTAAATAACCCAGAATTCATGCACTGCTTCTTTTTTTATTTAAGTTTATTTATTTCGAGAGAGAGAGAGAAAAACGCGAGCAGGGGAGGGGCAGGAAGAGAGGAGAGAACAAGAATGCCAAGTAGGCTCCACACTGCTATCGCAGAGCCTGATGTGGAGCTCAAACTCACATACTATGAGATCATGACCTCAGCTGAAGTCAACTGACTTCAGCTTAAACCAACTGACCCACTCTGGCGCCCCATGATCTGCTTCTTAACGGGACTCTCACTTAAGGGAAACAGAAACAAGGCCTACACATATGCATCCTGCCTACCCATGTCTTGAGAATCCACTTGTTTCTCTTTAGTGTTAATAGAAGTATACCGTTTGGGGGCGGGGGTTGTTTTTGTTTTTTTCTAAAGATTTTAAGTGATCTCTACACCCAACATGGGGCTTGAATCCACAATCCCAAGATCAAGAGTCACAGGCTCCACTGACTGAGTCAGTCAGGTGCCCTGGTTTCAAAGTATTCTATATAGTGTGGGAGAGATTAAAAATGGAATTAACATTGAAGATTACTTGTGTGGTCACTCAACAAAAAACAGAGATGAAATGACTTGATGGTGTTATTCAATTGCTTTGTTACTGTTAAATCCAGGACTTGAGTTCAAATCCCAATTTCAATTCCATGACTTCTAACTTGGAAAAAGGACACAACCTCTCTGTGTTTCATTTTCCTCATTTTTTAAAACGGGGGTTGTTGTAGGTGATTATTATAGGCATGAGGATTATATAACATCAGTTCAAACCATCACGAGTTATTAGTATTTTATTACTCTTGATTCTCAGTCCAGGTGTTCTTTTCATCATGTGGGCTCCCTCTACATAGAAATGCTCTATTTAAGCTACTTATAAGTGCCTTGACGTTTAAAAACTTACATTGCATTATACATAGTTTGATCTATTCACATTTGATATATTTTGAGATAAGACCAGGAAAAAGGAAAAAAAAAATTCTGGGCAACCTGTATTTTGAAGGTGATTTTAAAAAGTTTTTAAAGAATTACCCTTTTATACCTCCCATATCCCTAAGCATGAAAAAGGACAAAAGAAATGGACCTTGAAAAGCATAACTGAACACCTGCCAATGTTTAGTCACAAGAATAATAAAGTTGGAGTTAAGTCTATAAGTAAGAGAAAAGTGCATGTTTGAATAACAGTGAGCAGCTACTCCTTTTATACAAGAAAGGTTAAGAGGGGAGCTTTTACATTTGAATTGGAAGGAAGATGGAAACCATACTAACTGTAGATGCTAAAGAAATAACCCTTTCTAAAAAATTAGAAGGTAGGAAGAGGGAGTAGCCAATTTTAAAAATCGTTTTAATCTTCTATATAATAATTCTAAAAAGCATTAAATGCTCATCTTTATAAAACAGATACTGTTTCTGAAACAAACTATGAGCCAGATTCTGTGAAAAATAAGAAGTAAAAACCACCTTTTAAAAAATATGTTATTTTTTGGGTGCCTGGGTGGCTCAGTTAAGCAAGTGACTCCTGATTTCAGCTCAGGTGATGATCTCATGGTTCATGGGTTCAAGCCCCACTTTGGTCTCTGTGCTGACAGCACAAGCCTGCTTAGGATTCATTCTCATTCTCATTCTCATTCTCATTCTCATTCTCATTCTCATTCTCTCTCTCTCTCTCTCTCCTCCTCTTCCTCCTCCTCCCTCCCTCTCTTTCTCTCTCTCTCCCCTGCTTGTGCCCTGCTCTCTTTCTCTCTAAATAAAGTTTAAAAAATAATAAAATAAAGGGCGCCTGAGTGGCTCAGTTGGTTAAGTGTCCGACTTTGACTCAGGTCATGATCTCACAGCTCGTTGAGTTCAAGCCCCATGTCGGACTCTGCACTGACAGGTTGGAGCCTGGAGCCTGCTTTATTCAGATTTGCTGACTCCCTCTCTCTCTGCCCCTCCCCAGCTTGTGCTCTCTCTCTCAAAAATAAATAAATAAACATAATAATAATAATAATAATAATAAATAATTTTATTTTTAATTAATCTCTACACCCAATGTGGGGCTCAACTCACAACCCCAAGATCAAGAGTCACACATTCTACCAACTGAGCCCGGCAGGCATCTCACACCTTAAAAAAACAAAAACAAAAGGAAAAACCTGTTTATGCTAATTTGGGTAAGCCATTTAATCTGTAACCTAGTTTTAGTGGCAAAATACTGTGTTAGGAATGTTTTTATGATTTTTAGGTAATGCCAAAATAGCAATCAGTTAGAAAAAGGAGATATTCTTTAAGAAATTTAGGACCATAAGTAAAAAATGTTGTGTAAATCATGAAAAATAAAGCTCTGGGGTGCCTGGGTGGCTCAGTCAGTTCAGCATCCAACTTCAGCTCAGGTAATGATTTCGTGGCTCGTGGGTTTGAGCCCCGCGTTAGGTTCTGTGCTGACAGCTCAGAGCCTGGAGCCTGCTTGGGATTCTAGGTCTCCTCTCTCTGCCTCTCCTCACTCGTGCTCCGTCTCTCTCTCAAGAATAAATACACATTAAAAAAAAAAATTAAAAATAAATAAATAAATAAAGCTCTTAAAGGATAGAAGGCTACAGAAAAGAGATGCCAGATACGAGAATCACTAGGAAGATTTTTCCACAATATACATGTCCATATCATCCTCAATCTGAGTCACAATTTGCAGAGTGAAAATATATGCATACATATAATATTCCCAGGTAGTTATGACACCAACCGCCCTCTTAACTCTCCCTACTGCCATTTGAGAGTAATGAACTAAAGACACCACTGATATTAATAAAGGGAGATCATTAGGAAGCACGGAATTATTTTGCACTTGGACAAGGCAAAAATATAATGAATATGACCTGCAGACTGGAACTGAGACAAGGACAGAATCATTCAAGGAACCACTATAAGAAAATAAGGGAGGAAACATGGGGTAGAGGCAATGGGTGGTGGGATGTGTTTTGGTTGTTTCTTTCAAAAACAACTCAGGAAAAAAGATAGTTATTTTATAGGAACAAAAGCCATTGAGAAATACATAATTTTTGTGCATATAACATAGATATTAAATACAATTTAAACCAAAAAGTGTATAATCCTTGCTTATTTTGTACACACAAAACCTAAAATAACAGACAAGATAGCAAGACCTATACAAATAACATTTACAAAGACATTTCCATATAGTTTTCAAATGTTGAAGAATTTTTTATAATATTTATATTGGGAAGATAATATGAATAGGTTGAGATAATAAGATTATGGAAAGAGAAGACAGAGAGGATGAGATGAAAACAAGATAGGAGAGAGATTTGACTGAAAGAATCTTAGAAAGGAGTGTATGGCCTAAGATCTCTTCAGATTGTCAATCTAATATCTAAGTATTGTTCAATACTCTTATGGTAATACTAACAGATGTAGATGAAAGGGATAGGGATGGCCCAGATATGGATGATACTAAACTATGTCCTCAATGTTTAGGTGTCTAATAAACCTGTAGCTATTGAGTTAACACAACCTCCAAATTCGATTAGGCATATGCCCATGGGCAATCTCCCAAAAGCCAGAAAAAGATGTTATCAGTAGATAATATATCCAGAAAAATGAACAAACTCTATAATTAAAGATTTGGTACAACAAATTTACTTGTTAATGTCAGAGGTCAAGAAATACAACCGTTACCTTCCTAAAGAAGGAAGAAAGGTGGTCAGAGATACACAACCTAACCTTACACCTTAAGGGCTGGAAAAAGAACAGCAAATAAAACCCCAAACCAACAGAACACAGGAAGCAATAAAGATTAGAGCAGAAACCAAAAAAACAACAGAACAGATCAACAAAACCAGAAGCTGGTTCTTTGAAAGAATTAACAAAATTGATAAACCCTAGCCAGTTTGATCAAAAAGAAAAAGGAAAGGACCTAAATAAATAAAATCAAGAATGAAAGAGGACAGATCACAACCAACACAACAGAAATACAAACAATAATAAGAGAATATTATGAGCAATTATATGCCAATGAAATGGGCAATCTGGAAGAAATGGACAAATTCCTAGTAACATATAAACTACCAAAACTGAAACAGGAAGAAATAGAACATTTGAACAGACCCATAACTGGTAAAGAAATCGAATTAGTAATCAAAAATCTCCCAAAAAACAAGAGTTCAGGGCCAGATGGCTTTCCAGGGGAATTCTACCAAACATTTAAGGAAGAGTTAACACCTAATCTCTTGAAGCTGTTCCAAGAAATAGAAATGGAAGGAAGACTTCCAAACTCTTTCTATGAAGCCAGCATTACCTTGATTCCAAAACCAGACAAAGACCCCACTAAAAAGGAGAACTATAGAACAATTTCCCTGATGAACACGGGCGCGAAAATCCTCAACAAGATACTGGCCAATCGGATCCAAAAATACATTAAAAAAAATTATTTACCACTACCAAATGGGATTTATATGTGGGATGCAGGGCTGGTTCAATATCTGGAAAACAACCAATGTGATTCATAACATCAATAAAAGAAAGGACAAGAACCACATGATCCTCTCAATAGATGCAGAGAAAGCATTTGACAAAATATAGCATCCTTTCTTAATAAAAACCCTCAAGAAAGTAGGGACAATAGGATCATACCTCAAGATCATAAAGACCATATATGAAAGACCCACCACTACTATCAGTCTCAGTGGGGAAAAACTGAGAGCTTTCCCCCTAAGGTCAGGAGTAAGACAGGGATGCCCACTCTCACCACTGTTATTTAACACAGTATTGGAAGTCTTAGCCTCAGCAATCAGACAACACAAAGAAATAAAAGACATCCAAATCGACCAGGAGGAGGTCAAACTTTCACTCTTCGCAGATGACATGATACTCTATATGAAAACCCAAAAGGTTCTACCAAAAAATTGCTAGAACTGATCCATGAATTCAGCCAAGTTGCAGGATATAAAATCAATGCACAGAAACCGGTTGCATTCCTATACACCAATAATGAAGCAATAGAAAGAGAAACCAAGGAATTGATCCCATTTACAATTGCACCAAAACCATAAAATACCTAGGAATAAATCTAACCAAAGAGGTAAAAAATCTATACACTGAAAACTATAGAAAGCTTATGAAAGAAATTGAAGAAGACACAAAAAAATGGAAAAGTATTATTTCATGCTCCTGGATAGGAAGAACAAATGTTGTTAAAATGTCAATACTACCCAAAGCAATCTACATATTCAATGCAATACCTATATCAAAATAACACCAGCATTCTTCACAGAGCTAGAACAAACAATCCTAAAATTTATATGGAACCTGAAACGACCCTGAATAGCCAAAGCAATATTGAAAAAGAAAACCAAAGCAGGAGGCACCACGATCCTGGACTTCAAGCTGTATTACAAAGCTGTAATCATCAAGACAGTATGGTACTGGTACAAAAACAGACACTCACATCAATGGAACAGAATAGAGAACCCAGAAACCCACAAACGTATGGCCAACTTATCTTTGATAAAGCAGGAAAGAATATCCAATGGAATAAAGACAGTCTCTTCAGCAAATGGTGCTGGGAAAACTGGACAGCAACATGCAGACGAATGAACCTAGACCACTTTATGACACCATACACAAAAATAAACTCAAATGGATGAAAGACCTAAATTTAAGACAGGAAGCCATCAAAAGCCTAGAGGAGAAAGCAGGCAAAACCTCTTTGTCTTGGCTGCAGTAACTTCTTACTCAACACATCTCCAGAGGCAAGAGAAACCAAAGCAAAAATGAACTATTGGGACCTCATCAAAATAAAAAGCGAAGGAAACAATCAGCAAAGCTAAAAGGCAACCGACGGAATGGGACAAGATATTTGCAAACGACATATCAGATAAAGGGTTAGTATCCAAAATCTCTAGAGAACTTACCAAACTCAATACTCAAAAATAAATAACCAGTGAAGAAATGGGCAAAACACATGAATAGACACTTCTCCAAAGAAGACATCCAGATGGTCAACTGGCACATGAAAAAATGCTCAACATCACTCATCATCCGGGAAATACAAATTAAAACCACACTGAGATATCACCTCATACCTGTCAGAATGGCTAACATTAACAACTCAGTCAACAATAGATGATTTTAGGATGCAGAGAAAGAGGATCTCTTTTGCATTGCTGGTAGGAATGCAAACTGGTGCAGCCACTCTGAAAAACAGTATGGAGGTTCCTCAAAAAATTAAAACATAGAACTACCCTATGACCCAGAAATTGCACTACGAAATATTTATCCAAGGGATACAGGTATGCCATTTCAAAGGGACACATGCACCCCAATGTTTATAGCAGCACTATCAACAATAGCCAAAGTATGGAAAGATCCCAAATATCCATTGATGGATGAATGGATAAAGATGTGGTATATACATACAATGGAGTATTACTCAGGAATCATAATGAAATCTTGCCATTTGCAACTATGTGGATGGAACTAGAGGCTATTATGCTAAGCGAGATTAGTCAGAGAAAGACAAATATCTGACTTCACTCATATGAGGACTTTACGATACAAAACAGATGAACTTAAGGGAAGGGAAGCAAATATAATATAAAAACGGGGAGGGGGACAAAACATAAGAAACTCTTAAATATAGACAATAGAGAGTTGCTGGAGGGGTTGTTGGAGGGAGAATGGGCTAAATGGGTAAGGGGCTTAACGAATGAATCTACTCCTGAAATCATCGTTGCACCATGTGCTAACTAACTTGGTTATAAATTATAAAAAATAAATTAATTTAAAAAATTAAAAAAAAAAGAAGTACAACCATTACCACTACTATTTATCAAATGTCTTCTGGACTATGGTAAGTAATTTATATGTGTTATTATCACATTTAATCAACACAACCACCCTATGAGGTAGGTAGTTATAATCCATATTTTACAAATGAGAACACTTAAACTTAAATTTCAGCAACACCACTGAGTACTTCTAGGTAAAATCATGTAGCTAAATAGCTAAGTTATAAACTAATGGTGAGTTAGAGCACACGACAGAACACAATTCAAAAGTCCACCCAAGAAACACTGTTAAGTTTCAGATATGAACAAGGAAATTCAGTCAAGGGTACCAATGACAGTAATACCCAGAAAGTTATTTTAGACATTTGAACAAGGAAAGATCAAACATCAGTTTGATTCCTTCATACTAAAGCAGAGAATAAGCAAAGAGATCTGAGCCCATATCCAATAAAATAATGCATAGGCCCTTGCCTTACATAAAACAGAGGTACTTTGTCTCCATGAACCTGTAAACAGGCCATAATTTATAGAACACAATCAGATATTCCTATAGATAACTATGATAAGTACAAAGTAAGGGAAGTCAAAGTTCTAAGGTTCTGGGTCTCAGGCTTATTCTACATTAAGGCAATCACAGATAAACAATTATTCTTTCCCACCCCCAATCCCCTACTCCCAACTTGCAAACCTATGCAAACAATAAATACTGCTCTAAAAATATAGGCTATAAGTATTAAAAACAGAAGGAATGTAAGAAGTAATTATAAAGGAAGACTCTTTCCTTTATATAAAGCTAGCTTTTTTTTTTTTTTTTTAAAGTAGGCTTCACGCCCAGCACAGAGCCCAACACAGGACTTCAACTCACAAACTGTACATTAAGACCTGAGCCGAGTTCAAGAGTCAGATGCTTACCCAACTGAGCCACCCAGGTGCCCATAAAGTTAGTATCTGAAGACAAGATATAGAACTGAAAGAGGTAACAGAGCAAGATGATGTCCACCACCCCAATTATTATAAGAGGTAAAGAATTTAGAGGGTATTCATGAAAATCAGGACTAAAGAGTCATACTGAAATGACATTCAATTAAACATTTTTTAAATGTAGGAAGGATAATTTTTCCATCTGTGCAGAAAAAGTGATCCTATATGCTCAATAAATGTTATTAACACAAGCCTATGCTAATAAGCTTTCATAATGAAGAACAGGACAGCTATGGAATATGTATTTAAAAATTTTTTTTAAATTTATTATTAAAAAAAATTTTTTTTAATGTTTATTTTTTAGAGAGACAGAGACAGAATGTGAGCAGCAGTGGGGCAGAGAGAGAGGGAGACACAGAATCTGAAGTAGGCTCCAGGCTCTGAGCTGCCAGCACAGAGCCCGATGTGGGGCTCGAACTCACAAACCATGAGATCATGACCTGAGCTGAAGTTGGATGCTTAACCTACCAAGCCACCCAGGCGCCCCTAAATTTATTATTTTTGAGAGAGAGAGAGAGAGAGAGAGAGAAAGAATGCACACATGAGTGGGGAAGGGGTAGAGAGAGAGGCGGGGGGCAGGGATAGAGGATCCGAAGCAGGCTCTGTGGTGACAGCAGAGAGCCCAATGTGGGGCTCGATCTCATGTGAGATCATGACCTGGGCCAAAGTCGGACACTTAACAGACTGAGGCATCCAGGTGCCCCTGGAATATGTATTTTTAAAAGTTTCTTGGAAGCACAGTTAGTTCAGAAAATTAACAGAGATTTGGAAAACTGGGAAGGATACTATCTTTATTAAAGTTAAAATATCTTTATTTGAAAAGGAGTCAAAGGACATAAAGCAGATGATTAAACAGTGAAAAGCAGTGTTCTGAAAATGTAGACAAAAAGGGAGATATTGAAAAAGAAACAATGAAGATATAAATGAACAGAAAAGGATACAGAAGAACGCAGGTGATTATATACAGGACTAACTTGGAAAAATATTAATTTGAAAAACTAAAGAGAAAAATTTTATAAATACAGTATAAAATTAACACTTAAAGCTCAGCATACCATGAAAAATTTTGAAGTGTTTCTAATCAAAGAGACCAAGCAAGAGGATGTGCATGGGTCCAGCAGATATGTGTTCCTGGAAATACTCAAAGCTAATGGTGGTCCCTAGAGTCACATTCCTAAGCAAAAGAAAAAGGTTCTTCATAATGCTCAGGCCTGCAACCATAGAAAACTGTCCTTCAAAACATGTGACTTCTATGTTTAGTTTTTTTCATTTTGCTAAAAATAGGCTTGATGAGAAAGTATAAAGACTAAAGAAGCATCCACTGAGTCTCTAAGGCTTCTGAGATCTAAATTTGAGACTACTTCTCTAGTGCTCATAGGAAAGGAATAAAGTAGAAGCTCTAAAAGATTGGGGTAGGGGGTGGAGGGTCCTTGATGAAGAGCAAGGAAGTTTCTGAGGACGTAAGTTAGAAAATACAGGTTATTAAGCATTCTTTTTCATGAGATTAAAAATATTAAATCTTTCATTTTTATTTATTTGCAAGAGAAAGCACACAAGTGGGGGAGAGGGGCAAAGGGAGAGAGGGAGAGAGAATCCCAAGCAGGCTCCGTGCTCAGTGCAGAGCCCCATGCAGGGCTTGATCCCACAACCCTGGGACCATGACCTGAGCCAAAATAGAGTTGGATGCTCAACCAACTAAGCCACCCAGGCATACCCAAGATATTTAGATATTAAAAAATACATATATTGGGGCACCTAGCTGGCTCAGTCAGTGGACCATGCGACTCTTGATGTCAGGGTCTTGGGTTCAAGGCCTTATGTTGGGCACAGCTTACTTAAAAAAAAAAAAATACACACATACACACACACAAAGTAAATCCACAAAGAAGCAAAGACAAATGTTCCTCTTTGATGGTGGGGGGGGGGGTGTGCAGGGAGGAGAATCATGCACAGCAAGTAAAATGAACACTTCCCATTTGGTTTCTTGTTATTAGAAAGGAGCTGATTATGTTCCCCTTTGTCCCTGAGGACCACCAAACCTACCATGTGGTAATGTTATGTTTGCACCATCAATGATTGCTTGTGCCAGTTCATGATCATTGCTCTCAAAAGCATGTGCTGCAGCCTTCAAGGCATCCCAAATCTCTTTACGACCTTCAAAAGCTGGTGCAGTATCCCAAAATTCATCCCTCTTGCTGCGCAGTTGTCCATCTGTCATGGGATAATCACTTTTCCATTTGGGTTTCTCCTTTTTCAAAGGCTGGTTACGACCTAAAGCGACTGAGAAGAAAAATAAAAAGCTGATATGAAAACCAAAATTTATAAACAATGTATTAAAAGTGATCTGGTCAGTTCTCTTTGATTCACTTATCAAAATTATAGCTACAAGTTTGCCTACTAGTCATTCTTTTTTTTTTAGTTTATTCATTTATTTTGAGAAAAACAGAGCGTGAGTAGGGACGGGCAGAGAGTGAGAGAATCTCAAGCAGGTTCTGAGCAGTCAGGGCAGAGCCTGACAGAGACTGAACTCCTGAAACCATGAGATCAAGACCTGAGCTGCTATCAATAACCAAATGAGCACCCAGGTGCCCCGCCTACTAGTTAATTCTTGCATTCTGAAATCTCCCTATTTAAAATTTTTTTAATGTTTTTTATTTATTTTTGAGAGACAGAGACAGGCGGAGCATGAGTGGGGGAGGGGCAGAGAGCAAACGGGAGACACGGGAGACACGGAATCCAAAGCAGGCTCTAGGCTCTGAGCTGTCAGCATACAGCCCGACGCAGGGCTCAAACTCATGAACCGCAAGATCAGGACCTGAGCCGAAGTTGGATGCCTAACCGACTGAGCCACCCAGGGGCCCCTGAAATTTCCCTATTTTAGAACTACAAGAGCAAATGAGGACATTAGAAGGTTCTATCCAAAATGTCCATTGACAAGTTAGTAATTCTTTTCAACTCAGTTATGCCTTCTCCCCAGGATGACTTTAAAAATTACCCAGAAAAAAAGCAATAAGGGTTTCATCAAACAATAACGGCAGTATTTTAAAAAGTCAAAGGATGACATAAAGAGAGGTAAGATATTAGGAAAAATGAAGTAGCAACATTAGCTGGACTCTCAGGACTCTGGACATATGAAGCCAGAAAGTAGGAACTGAGAAATCCCCAAGAAGGGAAAGACTGCTTTGTGGTGTCCAAAGAATAGTCAAACCACCGGCTCCATATGAAGAAACCTAATCATAGGAGCATCCCCTGCACTTCAGTCAAGAAAGTGTAAATACTTTTCTCTGAAACCTATACAGGAGCTTATTTTGAAAGTAGTGAGGGAGAAGGTCAGAAATCAGGGCTTCACTCTTTGGAGAAAATAGGACTGAACAGGTGATCCTTGATAATGAACCAAGGGAGAAACTCCTGACTACAAGGAGCAGAAAAAAGAGGGCAAGAGTCCACTCCTCTGTTGCTGTAAAAGGCATCATAGCTCCTTAGAGAACGTCACATAGTAGTAGAGCTAGAACAAGTGTGATGTAAGTTTTTTGCACCCAGACACTTACCTGGCCTAGGATCACTGATCTCACACTGACATACAGAGCCATTCTTAATCTTATATGGAGCCATAGGTAAGAAATAGTTTGACAGATGGAAAAATAAGTAAAAAGAAAACTGAAGCTTGATGGAGTCTTGGGTAAGAGTGGGTGGAAAGTAAATGACACAGTGGTGGGAAGGAGAGGGTGTACATCAAAATTCAATGTTCTATATTTAAGAGCAGAAAGAATACTAATTTAAAAGAAATTATTCTCAAAATGGTTCTAAAGAGGCCATGAAATTAACCACTCCCTTACTGGCCCAGAGCCAAACAAATTTGAGCTATTCATAACTCCAGTCCCTGGGCAATCTCTATACCCTATACCAAGCTATGTTCCTGATGACAGAACTAATACTGCCAAATGTGTCTGGTTTGACACTTGGATTAAACCATGCTCTCTCCCCCCAAACTGGCCATTTTGTCTCAAGGCGGCAAACATGAGATCTCATCTTCTACCTTCAGAACAGCACATCATGTCACTGCCAGCTGTTTTCTCTTAAAACATTCAGTGTTTTGACTCCTTGTACTTTTCGGCTCTGTAATTTATCCCAGTAAAATGCCAACCAGTTGAGTTCTAAAAGGGTATGAACAGCAGAGTAGGAAAACTGTCTATTTAGTAGCAAAGCTAGAAATAGAATCCAAGTCTCTTTATTTAACAGGTATTTACTGAACGTCCACTAAGGGTAACACTATAGGTGTGTGTATCTGGTTTAATTCAAATGTGAGGAACACAATCTATACTAAAGATTTTCCCTTGCATCTTCCAAATAATAAATGTATACAGAGCATTATTCTCTAAAAGGTGTTCACAATATGTCAGATAATCACAATCTACTGGTTCTACCAAAAGGTAAAATGAAAGGCAAAATTTATTTTCTGCTGTATTAGCCTTTAAAGTCAGAAATAACTTAGGGACAACACTCAGTATTAGTTTACTGAACAGACAGTAGAGGGCAGGATACAATAGGTAAATACCGCCCCCCCCCCCTTTTTTTTAAGTAGTCTTCATGCCCAGCACGGAGCCCAAAGTAGGGCTTGAACTCAGGACCCTGAGATCAAGACCTGAGCTGAGATCAAGAGTCAGATGCTTGGGCGCCTGGGTGTCTGAGTCAGTTAAGTGTCCAACTCTTGATTTCAGCTGGGCTTTGATTGTGATCCCATGGTTCATGAGTTCAAGCCTCATATTGGACTCTGTGCTGAGAGCATGGAGCCTGTTTGGGTTTCTCTCTCTGTCCCTCCCTGCTCATGTGCTCTCTCAAGATAAATAAATAAAACCTAACAACAAAAAGAGAAACTCAGTGGATGAGCCACCCAGGCACCCTGGTAAATGCTTATTTGAATAGGTATCTATTCAACATTCAAATTAGTATCTATTATTCAAAGTTATCTATTCAATAATCAAATAAGATACCCATTTGAATAAAGTTTTGAGTCTTCCTGAGTAGTTCCAGAGAACTGTCTAGCCTCACATATATCAAACATATCAGAGAGATAATTAGTTGTAATTCTGTCATTGTGAGAGAATTGCAAAGCAAAGGCAGAAACAACAAAACCTGAACAATCTCAGTACCTACACCCAAGAAACCTAAAGAGGCCCTCAGAGGGACCAAAAAGAAAAACAATAAAGATAGAAAATACTTTGGAAAAAGTAAAAGCCCCTTCCCTACAAATATGAGGTAGATTTTACCTCCCTCCACATAGAGAAGTTTTAAGAACTCCCATAAAAAAAACGTGATGCATTATGCTTCTTAAGGATAATCATTCCAAATCCATTTCAAATCTATATGCTGTAAAGTTCCAAAGTAATTGCTTTATGTAAAAGCAAGTAAGACAAAATAAATGCTTGTGACATCAAGTAAGCCTCCTTTTCTCTGTCTAGGTCTCTGTTTTTCTCCGTATCACAAACATATGTAATAAAGAATGTCTTTCTATTAAATGTCCATTATTAAAATACTTAAGCCTTTACAACATATTATTTTAGTGCAACCATTGAGCAGTGATTTTTCACTAAAAAATATGAGGTTAAAAGCTTCATCATTTTAAACTAAATGCAGTTTGTTGCCTAACTTACCTTTGTTAAATAAACTGGAGAAAAAATGGATATTTAGCAATTAATGTTTAGCATAATTTAGCATTTAAAGCATGCTCTTATGAAAACATGAAAATATTTAGGGTTTTATGAGGATTTTAATATCTGTAAAGCACTAATAAAAATCATTAGTATATAATAAATTACAAATAAGTGTTTGCTAAGTAAAAATAAATTTGGGACCGCTATATAAAATAAAAAACCTTAAGACATTTTTGCAAAAATACACAGGCTAAGTCTTTTTTCTTTTCATACCTTCTGAATAGAACCTGACATTCTGAGAATTTGACATCAAGTACCTCCCTTAATTTTGAAAAGAAATGTTCTATGACTGTCATGCTCTTCCTATGTGTTCATCGGAGTATTTTTTTAGGAATTGGTCATCAAATGTGCTATGATTTTAGCCAATACTATAAACCTTTATTTCTGAAAATACCTGGACACAGAAATGAGTCTCGCAGCTAAGAAGCTGTTTTTTTTTTTAACCAAGTCAACCATTTTCAATTATGAAGGGAAAGATGTAAACTATGTATACTTAATTAGATTACATCTTATGCTCTGAAACTTTCAGATTTACCTGTTTCACACATCAATCTGACTCCTGATACTGAGAGAGATGCTCATTATCATTCATGTATCTGGGACTAAGTACAGTATTATGCTCTAACAATGAATTTAAAGACAGGACACAGTTCTTATTCCCTAAATTTCTGATTTAAATTGCAGGCAATCAACCACATTAAGTTTATTCCATGGTTTAACATACAACAAAAGATTAATGAAGAAATCTAATTTTATTATTTCACAAAATACACTTCTTTCCTCCATCAATCCACAGTTACTTTTTAAAACTTTGCCAAAAACTCACCTTCTGAGAAGCCTCTTTAAAAAAAAATTTTTTTAATGTTTATTTTGAGAGAGATAGAGATAGAGAGAGGGAGGGAGGGAGGGAGACACATAATCCAAAGCAGGCTCCAGGCTCTGAGCTGTCAGCACAGAGCCCGAACCAGGGCTCAAACCCATGAACAGTGAGATCTTGACCTGAGCAGAAATCAGACGCCCGGGGGAAGCCTCTTAATCACCCTCATCTACTTATCTTATCTTTCCTTATAACTATTCAACACTTCTTCCCACTCTGACAAACAGATCTAACATGCAGAAAACCCAAGAAAGGTCTGCTTCTCAGATCCAAATAGCAACATAATCTTAAATATTTAGTTTTACACAATTGAATGAATTTTGCACAAAATTCACTTTGACATTTTGATAAAAAACAATGATCTCCAAAATGAAGTATGTTGATAGTTATTTTCCTGCTTTTGGTTCCTCTCTTTTGGTTTCCTCCCTCTTGGTTTCCTGATTTAATACTGAGACTCTTCAAATGAATAAAGGAGAAGCCATAATGTATAAGGTAAACATCAAGATCCGACTCAAGTAATAATAGCTTTAACAGACTGAAAACTAGAGCATCAGTTTTGCTAACACAACAGCCTAAGGGAAAAGACTGAATATTTAAAGAGATCACCATCAAAGGACAAAATGTTGTTTAACAGAATTCTAAAAACTTGAAAGCAGCAAGGAATAGGATCGGGGTAATGTTCCTATATTTAGATTGAGTCTGAAGATCATGAAAACTAAAGGGAAATTTTTGTTACTCCCAAGAGTTAAGAATAGATCCTACAGAACTCTTCCACAACAGATGGTGCTAGCCTAAAAGGATACTCGTATTTTATTCTCATGTAAATTTAGAACACACTACACAAACACACACACACACAACATACATTCCCTTTACCTAAAGCAACTGTCAAAATAAAAATAGGGATATGGGGATTAAAATCCTTAAACTAAGAGCATCAACATGGCCAACTGTCAAAACCATACCCATAAGTTCTCTAATATCTGAGAATCTAGATGTGGAAGAGACCTTAGATGGTACCAGCCAACCTTACTATTTGACAGGAAGGGAAATAAGACCTAAGGAGGTTAAACAACTTGCTCAAGATCAAAAAGAGCCAGAACTAGAACCCAGATGACTAGATTCAAAGTCCAGAGCTCTCTTTCCATTATAGCACTCCATGTCTCACTTGGGCTGAGAAATGTATTTTCTTTTACATACCAAATCAATTACAAGCTTCATTTAAAATAACGCATGTGTTGAGTCGTTTTCTAGTGATCCATCTTTCACAGACTTATTTTAGGACCAATGGAATATCTCTGGAGAAAGAAAAAGTTAACTGAGCAGCACCAAATCCCCAACCTAATTCATTTCTTTGGAGATAACATGCTCACCAAAGAGGAATTCTATAATAAAGGAGAAGCTAATGCAGTTTTCTGGTCTGTCAGCTTCAACTTATAAGTACTCAGCATCTATAGCTGATTAGGCACTAAAGATCACATGTATACGTACTTATCTACGTAAGTTAAATATACCATTTTTAATGCTACCTTATAAAAAATAGAAACAAGAACTTTGACCATGCTTCCATCCTACAGTTTATAAAAATTAAGCAGTTAATTTTATAGATACAATATAAGATATAATTTTAAAGACATACATATAATTTCTAATGTTGTCTGAGCTAGCTTTATTGATGGGGAGGGGGGGAAAGGAAATATAATGACTTCCTGGCCTGTTTTTCAGAGTATAAATCCACTTACCAATGGCCTGAGCATACAAACAGGCAACAGGAATACCAACTTAGAACAAAGTATGCCAAAGGACTTTTCTTAATGGGCGAGTCTTAAAATGTTACAAAAGCATACATTAAATCCCATAAATGTACACGGAAAGCCCCAAGTTTATTTGGAAGGCTAAAATTACATAAAATTGGAACTAAGAAAATGGTCGCTTAACAGAAGCCCACTATACCTTCTAAAGTAATAAGTGCAATTTTCAGAGGATTCTACTGGGTAGGGGGGAATAGCTTTATCTAGAATTACAGTCTTTGGAATCTAGGGACTTTTACTTCTATTAATTTATGGGTAATCCTAGGGAGGGGTTAGCACACATAAGTCAAGGATGCCCATCATCTCCACAACTATTTAACGTTGTTTTGAAAGTGTTAGCGCAATCAGAACAAAGCAATCAAAAGCATAATAACCAGAAGGGAAGAAGTAAAACCATCTCTAATTGCAGTATGATTGGAAAATACAAGAAAATCAGTGCTAAAATTAAATAAGAAAAAATCAGTATGATAATGGGATATAAAATATAAGCCTTATATACATAAAATACCCAGCTAGAAGAGATAATGGAAGAAATGGTCCCATTTATAACAGTAATAGAAAAGACAAAATATTTTGAATGCAACACCTGTTATCGGGATGCATTTTTTAAACTCCTGAAAGACCCCTAAGTAGTCTAGACTTGAACAAAATGAAGACATCTCTTATACTTGGGATGTTAACATTATAAAGATGTCAATTCTTCCCAAGTTATCTACATTTAACATGTTTCCAATGAAAATAAAAAAAAAACTTCCTGAAGCTAGATGAGTGGATTTTTTTTAAAGTTTATTTATTTTGAGAGAGAGAGAGAGAGAGAGAGAGAGAGAGAGAGAGAGAGGCAGAGAGAGAAGGGAAGAGAGAATCCCAAGCAGGCGCCATGCTCAGTGCAGAGCCCAACATGGGGCTCCATCCCATGACCACAGGATCATGACCTGCAGAAATCAATAGTTGGATGCTCAACCAACTGAGCCACCCAGGTGCCCCAAAGTTGTGACAATTCTTTCAAATGATTCAGCTGCTAAAAGGGGGAGTGTGTGTGACTGTATAAACACATACACATATATACACAAAAGAGAAAAATGTAAATACAGCAAAATGTTAACTACTAAATTTACATGGGAAGTACACGCATATTCATCGTACTATTTTTTCATGCTTGAATATTTTCACAATAAAACCTTTTTGGTAAAAACTCAAACGGTGAGAAGCAGTTAAGACCTGAATTCAATATTTAAGGTACTTCCGTTCTGATCAGTTCTTGATACTCAATGTTATGTTTACATAACTGTTTAAGTTCCCCATGTTTGATTATAATAAAGGATCAGAGAACTCTAAGTTTATACCACACCAAGCACATAATTCAGAAGCTAAATCTGTGCTACTCAAACTTCCAGTTTCAGAGTTCTATTTATATGTGTATGGCTTTTTGGCATATGCCTAATCCACTCTTATATATTCCCATGTCCAGGTTCCTGTGCCTATCCTTGAGAAAGAAAATAATAAAAAGCAGAAACCAAAGAAATTGAAAACAGAAAAAAAGAGAAAAATCATGAAGGCAAAAGCTGACTTAAAAACAAAATCAATAAATTGATAAACCTCTAGCCAGAATGACCAAGGGGGGGGAGGTGGTGACAAAAATTACAACATAAGAATGAAAGAGGTGGTATCATTAGAGATCCAGCAGATATTTAAGGGATAATGAAGGTGTATTTACTCAGGAAAAAAGGGATAACTTGACTAGCTCCATATGTACTAAAGATATTTTGTCTTTAAAAACTTCCTGACAAAGGAAACTCCAGGCCCAGATGGGATTACTGAATTCTACCAACACAAAGAAGAAATAATATGGAGCTCCTGGTGGCTCAGTCAGTTAAGCCTCCGACTTTGGCTCAGGTCATGATCTCATGTTTGTGGGTTTGGCCCCACATCGGGCTTTGCGCTGTCAGCATGGAACCTGCTTTGGATTCTCTATCTCCCTCTCTCTCTCTGTACCTCCCCTGCTCATGCTCTCTCTCTCTCAAAAATTAAACATTAAAAAAATAATAATAAAATAAAAAAAGAAATGATACTAATTACTCACACTTTCATAAAACAAAAGAGAAAGGAATACTCCCTAATTCAATTTATGGGGTCACAACTGCAAAAAATAAAATATAAAAAAACTATAAACAAGTATTCCTCATAAACACAGATGCAAAGATGAAATAAAGACCTTATCAGCCATATAAAGACTGAAAGATCTCGGGGTGCCTGGGTGGCTCAGTCAGTTAAGTGTCTGACTTTGGCTCAGGTCATGATCTCTCGGTTTGAGGGTTCGAGTCCCACGTCAGGCTTTGTGTTGACAGCTCAGAGCCTGGAGCTTGCTTCAGATTCTGTGTCTCCCCCTCTCTCTGCCCCTCTCCTGCTCACACTCTGTCTCTTTCTCAAATATAAACAAACATTTAAAAAAAAAAAAAAAGACTAAAAGAATTTATCACCTACATACCTGTACCCAAATATTACAAAGTACTTTGGGCAGAAAGAAAATGGTAACAGATGGAAACCTAAATCTACACAAAGGAATGGGGACCATTACAAATGGTTAACTACATGGACAAATATAAAAGACATTTTAAGTTATTATTCAAACCTCCTTACAAAGTAATTGAGTGATGGGGTGCCAGGGTGGCTCAGTAGGTTGAGTGTCCCAACTCTTGATTTCAGCTCAAGTTATTATCTCAAAGTTTGTGGGATCAAGCCCAGTGTCAGTAGGGAGCCTATTTGGGATCCTCTCTCTCCCTCTCTCTGCTCTTCCTCTCCTCATGCTCTCTCTCAAAATAAATACATAAGCTTAAAAAAAATTGAGTGCTATCACCAGAAAAGATAAAGAACTTTTTTTTTTTTTTTTAATATTTATTTTGTGTGTGTGCGAGAGTGAGAGAGACAGACAGACAGACAGAATCCAAAGCAAGGCTCCAGGCTCTGAGTTGTCAGCACAGAGCCCAACACGGGGCTCCAAACCCACAGACTGTGAGATTATGATCTGAGCCAAAGTTGGGACACTTAACCAACTGAGCCACCCAGGTGCCCCAAGGACTTCTGAAAATCTTCTCTATAAATGCAATGAGAACATTGGCAAAAATTGTCAAAATAAACTTCAGAAATTTGGAAATTAACCAAAGACCTCTTACAATCCAGGGAGGATTTACTCCTTATTCAAGAAAAAGTGCTGAATTTTGGTAAAAACCATGAGTACTGTGGTATTTTAACATGCCTTGATCAATTCCCCTCTCCCCAGCTCCAAGGCAGACTTGAGAACCAACAGACAGCAATCACAGTGAAAGCCACCAGCCCCACAGCCAAGGGAGGGGTCTAATGGGGTTGGAGCTCTTTAAAAGCCCCAATCCCAAACAAACAAACAAACAAACAGTCGTTTTTGGCCTATGTGGAAGTTCTCTGGGAAATATTACTCATAGGGCTTCTCTTCATTTGACCTAACTTACAGCTCTCCCGGAATGAACAGCCTTTTCCTGGGGCATTTGTCAAAAACTATAAGCAGAAATTGTTTAACACTGCACCTGCAAGAGGCAGTGAAACATTTGGGGCAAGCAAGAAGGTAATCAAAGCTGGGGAATGAAATGTCCGGAAAAACTGACGTATTTCTGGGAATCTAAAAGGCTGTTCATGCATAGAACTGTGCATATTCAGGGACTGTGTACATGTTTAGGAAAGACAAGAGAATATCCTAAGGTCTTATTTCTGATTGATATCGAGGCTCTGTACAAGTAGGAAATAAAGGCTAAGGTACAGCAGTACCAATATGAGCCCCAATATGTGAGCCCCAATATGAACACAGAGCCATGTAGCAAAGAATAGGACAATTATTGATTCTGCACTTTTAAAGAAATATGTGAACAACCATTAGCTCACCACTAAACTAAGCAGAGACTTCAGTGGCCATACCTAACAAAGAATACAAACTTTACAGAATTAGTTCAGTAAAGTCAGTAAAAAAACAAAAAAAACAGTAATAATAACAAACCCTGAGGGAGAGAGAATTTGAAATCAAGGGTTGTCATGTAGTATCTTAAATGTTCAGTTTTCAACCAAAAAAATTATGAGACATGCAAAGAATGTATGGCCCACACACAGGGGAGGGGGCAGCAGATAAAAGAAACTGTCACTGAGAAAGTCCAGACATTGGACTTACAAGACAAAGAATTTAAGCTATCTTAAATATGTTCAAAGAACTAAAGGAAACCATGTGTAAAGAACTAGAAGAATGAGAGTAAGTCTTAATAAAGAGAAATTATTTTTTGGAGTATAGTTGACACACAATATTACATTAGTTTCAGGTGCACAATACTGATTCAACATCTCTATTCCTTATGCTATGCTCACCACAAATGTTAGCTACATTCGTCACCACACAACACTATTACAATATCATTGACTGTATTCCCTATGCTGTGCATTTCTGTGACTTATTCATTCCATAACTGGAAGCCTGTAGCTCCCACTTGCCTTTATCCATTTTGCTTCCTCCACCCCCCCAAGAGATAGAAATTATTTTTAAAATGATGAAGTTGAAAATGCAATAACAGGGACACTTGGGTGGCTCAGTCAGTTAAACGTCCGACTTCAGCTCAGGTCATGATCTTGCAGTTCATGGGTTCAAGCCCCACGTCAAGTTCTGTGCTGACAGCTCAGAGCCTGCAGCCTGCTTCGGATTCTGTGTTTCCCTTCCCTCTCTCTCTGCCCCTTTCCTGGTCATGCTCTGCCTCTCAAAAATAAATAAAAGTTGAAAGAAAGAACAAAAGGAAGGAAGGAAGGAAGGAAGGAAGGAAGGAAGGAAGGAAGGAAGGAAGGGCAATAACAATGAAAAAGAAGTCACTGGAGAGACTTAATAACAGATTTGAGCAGGCAGAAGAATCAGTGAACATGAAGATAGGTCCTTTAAGCTGATCCACTCTGAGGAACATTTAAAAAAAAAAACAAAGAAAATGAGCAAAATCTCAAGAGATCCTGATAAGGGTGTAACCATCAAGATTACCAATACACATACACATAATATGAGTACTAGAAGGAGAGAGAAGGGGCACCTGGGTGGCTCAGCTGTTTCAGTGTCCAACTCCTGATTTCACCTCAGGTCACAATCTTGGAGTTTGTGAGATCAAGCCTCATGTGGGACTCTGCACTGACAGCATGGAGCCTGCTTGGGATTCTCTCTCTGCCACTCTCTTGTGCTCGCACACTATCTCTCTCTCTCTCTCAAATAAACATTAAAACAAAGAAGAGGAAGAAGAACAAGAGAGAAAAAGGTACGAGTATTGGAAAAATAATGGCCCCAAACTTCTTATATATGATGAAATACATTGATCTATATATACAAGAGATCCCTACCTAGACATATAATAAAACAGCCAAAAGCCAAATACAGAGATCTTTTTAAAAAATATTTTATTTTTATTTAAGTAATCTCTACACCCAAGGTGGGGTCCTAACTCATGACCCTGAAATCAAGAGTCTCATGCTTTTCCCACTGAGCCTCCCAGGTGCCCCACATATAGTACATATTGTTGTTTTCTTTTTCTTTTTTTTTTTAATGTTTTTATTTATTTTTGAGACAGAGAGAGACAGAGCATGAGCAGGGGAGGGGCAAAGAGAGAGGGAGACACAGAATCCTAAGCAGGCTCCAGGCTCTGAGCTGTCAGCACAGAGCCCGACACAGGGCTCGAACTCACAGACCACGAGATCATGACCTGAGCCAGTTGGAGACTTAACCGACTAAGCCACCCAGGCGCCCCTGTTGTTTTCTTTTTTAAGTTTATTTATTTTCAGAGAGAGGAAGCATGAGTGGGGGAGTGGCAGAGAGAGGGGGAGAGAGAGAATCCCAAGCAGGCTCTACACTGTCAGTGCAGAGCCTGATATGGGGCTCAAACTCTGGAAACGTGAGGTCATGACCTGGGCTGAAAACAAGAGTTGGATGCTTAACCAACTAAGCCACCTAGGAGCCCCCAAAGAGAAGATCTTTAAAGAACAAGAAGGAACTCTCACATACAAGACATCCTCAAAAAGTTTAACAACTGAGTTCTCATCAGAAGCCACAGAGGACAGAAGGCAGTAAGATGGATATTCAAAATAATGAAAAGAAGAGTGTGTTAACCAAGAATTCTATATCCACCAAGAAGTATCTTTTGAAAATTATGGAGAAAGTAAAATATGCCCAGATAAACAAAAGCTGAGAGGTTTTGTTGCTAGCAGACTAGCTCTGCAAAAAAAAACTCCAAAAAACAAAAAAAAAAAACCAAACAAAAAACAACTATAGGAAGTCCTTCAGGCTGGAACAAAATGATATTCGACAGTAATGTGAATATACATTTAGAAATAAAAAAAACATCAGTAAAGGTAAATTTACATATGCAAATTTACTCAGTTCAGTATAAAACCCAGCAAATATAGATTTTTCACTTGAAATTGTTTCTTCTTATTTGATCTAAAGGACATGTGCATAAAGCAATAATTATAAATCTGTGTTCATGAGCATACAATGTACAATAAAACCTTGATTTGCAAGCATAATTCATTCCAGAAACATACTTGTAATCCAAAGCGCTTGTATATCAAAGCAAATTTCCCCATAAGAAATAATGGAAACTCAGATGATTTGTTCCACAATGGAAAAATATTCATAAAAAAATGATTACAATACTGTATTATATAAAATAATAAAGAAAATACAAAATATAAAGAAAAATAAGTAAATTAACCTGCACTTACCTTTGAAAACCTTTGTGGCTGATGTGAGGGAAACAAGAGTAAGGAGAGTTATTGTGTAGGACAACTCTCACTATCACTAACAGAATCCCTGCTATCACCTCAACAGAATCTTTTTCTGCATGCAGACCACTATATATACTCACACAGATGTTGACTACAGTACAGTAGTAATAAATTCTTGTTATATACTGTATTTAATGTAACTGGCAATAATGCAGCAGAGGAAAAGGGCCTCTATCTGCAGACAGCCTGACCTAGAATGGAGCAAAGCATTCCTAAGCTTACTCTTGCACAGAAAAGCAAAGGACTGTCCATAGGTGCTTTGAAGTGACAAAAATTACACTAATGTCAGTTGTGGGCACCTTCCAACATTCTGGAAAATCACAGATTTCTGCCAAACACCACAGCCTGAGTCCAAGCAACCAAGCATGAGAGATGATCACCCCCAATCCCACACACACACACACGCACACAGAGAGAGAGAGAGAGAGAGAGAGAGAGAGAAAAGAACCACTGGCTCATTTGTCATCATGTGACATTTGGTGCCAGGTACTACTCGTATTGCAAGACAATGCTCGCTTATCAAGTTAAAATTTATTAGAAATGTTTGCTCATCTTGTGGAACACTTGCAGAACAAGGAAGTCGCAATTCAAGGTTTTATTATATAAAGATGTAATTTGTATGTTAACAAGAGCACAAAGGAGGGAGGGGAAGGAGCTTTGTACAAGTTTTTATGTGCTACTGAAATTACATTGCTTTCAATTAGATTGTTATAAATTGTTAATTATAATCTCCAGAGCAACCACTAGGAAAACGATGCAAAAATATATAGCAAAAGAAATGACAAAGAAATTAAAATGATACACTAGAAAAATATCTATTTAACACTAAATAAACCATTAATACACAGACAGAAGAAAAAAGGAATACAACATATAGCAACCCCCCCCAGAAAATGGCAAATATAAATTCTATTTTACTAGTATTAACATGAAATATAAATATTAAGCATTCTAATCGAAATGTTGAAATTTACAAAAGCTCCTGGCCAGCTCAGTCACAGAGCATGCAACTCTTGAACATGGGGTCGCAGGTTCTAGCCCCTTGTTGGGCATGGAGGTTACGTAAAAAAATTTTTTTTAATCTTAAAAAAATGTTGAAATTTACAGAATTGGACCAAAAAACCATCATTCAACTATATGCTACCCACAAGATACACTTTAGAATGAAAAACACATTTAAGTTGAAAGCAAAAAATGGAAAAAAAATATACCACGCAGGGAGTCACCAAAAGAGAGCTGGCATGACTAGGTTTGTATCAGACAAAACAGACTTTAACACAAACATTTTTACTAAAGACAAAGAAGGACATTTTATAATAAACAGGTCAATTTATCAGGAAAATATAACAATTATAAACATGTATGTACTTAACAACAAGAGTCCCAGAATATATTAAGGAAATAACCGACAGAATTGAAGGGATAAAGTTCTACAGTAATAGTTGGAAATTATAATACTCCATTTTCAATAACGAATAGAATAGCCAAAGAGAAGACTTGAACAATATTATAAACCAAGTAAACCTAACAGATTGACATATAGAACATTTCACCAACAACAGCAAAAATACGTATCTGTCTTAAGTGCACATGGAAATTCTCCAGGACAGACTAATAAATTAGGCCAGAAAACCAGTCTCAATAAACTTCAGACTGAAATCATACAACATATAGTCTCTGACCATAATGGAATAAAGGTGGAAACCAATAAAAAAGACAACTGGAAAAGTCACAAATATATAATATGGAAATTAAACAACACACTCATATCCAATGGATCAATTAAGAAATCACAAGGAAATGAGAAAAGACGAATGAAAACAAAAACACAAAATATAAAAACTCGCAAGATACAGCAAAAGCAATATTCACAGGGGAATTCAGAACTAGAAATGTTTACATTTAAAAAGAAGAAAAGTCTCAATCAATAACCTAACTACACACCTTAAGGAACCATAAACCCAAAGCTAGCAGAAGCAAGGTAATAATAAAGATTAGAGCAGAGGTAAATAAAATACAGAACAGAGAAACAACAGAGAGATTCAACAAAACCAAAAACTAGTCCTTTGAAAAGACCAACAAAATTGTCAAATTTGTAGCTTGACTAAGAATAAAAAAGACACAAGTAACTAAAATCAGAAACAAAAGTACAGATATTATGGCTAAATTTACAGGAATAAAAAAAGATTATAATACTAGAATACTATGTGGTACACCAGCAAATTAAACGACTTAGATGAAATGGACAAGTTCTCAGAAATAAATTATCAAAACTGATTTAAGAAGAGAGATTGGGAATGCAAGCTGGTGCAGCTACTCTGGAAAACAGTATGGAGATTCCTCAAAAAACTAAAAATAAAACTACCCTACAACCCAGCAATTGCACTACTAGGCATTTATCCATGGGATACAGGTGTGCTGTTTCGAAGGGACACATGCACCCCCATGTTTATAGCAGCACTATCAACAATAGCCAAATTATGGAAAGAGCCCAAATGTCCATCAATGGATGAGTGGATAAAGAAGATGTGGTATATGTATATACAATGGAATATTACTCGGCAATCAAAAAGAATGAAATTTTGCCATTTGCAACTACGTGGATGGAACTGGAGGGTATTATGCTAAGTGAAATTAATCAGAGAAAGACAAAAATCATCTGACTTCACTCATATGAGGACTTTAAGAGACAAAACAGATGAACAGAAGGGAAGGGAAACAAAAATGATATAAAAACAGGGAGGGGACAAAACAGAAGAGACTCATAAATAAGGAGAACAAACTGAGGGTTACTGGAGGGGTTGTGAGAGGGGAGTGGGATAAATGGGTAAGGGGCACTAAGGAATCTAACTCCTGAAATCATTGTTGTGCTATATGCTAACTAATTTGGATGTAAATTTTAAAAAATAAAAAACAAATAAATAAAATTTAAAAAAAGAATAAGTTTTTAGTATGCTAGGCCATGGCTACATTTTTCTAGAGTGTCTCCTGAGGCAGAGGAAATAAAAACAAAATTAAACTATTGGGGCTACATCAAAATAAATTGCTCCTGCTCAGCGATGGAAACAATCAACAAAACTGAAAAGCAACTTACTAAATGGGAGAAGATATCTGCAAATGACATAGCTGATAAACGGTTAGTACCCAAAATATATGAAGAAATTATACAACTCAACAGCCAGAAAACAATACAGTATACAAATGGGCCCAAGTCACAAACAGACATTTCCAAGAAGAAGACATTCAGATGGCCAACAGACACATGAAAAGATGCTCAACATGACTCATGATCAGGGAAATGCAAATCAAAACTACCATGTGATATCACCTTACACCTGTCAGAACGGCTAAAATCAATAAGAAAAAAACTAATGTTGGTGAGGATGTGGAGAAAAAGGAACCCTCTGCACTTTTGCTGGGAATGCAGATTGCTGCTGCCATTTTGAAAAACAGTATGGAATTTCCTCAGATAATTGAAAATAGAACTAATTTGTGATGCAGCAATTGGACTAATGGGTACTTACCCAAAGAATACAAAAGAAAAAAAAAAAACAAAACTACTTCTACAGGATATATGCACCCCTGTGGGGGATAAGCTTAGGAATCCCCTGAGTATACACCAATGGGTTAACAAGACACAAAGAAATACAAAGTCAGTATAATGCTCACACCCGAGTTTGGGTAAACCAGATTGTCACTCCAAGAATAGGGGGGTGCAAAGACACCCCAAGAATAGGGAGGCACAAAGGTGCCAGGAATAGGGAGGTGCAAAGCACCCCAACATATGGAGGGGTTGCTGAGCCCCCAAAAATAGAGAGAGAGGCAAAGGCCTGAAATAGAAATGGCGCACAGGAATAACAAGATTAGATATTCAAGGTGGAAGCACCCCATAGCAGAAAGCTGCTTCCATAGGAGATTGGGGCCAGGTTAGGTAAAAAAAAAAATTGGTGAATTGGACTTTGGACCACTGCACTGCAGGCAAAGCAGCCCAGAGCGGAGATGGTTAACAAAAGAAAAGGTGGCATATTAACCCTGAGGTTATTCCCCCTATCTGTCTCATCCCCGAGGCTGGCAAAGATAAACAGGTGTGGCGCCTCCTATCTGCTGTTAACAACCATCTACCCATCTGCCTGGTGCCTGGATTTTGTTTTATATTGACCCAAACCCCAAACACTGTATATCTTTAAAATTCCCTTTTCCCCCTCACATCCACAAATTAATGTTCCTAGTTTATCTCTTTATACACGCCTATCACATTTGCAAGCCTTCTGGTCTGAATAAATACAGGGCAAGGACCCTTATTTGGGGCTCTTGTCTTTTTCCTGGTAAAAAAAAAAAAAAAAAAAGAAGAGCGGCACCTGGCTGGCTCAGTCAGCTGCATGTGACTCTTGATCTTGAGGGTTGTGGGTTTAAGCCCCACATTAAAAATTTTTCAAAAAAAAAAAAAAAAAAGAAGAAGAAGATGGCTCAACTGGTTAAGTGACTCTTGATTTCGGCTCAGGTCATGATTTCACAGTTTGTGAGTTCGAGCACTGCATCAGGCTCTGTGCTGACAGCACAGAAGCTGCTTGGGATTCTCTCTCTCTTTCAAAACAAGTAAGTAAACTTAAAAAAAAAAAAAACTTGAAAAAAAAGTCTGTATCTAACTTAAACTTCAGAGGACAGAAATTTTGTTAGTAATTTTGTTTTAAAGTTTATTTATTTTGTGAGAGAATGAGAGAGAGGAACATGCTCCCAAGTGTGAGTGGGGGAGGGGCAGAGTGAGGGAGAGAATCCTAAACAGGGAACCGACGCAGAGGTGGATCCCACAAAGGGTGAAATCACGACATGAGCCAAAATCAAGAGTTGGACGCTTACTTGGCTTAACTGATTGAGACACCCAGCCACCTCTTTTGTCAGTATTTTTACCCTTAAGCTAAAGACATAAAGAACTGTAAACAATTCCAGTTGGTAGTTTTGCTTTTCACAATAAAATGAATTAGCAATTCCAAAAGTACATATTCTAAGATTGAGTAAATAAATAAATATATTGTGGAAACGGAGAGCCATATTTTTCACTGTGAGAAATACAATTGTAAATATAGGCAGGGGAATGCTAGATATCATTATGAACTCACTGTTTTTAATACATAAAAGATAGAGATGTGTGTTATACACACATATATGTCACTTATATTTAGGGATATATCTGTATCTATACCTATATATCTACATATTTATTATCTATCCTAACTCTTTTCACTGAGAGAATCTAGAAGCAATGCCACTCCAATAGTACCAAATACACCTGGAATCTAGATCCTGGCTTCCAAATATCATTCTCCACTAAAAGGAACCAGGGATCCTTGGCTGATTACAGGGCTGTGACAGGTAAAAATACAAGATGAGCCTGAAACATCTTGTTATACCAGAAAACAAATATACTACCAAACAATACTAGAAAACAAATAAGTGCTCAACAAATAATCAAGCCATGTCAAAGGAAAAGAGGCCAGCTTGGAAGAGCTCCCACTGGCCAATATGGTACCATTTAAGCATCAAAATAAATGACAATGGTAACAGATTATACCTCATGGAATAAAATAGAAAACCATTAGTACATTACTGTACGAATACAATAAGTACATGAATGGAGAAGAGGGCTCTTTTTTACATTAAATTTAATAATTAAAAGAAGTGATGAAATTAGAAAAAAATCACCATTTGACAACCACCATAATTGTTTGAGACAAGAATTATCAATGGATGCTAAAACTAATACCTGCTTGATAACAAAATATTTACATATACTCAATCTTCCTACTACTTTTTTTTCTCCCTACTAGATTATTATTTGTATAGGGAAAAAGTTAACTTTACAGTGAAGAAATATGGCTAGCACCAGGACGGATCAAAATCGACATCACCCATAATGGAAAAAGAGACATTATGTGACTCCTGACATCATGCACTAGGAAGGACACAATCTCTGTGGTATTACCTAATCATGAGGTATCCAAGCATGAGGAAACATCAGAAAATTCAAATTGATGGAACACTCTGCCTGTACATTTGAAATGTACATAACTGGCCTGTATGTACATTTCAAAATACCAAGGTCATGAAAGATAAAGTCTCCTTTCTTTATCTGCTCCAGATTAAAGTAGACTAAAGAGATATGACAACCGAAACACAATGCATGATCCTGGGTGATTTTCTTTGAATACTAGGGAAGACAATGGTGAAACTGAATAAAGTCTACAGAGCAAATATTAACATGATATCAATATTAATGTCATGATTTTGATCATTATATTGTGGTTAAATAAGAGAATGTCCTTGCTCTTAGGAAATATATACTAAAGTATTTTTGGGTAAAAAGATTTCCTGTCTCCAACTTAATCATATGGTTAAAGAAAAGTATTTACACACATGTAGGTATATACAAAGAAAGAATATTATAAACGACAAAATAACATTTAGGGAAATCTGGATGAAGGGTATACAGAATTTCTTCCTACCATTTTTGCAACTTTCTGTAAATCTGAGATTATTTTTAAAATAAAGTAAAACAAACAAAAAAGATCTGTGACTCTGGTAATCCCCTGGATACAGATTTGGATTGGGGAGAGCAACCATTGTATTAACCTAGACCTCAACAGGCCCCAAAGACCCAGGGCAATGTAAAGGTGCTTACTGTGTCTGGATGGAGTTAGACTCTTAGAGACTTTCCCTGACCAACTCAAATTCTTCAGGAATTTGCAGGAATGCTCCTGTATGCATTTAGAAGACCCTGCAGGGAATGACTCCTATCACTCTGATTGTTACATCACGGTTAAAGAAGGTAGCAGTTTGCCACATAATGCTGCTTTTCTCAGAAACAGTAAGTCAACAGAGAATGATTACCATGGCCCGGCCACTGTGTAGAGTGCTATCCATATACTGTCCTACTGAATGTTCAACTCCAGTATAATCTCCATCTTAAAATGAGAAAACAAACTTAAAAGGTAAAATACCTAGGTGGGGAGGAGGAGAAGGGAGATGACAAAAATAAAATAAGTTTAATTGGATAAAGATTTAATGAAGTAGTATTTCTCTGACACACAATTAGAACATTGCCCAGCATATTAAAAAAAAACAATACCTAAATGTCTGTTAAATTAATAAAAATAAATGGGGCGCCTGGGTGGCGCAGTCGGTTAAGCGTCCGACTTCAGCCAGGTCACGATCTCGCGGTCCGGGAGTTCGAGCCCCGCGTCGGGCTCTGGGCTGATGGCTCTGGGCCTGGAGCCTGTTTCCGATTCTGTGTCTCCCTCTCTCTCTGCCCCTCCCCCGTTCATGCTCTGTCTCTCTCTGTCCCAAAAATAAATAAACGTTGAAAAAAAATTTTTTTTAAATAAATTAAATAAATAAATAAATAAATAAATAAATAAATAAATAAATAAATAAAAAATGTCCCAAAGATCATCAAACTAATGGTACGGCTGGGACTCAACCCCAGATTGACTGACTCCAGGGTTCATATTCTTAAGCCACTAGGACTATACTACCTCATGGCTTTAAGAGTTACTGGATTAATGTTCAACGTGGTCCTAGACTTTCACCTACCCTCCCAAAGTGAACCCACATGATAATCAATCCATCTATAAGGTTGCAGGGCTCCATGAGGTTAAAGGTGTAAACCAGAGCTTAGGATGGCATAGCAAGTTGGCATGGATTTTAAGTGCCCAAACTATACACTATTTCCCAGACAGCACATACCAATTACCCAAAGCATGTTGGTGTCTGTCCCAGCCAGTGATCCATCAGACTCTATTCGGGAGGGGAGGGTCTCCATTTTCAATCTGAAAAGTTTCCTTTGCTTGAGAAATTGTTGGGCAAAAATGTGGGTAAATGCACTTCACTTGAATTGTATTCATTTGCCAAGTCCTTTGGTTTTAAGTACAATCAAAGCCCGCTTAATTTTAAGAACAGGTAAGAATCAAAGAGTACGTTCAACAGATCCACAGAACATAATGGGATTTTGGCTTGTCCAAGATTTTGCCACAAAATCTGTAAAGCAGAACCGGGACTCAATCATCAAATTCTCTACCTCTCCACCAAGTTATAAGAAAAGTGATGGGTGATGGAAACAATCAAAGTAACAGGAAAACTACTAGAAACTGTATTGTCTTGGGGTTAGACTCATGGGAAGAGATAGATCTTGAATGTCACTTAATTATTTTAAATTGCATCTATAGCTATGTCCATTACAAAACTCCAAGCTTTACTTTTAGCTTATTTAACTGCACTGTTCAGAAGGATGTAATGTCCTAAGAAATACTGTATTCTCACAAACTGCCCACATAAACGCCTTGGGTAACTTGCCCAATTACAGCAGCGTATTCCTTTGCTCTAGTTTATAGTGCATTTCCTCAGATTAAGTCGTGGGATGCGCATCTTGCACATCATTGTGGTGACTCTACAAAACAGACAGTGAGGTCAGGTCAATTTTAGAAAAAATACAGATAAACCCTCCCAAAATGAAAAGCTAACAATGACATTTCTGTTATATCCCAGAACATCATAAAGTCAAACTCTAGAAGTCATAACTGCTCTAGAAGCATAGCTGCAATGACTTTAAAAAGCACTTCACATTCCTCTGAATATACCACCTGATTTTTGTGCTTACTCTCCCTCTCTTTTATACATACAGCACACAACCTGAGCATGAAAGAATGTACACCAAAATATTTGTTAGGTGTTAAGATAAATGTGATTTACGTTTTCTTAAATAAACTTTTTTTTTTTAACTTTATTTTGAGAGAGCGTGTACATGCAGGGGAGGAGAGGGAGAGAGAGAGAGAGTGAGAGGGGGGAGAGAGAGAGAGAGAGAGAATATCCCAAGCAGGCTCCTCACTGTCAGTGCAGAGCCTGATGCAGGGCTTGAAATTACAAACCACAACACCATGACCTGAGCCGAAGTCAGATGCTTAACTGACTCAGCCACCCAAGGAGCCCCTTAAATACGCTTTTTGACTTAAAAAATTTTTTTGCAAAGAGTGTTTTTTTTTTAATGTTTAATTTAGAGAGGAAGGGAGGGAGAGAGCACGCGCATGTGCGCGTGTTGGGGAGGGGCAAAGAGAGAAGGACACACAGAAACCTAAGCAGGCTCCAGGCTCTGAACTGTCAGCACACAGCCTGATGCGGGGCTCGAACTCACAAACTGTGAGATCATGACTTGAGCTGAAGTCAGACGCTTAACCGACTGAGCCACCCAGGCGCCCCACAAAGAGTTCTTAAAAAGTTTTTTAAATAACCATAAATATATACAGTAAGAAAAAATTAGTCCTAAACAAGTCCTCCTGTAAAACATAAGAAGACTATATATAAGAATAAATATACCAAAAAAGAGTACACACATATATATTTTTTCTATGTGTATATATATTTTATGTATATTATATATAATGTGTGTGTGCGTGTGCGCACATGCGTGCAAAAGCTTCAATTACTCTCTTACCTAGAAAGCAAAGTGATCCAGGTTTGATTTAGTTTAGTAACGTTATAAGTAGCTTTTAGACTGTATCAGGAGTAAATGCAAAGATATCATTAGTCAATACTTTCCAACTCATTAAAATTGTATAACATTTTCCCTCAAGACTTCGGTACAAAAATAACTTGCCAACGTGTTTTATACCACCTATTATTAAATAAGAACTATTTTTCAATG
Organism: Acinonyx jubatus; assembly: GCF_027475565.1. Classification (NCBI taxonomy): domain Eukaryota; kingdom Metazoa; phylum Chordata; class Mammalia; order Carnivora; family Felidae; genus Acinonyx; species Acinonyx jubatus. The sequence goes on along the minus strand of NC_069380.1, from coordinate 174,703,119 downwards.
GAAACTGAATTTTATTCTACATCTTAATTTTCTTTAATCTCCCTTGATGTTTCATCTGAGAACTTCTTTTTCTTCCCTCTTTAATAAATGTTGGAACTGGAGTGCCTGGGTGGCTCAGTCGGTTAAGCGTCCGACTTCAGCTCAGATCATGATCTCACGGTTTGTGAATTCAAGCCCCACATCAGGCTCTGTGCTGACAGCTTAGAGCCTGGAGCCTGTTTCGAATTCTGTGTCTCCCTGTCTCTCTGCTCCTTTCCCGCTCATGCTGTCTCTCTCTCTCCTTCAAAAATAAATAAAAACATTAAAAAATAATAAGAAAATAATAATAAAATAAACGGTGGAAGTTTGGGGTGCTTGGGTGACTCAGTCGGTTGAGCATCCGACTTCAGCTCAGGTCATGAATGATCTCACGGTTCGTGAGTTCAGGCCCCGCATCAGGCTCTGTGCTGACAGCTTGGAGCCTGGAGCCTGCTTCAGATTCTGTGTGTGTCTCTCTCTTTCTGCTTCTCCCCCACTCACGCTCTGTCTCTCTCTACCTCAAAAATGAATAAACATTAAAAAAAATTTTTTTTAGTAAAAAAATGTGGAACTTCTCACACTTTTCCTATTTAGGCTTTTAGTATTCATCCTTATTCTAAACTGAAAAACCTACCTTTACCATTCAAATGTAGTTCTGTCCCTGTTTATTATTCCCTTCTTAAAATGCTTAGGGATCAATTGTTCCAGAAAAAAAAGTTAAATGTTTGTCAGTCATTTGTTTGCCCTAGGCAGTTACATTATAATTTCTAGTCAGTATATTTAGTGTTGGTATATAGAAAATAAAAATACAAGCCAAGAACCTATTTTCAACCCCATGACAGATCCAGTGCAAAAAGATACTCTCCTTCTTGCTTCCAAGGGTATATTACATTTCATTCAATAACAGATAAGCAACTGTCCCCATTCTCAGAGCTCTTGTTACAGGCTGAAGTGTCTTATTCAATGTTCATTCCAGAGTACTAGGTATCATTTTATTGTTTCTCAAGTTCCTTTTCATTATGTCCTATTTATATGTAGTAGCACACATCTCAATTTTTCACTTCAAAATTATCAGACTTTATAAACTACTCTGAGTCATTTAGGAAGACACAGCTACCCACAACATGATGCAACCATCACAAACTCAGAGAAGCAAAAGCCAAATTCACAGAAGGGTGTGTTCAATAGGTCCTGTGTGTTAATTTTTGGCAACACATCAATGATTAAAGGCCCAAAGGCTTTTTAATCATCAAGTTAAAATTCTTATTTTCAGGGTAACTGAAGTTCAAGGCAGAAATGTATTGAGGACTGCCAGAAAAAGCACAAGCTACTATAATGAAACTACATTATGGGACCAACATAGTTTTCACCTCCTCCTCTTTATTCAGGAGATGGATGGTCTCTGTTCCCTTTCTCAGCTATAAAACTAGAAGATAGTTCCAATGATTCATATGCTGACATTTTAAGTACAAACACTAATTCACTTCTGGGTTCCAATCCCCATCCTTTAACTGCTGGATATACCAATTAGAAAGAACTTTCATGTAACCTCCTTCAACTCACCCCTTGGAGTGATCACCACTTTAGGATCTGAGACCGATTTTCTAATACTTCTATACTAAGGGTAATTTCAGAGGACAGGCCTAGAAAAACTTTATTAAGCTTTCTTCAGATTAGACAAATCCTTCTTTTCTTTGTACTTTAAGAAACTCAAGGAAACTTGTTCCCCCACACAGTTCAACTGCGAAGTTCAAGGTCAAGTTTGAGTAAACTGAGTTTTAAGCTGAAAACATTCAATCTAGGTTAGGAGGCAGAGGTAAAAGTGCAAAAGATAAGCAAGTAAAAGGGCACAAAAGATGAACAAGACTAACACTTTTTCCCATTTCACCAGCTTTAGATAACTAACATCTTAGTTCAAATTTTCTATCTTGTGAAAAGCAAGATAATTTATTGACTAAGATCAAAGGCAACTATCTACCTCATTTTTTACTGCTGTCATCTCCATTTTGAATACAAGAGTGAACATGAGAGTCCTTAAGAAACACATTCCATTAACTTCAACTATGCTTATTGCCACAAAGGAAAAACACACACACTTCTGCAGCAAGGAAAGAAAAGTCCACCCAAACCCCTCACCATCTGTGGAGAGGATATGGAGTTACAAAACAGAAAATGGAGCTTAGTTTGGGATACTCGTTTTATTCCTTATTCGAAACATCTCTGTGCTTCAGTTTCCTCCCCTGTGAACCAGCGATATTAACATCATCTTTCCTTAAAGTCAAAGGGTCCTTGTAAGAATCAAGAAAATGTGAAGATTTATTTTTAAACCAAAAACTACAACAAAGGAAAAGATTATGTATTGCAATTATGGCTCTTCTCACATATTAATTATACTTGTGAACCTTAAACAATCGAAAAGCCATTACTCTGAATTACTTCAAGCTCTCATTCAACAAGTATTTCTTACGTACATGTTACTTACAAGCCACTGTGCTAGGCCCTGTTGAAACAGTATGTACGCTCAGCTTGTCATATTGGTATGCTCAATGTGTTTGCTGTGCAAATAACAGGGAGATTTTGATATGTAAAAACAGGATGAAAAGTGCGAAATATATTTGCATTACTAAATATCTCATAACACAAGGCATGCATTAAAGAGCTACATGTTATAATATTGTATTTGTGTAACTAATTTCCTCCCAAACACAAAGCGCCTTATACTTTTTACATGGAGGAGTGTGGGTTAGACCCCCAAAGTGAAATTTGTGTTTGGTAAAATACTTCAAAGATCAGTTTCATCCTACCACTTGTCCTCAGACTTTGCCCTCCTCTAACATCCCCTAAAATGTCTGCTGAAAAAAACCCACCGAATGAATAAACAAAAATCCCTAAATTCAGAAAATTCATAAAGAATGTCTTTATTATTCCCTGTTAATAGAATACTTTATAGGCTATATGTGAAAACTAGATTTCTGCTGCATTCAATGTAAACACAAATTCAGCTCAAGGGCAGCCTAACAATTCTACTGGGCTGGGTGGGCTATAAATATAATTAACTCTTTTCATATGCAAAGCAATTCAAATCATCACTAGGTTTGCTAAGGATGACAGAAGAAAATAACAAAAATACACACAAAATAAGCAGGGAGACCTTAACAAGCAAATTAGATCACTGCCTCCTTCAGTTGGGTAAATAAGTATTTATCCCAGAGTTAATTATGGTGAGGAGTCTCTATAAGACAATGGGCTTTCATACAACTAAGGAACTAGTAATAAAATAATTTCATCCAAAAATCAAATTAAATAACTAAAGCCAAGTAGTAAACTTTTCATTCTCCAAGTGATAAAACAGTCATAATTATCCATTTATTATTTCAGAGCTTATAATACTGTGAGGCAAGTAAGAAATAAACAAGTAAACAAATAATTTCTAAAAGCAATTAAAAAAATGAGGAAGGGCCATGCTATTTTTAAGAACTTAATAAAAAAGCATTTCATAGCAAATATTTACTATGTAAATATATACTAAGTGAAAAGGTCAAAGGTCTTGAAAAGGAAAGAAAATCCAAGCCTTGCTCACTAGATGCTAAGATCTTTCTTTCATTGACATTCCTTCTTTGTTTTATCTCAATATAGTTCACTCTTTATAAGCAAAGTCTGACTAACATATATGACAGACATCAGACCTCACCTACTAGGTCCCTCTCAGCATCATCTCATTCTGGTTCTTCCTTCATAAGCCACAGTCAAATCTTTCAAACACAAGATCTCATTTATCAACCCCATTTCCATTAAGCACTTCCTGCCTGAACTTCCAAAGTTTTCTTTTTTTTTAATGTTTATGTATTTATTTTGAAAGGGGGGGGGAGGGGCAGAGTGGGAGAGAGAGAATCCCAAGCAGGCTCTGCACTGCCAGCACAGAGCCTGACACAGGGCTTGATCCTACGGATCCATGAGATCATGACCTGAGCCAAAATCAAGTCAGACGCTTAACCGACTAATCCACTCAGACACCCCTGAAACTCCAAAGTTTAAACATAATACAAGCATGCTTGAATTGTAGACAAAGAGCTGAAATATTTGACACCCAAGAGAGAAAGGAGAAAAGTGAAGCTGTGTCAGAGAGAAGAGTAGGCCTAATAGTGCCAAGCTTCAAATGGGCTGAGAGGTAAAGTTCATGTCTTAAATAATGAAACAGCTTCACTTACAGAGTACATTATGAAGCCAAAGGTTGCTCCAGAAGAAAGAGACCACCTGTGGGCTTGTTACTACCCTTTTAAATCCTGGCAAAGGCCAAGTCAAATGCAGGCAGTAAACAAACTTCCAGATCTAAAACCAGACTGCACTTAGTGATATAGGCACAAGTTACCACCGCATTGATTCCCTTCACTATCTCTTTTTTAAGTAAGCTCTATGCCCAATGTGGGATTTGAACTCATGACCCCAAGATCAAACGCACAACCCCAAGATCAAGAGTTGCATGCTCTACTGACTAAGCCAACCAGGCCCCCGCATCTTCGCTATTTTTAATGTGTTACCTTTCTTTTGTTTGCTCTTAAAGTTTTATACTTAATTCATATAGTACTTTTTCAGTAATTCTATGAAACCACAGATATCTAATACAATGCCCACAACAGTATGCCTATCCTGAGAATAGAGAAAAACCTACTGAAATTATGTGTTAAAGATTTTTCCTAGGATCTAATCAACTAATTTTAAAAACTGGTTCCAAAGAACTCAAGGAAACAAAACAGTTGCTTCAGAGTTCTACAAACATGATTCAAATTATATGTAAAATATGTTACTTTTTAAGAATCATAATACCAAGACCCCACACATCAAATGTTAAATTTCAAACATACAGACCATCATGAAACATGTTCATCATGAAACTAATCATGGTGACATTGGAATAAAGCTTCTCTTACTTTCTCTATGCACATATGAAACTTAGGGAACTTCTTGAAATGGGTCATTGATTGGGAAATCAAGAGCTCTGCACGGTGCCTTTTGTTTAATACAGGCACACACATGTCCACTCATGTAACAATGTACCAGTGAACACACTAATATGGTACTGTGCAGGTCTGGGCCCCATTAAATGTCACAGCAAGTTTAGATATACCTGCTCAGCATATTCTCTCATGACAAAAAGTAACTCAACAATGCTTAATGAAAATATAACATAAGTCACAATACTGGAAGACATAATGTTGAAGTTTTGAGTACAGTCGATAGTGGTTCAAACTTAAAAAAACCTATAGAACTTTATGAGACTCTAATTTTTTTTAGTGACTGTACAATCAAAATAAAAGAAAATGAAATGCTGAGGCTGATACTTTAGTATTCAAGGTAAGGTATACCTAAAAAAAAGGAGATTCAACTGTTAAAAAAGTTTGAGTATACTGATCTCATCCAACAAACATGCTCATTTTATAGATAAGAAAAAAACAAGAAATGGGGAAGTCAAGTGACTGAAGGTCATATTAGATCTAGAGAGACAGAGGTGGAACTGGAACTTTTCATTACGCTATATGGTTCTAGTTAACAAAGAGCTCTTGTTCTAGAATTAAGTAAGTCTTCTATTAGTGGAATTTTACTTTCTCCCTAACACCATTATAAAGTCAAAAATGTATGTCACACAACAGTTAACTGAGTCTAAGGTATTATGAAACCTCAAGTATTATGAAGTCTGTACCAGGCCAATGCAGCTTACATCCCGAGAAGATAAGTAATGTCGAAAAATAACCATGATAGGGACACCCAGGTGGCTTAGTCCGTTAAGCGTCCGACCTCAGCTTAGGTCATGATCTCACGGCTTGTGAGTTTGAGCCCCGTGTCCGGCTCTGTGCTGACAGCCTGGAGCCTGCTTCACATTCTGTGTCTCCATCTCTCTCTGCCCCTCTGCCACTTGTGCTCTCTTTCTCTCTCTGATATAAATAAACATTAAAAAAAAATTAAAAAAAAATAGAACCTTTTTATAAAAATGAGAGAAAGGAGGGGAGCCTGGGTGGCTCAGTCGGTTAAGTGGCTGACTTCAGCTCAGGTCATGATCTCACAGTTTGCGAGTTTGAGCCCTGCATCAGGCTCTGTGCTGACAGCTCAGAGCCTGCAGCCTGCTTCAGATTGTCTCCCCCTCTCTCTCTGCCCTCCCCCACTCACACTCTGAAAGAAAGGAATGTAGATACAAAGGGTACAAACTTTCAGTTATAAAAAGAATAAACTCTGAGAATCTAATAATGTACAGCATAGTGACTATAGTTAATAATAGGGTACTGTAGACTTGCAGGCTGACAGTAGATCTTAAGCTTGTTTCTGGGTGGGAAAATGAAAATAAAGTTCAGATTTATTCAGTAATCAAAGATTATCCCAGTGTTGGAAGTTAGGAGAAAAGAACTGGGAAAAGTTTGGATTTTGGATCCAGGATAGCCTAGGAAATAATCACATTCTGTTAGTATTAGATCTACCAAATTTTCAGTTTAAAGAAAATACAGAGGCTAGAGAAATACACTAAATGACAATCAGACAAACCCAGAATGTGATACATTCTATAATACTCTTCAAAAAATCAATGTCATAGGGAAGAAAAGGGGAGAAGCTGTTCTAGATTTTAAAAAATTAAATACAAAAACAAATGCAATGTCTCAATGCTGAATAGATCTTAATTTGAAAAAAATAGCTATAAAAGGCATTTTGGGACAATTGGTGGACTGTGATTATGGACTTGATCTTAGGGAATAATCTTCTTAGGAGTGATAATGGTATTTACATGTTGAAGTGTCATGATGTCTATACTCTCAGTTACGCAAATACACACACACACACACACTGTTTAATCTAAGTGATGGATATTCAAATGTTTATTATATTAATTTTTTCAATATGCTTGAAAACTGTCATTAAAAATATTTTAAAAAAGAATTAAGATATAATCTTGACAAAGATGATCTAATCCATTCTCTTCTTTCAACAATGTGAGAAACGGAGCCCAAAGCACCAGAGATAATGCAGGCCTTTTCAAGAGATTAAAACTCAGGCAGGTCTGCAGAATCTTAGCGCAAACTCTTTCCATGTGCCAGAAACCTAGGACCAGAGACAAAAACTGATGTGGGACAAACATATACATACACGTACATATTAAAAAGGTGGTTTTTTTTAAGTTTATTTATTTATTAATAATCTCTACACCCAGCATGGGGCTGGAACTCACGACCTCAAGATCAAGAGCCACACGCTCTTCTGAGTGGGTGAGCCAGGCACCCCATGTGCATGCAAAAAAGTGAAACACATTTCTGCTGTTTAATATGTGACAATATGATTCAAATTACAAAAGAATAAAAATATGCTAAAGATTGTAACACCTTGCTACATCAGAATTTTGTATCAAATAACCTCAGAATGCAGCATTAAATGGGAATTAGCACACAAAAAATCCACTTAAATACCATCACCTATATATTGTCTCGCAACTGGTCTATTAATTGTGGCAACTGTGCCTTCCTAAAATCTGACAACATACCTTAATAACTTCATATTTCACCTACCCCTCCACAAGCTTCTTGCCAGTCCGCCAAAATGCCAGGTTTTCTCATATTGCTATACAAATAATTTCCTCTGCCTTCTACTTTGTCTCCATCTACTCCTCTTTCAAGACCAACTTCTTATATCCCCTCTTCAGTGAAGCTTTCTGACCCTGCTCCCCACTATTCTCTGAACTTCTATAATACTTTTTCCATTGCTGTAGAGGCTTTAAAAAAAATTTTTTTTAATGTTTATTTTTAAAGGAGAGAGAAAGAAAAAAAAGAAAAAAGAGGGAAGGGCAGATGGGGTGGGGGGAAAAAAATAAAGGAGAGAGAAACAGAGAATGTGCAGGGGAGGGACAGAAAGAGAGGGAGACAGAATCCAAAGTGGGCTCCAGGTCTGAGCCGTCAGCACAGAGCCCCACGCGGGGCTCAAACTCCCCAGCTGTGAGATCATGACCCAAGCGGAAGTCAGACGATTAACTGACTGAGCCACCCAGGAGCCCCACTGTAGAGGCTTTTAAAACTTTTCCTAATTAAATGTATGATTCCTCTACTCAACCACAGGCTACTTGATATCAGAGAGCAGGCCTTATTTATATGGTTAGCTATAAGCACTGGCAGTTAGAAATAATGGAGGCTGGCTATTTTTAAAAGTTCCAGTTTAAAAAAATAAGATGTTTGCCCTGAGTTGAAAGTGATAGTTTATCATGAAGCATAACCAAGTGATCTGGACTATCTGTTATTCTGCCCCTTTGATACTCTTGTCACATAGTCCACAAGCACGGAAATGATCTCAACTGATGCAAAGAGGCCTGCCCTAGCTCATACCTATGAGCCAATCATAATACATGCAAAAAATTATCTGAAGGGTTTTGAGGACTTCATGAGAAAAGTCCAAAAGTCACTACTTCATTATTTAGTCAAGTCTTGATATATCAAGACCTCACTCACACTCAAGTAAAATTCACTTAAAATGACTTTCACACATTAGGATGTTTTTGTTTAGACATCTAACTTGAACAGAAATTCCATTTCTGAAAACAGAGCAATAATGGAAATGCCTAAAAGTTTTACTGCAAACACGCAAAAAACAGCATTACAACACTCAATGCATACTCAGCAATATTTAACCTCTCAGCTCAATATATGGAATATATTCAAAAACAAACTTGATTGTTGCTGACTGCAAGTCAAAAGTGGCTGATGCAAGGCAAATACATGCTGATTGTTCTCGGCCAACACACATGCATCTTTAAGTACATACGCGTTAGTAAAGTCTCAACCTATGGTCCTTGAACTACCAGTGAATCATGAGGAGCTTGCTGGTAGCCTAGTATGCCCGATAAGCAGAAGCAGAAAGCTGGGTAGGGATGGTGAGGGGCGGCGGGAAGAATCAGGTGCAATGGTCCACCAAATGAAGATAAACCATTCAGGTGGTCTGCAGTAAGGAAAAATGAGAGAATCACTAAATCAGCAAATTGATCATCATGCCCAATTAATATGATTATGTTGTTTAACGAAATCAATCTAATGCTTTCTTGCAACAAGAGAAGAATGTGTCTTGGTCAAAAGCCACAAGAGAGATAACTAATTCATAAACACAATGGCAAAAGTTCCTCACTACAAGAGAGTAACACTCAATAATCATTCCTATTAGAAGACTCACCTAAGTATAGTACCACTAGCAGGTGCTGCCAAAGCTCTGCATTTGCAGTAAGAAAATCAGATTTTAAAATAGGGGCGCCTGAATGGCTCAGTGAGTTGAGCATCCGACTCTTGATTTCGGCTCAGGTCATGATCCCACAGTTGTGGGCTGACAGCATGTTGACTACTTGAGACACTCACACTCTCTCTCCCTCCCCATCCCCCCATTGCATTTGCTTGTGCTCTTTCACTCTCTCAAAATAAATAATAAACTAAAACAAAAACGTTTAAACAAAAAAATAGGGGCTCCTGGCTGGCTCAGTTGGAAAAGCATCCAACTCTTGATCTAAGGGTTGTGAGTTCAAGCCCCATGTTGGGTGTAGAGATTACTTAAAAAATAAAATCTTAAAAAAAAAAAAAAAAAAGTAAAATCCATCTATTAAAATTTCTCCATAAGAGAGGTGTTACAGGGGCACCCAGGTGGCTCAGTTGGTTGAGCATCTGACTTCGGCTCAGATCATGATCTCGCAGTTCGTGAGTTCCAGCCCTGCATCGGGCTCTGTGCTGACAGCTCGGAGCCTGGAGCCTACTTCAGATTCTGTGTCTCCCTCTCTCTCTGCCCCATCCCCACTCATGCTCTGTCTCTCTCTGTCTTAAAAATAAATAAAACATTAAAAAAAATTTTTTTAAAGAGAGGTGTTACAGACTAGGATCATCAAAAATCAGAATGAAGATTCTTATCATTTCTAATGGCATAAAGATTCTACCCATAGTATATAGCACTAGCAACTGATTTTTTTTTTAATGTTTATTTTTGAGAGAGAGAGACAGAGTGTGAGCAGGCGAGGGGCAGAGAGAGGGAGACACAGAATCGAAGCAGGCTCTAGGCTCTGAGCTGTCAGCACAGAGTCCAATGTGGAGCTCGAACCCACAAACTCTGAGATCATGACGTGAGCCCAAGTGGACACTTAACCAACTGAGCCATCCAGGCGCCCCCTAGCAACTGATTCCTAAATAAAATCAGAGATGAAAAAAACCCAGGCCATTTACTATCCATAGCAAGAATCTTTAAAAATGCCATTCCAACATAAAGTCCAAGATAATCTTGACTGGGAAAAAATGTCAACCTTTTATTTGCTAGAAAACTGAAAACAAAATTGGACTAGCCAGGGATATAATATCCCATGTCTATTTTTAATAAAAACTTGAGTGCTTAAATCTCCTTCCAAAGAGGATTCAGCTTTCCCCACATCTCAGTATTTTCCAACTGTAGCGTCCCCGACCTAAATTTTGTTCTCATACCTACAGCCTTCCTACCCAGAGTTCCCCTGGATTTCCAACACACACCTTCTTGCTGCCTATTTTCCTTTTGGTCTTCCCCCACAGCTATACTCATTCTGGTAAAATCAAGCACCCTCTGCTTTATATCCAGTAAATGCCTCCTATTTTGTAGTATGTCTTTCTCCAACTGGCATAAAATTTTATGCATCCTACTCATAAAGCCACAGAGCTACCAGCCCAGAAAATAGGAAAAATTTTTACTTCAACTGTCACACTAAGGAGAAGGGCAGCCTAATCATCAGCCCTCCTCATGCTCAGTTCTACTTCATTTTTAATTATAGACCCAGTCCTAAGAGTAGAAGCATAAGAAAATTCAATCAGCAAACTAATTAGATGATGTGTAGAATATATGGGACATTGAAAATACATAAGATAGAGATATGAATGATATTCTTGGTGAAGAAAAAAACCAGTGTTTTGTAGAGAAATGTGTTTGTTCTGAAGTATATCAACCTCAAAAGGCCTACTGGTATATTCTAGGGCTGGATGCCCAAGAAGTCTACCTTGAGTCTGGATGTGAGTAATACACTACAGGTAGAACTTCTGCAAACACCAAACTAGAATGAGAAGTTAACAAAATAAATTATTTTCTGAAATTGTAAGAATGGTCAGGTCCATCTTCTGTGAAATTTTCATGACTCAGTTCTTAGTACTTTCTTCTTCTTTTCACTTACTTATAGCAGTCATTTACTTTTACACCTTCAGTAAACCTCCCCCAAAGACTCCAAAATCCACATTCCTAATCCTGAATAAGAGTTCCATATCTAAACATCTGCACCACCCTACATGATGTCCCAACTTAAAAATTCTTGCGTCAACTAAACCTTGGCATACTGAAAGGCAAATTATAGCTTGCCCCAGATAGCTCTTTCTTATTCCCCAAAACCTGCCAAGCCACCTCAATATTCCTGGTCACCCAGATTCACAAACACGGGTTTACAGATCTTCCCTGACTTAGGACGAGGTTATGTTCCAATAAACCTATCGTAAATTGAAATCATCATAAATTGAAAATGCATTTAATACAACTAACCTACAGAACATCATAGTTTAGCCTAGCCTACCTTAAATGTGCTCAGAACACTTACATTAGCCCACAGTTGGGCAAAATCATCTAACACAAAGCCTAATACCACGTAATTTGTCGAATACTATACTGAAGGTGAGAAACAAAATGGTAAGAGTATCCGTTGCTTACCCTCATGATCCTGACCACGTGGCTGACTGGGAGCTGCAGGTTGCTGCCTCTGCCCAGCATCTCGAGAGAGTATCATATCACCTATCATCAGCCATGGAAAAAAAACTAAATTCAAACTCTCAAGTATGGTTTCTACTGAATGTGTATGTATCACGTTGCACCACTGTAAAACTGAAAAATCCTAAATTGAGCCATCATAAGTCAGGGACTGTCTGTATTTTACTTTCTTTTCTATACCCCTTTATCCAATACAGTCCCAATTCATGCCATTTTTTTCCTAATGGGTTCCTTGCTCTAATCTCTGCCCACTGTAAGCAATCCTGTACAGTGCTTCTCAAACTTCAATATGCAGAGGAACCATTTGAAAATCTAGTTACAATGAAGATTCTGATTTACTAGGTCTGGGGGCGGGCCTGAGATTTTGCACTTCTAACATACTCCCAGGTTACAGCAAAACTGCTGGTAGCGGGACCACCTTTGAGCAGCTCAGATCACTATTTTCTTTTATTCCCTCAGCACTTGCGCAGTTTATCCTATAGTATATTTATCTGTTTACCAGTGTTTTACAGTTGTTTCATGTGTGCATATTTTATTATGCTTTCCTAAAAAAGGATTCTGACATACTCAAGAAATAAGATCATGATTCCTTTTTTGGAACAACAGCAACCAACCCAATGTTGGGCATATTGTGGGTTTTCAATGCCTTTTGATTGTGAAATGCTTCTACGGAAAATGTAACAATCATCTCTTGATTAAGAAGTTGAAGTAGGTTTATGGATTACTTTTGTCAACTTTTTAAAAACCATTTCACTACTAATCAACCTTTTCACCACATAAGACAGAAAATAAACTTCAAATAGTTTTCTATTCATAGTTAAGAAAGCAAACGTTAGTTAAGTTAGACTTATGAATTACTGGTTAAAGATTTATTCTTTCTCCATCAGTGAAGGATTAGTTAAATATACATTTAAAACAAAAACCAGAAGTCCAGGCAACAAAAGAAAAAATAAATTTGACTTCATTAAAATTAAAAACTTTTATGCATCAAAGGACACTACCAAGAGAGAGTAAAGATGGGGCACCTGGCTAGCTCAGTTGGTAGAGCATGGGATTCTTGACCTCAGGGTTGTAAGTTCAAGCCCCACCTTGGGTACAGAGATTACTTAAAAATAAAATCTTAAAAACAAAAAAAAGTGAAAAGATGGGAGAAAATATCTTCGAATCATGTATCTGATAAGAGTTTATATACAGAATATACAAAGGCCTCCCACAACACAACAACAAAAAACCCCAAAACAACCCAATTAAAAAACAGGCAAAGGACTTAAACAGACATTTCTCCAAAGAAGATAAACAAATGTCCAAGAAGCACTTTAATTAAAAGATGCTCAACATCACTAGTCATTAGGGAAATGCAAACCAAAACCACAGTGAGATACCCACTACAAGGGCTATTAATTTTAAAAATGGGAAATAACAAGTGTTGATGAAGATATGGAAAAACCGAAACCCTTGTATGTTGCTGGTAGGAATGAAAAATGATGCAGCCACTGTGGTAAAGTTTGGCAGTTCCTCAAAAAAGTAAACCATTTAACCTAGCAACTCCACACCTAGGTATATTATATCCAAAAGAACCAAAAACAGCGACTCAAACAGCTCTTTGTACACCAAAGTTCATAGCCACGTTATTCACAATAGCCAAAAAGTGGACACAGCCCAAATGTCTGTGTAGAAGAATGGATAAACAAAATGTGGTATATACATACAATGGAGTATTATTGAGCCATAAAAAGGATGAGGTACTGATACTTGCTACCACAGGATTAACCTGAAGACATTATGCAAAGTGAAATATATCAGAAAGAAAAGGACAAATACTGTATGATTCTACTTATGTGAAATATCTAGACTTGGTAAATTCACAGAGAAAAAACTTAGATTTAGAAGTTAATGGGTTGGGAGAGGGGAGAAGAAATACTCCTTAATGAACTAGAGTTTCTGTTTGAAGAGATGAAAAATTTTAGAAATACATAGTTTCTAAAACTATGGGGGGATGGTTGCACATGGGGATGGTGAATGTAATTAATGCCACTGAACTGTACACTTAAAAATGGTTAAAATGGCAAATTTTATATGTATTTTGTCACAAATTTAAAAATGAAACTAGAAAAAAAGAGAAACTAGCATTTTTTATCACAGCACTGAGTTCAAGTTCTGCCTGCCATTTATAAACAATGCAATGTTAAGCAACTTAATTTCTCTCAGGTTCAATCCATCCATAAAATAGAAATATTATCCACCTTCCAGAGTTATTGAAGACTAAATGAGAAAACCAAATCACTGAGCACAACATCTGTTACATAATAAATACTGGATAGATGGTAGTTATTATTCAAAAACCAGTTACTCAAGTAGGTGTCTATAAGGCTGCTATAAATGGATACCCAAAAGAATTCCATGATATTCTCAAGACATGAAATAAAGAAATGAATGGCCAGCAGTCAGTTATCCTGCTGTAAACCTGGAAACTTGTGACCACCGAGGGTTAGTCCCCTTGGGATATCACTGACTATGCAAAACAAAAGATACACCCAGAAAGTGAGAACCCACTTTCTACATCAAGTTCATTAAAGAGGTGAACAAAATAATAGTTGGCTGTCTTCAACTAATTTCACTTTACTGTTTTTTCCCCACATACTTATTTTTAAAAATCATGAGATTTCATTCCTTAGCCAATGCCATGGACTACATAAAGCCTTGTCTAGAGGTCCTGAGTTCCAACCCCAGCATCACAATGTCACATCATAATAAGGCAGACAACTATACAGAACATGCTGTCTAAAAAATGTTCTAGGAACATGGAAGCCTGAAGTGAATTGCTAAATAATCTTGTATAATGTATATACTATACTTGTCTTGATGAAAATTAGGCTTTTAAAAAATGATCAAACTAGCTGAAACTCAGAAACTGAATTCTAGGCAAGATATGCCAGAGGAAGATACTACAAATGATTCCAAAATAACATATAACACAAATCTTATAATGTGGATTAAGCAATTTCCATATTCTACAGTCTTTTGCAAAAATTTCTCAAATTCCTTCAAAGTACATCCCTTAGTAAGCAAGTTTTTTTCCTATATGCAATTACTTGCATGCACAAGAGACTTAGATCCAGAGGGAAAGAGAAAGTACAGTATCTCAAATGGCCAAAAAGATTTTTAAAACAGTCATTTTTTACTAAGGTTACCTGATATTCAAGAGTCAAACCAATCTAGGGGCACCTATGTGGCTCAGTCGGTTGAGTGTCTGACGCTTGATTTCAGCTCAGGTTATGATCTCAAGGTTGTGAGATCGAGTGCTCAGTGTGGAGTCCACTTAGGATTCTCTCTCCCTCCCTCTACCCTCCCCAATTCACACACTCTTTAAAAAAAAAAAAAAAAAAAGGTCAAACCAATCTAAAATGGTGAGACTTGAAAACAATGTGAATGTAAAACTGTCATGAAAAATTACTTCATGTTGATAAAAGAATTTTTCATAACACAAATGTCCAGGTGAAAACTATAAACCATCAATTTATGTTTCAAAAGCAAAGGATCTGTGCCAACACCCTTAGGAAGAATACTCTTTCCCTTCTCAACAAAAACCTACTATAATAAGTAAAAACTATTTAATGTGTTAACCTAAAACACTCACCTGAGCTAATTCCTTTAAACCGCAATTAACTCTTAACTATCGTGACAATAATGAAGAACAAAGTCTTCTATAATCAAATTCCAAAAACAATCTTTTTATCCCACGCAGCCCCTTCCTCTACTTCTTCCACTCGTCACATGAGGCCCATACTTTCTCTTCAGAAGAAAAGTAAGAGGTTTTGTGGTTGGTGTTCCTTTTTTCTAAATTTTACTTTAGAAAGTTATAGCGCAGCTTAAGGTCCAGAGATCTCAGTTCTCAAAGAAACTAATACTATGGTTATCTAACTAGACACTACTGGTAATAAATTACCAAAAGCTAAGACTTGATGCTTTTAAAGGCCCGTGCTAATAATGCCTGGCTGGTCCTAAGTCACATTACCAAAAGGTTTTCAATAAATTGGTTCAAATTCATTACCAAGAAGAGAAAAATGTTTATTAAAATTTTTAAATGAGTGTAAAACAAATTAGATGTAACTGAAACTAAACACTACCAGGGTGGCCTGGCTGGCACAGGCAGTAGAGCATGTGACTCTTGATCTCGGGGTTGTGAATTTGAGCCCCGCATGGGTTGCAGAGATTACTTAAAAAAAAATAAAGTAATTTTTTTTTAAGTTTATTTATTTTGAGAGAGAGAAAGTGCAAGAGGGTAGGGGCAGAAAGGGAGCGGGGGAGAAAGAATTCCAAGCAGGCTCCACGCTGTCGGAGCAGGGCCCAATGCAGGGCTTGATCCCACAAACGGAGATCATGACCCTAGATGAAACCAAGAGTCAGACGCCTAACCAGCTGAGCCACTGAGGCATCCCAAATTTAAAATCTTAAAACAAACAAACAAAAACCCACTATTTATAGCACATACTAGCGTATTTTGGTACCACTAATGATCACTTCAATTGCAGGAAGAATCATTTTGACCCCCAATTTGACCTTAACCCAGGGCTGTTTCAAATCATGCACTTTTAATCTTCTGCTTCGTCCTCACTGGGGATCTCACTGTTAATGTGCCACCAAAACACAATGCTACGACTTGAAATGCACTATTAAGTAGTGTTTTCATGGACAATTTTTTTTCACCACACACTTCAATGAACCCTCAAACTATTCGTCCAGGATTTAATCATACAAGAAACCCACAGATTTTAATCAAGTGGCATGGCAAAATATCATGTAATTCAGGAAATTTATCAGCTAAATGTTAGTGTACACAGTTTACAGATGGAGCTCCAGGGACAGGGCGAGCAATTGGTCCAAAAAGCTAGTAAAAGAAAAAGTTGTAAACCCTCTCACCCCCCACCCCAAACGATTTAGTTTAGGAACTTATAAATACGTCTTACATTCTGAGACATCTAACAGAAGGTTGGAACGGAACCAGCACTGTCATCTTTGCTATTCCTAGCTGTTTCTTCTTTAACTACAACATTCTGCCCTCTACACAAGCTATAGAGCGGCCTCAGCCAAAGGTCATTTAAGCAAAGGTAGAATTAATTGTATTGTTACACTGTTATACCACAATGCCGATTGAATTAAAAAGCTCTCCTCCGCCAGCTGCTATTTACAATAAATTAGAAGTGCATTCCGTGTTCGAAAACTTTTAAAGCACTGGGCTAAGTCGGACTCCTGCATTTGTACTTTTACTCTACATATTTTCCTTTACGTAAGGCGGATAGGAATTCAACTAGCCCACCCCGACAGCAAACTGGCCCAACACCCGCAAGCCGTAGCAAGAAGCCACGTTTTCCTCGGGCGGACGGTTTCCCCACCCCTCCTTAAAATAATGCGTGTGGCCACTCGAGACTTCCCCAGCCAAGCTCCAGAAACTTGCAGGTTTAAATGGCCAAATTGGAACCAACCAGGGCAGCTGTCATCTGAAACTCAGGAAAGCTGAGACCAGCCAACTCTGCCGAACGAGGAAGGGTGCGGAGAGATGTGGCGGGGCCCGTCGGAGGGAATGCATTAAGCTCCCCTCCCCAACCCCCCCATCAATTCGCTTTTCTGCAACCCCAGCGCCGCCATCCTGTTCCTGAATAATTAAACGGGCTGGAGAGGGGGTGAGGTGGCCAAGAAAGGCAGTTTCTGGTCCGAGTTTCCCGAGCCGAGGCGGTGGGGTCGAGAGGCCGAGGGCTACATCCCCGGCGGGCGAAGGACTTTCCTCAGGGCCGGCAGGGCAAGGGGCGACCCCGCGGCCGGCGGGGCGGCCGGAAGCGGAGCGCGGGGAGTGACGTGGAGGAGGGGATGACAAAGGGGCTCAGGGGCCCCGGCCGCGCGGCCCGCGGGCCCGCAGGGGCCGGGACAGGTGGCCGGGCCTGGCCAGGAACAATGGGGGGCCGAGGCTGCCCCCTGGCGCTCACCTACCTCCGGTGCCCTCCGAGTTCTCGTTGAGGCTGCCCGAGGAGTCGTGCTGGGCGCCCACACACCCGCCCATGGGGGCCCCCGGCGCCTCGTCCGCCACCTCCGGGCGCTCGTCCGGCCCGCCGCCGCCGCCGCCGCCTCAGCCTCCTCAAGAGCCGCCGCCGCCGCCGCCACCGAGCCCCGGACAGGCGCGCCGCTCCGCTCGCCCGCCGCGGCCCAGCCTCCGCCCCCCTCGCCGCTCCACCCACCGCCTTGGCTCGGCCCCTTCCTCCGCGCCCACTTCTACCTCAGCCCCCGGGCCGCCCGCCCGGCAGGCCTGGCCCGCGTGCCGCCCTCGCCTCCGGCTCGGCCCCGCCAGGCCAGGGCCGGCCCATCCCGGGAGGGCCGCAGCGCCCGCCTCGCCCGCTCACTGCCCCGCACACCCGCGTCCAGGCGAGCCCCGCGCCGGCGCCGCCAGTCCGCCAGGCCCCATCGGCCCCCGCCCCGCGGCGCCGCCCTCCGCACCCGCGGCCTGGGCTCAACCGGGCCCGCCCGGAACGGCCGGCGGGGGCGGGGCCGCGGGAGGCCGCGCGCTGATTGGCTGCGGGAGGGGCCGCGAGCCGAAGGCTGGGGCGGTGGGGAGGGGAGGGGAAGGGAGGGGAGGGGAGCTCCGAGCTGGAGGAGCGGAGGCGAACTGCGGATCCGTCCGGGGAAGAGGCAGGGAAAGGAGGCGTGGAGGAAGGATGGGGAAAGAAGAGAAGAAAAGGAGAGAGAAGGGAGAGGCAGCAGGAAAGGAGGAACAAAAGTGAGAAAGGAGATGTAGAGAGGGGCGAAATCGAGTTTCTGGCTGCTCCTCGGGCGTCACCTTTCTCTTTCTCTGGGAAGCGAGTCAGAGGGGGCACAGAGAAGTAATAGAAGCCTCGTAGGCGGAAACGGGGCTGGTTCCCAAATAACTGGCGAAGGTGGGTGGGGGGTTCTTGGCCGAAGGCTGAGGTTCCAGCACCTTTGGGATTTGTGTAGAATTCAGTGGATTGGTACGCCGAGTCTGGGCTTCCCCTTGCCTGCACCGCTCCCACGAGACCCCCCCCCCCAAATCACTGTGCCCCATTATTAGACGTAGAAGCGGTCATTGTGGTTGCAAGCTGGACTCAGATTACAGAGGCGAGGCATTCCGTGTAGGAGAGATAAGCGCTGACCGTAGTTCTGAGGGCGTGGGTTCATTTCATCTCCACGGGATTGATTATTCAGACACAATGCTACTCCTTTTAGGTATTTACATCGCCTTTAGAACAAAGTGAAGTATTAAAAAAAATTAAATACCCAGCTTTTTCGAAACCAGAATTTGGTACATGGACCACGCCCAACATTCTTGGCGGTCGCTATCCTAATCTAAGCCAAATTGTTAATGGTCCCTTCAGAATTGTGTTTTGCTATGATGCCTTAAAATTTTGTATCAGCCTGCTTGGGCCTTTTTAAAGCTTATTTCTGCCCAAGCTGTTTTAACTATCTGCTCCATTTTTATATCAGACTTTCTTTTTTTAACATCTTGGGTCGGCTTTTGCTTAGCATTAAAAAAAAAAAATTGTTTTTTTAAGCGAAATACCTAAGAAAAAGACTCTCTGCAGTTTGGAATTTGCATTTAAATATATTTTCATACACTGCTGGTGGGAGTGTAAATTGGTTTAATCTTTTTGCAAATTAATTTGGAAATGAGGATCAAGAACCTTAAAAATGTTCATACCCTTTGACTTGGGATTATCCCACACATGGGTATCTAGCTCACAGAAATAGTCCAAAATGCAAAGACAGATTTCTGTCCTTGTATTCATTTGATAATCAGATAAAAATGAGGGTTTGACAAACAAAACCCTATACTTACATAAAAGCACAGAAATGTGAGAAACAGAAATCTGTTATATTAAATTTATACTGACAAATCAGTATTGTTCTGGGTAGTCATGAAAATTCAGAAGAGCTTATATACCATCATGTTTTTATGAGTTTTCAGAGGTTGCTCTGACATTCAGGTACTGTGTCACAAAGCCTTCTATCTGATCATTACCAGCTGAGTATTCACATTGGTAGACAGACATCACTTCATCACTTCCCTGAAGGAGAGAAGCTGCATGATGAATATCTTCAAAAGGATTGCTTTGTCCTGAATTTTGCTTTAGAAATGGCAGAAACCAAGACTTCCACAATGTCTATTAAACGGATAATAGGCACCCAAATGATGAGTGTTTCTGATGAGCACTGAGGAGTTGCCCTAGGAAGAGAGAGCCATGCCTTTGAGAGATTTTCAGTTGTGTGCGTTCCCCTCCTTGCCTTTATCTTAAAGCAGAATCATGAGTTTCAAGGAGACAGAGTAATGTGGCAGTTAAGGGCCACAGCTTTGCTATCAACTTCCTAGGTTGGAATCTGGCTTCCATTCTGTACTAGCTGTATGACCTTAAATTTCTACATAGCTCAATTTCCCCACCTGTAAAACTGGGCCAATAACAATGCTCTAAACTCTGTGGGGGCTCTTTATTAACTGTCCTCTACTTCATGTCTAGCGTCACCTATTTAAACTTACTGGATGGCTCAATCCACTTAAGACCTTCTTTAGAAACAGTGCCTTCTTTGTGTGTCTATGTGTATGTGTGTGTGTGTGCTTCTCTTTTTATATAACATTTTATTGAGCTCTATTTCATATACCTTATATTTCACCAGTTTAAGGTGTACAATTCAAATGGATACAAGCGGCCAACTTCGGCTCAGGTCACAATCTCACGATCCGTGAGTTCGAGCCCCGCGTCGGGCTCTGTGCTGACAGCTCAGAGCCTGGAACCCGTTTCAGATTCTGTGTCTCCCTCTTTCTCTGCCCCTCCCCTGTTCATGCTCTGTCTCTCTCTGTCTCAAAAATAAATAAACGTTAAAAAAAAAAATTCAAATGGATACAGCCACTATGGACAACAGTATGGAGGTTCCTCAAAAAATTAAAAATAGAACTACCATCAGATCCAACAATTCTACCTCTGGGTATTTACCCAAAGAAAATAAAACATTAACTCAAAAAGATGTATGCACCCCCATGTTTATTGCAGCATTATTTATAATAGCCAAGACATGGAAACAACCCAAGTGTCCATCAGTAGATAAATGGATAAAGAAAATGTGATACACACACACACACACACACACACACACACACATTCACACAGTGGAATATTATCCAGCCATAAAAAAAAAAAAGAAAGAAATCTTGGGGTACCTGAGTGGCTCAGTTGGTTGAGTGTCTGGCTTCGGCTCAGGTCATGGTCTCACAGTTGATGGGTTTGGCCCCACATCGGGCTCTCTGCTGTCAGTGCAGAACTCTCTTCGGATCCTCTGTCTCCCTTTCTCTCTGCCCCTCCTAGACTCCTGCACGCACGCACTCTTTCTCTCTCTCTCTCAAAAATAAACTTAAAAAAAAAAACCTTTAAAAAAAGGGGCGCCTGGGTGGCTCAGTTGGTTAAGCGTCTGACTTCGGCTGAGGTCATGATCTTGTGGTTGGTGAGTTCGAGCCCCATGTCAGGCTCTGTGCTGATACCTTGGAGCCTGGAACCTGCTTCAGATACTGTGTCTCCCTCTCTCTCTGCCCCTGCTTGCACTTGTCTTTCTGTCTCTCAAAAACAAATAAACGTTAAAAAGATTTTTTTTTCCAGTTTCTGTGTCTCCCTTGCTCTCTGCCCCTCCCCCCCTCAAAAATAAACATTAAAAATTTTGTTTAATCTTTAAAAAAAAAAGAATGAAATCTTGCCATTTGTGACAACATGGATGGCCCCTGAGGGCATTATGAGTCAGAGAAAGAGAAATACCTATGATCTCACTTATATGTGGAATTTAAAACAACAATGAAAACAAAGCCAGTCCAAGCTCATCAATGCACAGACAGATTGGTTATTGCCAGAGGTGGGGGGGGGGGGCGCGAGTGGTGGCAGAAGAATGAGTGAAAGGGTAAAAATGCACAAACTTCTAGTTATGAAATAAATAAGTCACAGAGATATAATGTACGGCATGGTGACTATAGTTAATACTGTATTGCACGTTGCTAAGGGATTAAATCTTGAAAGTTCTCATCACAAGAAAAAAATTTTATAACCATGGATAGTGATGGATGTTAGACTTCTTGTAGTGATCATTTTGCAATATATACAAATATTGACTCATGCTGTACACGTGAAACTAATGTCATATGACAATTACACTTTTTTTTTGGAAAGACAGCACGTGCATGGGAGGGCACAGAAGTTGGGGAGGGGCAGATAGCAAGGGAGAAAGAATCTTAAGCAGACTCCGTACTGGGCTTGGAGCCTTACTGAGGGTTCCATCTCACAACTGCAAAATCAACCTGAACCAAAATCAAGAGTTGGACACTTAACCGATTGAGACACTCAGGTACCCCTGACAATTATACCTTGATTAAAAATGATAATAAAAATAAAGTATACAATTCACGGGTTTTTAGTATATTTACAATCAATTTTAGAACATTTTCATCATCTCAAAAAGAAACTCCATACCTATTAGCAGTCACTCCCCATTTCCTCCCAACTCACAGCCCCAGCTCAGGCAACACTAATCAATTTTTTGTCTCTATAGATTTGCCTATTCTGGACATTTCATATAAATGGAATCATATGTGGTCTTTTGTGGCTGGTTTCTCTCATGTATCATAATGTTTTCAAGGTTGATCCATGTTGTATGATGTGTCAGTACTTCATTCCTGTTTATAGCTGATGAATTTTTCATTGTGTGGCTATACCACATTTTGTTTATTCATCAGTTGATGAGCATTTGGGTTTCCATTTTTGGGGTATTATGCATAAAGCTGTTATGAACGTTCATGTGTGAGTTTCTGAATGGACGTGAGTTTTCAGTTGTTTTGGGTATATAGCTAGCAGTGGAATTGCTTGGGCCTATGATAACTCTACATTTAATTTTCTGAGGAATTGGCAAAGTATTTTCCAAAATGCCTGCACCATTTTGTATCCCCACCAGCAGTTTATTTTTATTTTTTTAAGTGTTTATCTATTTATTTTGAGAGCAAGTGGGGCAGGGGCAGAGAGGGGGGGAGAGAGAATTCTCAAGCAGTGGGACTCTGACAGTGTGGAGCCTGACTTGGGGCTGGATCTCATGAACTGTAAGAACATGGCCTGAGCCGAAATCAAATTTGGACGCTTAACTGACTGAGCCACCCAGGTGGCCGCCCCGCCCCCCCCCCACCTCCTGCCCAGCAATTTATAAGGAAACGTGAAATGGTACAGCTGTTTTGCATACATAGGGTATCTATCTCACTGTGACTCAATAAGATCTCAATGTATCTCAAGTGCCTTGCACTTCCCTGATGACTAAAAATGTTGAATGTCTTTATGTGCTTATAGACCATTTGTATATCAATTTTTGGAAAAATATTTACTCAGATCCTTTGCACATTTTTAAATAGTATTATTTGTCCTTTCATATTGAATTGTAAGTGTTCTTTCTATATGCTAACCACAAATCCCTTAGCAGATATATGATTTGCAAGTATTTTCTCCCATAGTTCCATAATTTTCTTGATAGTCTCCTTTTTTTTTAAATTTTTTAAAGTTTATTTTTTATTTATCCTGAGAAAGAGAGAGAGAGAAAGCACACACTCACAAGCAGGGGAGGGGCAGAGAGAGAGAAGGAGAGAAAGAATCCCAAGCAGGCTCCATGCTGTCAGCACAGAGCCTGATGCGGGGCTCGATCCCACGACCATGAGATTATGACCTGAGCAGAAATCAAGAGTCAGGTGCTTAACCAACTGAGCCACCCAGGTGTCCCATGATAGTGTCCTTTGAAGCATGAAAGTTTTCAATTTTCATGAAGTTCATTTTTCCAATTTTTTATTTGATTACTTGTGCTTTGGGGCTCATATCTAAAAAACAACTGTCTAATCCAAAGTCATAAAAACCAACCCTATTTTCCTCTAAGAATTTTAATTTTTTAGTATGATGTGAGGTAGGGGTCCAACTTTATTCTTTTGCATGTGGATTTCCTGTGTTCCATCATTTGTTGAAAAGACTATGCTGGAGCACCCAGGTGGCTTAGTCAATTGAGTGTCCGACTCTTGATTTCTGCTCAGGTCAGGATCTCACAGTTTGTGAGTTCAAGCCCCGAGTCGGGCTCTGCACTGACAGTGAAGAGCCTGGTTGGCATTCTCTCCCTCCCCCTCTCTCTTCCTTTTTCTCTGCCCCTCTCCCTTTGTCATACGTGCTGTCTCTCAAAATAAGTAAATAAACTTAAAAAAGAAGAAAACTTTAAAAAAAGAAGAAAAGACTATTCTTTTCCCCATTGGATTGTCTTGGCATTCCTGTTGAAAATCAGTTAACCATAAATGTTTTAGTTTATTTCTAGACTCAAGTCTATTGGTTTTTTTTTTTTTTTTGAAAGCGTCAGGTTTGTTTGTTGGTTGTTTTTTTGTTTGTTTAAATAAGCTCTATGCCCAATGTGGGGCTTGAACTCATGACCCTGAGATCATGAGTTTCACGTGCTATTGACTGAGCCAGCCAGGTGCCCCTATTCCATTGGTCTTTATGTCTATCTTTATGCCAGTACCACACTGTCTTGGTTACTGTAGTTTCATAGTAAGTATTGAAGTTAGGAAGTATGAGCCCCCCAAATTTGTTCTCCTTTCAAGATTGTTTTGGCTATTCTGGGTCCCTTATATATCCACACGAATTTTACCAGCTTGTCCATTTCTGGGGGAAAAAAAAGAATTTTGATGGGAAATGTGTTGAATCTATAGATCAATCAGGTGAATATTGCCATCTTAACAATATTAAGCTTTCCAATTTAAGAACATGGATATCTTTCCACTTGTTTATGTATGCCTCAAATTCCTTTCAATGATATTTTGTAGTTTTCAGTGTGTAAGACTTGCACTTTTTAAAAATTTATTCCTGGGGAGCCTGGGTGGCTCAGTCGGTTGACCATCCGACTTCAACTCAGATCATGATCTCACGTTGTGGGTTTGAGCCCCGTGTCAGGCTCTGTGCTGACAGATCAGAGCCTGGAGCCTGCTTTGGATTCTGTCTCTCTCTCCCTCTGCCCCTCCCCCAATCATGCTCGCTCTCTCAAAAAATAAATAAAACATTAAAAAAAATTTTTTTAAATTTATTCCTAAGTATTTTATTCTTTTTCATCCTATTGTATATTGCGTGTTTTGCTGTTTACAAGTAGAGTTATTGTCTTAATTTCCCTTTCAAGTTGTTCATTACAAGTGTATAGAAATATAATTGATTTTTGTATATTGGTCAAGTCTCCTGCATCCTTGCTGAGCTCACTTATTCGTTCATTTAATAGTTTTCCCTTCATGAATTTTGGGACTTTGTTGTTAGGTATTATGTGTTTACAATTGTTACACTTGCAGTGCCTTCTTAGTTAACTTTCTTTAAAATTATTTTTATTTGAGAGAGACAGAGTAAGCAGGGAAGAGGGGCCGAAGGAGAGAGAGAGAATCTTAAGCAGGCTCAACACTCGTTGTGGAGCCTGATGTGGGGCTTGATCTCATGATCATGAGATCATGACCTGAGCTGAAATCAAGAGTCGGACACTTTAACCGACTGAGCCACCCAGGCGCCCCTTCTAAGCTAATTCTTCAGGGCGAACTGGCAAGTGAGAAAGAAAAAAGTGGGAAGAAGGGAAAAGGGGAAGGGAGAAATGAAATCAAGTAGCCATCAAACTTTAGTATGGATTTCAGTGGCCTGGGGAGATTCTGTAGATCACAGTTTCCCAGAGATGCTGATTTGGTCTGAGGTGGAGTCCAGCAATCAGCATTTTTAACTCACACATCGGGCATTTCCCGATGCAGTTCAGACCACAGATGGGAATTCCAAGAACACATGCCTTGAAAAACTCAATTCTCCCCATGCTGCCAAACTGTTTTTTAGTCTTTTTCATCCTCCACAAATGGCACCGTAATCCACCCAATTGCTCAAGCCTCAAACCCAAGACTTATCAGTGATTCCTCCATTTTCTTCTCCTCCCACATCCAATCCATTACCAAGTCCTCTTTATTCTATCCATTAAACGTAGTCTGAATCTCTCTGCTTTTTCTCTGTGTCTGCTGCCATCACCACTTCCTCTCACCTTGGCTACTGCAAAACCTTTTCAACTGAACTTGCTGTGGTTTCTCCTGTCTCATCCTACAACACATTCTTCTGCCAGCAGTCAGCATGATTTCTAAATAACTAAATACACTACAACGCACACACTTGAAGTGTACATTTTTATAAGTTTGACATGTGTATACAGCTGTGAAACCATCACTGTAATCAAGATAATATGTCCGTTATTCCAAAAAGTTTCCTTATGCCCCTTGGTAATTAATCCCTCTCTACTGCACCTCCCCAGTCACCAGTCCTCAGGCAACCACTCATCTGCTTTATGTCACTATAGATTACGTTGCATTTTCTAAAAATTTCTGTACATGAATATATATAACACGGAGTCTTTTATTGGTATGGCTTCTTTCACTCAGCATAATTATTTTGAGATTCATCCATATTGTAAGGCTTATTCCTCTTAATTAATGAATAGTTTTCCATTGCATGGACATGGCAGTTTGTCGAACGTGTGGATGCATACACCATGTTTTCACAATTACAAGTCAAGTTGCTGTGAACGTTCATGTACACGTCTATGTATGGGCACATGTCTTCCTTTCTCTTCGATAAGTGTCTAGTAGGAGAATGAATGGCTTTGGTTTTTGTTTGTTTGGAGGAACTGCCAAACTATTTTCCAAAGTGGTCTTACCGTTTACATTCCTACCAGAATTGTATGAAAACATTACTTCCTCCACATCCCTACCAACACTTGTTTGGGGTCAGTTTTTAATAGTAGCCATTCTGATAGATGTATAGTGGATATCTCACTGTAGTTTTAATTTCCACTTCCCAAGTGACTAATGATGTTGACCATTTTTTTATGTGCTTATTTGCCATTTGTATATCTTCTTTGGTGAAGCGTAAGTTCGCATCCTTTGCCCATTTGTAAATTGGGTTGTTTGCGTATTATGGAGTTTGAGAGTTCTTTATATTTTTTGCATACAACTCTTTTATCTGATATATGGCTTGCAGTTACTGACTCCCAGTCTTTACCTGATCTTTTTATTCTCTTAGCAGTGTCTTGTGAAAAAGCAGAGTTTTAAATTTTTTATAAAGTCCAGTTTATCAACGTATGCTTTTATGGATCATGCTTTTGGTGTCATATATAAGAAATCTCTGCCTAATCCAAAGTCAAAAAGGCTTTCTTCTATGTTTTCTTCTTGAAGATTTAGAGTTTGGGGGTTTACATTTAGGCCTATTACCCACATTGGGTGAATTTTTGTGTATGGTATGAAGTATGGATCAAAGTTTTTTGTTTTTTAATATTTTTAAATATTTATTTATTTTTGAGAGAGCAAGCATGAGTAGGGGAGAGACAGAGAGGGAGGGAGTCACAGAATCCGAAGCAGGCTCCAGGCTCTGAGCTGTCAGCACAGAGGCTGACATGGGGCTTGAACTCACAGACCACAAGATTATGACCTGAGCTGAAGTTGGATGCTTAACCGACTGAGCCACCCAGGTGCCCCTTGTTTTTGTTTTTGAATATAGGTATCCATTTATTCAGCAATATTTGTTGAAAGACCCACCTGCCTTCACATTTTGTAAAAAAAAAAAAAAGACAGTTGTCCACATGCATGTGGGTGTCTATTTCTGAACTTATTACCCTGTCTCATGGATCTGTTTGTCTCTCTTGATGCTAACACCATATTATCTTGATTACTATAACTTTATTGTTTTTTATATACGTTTATTTATTTTTGAGAGAGACAGAGAGAAAGAGAGAGTGCATGTACGCCAGAAAGGGAGGGGCAGAGAGAGTGAAACAGAGGATCCAAGCAGGCTCTGTGCTGTTAGCACAGAGCCTGATAATGGGGTTCGAACTCACAAACCATGAGATCATGATCTGAGCTGAAGTTGGACGCTTAACTGACTGGGCCATCTAGCCACCCCTAATGCTTTATAAGAAGGACTTTATAAGAAGTCCTGATATTAGGCTGTATTAATCCTCCAATGTTGTTCTTTTCAAAGTAGTTTTGACTCTTCTAGGCTCTTTGCCTTTCCATGTGAATTTTAGAATCATCTTTTCAATTTCTACCAAAAAGAAAACGTGTTGGGTTTTGTCTGAGATAACACAGAATCTATAGATAAAGTTGAGGGAGATTGACATATTAACAATATTGACTCTTCCAACCCATGAACATGGTATATCTCTCTTTATTTACAAATTCTTTAATTTTTTATCAGCAATGCATTGTACTTTTGAGGGCACAGGTCTTGCACACTTTTTATCAGATATATCCCTAAGGACTTCAGTTTTAGATGCTTTTGAAAATAGTATTGGTTTTATAATTTCAATTACTGTTTGTTGATAGTACATAGATATACAATTGATTTTTGTATGTTGATATTGCATCCTACAAACTTGCTAAGTCATTTATTAGTTTCTAGTAGTTCTTTTTCTTTTTTAAGTTTACTTATTTATTTTTTGGTGGGGAGGGACAGAGAGAGAGAGAGAGGGAAAGAGAATCCCAAGCAGGTTCCATGCTGTCAGCATGGAGCCTGATGTGGGGCTCAATCCCATGAACCATGAGATCATGACATACAACCTGAGCCAAAATCAAGAGTCAGACACCTAACCGACTGAGCCACCCAGACACCCCAAGTTCTAGTAGTTCTTTTAGAGATTCCATTGGATTTTCTAAATAGATGATCATGTTGTCTGTGAATAAAGAGAATTTTACTTCTTCTTGTCCAAGTTTTTGCTTTCATTGCCTAGCTTCACTGATGCAGGCATTACAATACTGAATGGAAATGGTGAGAGCAGGCATCCTTATTCTTTATCATAGGGAAAAAGCATTCATTCTTCACCATTAAGTGTGATGCTAGATGTAGGCTTATTGTTAAATATTGTGGCAACATATACCTAGCAAAAAATCCTGGTATTAGAGATTTCAATGTTATGGAAGGGAGAAAGGAAATCTAAAGAACAGAAGAATGGCCAACTAAGAAACAGCTATGCCCCCTAGGACTGAGAGAGTGTGTTTTAAGGAAGGGGCCCCTCTAGGATTAAGAGCCAGACCTTCTTAGAGAGGACATGGCCCTGGATCTGTGAATGGCAGAGAGGTTATTATTGTGCCGCACCAGTGAAGTTGCTGGAAATCTACACTCCAGGAATGGCTAGAAATTTGTCCCATAGGGTTCTGGGAACTGTTCATAGGAGGCATCTCATGATAGCCATTTTGCTATGTAACTACTTGACAGGGTTGTGCCTGGGGAGGCTGCTGCTTGCTGGGTGTTGTTAGCTCCTGTGTATTGTAGGACCCAACCTTGGAGAAGCTACCCATGCTGAGGAAGCCTACTGAATCAGTAAATGGAAATTCCTTCGGCATTGTCTCTCCAGCGCCCTCTACTGTCAAAGCTAAATGTGTGCCAACTGACAAAGGCACAATATTTAAAGGGCCCATATCCATTTTCACAGAGCAGGCAATGAAGAGTGAATTTGGATATGAGATGCAATAATTTGATAATTGGCATAATTTTCCACCTAAAAACTTAAAAACCTTATATTTAACAATGATTGGGTATAAGGGAATTACTGAAGTTACAGAATTGCTGCATATCAGAATCTATGGGATATATGTAAAACACATATCCCAAGGAATATTCATATAGCCAAGAAAAATTCATATCCCTAAAACCCATATTGATAAAATTAAACAATCAATTGAATTGAATTAAAATTAATTAAATTCCCAATTCAAGTTAGAAAAAAAAACACAACAGAAGAAACCACAAGGAAGAAAATAACAAAGATAAAAGCAGGAAGTAATAGAGAACTAGAAAATAGATCAAAAAAATAAAAATTCTGGCTTTTTGCATAAAGTCAGAAAATAGACCAGCCACTAGCTAATTTAACTAAGGAAAAAGCAGAGATACGTGGAATAAGAAATGACAAGAGGAAAGTAGCTACTAATACAGAGGAAGCCAGAAAGTCATAAAACAGTCCTTTACATACACAGCCCTATGCAAAGAAATTTATAAACCTAATGAAATGGATAATGTGTTAGGAAAATATAGTTGGCCAAAATTGACTCTCCCAAGATAAAAAGTTAATCAATTTCAAGGAAGAAATATAGAATGTTATTAAAGAACTATCACACGTCAAAACACCAAGCTCAAGTTTCACAAGAGAATTCTACCAAATCTTAGAAAATAGTCCCATTACTATTTTATAAGTTGTTCCAGAGTAGAGAAAATAAAGGTAACTTCTAAATTCTTTATATGAAGTAGGTTAGCATTGATATTTCAAGCTGATAAAGATACCCCACATAAGATAAAATTACAGACCAATATCATTTATACTGATTTTAAAAATCTGGAATAAAATATTAGCAAACAGACTCAAATGCAACATTGAAGAAAATAATAAACCATAACCAAATGGGGCTTATTATAGAAATGCAAGGATGGTTCAATGTTAGATATTTATTAATATAATTCAACATATTTATAGATCCAAGAAGAAAATTCATGTGATTATTCCATACGTGTTTTATTACTATTTTTTTTTTAAATTTATTTTGAGAGAGAGAGAGTTGTGAGTGCATGAGCAGGGGAGGCGCAGAGAGAGATAATCCCAAGCAGGCTCCACACTGTCAGTGCAGAGTCCAACGCGGGGCTCAAACTCACGAACTGTGAGATCATGACCTGATCCAAAATCAAGAGTAGGATGCTTAGCTGACTAAGTCACCCCCAGCGCCCCAGGAAAAGATGGAATTTTTAATTAGTGTTGGGCTAAGTGGAAAACTGTTGGAATAAAGTGACAAGATTATATTCACTCTTAATCCCACACATCACAAGAAATTCCACATGGATCACAGCTTTAAACATAAAAGATGAAACCAGGTGACCAGATAAGGACCGGATGAAAACAAGCATGAATTTTTCTATAACTTGGATATAGGGAAAAGCTTTAAAAAATCCAGATGTATCTTAAAATCCAGATGTTGGAGCACCTGGGTGGCTCAGTCAATTAAGCATCTGACTCTTGGTTTTGGCTCAAGTCATGATCTGGTTCGTGGTTTTGAGCTCTGCACTGGCAGTGTGGAACCTGCTTTCGATTCCCTCTCTCTCCCTTTCTCTCTGTCCCTCCCATGCACATGCTCTCTCTCTCTCGCTGTCAAAATAAATAAATAAACTTTAAAAGTCTTTAAAAAATTCCAGATGTAATCATTAAAAAAATTATTCATTTGGCTACATAAAAAATAAAAGTTTTACTTAACCAAAACCATCACAAACAAAGTTAAAAGACAAAAGTCTGGGGCACCTGAGTGGCTCAGTCGGTTAAGTGTCCGACTTTGGCTCAGGTCATGATCTCACTGTTCGTGAGTTTGAGCCCCCCATTGGGCTGTGTGTTGACAGCTCAAAGCCTGGAGGCTGCCTCGAATTCTGTGTCTCCCTCTCTCTTTGCCCTTCTGTGCTTGCACGCTGTCTCTCTCTCTCTCTCAAAAATAAACATTAAAAAAACATTTTTTTTTCAAATGCTAATCTCATCCAGAAATATCCTCACAGACACCCAAGAAATAATGTTTAATCTGGTCACCCTGTGACCAGCCAAACTGACACAAAAAATTAACCATCACATATGTTTACATGTATATCTTTATATATGTATGCATATAAGTATATTTTATGTTTGTGTGCATAGGATTATGTATGTGTGTGTAGCTAGAAGCACAAAATCCTTATTAGCATGTCTTGGACCCAGATGTTGGGCTCTAATACCATTCCACACAACCAGGAAGCAGGGCTCCTTCTAGAAATGGCATATCCCAAGCTGAAGGAGAGAGGCTCTTGTTAGGCCATAAAATTAAAAAGTGCCAAAAAAAGAATGGTGGAGACATGTCACGAGGACACAAGAGCCAGCCTGAAGGAGTTTCATTGGCCAAATCTAGGACAATTTGAACACCAAAAAATAAGGACAGTAAGGAATTACACATCACTGAAGATAACAGAACTCCATTAGTATATACACATAATGCATAGATAAATAGATGAGACACAAGAGAGGCACTTGCTTACAGCAGAGTGCTGACTGGTGAATATGAAGAAAGTGCTGGAGCTGGAAATTCATCATTTTTCAGGTGCAGTAGTTGCAATGGACTGAATGTTTGTGATCTCCCAGAATTCCTATGTCGGAACTCTAATGTGACGGTCTTTGGAAGTAGGACTGTAGGAGCCCCCATGGTGGGGTTAGTGTCCTTATCAGAGGAGGAAGAGAGGTAGCCCTTTGTCTGTTTCTGTTATCTGAGGATACAAAGAGAAGATAGCCATCTGCATACCAGGCATCGGGACCTCACCAGGAACCCGACCACACCGACACCTGATCTCAGACTTCCAACCTCTAGAACTGTGAGAAAGAAATGTTTAGTATTTCAGCCACATAGTTGATGGTATTTTGTTATAGCAGCCTGAACTAAGACAGCAGCAAAGACTAGGTCAGGCAAAAATCATCAATGGATGCTAAATATATGAAGACAGTTTTGATGAAGAGCTGGATATTTGCATTGTCTTAAAATATCACCCCGCAGATTGCTTATTCATTGCAAGCAGAAAAACAGTAATGATGCAGAAGGAAAAAATACACGATACCTTGACCAAATGATTAAATGGATGTCATGTGCCTCCAAATGGAATTTCCTGAGAATGACACCGTCATTTCTGTAGTATCCTAACTGGAGAGGTACAGCCTGGATGGAATTATGAGAAAGCACTAGCCAAACACAAAAGGAGGACATTCTATAATAAAAAGAAGAGAGACACTGTATTTTTTTTCAATGTCAATGTTATTAAAGTCCAAGAACAGCTAAGAAACTGTTCCAGATTACAGCAGATTAAAGACACTTGGTCCTATAGAGGATATTACTGGCTCAATAGATAAAATTGGAATATGAATGGTAAAGTAGGTAAAAATATTGCATCAATGTGAAATTGCCTGCAGTTAACAATTGCAATTGCTCTGTGGCTCTAAAAGAGAATGTTCTTATTCTTAGGCAAAACATACATGGATTTAGGGGTAAAAAGGTATGATATATGTAACTTATTCTCAAATGTTTCAGAAAAAAACTTACATAGAAGGTGAGCAAGGGATGCCTGGGTGGCTCAGTCGATTAAGAGTCTGACTTTGGCTCAGGTCATGATCTCACAGTTCATGAGTTTGAGCCCCACATCAGGCTCTCTGCTGTCAGCATAGAGCCTGCTTCGGATCCTCTGTCCCCCCCCCCCACCCCCCCCCCCCGCCTTCTGTCTCTCTCTCTCTCTCTCAAAAATAAATAAACTTAAAAAAAGGGGAGCAAATGATAAAGCAAATGGGACAAAATGTTAACAACTAGTATATCCAGATAAACATGTTTTTGGACTATTCTTACAACTATTCTATATGTTTGAAATTATTTCTATTTTTTAAATGTTTTTATTTTTGAGACAGAGAGAGACAGAGCATAAGCAGGGGAGGGGCAGAGAGAGAGGGAGACACAGAACCCGAAGCAGGCTCCAGGCTCCGAGCTGTCAGCACAGAGCCTGATGCGGGGCTCAAACTCACAGACCGTGAGATCATGACCTGGGCTGAGGTCGGACGCTTAACCGACTGAGCCACCCAGGCACCCCTGTTTGAAATGATTTCTAAAGAAGTTATGCCTTCCCACGGGTCTTCACTTCAGCAGGGGCTTTCTCACGTCAGTTGGGGATCTTTGTTCTCCAAACTGAATTTTGTTTCAGGTTGAGGGGTCAGTCAAGGCCAGCTTCAGGTGTCTCTCGTTGCCCTTGGAACAATATGCTAAGACGGAGTATATTCTCATGGCTAAGGGAGTGGTGCAAGAAGGCACAGCCAACTGCACAAATACAGGCTGAGATCACTGCTTGGGGCACATCCATCTGCCAACATCCCATTAGCCACGACAAGTCACATGGCCAAGCCCAAAGTCAGGGGGTGGAGAAGTCCATTCTGTCCCTAGTGAGAGAGACTGAAAACTCCCAGGCAAAAGGAGTGGATACAGGGAGGGTGAAAAATCAGAGCCAAAAATAATTTAACGTTCCACAGGTGGCCAACAGGAATACGTGGTTACTATTTAGAAAAATACTTGTTAAATCATAGCAAGCCAGGATGCTAATTGGTAGGGATGAAAATATTGCTTTTTCCTATGAGTTTGCCTCTGAGAAGGGCAATGTTGCAGCTAACAAGTAGCAAAGAGAGAGACCGATTGCTTCAGTCTGCTTTACTGACACCTCATGTCCACTTGTGGAGGCTTCCTCAGTTTAAATACCTGATTTTCATCTTTTCACCAAAGGAGGAAAGCTCGGAGATGACAAGGAAGAGATGTGCACAGTGGAATGGCACATTATTCATCTCTGTCTGGAAAGACAACTACTGGCCGTTTGTGCCAGAGTCTCTCTCCCAGTGTGGCAGGTGTGGGGCCTTTCAAGAGACCAAGTTCAGAAAGTGGCTTGTTAAGCAAATAATTCGAGCAGATGGAGTTGGATCTTCCTGAGGAAGTTTCTGTTACCTTATGCCCTTTCTTTCTCTCGTCTGCAAATAAGCAGATGTTCTTTTCTCTGGATACCTGTCCTAAATCCTGAAAAACAGAATATTCTGTCCCTTGGAAAATGCTGAAGAGACCCCACAAAGTCTTGCCCGCCAACCGTTTTCCAGACCCCGTATGGAACACTGTATTATGGCCAGACCACGGCCTTACTGTAACAGCTCAATGATTAGATTTTAGTCTGTGTAGGTTGTGCCTCCCCAGTATCCACTCAGCCTTCCTCCAGTAATAGTGCCCTGAATTCCCTTTGAAGACCCAATTCCTCCCACTCATGACTCAGTCCGTTTGGCTCTCATGGAGCCCATTCCATCCCCTACTGCAGCGTGGTTGTGACACCCAGACTTGAGCCAAATGGCGTATTCCAAACCCATGACTGGTTTAGGAGGGGCACATGAATCACTTTAGGAGACAGACGCTCAGAGTCAGATCCAGGACTTTTTTTGGCAAACAACCGTTTAGAAGAAAGAATCTCCTTTCTTCTGCCCGTGAATTTGGGATGAAGTAAACCTGGAGCTGCTTGGAGTCCCCGTTAAGGGAAAACTCGGGGCCACTTTCCAATGAGGGAGAGCCT
This sequence comes from Acinonyx jubatus, assembly GCF_027475565.1. Lineage (NCBI taxonomy): Eukaryota > Metazoa > Chordata > Mammalia > Carnivora > Felidae > Acinonyx > Acinonyx jubatus. The sequence continues at coordinate 174,668,116 of NC_069380.1, read as the reverse complement.
ACCCAAGAGGGACGCCAACATAGAGGGAAGTACAGCTGAGAAGGGAAGAAAAAAACTAAATCCTGAAAATCATCTGAGTTGGATCCAGGGATGCCGACATTTACTCCCTGGAACTTCCAGTTCCAGAAGTCAATGCACTTTAATTTTATTCCCTGTAAGTCTGTTTGAGTGGGGTTTCTCTTGCTTGAGGGCAGGAACAGGTTTTGTTGATCTTTGTCTCCCAAGCACCTGGAGCGATCCCTGGCACACTTGTGAAGAACCTTCCCTGTGCACCAAGTGAAAGGGCTTAGACTATGTTGGGCAGGTGAGGAGTAACGAAGGGCAAGCAAAGATACAAGAGACATTTTGTGTATCAGAGCTTTAGGTGGGTGGAGCTTGGTGCTTTTGCTATTTTCAAAAGCAAGCAGTGGTGCCCACAATGCCATTCCCTCACAGCCCCCTGGCTGAAACCACACACCCTCTAACGAGAGGACGGAGCATAACTGAGTTATATGCTTCTTCCGTAGGTATAGGAGGGGTAGGTTTTCTGTTTGGCTCCCCCCCCCCACCCCTGGAGGCCTCCCCGTCTCCTCATATGTGGATTGCTTCCAGAAGGAGACTTCTAGGTATCAGGTGGGCACACATTCAGAGCAGCATAAAGCACGCTTCATTCCGCTTGGTAACATCAAGCACTCGTTAAAGGAATACACGAGCTGTGGGTGATTAAAATCTAATTGAAATAGGCAGCCTGTGAATGGCTTCCAGAACCCAGGCAAGAGAACACTGTTAAATGTCTGCAAATTGGTGTGTTTTTTGTTTTTGTTTTTTAGTTTATTTATTTTGAGAGAGGGGGCTGGCAGAGGGAGAGAGAGACAATCCCAAGCAGGCTCTGTGCTGTCAGTGCAGAGCCCCATGGGGGGCTCGAGCCTACCACACCGGGATCATGACCTGAGCAGAAACCACCAAGAGTCGGTCGCTTAACTGACTGAGCCACCCAGGTGTCCCTGCAAATTGTTTTATGGTAAAGCGGCCATACTCCCTTCTCTTCCAGACAGTCCTATGGCAGAACGCACCTTCCTCTGTTTCCTGTTCTATCACATTCCTCACCTCTCAATTTCTTTTTTTTTTTAAACATTTATTTATTTTTGAGACAGAGAGAGAGAGACAGAGCATGAACAGGCGAGGGTCAGAGAGAGAGGGAGACACAGAATCTGAAACAGGCTCCAGGCTCTGAGCTGTCAGCACAGAGCCCGACGCGGGGCTCGAACTCACGGACCGCGAGATCATGACCTGAGCCGAAGTCAGACGCTGAACCGGCTGAGCCACCCAGGCGCCCCCTCACCTCTCAATTTCAACATGTATTATGTGATGGCTGTAAAGTTTGTATTCTCTTCTAGATGCGGACCTTGAACGTAGGAGCGGTCTTACTCACATTCATGTTCCCTGCTCTCCCGCCCCCCACACAGTGCCGATTTGAACTGAATTGGTGAAACTGGCTCTAAATAAGGCATCCAAAAAAAGTGAAGATCCACATACCGTCTGACTATGTATATTAGGACTCTTCGGTGACCATTGACAGAAACAACTCAAACTGACCTGACAAAAACAAAAATCCAATCATCCATTCACCTTCAGGTACAGCTAGATCCGGAGTCTCAAGCAGCGTCACCCAGACTTTTTCTCCACATCTTTTGGCGCTTTGCTTTGGGCGTCATTCTCCGGTAGGCGCGGCACCTGAGGTGACAAGCACGGTCACCCGCAACTAGAGGCTACAGTCGACCAGCTTTGCAAGCCTCTTCTCAAAATCTCTGCAAAAGTCAAGTCTCATTGGCTCGACTTAGGTCACGTGCCCATTACCGAGCCAGTTGTAGCCAGGAGACTGGGCTTTCCTGATTGGCCACATCTGGGTCACGTGCTTGTTCTTGGCACTGGTGAAGCCTGCCCCACCCACATCACGTGAATTGAGAGTAGGGGGGAAAAGTGGTTGGTTCCTTAAAGGAAGATGAGGGTGATACTACCCGGGGAAAGGAAAATAGATTGTGGGCAGCTAATAGTCGCAATGTCCACCCTATGCAAGCATTTGACAGTTCGTGTGTGTGTCTATGTGTGTGTGTGTGTGTGCGCGCGCACAGCACGCAGGTGTAATTGTATGGATTATAACAGGAATAACGGTAGCTACCATCAATTGAATGTTTATTTACTAGCACTGTTCTAATCACTTTACATCTATTAGCTCATTTAATCCTTACGCCAACCCTGTTATTATCTTCAACAGGCAAGAATTCAGGTCTAAACGAATTAATTACCATGCTCCATTGTCTCACATTAAGAAAACATTGGTCAGAAGCATTCTGGAGTACTATTTCGTTTCTTTCTTCCCCTCCCGCCACTCTACCGGCGAGGCTGATTCACACAGCAGACACAGAGGGCTGTCCGTCTCTTCCACCATGTACTCAGGAGACAGACAAAAGTAACAGGAGATCCCTGCCAGAGAGGATCCCAGTCTGGGGGGTGAGAGGGGAGGGAGACGGACACATAAACACAGGATTACCGTGCGGTGTGGTGTTATAGCAACATTCTCTGCAAAGAACTCTCCCTTTTCTTTCCTTCCACATAAAAGGTTTAAAAAACCTTACTATACTTCAGTAGTGTTTTGAAAAGAGGATCAAGGACTTTCAATTAAAAACAAAATTATTTCTACTATGTAACTCATTGAGTATTTTTAGATCCAGAAAAGGGTAATTACATGGGGGTCGTCCTGGTCAAACTTCACTTTGCAATCATGGAAATGTACATACGGGCCGCCAGCTGCCAGCTTCCACGGTGCGGTGTCTACCCTTTCACGTTTTTGACCTGGAGTCATTTATAGGTCGGTCTTTCCGGCTAGACTCTCCTTCTCTTGTTCATTTCTCTGTCTCCAGCTCCCAGCACCACGTCTGGCCCAGAGAAGGCCCCAGAAGTAGGCTGCTTGTTCCTGTATTCTCACGCGTGAACATGGAGCTTTCAGGACTGTCTACACAGCATCTAGGCTCAGCTACCGCGTGCCAAGGCAGTTTTTGCCCCTTGGAAGCCTCTCTGTTATGGAACCTCTGGGGTCAGAGAGGAGGTGTGTGAAGGAACTTCAGCAAGGACACACTGGATTCCTAACTGATGTGAATGGCAAGTGGACCACACACCCCAGGGTGTATTCTTGGCTGATGTCACCAACCCACTATCGGAGGGGAGGGGCAGATTTTGAAGGAGACATTGTTTGTTGTCCCTGTAGGCTGAAAGAAAGCAGTTTGCAAGGGGCTGCTTGCTCTCCTCCTTGTCCCCAGAGCCACTTGTTTAAAAAAAATTTTTTTTAATGTTTATTTATTTTTGAGAGAGGAAGAGGGACAAAGCACGAGTGGGGAAGGGGCAGAGAGAGAGGGAGATGTAGGATCTGAAGCAGGCTCCAGGCTCTACGCTGACAGCAGAAAGCCTGATGCTAGGCTCAAACTCATGAACCATGAGATCATGACCTGAGCAGAAGTCGGATGCTTAACCTACTGAGCCACCCATTCGGCCCTCACCAGAGCCACTTGTTAAGTTACCACTGGGCAGCTGTCTTTTCAGCCCACGTAGAAGGAATACTTCATTTGATGTTGGAACATCCAGCTTTCAATGATGAGTGACGAGCACAGAGGTGGGAGCCCTCATCCTGTTCATGGAGCTTGTGTATGTGTGTGGGTTCAAAAGGACAGGGGAGGGTGTGGTAGCACCTGAGTGTCCGACCTTGGTCTTGTCTGAGTCCCTAGTCCTGATTCTGAATATTTGAGGTACACGTTTGGCAAGTAGGGAGTTCCCCTCCCACCATCCCTACCCCAAACTTGTACCCCTTAGCTGAAAAATTACAAAGTATTTTCTTAAGGTGATTAAATACAGGCAGAAGTTAATGGAAGGTTTCCCCACCACGTGACCAGAAGAATTAAGAGTTTTAATTTTTTTTAATGTTTATTTATTTTTGGGACAGAGAGAGACAGATCATGAATGGGGGAGGGGCAGAGAGAGAGGGAGACACAGAATCAGAAGCAGGCTCCAGGCTCTGAGCCGTCAGCCCAGAGCCCAACACGGGGCTTGAACTCACGGACCGTGAGATCGTGACCTGAGCCGAAGTCGGACGCTTAACCGACTGAGCCACCCAGGCACCCCAGAATTAACAGTTTTAAAAAGCACGGGAGCACCTGGGTGGCTCAGTCAGTTAAATGTCTGACGGTTCGTAAGTTCGAGCCCCACATCACGCACCGTGCTGACGGTTCAGAGCCTGGAGCCTGCTTCTGATTCTGTGTCTCCCTCTCTCCCTCCCCTGCTCATGCTCTGTCTCTCTGTCTCTCTCAAAAATAAATAAACATTAAAAAAAAATTTTTTTTAAGTTTTACCAAGCAGGAGTTTCTCAGAAGCATTTGCTTTTGCACACAAGCTCTCTCTGCCCACACTTAGGGTACTATTGTGGGACCTTTTTCTGAGAATCTCTACAGCTCATCCTCTATGGGGCATCTGGTTTTGATTGATAATGAACCCAGTTAGAAGACTACACCTGGAAGGAGAGAGTCTCCTAATTGGTTTCGCCCTATTTGCCAGTGGCAGGAGTGATGAATCACTTAGTTTCTCAAACTTTACTGACTCAAGTTCCCTCAAGGGGCCTGGGGCCTGGCCCGGAGCAGTCCACCGAAGCCAAAATTTCTTTGAAGTCTGCAGTTTTATCTTAAAAGTGCAAATTTTATATTCTACTGCATAACCTATCCTTGTTTATTTCAACATGAAAATGTGTAAAATGACTTGCTGGTTAAATTGCTTAAACCTCGAATCCAAACTTTTTTTCCTATCACCAATTTTTGGGCAAGAACGAAATTCCAGGAGCAGCTTTGGGTGTCTTTTAATACACTGCTACTCTGTGCTCTTAGGGAGCCAGCCCCAGAGTGCAAGTAAAGCATTGGGTGATCCCAGCACTTTCCAAATGCCTTCCAGAACACACACAGAACTTCTTTACACCTTTTTCCGTGCGGGGCGTGTTCCCGGGAAGTGGAGAGGCTGGTGGCAGAAAGAGTGTCCAACTGGAGAGTGTCTGTGTGCTTGTCCCTAGGGGTTGGCGCAGTTAGGGGGAGGGTTAGAAAGACAGTATTTCTTGGGTATAAAACTTATCTAGAAGAATGTTTAAATTTTGCATTTTCATTTTGATGATTTTTAAACATTTTTTTAAATGTTTATTTATTATTGAGAGACAGAGAGAGACAGAGCATGAGCAGGGGAGGGGCAGAGAGAGTGGGAGACCCGGAATCCGAAGCAGGCTCCAGGCTCTGAGCTGTCAGCACAGAGCCCGATGAGGGTCTCAAATCCACGAACCATGAAATCATGACCTGAGCCGAAGTCGGACACCGAACCGGTGGAACCACCCAGGTGTCCTGAGAATTGTGCCCTTTTGAAAGCACAGGTCAGAGAATCAACTTGCTTTCTTTCCACGATGTGAGGATACCATCAGAAGACAGCCGTCTGTTACCCAGAAGAGGGCTTTCACTAGAACCTGAACCTGCTGGCACCATGACCTCAGATTTCCAGCCTCTAGGGCTGTGAGAAATAAATTTTGGTTGTTTCAAAGTCACCCGGTCTACGGTACTTTGTTAGAGGAGCCTGAACAAACTAAGACAATACCTAAGTGAAGTATTTGCACCAAATTAGGGCTAATGGCAGCACGATGTATCCTGCCTTACTGAAGGTTTTCCTAGCATTTCCATTGTAGAAAGAGGAATTGTCACCATGCACAGGGTATGTAGGTCAACCGACTGAAAAAACCTTGCTCCAATGTGCTTGGCTTCATCCAGTCATTGTGAGGGGAGGTACGGTTTTGCCAAAGCGGCATCAGCCCTTCTATATATTTTACCATAAAAAATAATCCAAAAAAGCAGCATTAATTTTCTTATTAACGGTAAGATAAACTCTATTGTTTTGTAGATGGGTGTTTAACTTCTAAAAGTGTTCATTTTTACATTTTTATACTAGCTCTCTTTACAAAGAGAACATGTTTGTGCCTGGTTTATGTTAGATAATGCTATAATGAAAAACCATTTCAGTCCAGACACCGAAAGTCTCTAAGACTTTTGTTATCTTTATTGTTTTATTTTATTTTTTGAGAGAGAGAGAGAGAGAGAGAGAGCACGCAAGGGACGGGCAGGGGAGAAAGAGAAAGAATCTTAAGCAGGCTCCAATGCCCAGTGCAGAGCCTGATGCGGGGTTCGATTCCACAACCCTGGGATCATGACCTAGGCTAATGCATCTGACTGAAATCAAGACTTGGACACTTAACCCACTGAACCACCCAGGTGCCCCAAGACTTTTGTTATCTTCAAAGTGAGTAGGTACAAAATCAAATTTGAAAAATCATTTTTTTAAATGTTTATTTTTGAGAGAGAGAGAGAGAGACAGACAGAGTACGAGCCAGGGAGAGGCAGAGAGAGAGAGGGAGACACAGAACCTGAAGCAGGCTCCAGGCTCTGAGCTGTCAACACATAGCCCAATGCGGGGCTTGAACTCACGGACCGTGAGAGCATGACCTCAGCCGAAGTCAGACACTTAACCGACTGAACCACCCAGGTGCCCTGAAAAATTATTAAAAAAAATTTTTTTAACGTTTATTTATTTTTGAGACAGAGAGAGACAGAGCATGAATGGGGGAGGGGCAGAGAGAGAGGGAGACACATAATCTGAAACAGGCTCCAGGCTCTGAGCGGTCAGCACAGAGCCCGACGCGGGGCTCGAACCCATGGACCATGAGATCATGACCTGAGCTGAAGTCAGACGCTTAACCGACTGAGCCACCCAGGCGCCCCTGAAAGATTATTTTTAAACATAAGAAGCTCCATGTCAAAAATGTGGCCCATGGCCACTCTTGCCAGTTTTACTCAACACAATATTGGAAGTCCTAGCCAGAACAATTAGGCAAGGGGAAAAAAAATAAGTCACATCCAAATTGCAAAGGCAGAATAAAACTGTCACTATTTTCATATGACATGATATTATGTCTGAAAAACTCTAAAGATACCACTTAAAAACTGTCAGAACTAATAAATGAATTCAGCCAAATTGCAAGGTACAAAATCAATATACAAAATCTGTTGTTTCTATACATTAATAATGAACTCTCAGATAAAGAAATTCCCCTTTTCAACTGCATCAAAAAGAATAAAGTGCCTAGAAATAAATTTCACCAAGGAGATGAAAGACCTGTATGAACCCTGAACACTATGACACCGATGAAAAAAACTGAAGAAGGCACAAATCAGTGGGAAGATATACTGTGTTCATGGACTGGAATAATTAATAGCGTTAACATGTGCATAGTAACCAAAGCAATTTACCGATTCAGTGCACTCCCTATCAAAATTCTGATGGAAATTGTTTCCCCCACAGAAACAGAACGAACAATCCTAAAATTTGTGTGGAACCACAAGAGGCTCCAAATAGCCAAAGCAACCTTGAGAAGAAGAAAAGAAGAACAAAGCCGGAGGCATCATGTTCCCTTTCAAACTATATTACAAAGCTATAATAATGAAAACAGTAGGGTATTGGTATAAAAACAGACACGTAGATCAATGGAACAGAATAGAGAGCCAAGAAACAGATCCACAGATATGGTCCATTAATTTACAACACAGGAGTCAGGAATATACAATAGGGAGAGCACAGTCTCTTCAATAAATGGTGCTGGGAAAACTGGACAGCCACATGCAAAAAATGAAACAGGACCACTATCTTATACCATACACAAAATTAATCCAAAATGGATTAAAGACTTGAATGTAAGACCTGAAACTATAAAATTCCTAGAAAAAAAAATAGGTGGTAGGTAAGCTCCATGATATTAGTCTTGCAATGAGTTTTTGGATTTGACACCAAGAACGAAGGCAACAAATCAAAAATAAACAAGTAGGACTACATCAAACTAAAAAGCTTCTACACAGCACAGGAAACCAGCAACAAAGTGAAAAGGCAACCTACCAATGGGAGAAACTATTTGCAAATCATATATCTGAAGGGGTTAAGATCCAAAATATGTAAAGACCTCATACAATTTAATAGCAAAAAACCACAATTTGATTGAAAAATGGGCAGAGTATCTGGTTAGACACTTTTTCAAAGAAGAGATACAGATGGCCAACAGGTACATGAAAAAGTACTCAACATCACTAATCATCAGGGAAATGCAAATCAAAACCATGATGAAATATCACTTTATACCTGTTAGAATGGCTGTTTTTAATTTTTTTTTCAACGTTTTTTTATTTATTTTTGGGACAGAGAGAGACAGAGCATGAACGGGGGAGGGGCAGAGAGAGAGAGAGAGACAGAATCGGAAACAGGCTCCAGGCTCCGAGCCATCAGCCCAGAGCCTGATGCGGGGCTCGAACTCACGGACCGCGAGATCGTGACCTGGCTGAAGTCGGACGCTTAACTGACTGCGCCACCCAGGCGCCCCGGGAATGGCTGTTTTTAAAAAGACAAGAGGTAACAAGTGTTAGCAAGGATATGGAGAAAAGGGAATCTTTATACACTTGTGGTGGGAATTTAAATTGGTACAGTCACTATGGACAAAGGTATGGTGGTTCTTCAGGAGCACCCGGGTGGCTCAGTTGGTTAAGTGTTTGACTTCGGCTCAGGTCATGATCTCATGATTTATGGGTTCGAGCCCGGCATCGTGCTCTGTGCTGACAGCTCAGAGTCTAGAGTCTGCTTCGGATTCGGTGTCTCCCTTTCTCTCTGCCCCACCCCTACTCATGCTCTGTCTCTGTCTCAAAAAGAAATAAACATTAAAAAAAGTTAAAAATAAAGATACTATATGATCCAGCAGTTCCACTTACGGGTATGTATTCAAAGGAAATGAAAACACTAGCTTGAACCCGTGTTCATCCCAGTTCACTGCAGCATTGTTTACAACAGCCAAGGCATGGAAGCAACCTAAGTGTCCATCAATAGATGAATAAAGAAAATGTGGCATATAAAGTAGTGGAATATTACTCAACCATAGAAAAGAAGGACATTTTGCCATTTGTGACAGCATAGATGGACCCTGACAGCATTATGCTAAGTGAAATAAGTCAGACAGAGGAAGATAAATACCATGTGATCTCACTTACCTGTGGAATCTAAAATAAACAACAGAACTCATAGATACGGAAAACAGGCAATTACCACAGGTGGGGAGCAGAGGGTGGGCAAGATGAGAGAAGGGGGTCAAAAGGAACACACTTCCAGTTGTAAAATAAATAAGTCACGGGGATGTAAGGTACAGCGTGATGACTATAGTTAATAGTACTGCATTGTACATTTCAGAGCTGCCAAAGGAGTAGACCTTAGATGGTTTTATCACAAGTAAAAAAAAATTTTTGTAACTATGTGTGGTAATGGATGCTAAGTAGATTGTGGTGATCATTTCACAATAATACAAATAGGCAACATTACGTTAAACACCTGAAACTGTTGTTTTATATCTCAGTAAAAAAATGTGGTCCAGAAATGAACAACGGACACGGTTGAAGGTGCAGCCACTGTGGAAAACAGTATGTCCGTTCCTTAAAAAAATCAAACATAGAATTACATAGGATCCAGCAGTGTCACTGCTGAATATATACCCAAAAGGACTGAAAGCAGGGACTGAACCAGATATTTGTATGCTCATGTACATTGCAGCATTATTCACAATAGCTGAAAGACGGAAGCAATCCAAGCATCCATCGACGGATGAATGAATAAACAAAACGTGCTACAAATATGGAATATTATTCGGCCTTAAAAAGGAAGGAAATTCTGTAAAATATTTTTTTTAATGTTTATTTTTGAGAGAGCACAAGCCGGGGAAGGGCAAAGAGAGAGGGAGACACAGAATCCGAAGCAGGCTCCAGGCTCCCAGCTGTCAGCACAGAGCCCAATGTGGGGCTTGAACTCACGAACTGCGAGATCGTGACCTGAGCTGAAGTCAGACGCTTAACCGACTGAGCCACCCAGGCGCCCCAAAAAAGGAAGGAAATTCTGACACTGCCACAATATAGATGAACTTTGAAGACATTATGTTGAGTGAAATAAACCAGCCACAGAAAGATATGATTCCACTTACGTGAGGTACCTGGAAGAGTCAAACTCAGAGGCAGAAAGCAGAATGGTGCTTAGCAGGGGGTGGGGAGAAGTGGATATCGGAGTTGGTGGTAAGGGGGACGGAGCTTCAGTTGGGGAAGATGAAAAAGTTCTGGAGATGGATGGTGGTGATTGTTATGCAACATAGTGATGTACTTAATGTCACTGACCTGTATGTACATTTAAAAATGGTAGACATGAGGGGCACCTGGGTGGCTCAGTCGGTTCAAGCGTCCGACTTCAGCTCAGGTCACAATCTCACGTTCTGTGAGTTTGAGCCCCGAGTCGGGCTCTGGGCTGACGGCTCAGAGCCTGGAGCCTGCTTCCGGTTCTGTGTCTCCCTCTCTCTCTGCCCCTCCCCCGTTCATGCTCTGTCTCTCTCTGTCTCAAAAATAAATAAACGTTTAAAAAAAATTAAAAAAATAAATAAAAATGGTAGACATGATAAACACTATGCTATGTGCATCTCACCATAATAAAAGGAATCCATAGTGACAGTAATTTAGCACATCCAGGTTCCTGGCAGCAAGGACATGGCCTGGCTCTCAGATCTCCTCCAAGAACACACAGGGCACAATTCCCAGGGCACACAGGGGCTATATGAGGTGTCTTGATCCTTCTAACAGGGACTTCCTTAACATTCTCCAAGTGAACATTCTTACGGTCCTAAAATAAACACAGGGAGAAAAGTCAGCAAAGTCTATAGTTCTTTCAAACTAAAGACCAAGTTGGCCTGGTTACTCTGCTGAAGATAGTAACTAACACACACGATCCAAGTCAGATTCCTCAGATGTATGCATTATGGGGCACAAATACAATTTAGTGCAGGGAAATGCTGAATAATGGTTACCTTCTAGGATCTACAGCAGAATTTTCCGAAGTCTATTCGGTGGCCGGGGGTATAGCTCAGGGGCAGAGCATCTGAATGCAAAGTATATTCTGTGGGATATTCTTAGATGTTACATGAAAAAGAGAATTCTATTATCAAATACATTTTGGAAATTCTGGATTAAACCAGGGTAAACAGCTTCCTTACCGCAGGATTCTCAGAGCCGTTAACGTGCTAGCGTGTCACACGGATCTCCAAGGAAAGAGGCTTGGAAGATACTCACACAAGTGTTTGCCAAATGGATTTGACCACATGATGCTTTTTCATGATCATGTGAGGGGCTGATGTTCTCACAAACACACTTTGGAAAACTTTCATTTAGAGAACAGTAATAAAATAGAAGATGAATATAGACTAGGCCAAGGGTCAGCAGTCTAGCCCTTGGGCCTAATCCTCCCAGCGGCATATTTTTTCAGAGCAAAGGATGGTTTTTACATGTTCAAATGGTTACATTTTAAATAGTTATGTAAGTTCTTGCATAACATTCTAGTTTTGACTCTTGCCTCCCAAAGCCTGAAATATTTACTATGTAACTCTTTGAGAAAAAGTGCTAACTCCTGTCCCAGGCGATGAAAATATCTGAAGACTGTTAATTCTTTTTACTTTTTCTAGAAACAATGATAATTATGATGCGTTATTAGAAGTGCCTGCTATGTGCTAGGCATACATTGTTTCCATTAATCTTCACAACTGTGTGAGATTATTGTCCCCATTTTACAGATAAGGATGCTAAGTATCAGAAAGACAAAGTGTGTTATCGGAGCCAGAATTCAAAACCAGGTCTGTTTAATCCCAAAGGCCATAATGGTCGCTTTGTCAGTGTTTTGCAAAGTGGGGTCCACACAGCCCAGGAGGTGGATGGGACAAGTCACTGGAGCGTAGCTGAATTCGAAACACTTGTTTTCTGCCTGTGTCTCCTGTGTTTTTCCTTCCTGTGTGTGTCGTCTACTACTCACACAGAAAACTTTACCTCTGACATTTCTGGTCACCAAATGTATGTTCCCCGCCCCAAGCAATTCCCTGCAACATCAGCTGGGTGTCCTATCACTTAACTTGATTTTAACACTACCTACCTGGAGACAGTATCAGATACCCCAGGTTAAGGGTTCAGTCCCACAAGACTGCCCCACCCCCACCTCAAATGCTAACTGTGTTAGGTCCCCAGGGTACCTACAACTTCTGTCTGATTTGTCTGCAAACTGGAGGTTCCCATGACCCCCTCCTCAGGTTTAATCAACTTGCTAGAGAGGCTCACAGAACTCAGGGAAACACTTACATTTACCAGTTTATTAAAGGATATGATGAAGGATATAAACGAACAGCCAGATGGAAGAGATCTACATAGTGAGGTCTGGTAGGGTCCTGAGTGCAGGAGCTTCTGTCCTTGTGGAATTAGGGTGCGTTACCCTCTGGGTGTGGATGTGTTTGCCGATTTTGAAGCTCTTGGAGCCCCATACTACTGGGATTTCTGTGGAGTCTTCATCTCGTAGGCACATTGATCATTAACCCCATTTTCAGCCCCTCTCCTCTCTCAAGAGAAAGGGGATGGGCTGAAAATGCCAAGTTTCTAATCACGGCTTGGTCTTTCTGGTGACCACTCCCCTTCCGGAGCCATCCAGGAGCTTACCCAGAAGAACCTTATTAGAACCAGAGCTATGCCTCCCACCTGGGAGATCACAAGGGTTTCAGGAGCTCTGTTTCGGGAACCTGGGATCAAAGACCAACTATTAGAACAAACATGTTCCCTGTACTCTTATCATTCAGGCAATTTACAAGGGTTTTAGGAGCTCTCTGTGGGAACTTGGGGCAGAGACCAATATAAATCTCTTATTATCTCACAGTAGTGAGAAACTATGTCTTTTAATTATATATATTTTTAGCTTATCCTTCACTTTCAATTTTACATACGTATTTTATTATAATATAAAAACTGCTATAACAAATCAGCTAAAATTAACTTCATCAGTAGCCAATAGGGTACTATTTAATGTTTATCTACTTTTGACAGAGAGAGGGAGGGAGTGGAGGATGGGCACAGAGACCGGGAGACAGAGAATCCCAAGCAGGCTCCATACGGTCAGTGCAAAGCCCGACATGGGGCTCTATCCCATGAACTGTGAGATCGTGACCTGAGCGGAAGCCAAGGATTGAACGCTTAACCAACTGAGCCACCCAAGGCGCCCCTATAGGTGGTTTTTTTTTTTAATTTTTTTTTTTAACGTTTATTTATTTTTGAGGCAGAGAGAGACAGAGCATGAACGGGGGAGGGGCAGAGAGAGAGGGAGACACAGAATCGGAAGCAGGCTCCAGGCTCTGAGCCATCAGCCCAGAGCCCGACGTGGGGCTCGAACTCACGGACCGTGAGATTGTGACCTGAGCTGAAGTCGGACGCTTAACCGACTGAGCCACCCAGGCGCCCCCCTATAGGTGGTTTTTAAGGAGGCTAACATATAACTTGCCTTTCTCCACACCTGAATTTAGAATTGAGGGAGACAGAAGGACCCGGGAATTGGAAAACAAAATGTCAGTTTTCTTCTTGAGACAGCCATGGGAGAATCTGGCTTAGGTGAGATGGGCAGCAGTCATGGGTTTCCTATGCCTGGGTCCTAGAATTAGACGTGCTCCTGGAAAAGCACAGGACTTCTTTTGTGGGGGCTCCTTTTACCACTAAGCCTCCCACTGTCTGGGGCCAGCTGGAAGGGGTGCTCCCCGAAGATATCTGACTCCACACAGGAGAGAAGGAGGAGTGTGCTATGCCCTACAGAACTCCTGCTACCCTAGATATCAATCATCTAGAGAATGTCCTCTTCTTGTCTAGGGAGAAAGAAAGCTGGAGTGTTGAGTGAAGCTTCTTTTTTTTTTTTTTTTTTTTAATTTTTAACGTTTATTTATTTTTGAGGGAGAGAGAGAGTGGGGGGGGAGGAGCAGAGAGAGAGCGAGACATGGAATCCGAAGCAGACCTCAGGCTCCGAGCTGTCAGCACAGAGTTCGGTGTGGGGCTTGAACTCACAAACAGTGAGATCATGATCTGAGCCGAAGCCGGATGCTTAACTGACTGAGCCACCCAGGCGCCCCTCTAGTGAAGCTCCCTTTAAGTGGAAGGGAATACCAAGCCTGGAGTGGAAGAATCTGCTACCTTAAAAGACAGTCCATGATATATTCATTTCATAAAACATATATAAATATATGCCACACACATGCTAAAATTTTTTATTGATTATACTCAGCGAAAACTGATGATGACTATTGTAAGCTACACTCTACACGTGTGGCCAATTTTCATGCAGTTAAAAGGAAGCCAGAGGACATAGTGAATTGTAGGATCTGGGCCCCGAGTCTTAAGAGGAGGTGAATCTAGACTTTATTAACTTGACTTAGAATGCTCTGAATACTGCTATTAACTTAAAGATCTCTAAAGGAGAATTTGGTTATGAGGGAGAACACAAACTGCATTCCTGGAGGCTATTTTCTGAACAGTTTCCTACCTGGGGCAATTTCACTGTGGAGAAGCCCATTCAGATTGCTTCAGGTTAGACCAATAGCCAATAAGAAACCTCCACGTTCACGAGCAGCTCCCCATTCAAGGAAGTATTTTGTACTGGTGATGCTGTGAATGTCAGCATTGAGGACTGGGTTGCGGTGCGGGGCAGAGTCACGGCTGGAGTCAGGGTGACGAATCAGCTAAAAATGGTGGTTCAGACAGAATTCAAGGGAGAGTTGAACTGCAAACTTTGACATTTTCCAGAGTTTATTGCATGAAACCAAGCTCCTGCTAGATGCCCTGTGAATGGTTTCACTGTCAAGTCCATTTGAGGGACCCACTATAAATAACCCCCTCTCAGCCGTTCACACTGCATGTTATTATATGAGGCTTTGAGACATCCTGTAATAAGGGAGCTATTTAACTTTACTTAACCCAGTGTTTCTCAAGTTTCCCCATCAGTGTCTTATTTCAGGATATCTATTAACATTTGTTCTGGAAAACACTTCGAAAAATGCTGAATGGAGGGATTACAAATTTGGAAGCTGCAATGGTTTATTAAATTCACGGGCTTTGGAGCTAGATATTGGACAGTTCATCCTCTTACTAGCTGTGACCACAGATAAACTTAATCTCTCAGACTATTAATTTCCATCCATAAAATAGGCATAGCAATTCCTACCCAGAAGAACGGTAGCGGAGGCTTAAGAGATAATATCTGTAAGGTGCCCAGCCAACAGCATGTTCTCAACAAAAGTTAGACCTTTGCCCTTAATTACAGAGTTAGGTTTAGGGAAGAGAAAGTATTCCTTGAACAAGATTTTGAATCCAGGAAATAGTTATAGCAGGATGAGATATGTGCTTTGATTAGCATGCGGGAGGGGGCATAGTATGGCATGAGAGAGTCAGCTTTAGGACGAGACAGCACGCACTAGCTATGTGAGACTTTGGTCCCATGCCTTCACATATAAAATGCGGACATCTACCTTCTAGAGCATTTTGAGGATGAAATCAAAGTGCATGTAGTGTATCCCACAGGACTGGACCATAGTAAATGCTCAGAAAAATGAGGGTGACATTGCTAATAATAGTGTATGAAGCACCATTTGCAACACTTAGACTACGCCAGGCAATGTGCTGAGTCTGGCCATTTCTCAAAAGCGGAGCATGCAGACCATTTCCTCACAATGTACTTTTAAAGGATGCATTTTCTTGCTGATTCTGACTTTCAGGGGGTGCAGCCCAGCGGGTGATTGGGAGGCATGGGTTGCAAGATGGTGAGGAATCACACCTGGACCAGATGGATACTAACTAGAGAAGTGATGGACGTTAAACACCTTGGATTCGGAGAAGAGTGGCCGCATGACCTGGGTCTTAGACACACAGCTTTACCATGACCCCTTAGAGGAAGGAAGGAGAGTGTGTGCAGGTGTGTGCGTGCAGGTGTTTTGTGCAAGCTGGGTCATGTTTGGCCTGGCACTTCTTAAACAGTATAAAGGGAATGGCGAACGTACCAGTTCCAACGGAGTCCTGAGGGCAATGGGGTAAGAACCCCCCCCCCCCCCCCGAGAGAGTCAGCCAGGTTTGGTTCCTGACCATGGTCCAATCCCATCCCGTCAGGGTCAGGTGCCCCTGCATGCCTGCTCCAGGAATCCCATGCCCTTACCACTTGTATTCTTACGAACAACCACAATTAGTTTGGAAGATTTGGGAGAAAATGCTCCCAAGGGGGGGAGGGGGCTGAAGCACATGATTTTTTTTTTTTTTTTAAATGGGAACAGAGACTAATACACAAAGGACCATTATCCTTAAGCAAGGTCCAGAAGGTAATTGCATTCTTTGAAATCTTTCATCCAAGGGAGGATGAATATCAAATGTAAATTTCCCCTTTTGATGTTTTCTGTTCAGGGACTCTGTTGGTTCTCTTCTTCTCTCCCTAGGAAGGTGGGTGGTGGTGTCATTTTGTTTAATGATTCACCTGAGGCCAAGGAGGCTGGGGGTAGGTTTGGCCTTGCCTGTGCCCTTGGGAAGGTGATAACGCGTCAGAAAATGCCCTCCCTCTCCCCAGAGCAGATGGCTTGGGCAGTCCCCACAGCCCAAGCGTGGCTGCCCCTCCCCTCCACCCCACACTCTTGCCCATGGGTAGGCAACACCAGCAAGAGGTTCAAGGCACCTTGGATGTGCTAAATTTTCCACCCTTAGGCACAGAGCTGAGGATATGTGGGAGATACCCAGTGAACACAAGGATGTTTTCCCTTAATTTCTGGACATTGTGATTCAAAGAATCAAGATGAACTAGGAGGCTGACAGAGAAGTCCCCCTCTTGGCCAAACAGCTCACAGGCTTCTGTTCTTTGATTCCCCAAACTCAAGCCCAAAATGCCAGGGCACGAAGCTATGTAATTCTTCTTTAGCCAAATAAAATTCGTAGACACTGCATCTTCACAACGAAGCTTGAAACCAGTCAAGCACTTTTTTATTAAAAAAAAAAAAAAAAGAAAAAAGTCTAATGGTATATAGTCTATACATGCTACAGCTAAGTGTTCACCACCCTCCCCCCCTCACATTACATATCCTCGTGTATTTGTGTGTGTGTGTTAAAAGGAAACAAAAACCACCACCAGAATTCGTCAGTTTGCCAAGAGGGTACGAGGAGTGCTGTGACATTCAGGGATCTCCAGTGTCACTCCATGAGCAGACAGGAGGCGGTGGGGCAGGGTGGTCAGAGCTCCCCTGTTCCTGGAGGGATGTGAGAAATGGCCTAGTTGTTGGTGGCGCTCGGAAGCAAGAAATGCGGGGATCACTAAGGTGACCATAGTTTATCATCTCCCCTGGACGAGTGAAAGGGGCACTATTAACAGCTACATGGGCACAGAGGCATAGACAGGCACGCACTGGGATAAAATACGGACACCTCAGCTGTGTTAGAATTGCTTATTGCTGTAACAAGCCTGGTGGAGGCACCTCCTTTTGTACGTTTATAGAAGACCTAGAAGTGAAGGCTACTGGCTGTAGCACTGGGTTTGGCCTCTTCAAGGATAACAGCAGTCGAGTCACTGAGAGGCCTAATTTGGAGGAGGGATGCAGACAGGAAGGAAGAGGGAAATGCTGAAGCGTGATGAGGGTGTGGATAGCTTGGCAGGGTAGCACCAGAAACCAGACATTACCCTACGAAGCTGGACGTTCAAGTCTGTGGGAAAGGGTCCTCAGCAGGTGGTCCATGAGCAGGTGAGGACCACGGAGCCTTCTGGGTTTTCGCTCTGCAGTGCTGGGACTGGTCTGCCTGGGACCCCGGCTGTGGTCCGTCTCAATGTCAGAACCTCAGCCAAGTTAGGAGCAATTCCTCCAGGCGAACAGAGGGCATCCTACACCCTCAGGCCTCAGTGTGAGCCAATTTCCCACTCCTCCAGGCCACAGAGTTTGACACTAGGTAATCTTTGGTCTATGGTGTGGTGTGGCTGGTTTGCAGCAGAAGCCTGGACAACCAAGGGGGAGGGATAGGACTGCAGTGCAGGGCTCAGGCTGTCCCATACCCACTGATGCAGTCCAAAGAGAAGGGCGAGACCTCCCAGGGAGCAGCCTGACCCAACACTTAAGAGACTTGGGCACAATGAAAGGATGGCAGCCAAGCCCCGGATGTTCCTGTTCCTGATGATGTCGAATTACCAGCTACTTGAAGGCAGGAGTGACTTCTTGATCCCACACAGTGCTTTGTACTTGATAGAGGCTGTAAAAATACTACACAGTGCGTCCCTCAGCCTAAGGACCATCCAGATCCTGGGGAGATATGGCACCTGCCCTTTCACGAGGCAAGTTTGTTTTCCTACGTTTCGCCTGGTAGTGGGATCCTCGGTGGGCTCAGAAATGTCTTAAGGCCAAGAACTTTGCCTAAGAGATTGGTTACATGGGAAGGCCTTGTGGTGGAGGCTTAAGATGATTGATTAATGGGAGCTCATGTGGGCTCCAGCAATTTTCAGCGGGGTAGGGCGTTAACAGTGGTCCAAGCGAGCGCCCAGCTCCCCCGTCTCAGCCTGGGACAGTGACATAAACCCACCAAATGGCAGAGATTTTTTTGCAAAGGCCTAGTCTGCCAAGTGGTGATCCTACAACTCAGATTTTCCAGAGAGTTGGTGGCACTGTAAGCTGTGGTTTGGTCGTAGGACATAGGCTGAAACAGTCATCACGAGGAACGAAGCAGGGGTGAGAAAAGAAAAGAAAACAAAACCCACCTCCGCCTGCCTTTGGCCTGTGGCCTACTGCTACGTGTGATCACGAGGTGAGGGGAGGAGAAACCGAAATTATGAGCGAGGGTGACCCGCTTCACGCACATTTCATTGCCATTGGCAGAGGAAAAGTCCCGGGACCTGGGGAGAGAGCACCCGTGGACGCGAGTCTCAACTCGATCACAACTTGAATGAAAACTGGGCACGTGGCTTCACCCTGTGAACCTCAACTTTCTCTCCACCGCTCAGGGCTGATCCTATGCCCTCACAGGGCTGTCGCGAGGGTTAAGTTAAAGGAAGGAGTTTAAGCACCAGTGACCTGCCCTGAGCGTGGCATGGGAGTTTTAACTGTGGTCTTGGGCATTTTTCTGTGGGCATCACCTCAGGGGAGTTTTGCATAGGCTTCACCAATTGCTCACAGAATGGTGGCCACCGGGCTGAATGCTGTAAACCTAAGTTCCCAAGCAAGGACAGCTAGGGAGAGCCACAGGGCCATCAAGACCCCCTACTTCCAGTTGCCTGAGGAAGGGCCCACCACTGTGGCAAACGGAGCCGGCCCGAGAGAGGAGTCCTCAGGCCCTAGACGTGTCCTGAGCAAATAACGGTGAACAGAGAGGAATGTGGTTTCAGTACCTTCGGTTCGCGTCAGAATAATACTAATAACAAAAAAGCAAATTCTTTCATTTGTAGGACCACTTCTGCCCACAGGGAGGTGGAACCAGTCTGTTCCCACCCAGCGGACCTTCGGGAGGAGGGAGCGGAGCCAAAGATAACCCCTTCAGTGGAATCAGCAAACAAAAGCCAGAGCTCTTAGAGCCGGGCTTGGAGCCACACGTATCCTGGTGTACCCAGTGCCTAGCACGTGGTAGGCACTCACAAAATACTTGGAAAGGTCAACGGAAGCAGAAGTGAATCAGCAAAAAAGAGACCGAGTTCTGTCTTTGGAAATGTAGTCAAATCCTGCATAACAGCTTCATAAAAGCTGTTTAAACCAAAGTGGGTCAAAAACTCTGAAAAGCATGCTACGGGCTCGCTCCCTTCCAAATGAGGGGATGTCAAAAATGTGGGTGGCCCTCTCCCGGCTCCCCCTTTCCCTGACTACTGTCCTTCCCCACGGTTCTGGGCAGAGGGCCAGGGGGCAAGTGGGCACCGCCAGAAGCACCCCGGGGCCCTGCCCAGGGTCCACGGACCGACTGAAGGAAGGAATAAAGACGCTACTGTGACTCAGGACGCTCCTTCTCCCATAGAAGCATCCAGAGCCCACGTGGCAGTGCGGGCAGCGGAGAGCAGAAGGGGGCTGTTTGCACAGAAGTCTTTGGCACTGCAGAGGGAGGGACAGCGGGCGTCCCTGGGAAAGCTGGCCCTGTGGTCCCCAAAGCATCACAGCAGACGATCACTGAATTGGAGATTGCCGAGCTGGATCCTCTTCTGCAGGGTAGGGTGGGTAGCTGTGCCTCCGTGAAGCATATCTGTCCAAATGGGTGGAAGTGAGATGACAGGGAGGGAGAGTGCATGCAAAAAAAAAAAAAAAAAAAAAAAGAAAGAAAGAAAGAAAGAAAGAAAAATTGCTCTGTGAATGCCAGAGAGGAGCAGGAAGCAGCAGCAGAGAGGGCCGGGAGGCGTCTGCCTGTGGAGATGCAGCTGCTGGCCCCTGAGCCAGCAGGGCCCCTCAAGGCTGGCATGTGAGACCATCTGAGCTCCCTTGGCTCCACGAGCTTTATCCCCCAGAGCGGGCAGCAGCACAGGAGGAGGAAACAGGGCCCTGTGGCAGCCGCCAGAGCCCTGGGCATCCCCGCGTTGCTGAGGAGTAGCTGTCCACGGTGTAGGGCAGCCTTCGGTGCAAGCTGTGATGGGTTGGAGGCGTGGTGGGTGTGGGAGCAGCTACTGGTGCCCACACCACGAGGAAGCCCTTGGCCACCTGCTCCTGACACTGTTAGCTTCTTCCTTTCCCCTGCCTGCTTAGCCTCTTACTGGGGGGAAGGGCACCGGCACCGAAGTCACACTAGCTCGATTCAAGTCCTCGTTCTTCTTCTGCCCAGCTTGTGTGCCCCTGGGCACACTGAGTCTGAGGTTCTTTGTCCGTAAAACAGGTATACTACAAGAGAGGGTTGATGTGAGGGTTAAAACATGAATGTAAAGTGCCAAGTACAGAGTCTGGCACCTACTAGCTACTCACAAGGGGCATGGATTGTGATTAGCTCCTTTCAAACCGACTTTGAGATTCTTGCTCTATGGAGACAAAGTGAAATGCCCCATGGTGGGGCGGGGATTCCTATTTAAAAAGCCCTGCTGTGGGAAAGTGAAGCGTGCTGGGGCTGGGACCATGCCCTCAGGATCAGTCAGGGTCCCAAGACAGAAGATGGGAGGCAGAATGGCTCAGCAGACCTTCAGGTCCACTCCTGGGACAGCTGCATCTGGTCAAACCTGAGAGGCTCCCGGGCCCCGAGCCTCGAGGAGGACATCTCCTTGGGATTGGCAATGGAGCCAACTTCCAGGGGATGGAGTTCTTTCTGGTACCAGGCATTTTGGAAACTGAGTAAATAAAGTCACTGGGATTTTAGAAACACGGAGAAGTTGGGGGCCAGCCATCACGTACTGGGTGGGGTGCCAGCAATGAGAGACCCTTTCTGCAGTTTCCAGATCATGGGTTCTGGTCTTGGAGGCGTCGGGAGAGTCACGGTCCCGCTGCTAGGTGGCCTACACAGGGTGGCAATGCCACCGGCCTTAAGGCAGGGATGCTGGCTTGGAGAGGAAGCAGGGGGTGTGGCCTCTGACCCTCTGAGCCTCCAGGGAATGCTGTGATGGGAGGGAAGAAACCACAGTACTCCGGAGCCTTCCTTCCTTTGAAGCTGCATGAAGGTTGATAAATTAAGAGGCATATTAAATATGTGGGTAAAGCCAGCAGGGATGCACGGGACCGCCACACAGGGAAGGAGGTGGCTACGGCTTCTTTCTGAGATAGTTGGAAGGAATCCACCCTTCCCAGGAAGGGGCCCCGCTCAGGACCTGGCAGAACCACCAGCCACTGCTGTTCTTTTCCCGGACCTCGAACACCGTCCCCTCCTGGAAGCTGCTGGTATCTTCGTCTCCTTCAAAGTTGGCCACAGCCACATATAAAGAGTCCTTCGGGCCATCCGCATTGGGGAAGGGGGTTGCGGCTACTTTCTCCCTGTTTTCTCCCATCTTGCCCGCCATCCGTGGTACCGGACCACCTTTGCCTCTCATGTCGTCTTGGCCACCTGAGGAATTGGAAAGGAAAGGTTTGGCTTTAGGAGGGACCAGCAGGGCCTGGCCTGGGGCAGGAGCTGTCTTGCCTTCGTTGGCTTCCCGTTGTGGTCCTCTGACCTCTGGGAGGGGCCTGGAGGATGAGGTGGTTTTCTTGGGGGGCGGTGGTCTGCGGGGCAGGACCACGGGTCTCTGCGGGGAAGCCTCCTGCAGTGGGGCGGGCACACTCTTAGGCACAGGATCTGCGGTCTTGGCTGGCCTCGGAGGGGCTCTGCAGGACATCTCCTTTGGGCTGAGCCCATCATGTTTGGCCGTCCTGTCCTGGGTGCGGCCAGGCCCGTCGCCTGGGAGGAAGCCCCGGCTGAAGGCTGCATCTTGGCCCCCAGCAGGCTGGTGGCCGCTCTCTCCATCTAGTAGGGGTTTCTCTTGGGACTTGGCAGGCCTCAGCTTGCTCCTGAGGTTGCAGATGTCTACTTGGTCTTCGCCCTGAGGTGGCTCTGTCCTGGGGGAAGGAGTTGGTTTGGGCCTAACCTGAGGTTTGGACTTCAAGAAGGGATTCTGGGGAACAACTTCCGGCTTCTCCTCTGGTGGCTCAGCTTTGGGTCTGGAGATGGGTCGGAGGTTGGGCTTCTTCACTTCCTTGGCCAAGACCTTGTGGCCACACTCCAGCCCCATCTCGTTTTTCAGCTGGAACAACTTGCTTTTGTCAGGTTTGGGCTCTGGTCTCCTGCTGTCTCGGGACGGGGGGGTGTGTTTGGCTGGAATCATGGGCAAAATCATGCCCGGAGGCTTGGGTGAGGAGCCCCGGAGCTGTTCCATCCTCTGCCGCCCCCTCTCCTGCAGCTCCCCTTCCGACTTGACGATGGATTCTTTCCGGGGAGGGAGGCTGGGCTTCTCCTCCAGGTCGGGGCTTGAGATCTCTTCGTAGCCTGCGCACGAGGACATGTCGGAAGACGCCTTCCTCAGGACCTCCTTGCCGCCCTTCCAGTCTTTGGACCACGGTATCCCGGAGTCCGCGGTACCATGTGGCGCGTCGGGCAGGGGCCGGGAGGGGCCGACGGCTTCACTGCCCGTGTTGTTCTCCACTGCTGCTGCGTCCCCCAGACGGAGCTGGGTCACCTCGTTGGGCAAGGGAGCCAGGAAGTTGGGTCTTGAGGCATTGCTTGTCTTCTTATACTTGTCAATGAAGGTGGCTGGGGCCCACCCTTCCTTATCTTCGATCTGAATGTACCACCAGCCACTCAAGTTCTTCTCGATCACCTGGAGGGAAAGACAGAGGAGAGCATTTAGTTGGGATGGTCTCAGGGCCAGTGGACTAGAACAGTCTGGGAGAACCCACATGTGACTGGATTCTGAAAGCAAGGACTTTTCACTCAGCAGATCCCCAGACAACGGCTGCAGTGGACCATCTATAGAGACCTTACTGTGGGTCAGAAACATCTTACATGGGGGTAGGTTTTGGTCTAATCTTGGATATCCCCCAAAGCAGTCCTGGAGACATGGACTTGGGTATAAGTAATTAATCTGAGAGGTGATTTCAGGAGGTGCAAGTGAGAAAGTGGGAAAAGAGAGCCAGTTAGGAGTATGTTATTGTTTCGGGCCACGGGGGCTTAATCTGCCAGGACCCTTTGAGACCATGCAGAACTCATCCCAACGTGGGGGGTGGGGACATTTATCTCCTGATTCCTAGTCCCTGCTCCCTCCCACCACCCCCAGGGCATTAATCCCCTGGCCTCTCTGGGTGGTGCCCTAATGGGGGTGTAGGAGATGGGAGGCTGTCATATTCAGGGACCTGTGTGCGGCTGCAGGAGGGTCGGGCTGCAGGACAGGCCACCGGCAGTGTCTGCTCCAATTCCACACTCAGCTCATCTTTAGACAGAGGGGAACCTCTGCTGATGCAGGTAAAAGAAACTTTTATCTCCTCTCCTTCTCCCTCTGGGACAGACACCCATAGGTGGAATCACCCATGGTGTTTAAGATCTTATGTTTCCTGTCTCCTTGTTGTTCAGTATCAGATGGATGTTGCATGTTATGGGCTGAAGTGTGCTCTCTCCAAATTCATAGGTTGAAGCCCCAGCTCCCATGTCTTAGAATGTGACTGCATGTGGAGATAGAACCTTTTAAGAGGTAATTAAGTTAAAATGAGGTCATATGGGTGGGCCTTGATCTAACATGACTGGTGTGCTTATAAGAGGAGACTAGGACACAGAACACACAGACTGAGGGACGACCACGTGTGAACACAGTTAAGAAAACAGCGGTCTCTAAGCCAAGGCGAGAGGCCTAGCGAGAGACCAAATCTGCTAACCCTTTGATCTTGGACTCTCAGCCTCCAAAACTGTGAGGAAATAAACCTCTGTTGTTTCAACCACCCAGCCTGTGACATTTCGTGGCAGCAGACTAAGCAAACCAATATTCTGCAGTTCCCTGGCAGGCCCCCTCCACAGGAGACCTGATTAATGCTTGCAACCGCTGTGTGAGATGGGGATTATCATCCCATTTTACAGATGCAGAACTGAGCCTCGGGACAACTGAGGGACTTGCAGAGGGTCTTGCGGGAAGTTAATGGAGGAGGCAGGAGCGAAAGGCAGGTGTGTGCGTTCCAGAGCTGGAGCCTTTACCACTACGCGACCATGGCCGCCGGGAAAGGGGACCCGTCTGGGGAGGAGCTGTATTCGAGGTGAGAAAGTGCTGGGGGCAGAGAGGGCCACGGGTGCAGTCCTGCCGCCGCACTCCTCCGCCCAGCCTAGCACAGGAGGCAGAGGCCGGGTTCTGAAGCCCGCTTTGTGGGTTCCAGTTCTGGCTCCACCTTTTATCGCCTGCGTGGCCCCGCACAAGCCGCATGCTTGAGATTCCACAGCGTGAGATGGAGGACGGTGGCGAGAACAAGAACACCCCTTACAGGATTTTCAGGAGGACTGCATAAGCGAATGCACACAGTGGCCCTTGGTCAATGCCGAAAGGTAAATGTTTCCTATTATTAAATTACAGTGGAGATCACTGACAAGGCAGGATGCATGTGACAAGTGTATATTTAACAAGCCCTGCTGGTCTCCCAGAAAGGGTATTGATACAGGCAAGCCCTTTGCGTGAGGGTGACCAGCATCTCCCTGACACCCAGTGGCTCTGGTAGTAATTAAAGGTGACTCTGGGCATACAAGTCACTGTCAGCACACCCACGAATTCAACCACTCCAAGTGTGTACATGAGAAAATGAAAACAGGACGATAATCGCGGTGAAATACATCAATGAGGATTTGCTAAGCTTACGCTCTATGCAAAGTCCTACGGCAGAAGCACTCAACATGTGTGTTCTTGATCACAACTTATGGGAGTTTTCATTTACCAGAGGGAGGCCGAGAGCTATCATGAATAAAAGCCAATGCCAAATCACAAGAATGAAGGGGAAGGAAAAAAGCCTGGGCTTTAACGCCAGAGACGCCTGGGTTCAAATCCCAGCTCCACTTACTAGCAATACAACCTTGGGCAGTGGACCTAACCTCTCTTTGTCTCAGGTGCATCTGTAGAATAGGCTGAAGATATCGACCTCTTGGGACTTCTGTGAAGACTGTTATCAAGGGCATAAGGTCCCCGGCACAGAGAGGTGCCTCTATCATCATCAGCAGCAGCAGCAGCCGCACATGTTTTGAACATACACAGACCACGCAGGCAAGTAAGGTGATCCTGGGCATCGTGTTGGAACACTGTGGCTCCATTAACGAAATCTGAAGGCTAAGATGAGATTGAAACGAGCCAGGAAGCAAAGTGGGGGAGAAAGTAGAGGATACAGAACTGCTCATGAGAAAAGAATACTTGGGTAAGCCAAAAGCTTTAGTGGCTTCCCACCGGAGGCCCCCAGGCTACCACTGGCAGAGCCGTATGCTGACATCATGGAACAGCGAGCAGTTAAGTTTCAAGGTTGGGTTATGTCTGTGTTTTCTGGAAAAGAATGTCGGGTATGTGAGCTTTTAAAATGGATCAGCTTTAGCAAAGAGAGACAGGATAAAGGCCAGAAATAAAAAAGGGGACTGGTTCTAGTTGAAGTGGGGGGTGGAGACTGGTGGGAGGCACCCCAACACCCCCAGGAAACTCCAGGGATCCATGAGCTCCCGGCTGCACGCAGAGTCAGCCCTCAGCTTTGGCGCATGGTCCACGACATCCTGAGCTGCGCTTGGCTGATTTCAGAACATTCTGAGCCAGGTAGCGGTGGTGCCTGTCGGCAAATATTGTTTGCCGACATGCTTGAACAACGGTGTGTGTGTATGTGTGTGTGTGTGTGTGTGTGTGTACAAAATGCTGGAAACTTATTGTCTTGAAGGAGAAGGTGGTTTTATCATATTCTTCAGCACTCCGAGGAAAAGAAAACCAAACCTTTATACTATGCAAGTTGGATTTCTGGTTTCGAGAGGAGGGTGAATAGCAGCTTCCCCTCGATGCGAAAAAGCCAGGGAAATAAATGAATACAAAGCCAAGCTCAGAAGGAGGAAGGGGAGAAGTTAGCAGACCAGGAATTGTGAGGACTCACAGATGGACAGAGGCAGCAGAGGGAGGCTGTGGCCCAGGGCTGCTGCAGGGGTACCTGCCACCAAAGGTGGAGCAGGGCTGAGGTCTGCCAGACTTCAAGGTGGGGGAGCCTGGGAACAGGGTGCCCAGGAGCAAGCAACAGGGGATTAACTGAGATACCAGAGCAGAAGCAGCCAGGTTGGTTGATTCCTCACAGCCCTTCTTGCCATTCTTTTAGGGCAGGCAGAGTAAAGAAGGTGATTGCTCATAAGTGGAAATGGAATGTGACAGCTTGGGTCAGAGAGACCCCACACTATTCAGTGGCTGGCTTGGAAGTCTCCAACCTAGCGCTGGAACTGGTGGGAGCTGACCAGCACTTTGTGTACAAGCCCCCTGTGGACTGTCTGACTGCTGCCTCTTCTTGCACAGCCCAAGGCAAGTACTAACACCATGAGAAGAACGGAAATAAACCAACAGCACTGCAAAGGATATACGGCTGAGAAAAGAGATAATGGACTATAACAGTAGGACCTTAAATTCAACATATTTAATATTCTCAGAGCATGATGGAAGGGCATCAAATTTGCGAAAGAACAGGCTCTGCTGAAACAAGAACAGGCGCCCGGGAAAAAGAATCATTACTGCACTCTCAGAAACGAAAATAATTGTGGAAATAAAACCAGCAACAGACTGAACTGTTAAACAGCAAATGAATGAACTAGAAGATGAGGCACAATGCTGGGGCACCTGGGTGGCTCAGTCGGTTGGGCAACCGACTTTGGCTCAGGTCATGATCTCCTGGTTGATGAGTTTGAGCCCCGCATCGGGCTCTGTGCTGACAGCTCAGAGCCTGGAGCCTGCTTCAGATTCTAGGTCTCCTTCTCTCTCTGCTCCACCCCCCGCTTGTACTCTGTCTCTCTCTGTCTCTCAAAAATAAATAAACGTTAAAAAAAAAAAAAAAAAAAAAAAAAAGATGAGGCCCAATGCTCCAAGAAGGCAGCACCAAGGGACAAAGATGGAAACATGAAGAAAAAGTCAGGAGACGTGGAGAACAGGGCAGAAGGTCACAAAGCTGTTTAATAACTATTCCAGGAGGAAAGAATAAAGAGGGTGAACGGAGGCACTATTTAAAAAAGTAAAAGTGGGGAACTCTCTAGGAAGATCTCAAGGCCTAGATCAAAAAGGCCCACCACAATGCTAAGCAGGTAAAAATAAAGAAAGTCACACCTAGACGCACTTTCGTGAAATCCAAGCATTTTAAAGATAACGAGCTCCTGCGAGAATCAGAGAAATGACAGATTTTGAACGAGAGAATAAGAATTAGGTAGGTAGTAGCTCGTGACCAGCAGCACTAGATGTGAGAAGAGAACAGAGTGATCTATGCAAAGTGCCAAGGGAAGGGAACTTTCAACTTGGATTACAAAACCCAGTCACTGAAGAAGAAGAAAACAACACTCATCTCTCATTATGTCAAGAAAGCATGTACAGAAGTGAGGGGCTTGCTCTCAGCTGAAGACTGAGACATAGGGCCCAGATACGCCATACAGGGTAGGGAAGGGAAACCAATGTGAATCAGGGGAGGCTTCCTAGAGGATTTAAAGAATGAATTTGATTTTGAGATGCCAAGTTCAGTTCAAAAAATGGCCTTCAGTGCCTTTTGTTTGTTTGTTTACTTATTTATTTTGAGAGAGAGAGAGAGAGAGAGAGCACAAGGTGGGGAGAAGTAGAGAAAAAGAGGAAGTGAGAGAAAATCCTAAGCAGGCTCCACATGGTCAGCACAGAGCCTGATGTGGGGCTCGAACTCATCAACCTGGAGATCATGACCTGAGCTGAGCCACCCAGGCCCTGAGTGCCTTCTATGAGAAGGCAGGTGGAGAGCTAGGAGCTGGGTTAAAGCAAGGTCAGTCCTGGCAGAGAGAGTAAGAGAGCTGGAGAAGGGCCAGCTTGACCAGTGGGGTTCACAGAAAAGCTGTGGAAACAGGCTTTGGTCGGAGACACAGCCTGGGGTGTGAAAAGATGTTAGGAAGAAGGCACATGTTTCATGTCGAATCGGATGTATAGGTTTTACAGCAGCAAAATGGGGAACTGGGCATAGAATGATCTTTTAGCACAAATCAAGATGCCTTGAGTTCTCTGTAGATATGAAGTTGGAAAGGCCAGAAAGGCCAAAAAAAAAAAAAAAAAAAAGGCAAGAGGAACAGCTATGAAGTCTTTTTAGAACTTTGTGGGTATTTCTGCTTTCCCCTTAGTCTGTCTACCTAGATTGGGATTTGCATTTTATAAAATTAGCTGGAGAGACTTTAGCTCTCTGCAGATAGCCCTCCCTCAATGGGCTGAAAGACATTTGGTTGAGGATGACTTTCTGGAGATGCCTGGGAAGAATCGGTGGTGGAGAGGCCCAGGACGCAGCACCTTCGGGGAGCCACCTTCTGCTGAGCTGCCTGGGCAGCTGCCCCAGGGCATGAGGGGAAAGAGGGAGAGAGGCAGGAAGTGTCAGAGTGGGAGGGAACCAGCAGGTGCTTTGCAGATCTCTTAGAGAGTGATTCAAGACCCTCAGGGCAACCACACTTGTGCACTGGCTCAACAGTCATCCATCTACTGCTTATGTCCTTCAATCAGCCAAACGTTCACTTCTAAAGCACCCACTATGGACCAGCCCCAATGCCAGGGCTGTGGGTAAGAATGAAGAAGATACTCCCCGGCCTTCTGAGTGTCAGGCAGGAGGCTAGTGGGGAGACAGATTTTCACTGAATCGACATTTCTTGCAAACCTACCACGTGCCAAGCACTGTGCTAGCTGTAAGGACACAGGAGTGAAAAACAGATAAGGTGCCCGCCCTCCCGACATTCCCAAATGTCCAGCAGATGGCTAACAATAGGAGGTTAACAGTCCTGGCTCAAATCTGGAGACAGACATGGGTTCAAATCCTGCCTCTGCCACCTTTCAGCTGTGTGACTTTGGACAGCACCTTTTTTCCTGAGCCAAAGCTTCCTCATCTGAAAAATGGGGATTGTGAATGGTCCTGCCTCACCAGAGTAAATGATTAAGAGAGAGACTGTGTGTGAAGTGCTGAGCTCAGTGCCTGGCAGCTGACTGCTACAGCATTACTTCCAGGCTCTCCGGGAAATACGGGCAACAGCCTCAAGCTCTGACTCCACGAGGAAAGGAGAAAGAAATGGAAGGAGAGAGAGGATTTATGTTGGCCTTGGTGCAGGAACAGAGCAGACAAGCAAAGGAGCGGGACGAAAAGGAGAGAGAGAAGCAAGAAGGGAAGTAGGTGGTGATAAAAACAGAATACAAGGCAGACACAAAAGATCACATAGTGTGTGATTCCACTTATATGAAATGTTCACGCAGGCACAGCAACAGAGACAGAAAGCAGATTAGTGGCTGCCTAGGGCTGGGGGCAGGGGGGCTGAGAACAGTTGAGGGGAAACAGGGAGTGGCGGCTAATGTATACAGCCTTTCTGTTTTGGGTGTTGAGAACGTTCTAACACTGAATGTGGTTGCACAATTCTGTGAATATACTAAAAAACACTGGATTGTATACTTTAAGTCAGTGATGTGTATGGTGTGAATTATATATCAGTAAAGCTGCCACAAAGAAAGGAGAGAAGGGAGGAAGGGAGAGAGGGAGGGAGAGAGGAAGGAAGAGAGGGAAGAGGGGAGGAAGGAAAAGAAGAAGGGAGGGAGGGAGGGAGGGTGAGGAGAGAAATGGGAGAAGCAGGAGGTGGTGCCGTGGTTCAAGAATCACAAGTAGGCAAAGGGACACCAGGTCCACTCACCTCGACCTTCAGACCCGCCTGGAAGCTGATGCCATCAGGGATGGTTGTCTGGAACTCAGCAATAGTGTAATACTCTTCCTCCACTTGGGGTGGAACAGGAGGCT
The DNA here is from genome assembly GCF_027475565.1 of Acinonyx jubatus. Classification (NCBI taxonomy): domain Eukaryota; kingdom Metazoa; phylum Chordata; class Mammalia; order Carnivora; family Felidae; genus Acinonyx; species Acinonyx jubatus. The sequence continues at coordinate 174,637,785 of NC_069380.1, read as the reverse complement.
TGGGCAGGTTAAGACCTCGAGGCTGGCACAATTAAACACAGTGCTAAATCCAGGGTAAGTCCATTGCCATTGGCTGAAGGGGGGAGGCGCTAAGGGTCGGGGGCACACAATCACCCTCGAGGGGAGCTGGTGGACCCATCTGGATTCTAAGGGACAAAACACAGAGGACCATCTGTGCAGATCATCTCCTAGATGGTTCACTGGACCATCAGCTTCAGAGTGAGGAGGAGAAACATGGGACATTTACCTACAATCATGAAAATCTGGGGCAGGACAACAGTCTCTGAATTCAAGAGGCAGTGAGGGTTGTGGAAAGAACACGGGCTTGCAGGTCAGACCCATCTGGGTTGGAAATACTGCTTATGTGTGCTGTGCACCTTTGGACAAATCACTTCCCCTTCTGGAGCCTCAGTTTCATCTCCTGTAGAATGGGTATCTACCTGGTGGGATCACTGTAAGCATTCAATAGATCCACGTAATGAAGCACCCAGCACACTGCAGGGTGCCCAAATGGTGCTCAATAAATGGTAGAAGGCTCAATTTTCAAAGTATTGGTTAGAAAAGGTACCTAAAGAATTAAAAACAGAGTCTGAAAGTAAAATACCAGAACGGCACCACAAATACTTATGCCTCATCCCAGCTTTGGTTTCGAGTTACCTTCTCTGAGAAGACTGACCTACAATAAAGCAAAGTGGGCTCAGGAAGCAGAGGGCACATCCTGAGACCTAACCGTGGCAGAGCCATAGGTAACTTGCATCACTCCCAGGGGACCCTAGCCTTTCCCCCTTTGACCAGACCAACACTTGTCTGGTCTGCGACACTTGTCCAGGCAGCTGTGTGGAGAGGCAAGAGAACATCTCTGGAAAGGGCAAGGTGGGAGTGAGGGGCCAGATTCGGATCAGGGCCTGGCTTCCCGGCAGCAAGGGTCCACTTACTATGGTCATATCTCGGCGAGGAGGGGGTCTCTGCCTCATCTTGGGCGATCCTACAAAGAGACGAGAGCTTACTGCACACACATGCAGAATTCTGCAGATGGAATTCTTCAGGGGGACACCAGGCAGGCATTCGTGAGCTGCTGTGACCCTTCTTGTGGGAAGAAACAGCCTGACTGGGAAGGAGCCGCTCAGACTTGGCTTGGGACTATGAGGACTGCCCGTGTGCCGGAGCGGTGTGCGGCTCTCCAGACAGGCCCCACGATGTAGGCTTCGGTGGAACACAGGCGTGGTAATGCCTGCCTGCCACCCAGGGGCAGTGGCAGAGATGAAAGGAAAGGGTGCAAACGAGGCCGGAGGCACCTGGTGGGCGTGCAATGTTAAACCACACGTAAACAGAACAAACAAATGTGGGCTGACGACATCAGGGGTTTCTACTCTGGAACTGGGCTGCCCTTGCTCTGAGTCTCAGGCTCAGGAGGATGACTGCGTAATGGTCCAGGCTCCTGGCTCAAGGCGGAACATGTGTCGTCCCCTGAGCTGGCTCAGCACAGGTCCACGCGGAGGGCAAGTCTGGCAGCTGGGATGTGCTAATCTCTTAAATCCCCATCTCCCCTGTCTTCTGTTACAATTAGTTAGCGATGGAGTTTTAGCCTGCCTATGTAAAGACTGCACTTCCCAGACTCCCTTGCAGCTAGGTATTGCCATGTGACTAAGTTCTGGCCAGGGGGACGTGACAGAGTGGAGAGCATGTAGCTTCTGAGTCAAGTCCTCCACTCCTCCCTGCCTTCTTCACTGGCTGGACTAGTGGGGCACCACCCTGGGCCAGCAAGATGAGGGCAACACAAGATAGCGTCTAATAAGACCTTTGACTGCACAGAGCTGCCCCAGCAGCCCTGGACGCAGAGCTGGACAGCTTTGTGAGAAAGAAATGAACATCTAAATGATCTGAGGCCCTGTTACTGGGCGGCGGGGGGGGGGGGGGGGGGGGAATGTGTGAGGCAGGGGTAGGGAGAGTTTGCTTGAGCATCGGAACCCATCTCCTAACAAAGACATGGGGGTTCAGATTCTTATTTGCTCAGCGTTAATGGGAATGCTGTGCTCTTGGCCATGATAGATTAGAATCACAGAAGCCAGGGGCTGGCCAGAACCCCCGCCATGGCATGCCAGTGTTTTGTTTTGTTTTGTTTTGTTTTTTCTGAGACATCAGCTGAGCAGAGAATGGAGAAATTCTTGAGTTTCAAGAATTCACTGACTTTTACGAGTTTGCTGAGCTGCTGTAAACAGTTGGAGAAGTCTAGCTGGGCCAGGGGACTTTCCCAGCAGACGGCTTCCTCCTGCCCTGCACAACTGGGGCAGGGTCTCGTGCCCGGGGGTTGGGTCCCATGCTCACTGCAGACAACAATAAGGAACCCATACTCTCAGGTATGTTGGGAACATTCAATGGAAGCATATATACAGAAGGCTTTGGAAAGTAAGATGCATAAAGAACTGTTGTTCGAGTCAACTCAACGCAAGGTCAACAACTTCTGGCTCAGAAACGAGGCCCTAAAGAGAGGGCACAGGTGTTGGGGTCAGGTGGGCCTGGGTTCAAGTCCCGGCCCTACCGTTTACTAGCTGGGTGGCCCTGGACAAATCACCTCATCTCTCTGGTTCCTAATCTGTAAAACAAAAGTAATTTAGTCCCTCTGAGGTCGTTACAAGGAGCCAATGAGACTAATTCTAAGATTCCTGGTACATAGTAGGGCTTGAGAGATAGAAGCTATCACGATCAGCGCAAGATCGTGGAAAAACCATGGTCTGGAACAAGCTCCCCAGGGTTTCTGGGCCTGTTTTCCTGTCTACAGGATGTTGGGCAGCAGGGCTGTTGTGAGGATGAGGGACACGTGAGGAGCTCCAAGCACGGAGCCTGGCACATAGTAGGTCCTCAGCCCCTGGAGCTCGGTGGGGCGTCACTCACTCTGCTTGATGTCGCTGTCGGGCCCCGGGCGGCCTTCAAACCGGCCGTCCCTCTGGTTGTTGAGCAGCTCTCTCTCCCTGCCCACCGTGCTCTGCTGCCGGGAAACTCCATCCAGGTCGAGAACGCCGGTGTGGGCGGACGAGCCGGGGCCCAGCTTCGGAGGTGAGGGCTCCCCACTGCTCTTCTTTAGGTAGGAGGCTGGGGCCCAGCCCTCTTTGCCCTGGTACCTGGGAAGAGGAGGGATGCTGGACAGGCTGCTCTGCCAGACGCACAGAAAGAAGCCGTGTTCCTACCACGCACGGCACTTCAAGTCCCAAACGGCAGGAACGATGGGCCAGAGGCCCTTGCTGACCTCAGCTCAGCATTCAAGGCCTTTCCAACCCGCCCTCTGCCTGCCTCCCCAGCCTCATCTCTTAACAGCAACCCCCATGCCCCTCCTACTGCACAAGACTTGCAGTCTCCCAAACGCACCACCATCGTTCACTCCGGCGGCCTCTGTTCTTGGAAACTCTGTGTCGGGAAAGCCCCTTCCCACTGTCCTTCCTGTTCTTTCTTCCCCAGCTCTGCTTACTGTCATTTCCTTTCTCAAGCCTTTCCTGAGCCTCACAGAGAATGAACCCCTCCCTCCACGGTGACCCAGTGTCTCCCGCACACAACACCACCCTAGCACCTGGGACACACAGTGCACTCGGCTGTGGCGGTTCTGTCTCCCCAGCTAGAACACGAGCTCCTGGGGTACGCTGCACCTGACTGATCTGTGTGTGGCAAGAGCCTTGGTGCCAGGGAGTTGAATAAAGAAATAAAAGGACAAGTGGACAAACTGCCCATGGGCCTGGCAAAGGCGAGCAGCCATAAAGCTCTGCTACACTCACTGTCCTGTTACAGTCATCGCAGAGATGACAACAGTGATAACTGCCACTTAGTGGGCACCTACTATACGCCAGTCTGTTCTACCCACTTTCCCGCTGTTGACATACTTCACGCATCCAACCCTGGGAGGCGGCAGAAACGGACTGAGACCTAGGCAGTTGGCACCAGTCTAGTCTCTGCTCCTAACCTGTTTTGCTGCCTCTTCCCAGCAGCCCCAGCTTCTGGCACAAAGCCTGGCACAGCCAGGGCATGGCTCCAGTCACACTGGTTAACATGTAGATTAAACATGCATTCAGGGGGCGCCTGGGTGGCTCAGTCGGTTAATTGGCAGACTCCTGGTTTTGGCTCAGGTCACAGTCTCAAGTTTTCGTGAGTTTGAGCCCCACGCTGGGCTCTGTGCTGGCAGCATGGAGCCTGAGAGTCTCTCTCTCTCTCTCTCTCTCTGCCCTTCCCCCACTCATACTATATCTTTAAAATAAATAAACTTCAAAAATAAAAAATAAAAAATAAAAAAACAACCACCATGCATTCAGCTGGTCAGGATCTGGTTCCACGACTTGCTAAGAGTCAGCTGGTGGTCACTGAACTGCAGAGTGACCGAGACCCTGATGGACAGCTCACTGAATTCCAAAGGATTCAATGAATGCGATCGCTTAATTCTCTGCACAACAGAGCTCAGTTTCATAGCATGAGCCGAGGGGTCAAATTGGACCAGAGGGGTGCTGGAGCCTGCTTGCACCAACTGGTGAGCGTCAACTGTGTTCGTCTCTTCCGAACTCCACATTTAGTGACGTTGCACGGGAGGCTTGGAATCACCCGGTGGGACTATGTACACTTTGGAAAACACCACAACTTAAGGGTAGTTTTCCCTTGAGAACCGGATGTCAACTATTTGCAAGCACCCCGCTGGTCTGGCCCACATAATGCATGCCCACACCTCTGGGGGAGAGTGGAAGAGACCTGAATGGCTGGAGATGATATATGGCAAGGCCAAATCTCTCATCAAGAATCACTTCAAGAACTAAACAGCACTGTGTTTCAGTGACCACAAAGGTCCTTTATAACTGGAAGCCAATTTACAGGAGACAGAAATCTGCAGGATTTGATGCCTTTCAATCTTAAAATATCTTCTGAGAGGGAGCCAATCTTGTCCTAACTGGAAAATGTCATGCTACCTAGAATCCAGGCCCTCGGCACGAGACAATTCACTGTCTGGGGTCACAAAGCCACAAGCAGAGCAGCACACGTAGGGGTGAGTGGCTCTGGGGTGAGAAAGGTACAGGTTTAAATCCTGGTTTGTCACTTTCCAGCCTCAGCTGAACCTTCAGATGATGGCATGCGTCGCTGACATCCTACCGCAACCTCAGGAGGGACCCAAGTAAGTCACTCCTTGAATTCCAGAGCCACTAAGATTTGGGATAATTTGTAATGTAGCTGACACCATATGCACTCAGGATATGTTAGGTGTCACTGTCACTACTCCTGCTTCAAACCTCAGTTCTGTAGACCCCTCCCAGGAAGCCATCCTGCCCCCCCTGAGCTCAGGAGCTCCTCTTCTGTGCTCCAGAGTCCCCATGCATCACCACCCTGCCGGGGGACTGAGCCTGCCTGCTGTGCCTGCTGGTGTGAACCTCCGTGTCTTTCTCACTGTTGACTCCCCAACTCCCAGAACAGGGCTTGGCCCAGTACAGATTCTTGGTGTTTGTTGAGTGAATGAATGAAATGCCACAGGCTGAACCCCGATGAATGGCCCTAATATCCTGCATCACATTGCTGTATAGACACCAGGTCCCAAGGACTTCTTTTTTTGCCCTGATGTCTTGTTGCCACTGCCTGCCTCCTAAGGTAACCCAGGAGGGGTTCCCAGGACTAACACTGGTGAAGTGGCAGGCAGGCCAGGAGGAGTTGGCACTCATAGGGTTCTGATAGCATCACATAGGCGAAAGAGCTGTGATAAAGAGTTCGAAAGCTGGCCTCCAGCTTATACTACTGAACTCTGAGATGAGGGCAATTTTTGGCTCTAGGATGAGTTGCGGTCCTGTGGTGTTATGCATCCTGTTGGGGTCACAGCAGGGCTGGAGTGGGAAATCACCCGCACAGGGCAATGCAGCGTCTCCTTACGAGAAACACATGGGGGTGGAAACCAGTCTTGCTCAACAAGGTTACCGCTATCTGTGGTTTGGGGCATTTGGAGGTTTTGTCTATTACGGATTTTTAGAGAAGGATCTGGATAGGGAGGGAGTCTAAACGGCACCGAGGAGAAGCATCCTTTTGTGGCTCAGGCCAAAACCTCATCCCATCCGTCTGTAATCACTTACAGACCTCTGAGCAGCCAGAGACCATGTGACCACTCAGTTGCAGCAGGTACCTGATCTTCCACCAGCCTTCCAGGTTCTTCTGGATCACCTCCACCACAGCCCCTCGCTCTAGATTCATTTCATCCTGGTCGCGAGCTGTGTACGGGTAGATGACTGTGTACTTCTCCTCTGCAGGGACAAAGGGATGCTGGGTTAAGTCAAAGACAGTGAGAGTCCTGGGATGCTGACGGCCAAGGCTGTGATACATGAGACGCCCTTGCCCACTGAAAGGAAGGATTTCCTCCAGAAATTTCTGGGGACCCCCTAGGCCCCCATTTAGGCCTGGATGACCCTGTGCAAGCAGCAACAGGACACAGGTCAGGTCCCAATCCCTCTGTCCCTCTGAAATCCCTCAGGGTCATGCAGTCATCCTCATCTTCCTCAAGGTCAAAGCTGTGCTTCAAGGTTACTTTCCTTGACCTTGCTTTATGCAGTATTCCAACTCATGGCAATCTCATCCCCCTTACCCAGGTTTATTTTTTTCCTCATACCAGGAATTACCTTCTAACACACCATACAATTTACCTGGTGATTGTGTTTTGTGTCTGTGTTCTCTGCTAGAATACAAGCACCACGAAGGTAGGGATTTGTGTCTGTCTCAGTTATTCCTCTGTCTCTAGCACTGGGCACGGTACTGGCAATACTGTGTAACTATTTAGTACATTAGTCAACGTTTAGTAAATGAATAGTTCCCAAAGGCCTGGTGGGAGCCACCTAGCTCATGCCAGAGGGGGTTAAGTCATCTGTGGCTCCTCCACATTCTTGCCGGTAGAGGGTTCAGGGGTAAGCTAGATTTGGCAACAGATGGTTTCAGGCTGAAATCCCTACCAAGGAGGCTACAGCTAGCAATTTTCTTTCTTCCTTTAATTTTTAAAAGCAATTGTCATTACCTAGTGGGTAACTGACCTTCATTTTTCATTAATTATTTTCAAGCCGCTGGATCCAACCACGCCTGAAGCTTCAATTTTATTTTTAGTATTTTGTTTTTTCTAATTGAGATATTCATTGACATTTAACACTGTATTCGTTTTAAGCGTGTCACGTAGTAATTTTATGCACACACGACCGCACGCGCGCACACACACATGTGCACAGTGAAATCACTGCCTGCTTCAACTTTCGTTAATGTGACTGGCGTGCCTTCCACCTCACTCTCAGTGGTGCCTCACTCTTTCCCCTCAAAGCCAGGGGACTATTTCTCAGGCTCTGCTCGGAGGACTGCTCACTGTCACAAGCTGGCAGGGCCCTCCGGAGAACAAGAGAATAGCTCCCGTGCTCAACACTGTCAGCAGGGACTTCTGAGACAGAACAGATGAGTGTCCCCAGGGACCCTGAAGAGGACACGGAAGGGCTTCCCTATTTAGCTTACATTCCGGCCCCCAGGGAGTGACCGAGCCAGCTGTGGGCTGGTGTTGATGGCCAGCATGTTGGGGCCGACTCTCTTCTCTTTGGGAAAACACCACAAGCTGTCTGTGGCCTGCCCAGCTGGTGTCGAGGGAGGTGGAAAACACAGAGGGAGTTTATTTATTTATTGATCTAGCCCACTGACCTGCTCTGTGGGGGCTGAGCTGACTCAAGTTGCAGATATCCTGCGTACAGCAGAGTCAGCTGCTCCCCTCACTCATGGTAGCTGCAGGGTGGGTGCGGGTGCTGTGAGGAGTGCAGGGGGTAATTCAAACCCGTAGATGCACAGAAGTTCTCTCTGGTTGGGTGGGAAGGGTTGCTGCTTCAGTCCTAGACTAAATGCTGTCAGTCCTACGGGCCCTGGACTCCTGGGGGCCCACCCCTCACCTGAATTAAACAGGGAGATTCTCCGGCACCCGGAGGCGCTCTCTGGGCTCCATGAAACACTTAGTGATCCCGAACAAACCTTACAGTGGGAAACCTTGCAGACTGCATGGCAGGTGCCCGCTGACACTGCATGCTTAGCGTCCGTCTGCCCTTTCTCTGTCGCCACTACCAGCCTCCATCCACATGGTTTGGGTAAGGCTGACCTTACCACTGCCTTGGAGGGACGGGGAGGGTGCAGGACCCCGGCCTGGCCAAAGTGCTGTCTTCCCCTGGCCACTGTGATTGGTTCAGGGATAGCATGTGGGTCGGTCAGAACCAGTCCTAAGACTTGTGTTGAAGGAGAAGCACTTTCTTTGGTAGGTATCTCTGAAAGGTGCCTGGAATTGCTGTCATGAGAAAATGGTGTCGGCAAGGTAGACAGCAGAGCAGAGGGGAGGAGAGTTAAGTCCCAGGTCCCCATAATGTTTTCAAGCCCCTGGATCCAGCCATGCTTGAAGCTAGTCCTTCCCCAGACTTTTCAGTGACGAGCTGATACATTTCCCTTTTGGCCTAGGACAGTTTGATGTGGGTTTCTTCCCCTTGTGATGTGTCTGATAAAAGAAACAGGTCACTGGCTCAGCATTATAGAGGCCCCAGGCATTATTTTTCAACCTGGTAAACTTTAGACACCCAGGCCGAGAAATACTGCCCAAACCTACATACCAACACACACAGAACAGGCAAGGTCACTGTTTCTCACATGCAACAGGCATGGGCAGTCCCCGAGCAGGAAGACGCATGCAGACGCAGGGACCCAGCTCCAAACACTGAACAGGGAAGAAAACCCCAAGGTAGGCACCTTGACGCCAGCTGATGGCATACAAGTCCCCCAGAGTCCGGCGGCGGCCCACAGGCCGGGGCAAAGACCAGTACCTCCATGAGACTGGACAGGCAGCATGTAGAGGTGAAGGGCAGAAGGCAGAGGTGAGAAGAAAGCACTCCCAGTGTCTGGAGGCAAAGGGGACGCTGAGCGCGCGTTCCCGTTTAGGAGGAATTATTTCTGAGCCTACGCCAAGCCCCAGGTATCTTAAAAGGACCAACTTCCTGAGTATTAACCTTGAACTCCGGTGCAGAGGCCACCAGTAGATATAATTCTATTCCTAGCGTGACTTATAAAGAGGCACTAAAAGAAGCCCTTGTGTCAAGGGAGAAGAAAAATGTGCAAACTTAGGAAAATGTGGGATCTCTCCACCTTTTAGCTGTGTGACCCCAAGCAAGTGTCTCTACCTTTCTGGGCCTGTCTCCTCATCTATCAGATGGAGTTAACAATCAGTCTCTTACAGCGGGGTGCCCACAATGGTCATCATCAACTGCCTAAGGGAGCTACAGCTCTCATGCAGAACACCACAACCCCTGAATCTGAGTGGATTCTTTGAGTTGGCCCAGCCCCTCAGAGCTTGGGGGCCCCACAAAACCACCAGTAAAACGACATACGTTTTCGATGAGGGGTGCTGGCTATAATAAAACTAAACGCAAACCCACATATACATTTTTTATTAACCTTTCAGCACAGAATCATCCCCCTTCTTGTCACCCTCTTTTCTGATAAACACAAAAAGTGGTTTTGTGCTTTCCCCCGAACAGTCAGCTAAAAGCCCAAATAGTCACCCCTGGGTAAGGCATAGTTATTTAATAACTGTTCCTAGTTATTTATTGTCTCCGGTTCTTTGCCAAATGCTTTGCATGTGGAATCTCCTTTAATTAAGGAAAAAAAAATCTCACGGTACAGACACCATCATTTCCATTTTTAGAGGAGGAGGCTGAGGTGGAGAGACGTTAAGGTGCTGGCCCAACTCAGCTAACTCACATTCAGGTCTGACTCTAAAACCCTTCGATTTATTAGCTAAGATGGACTCCTACTCTAGTCTCAGGAATGCTTCTAGTGGGGAAAACAGAGTCAGCTGGGCGTTAGCATTTTTGGCATTGTAGGAACCACCCTTCAGGACACCTGTAGGGTAAGTTCTCCAGGAAACAGAAGTGTGCGTGGAGAGGGTCAGGCCTAATGTTGACACCCAGACTGGTCGCTGAGAAAGCACACGTTGATAGATACTTTCAGATGTCTTGCGAATGAGCTGGAAGGAGCCCAGCATCTTGGCCATCAGAATGGTTCGAGTGAGGAATAGTGAGGTGCTGGGGTGATCAGGCTGGGGCCCTCCTGGGGGTCCCATGGAAGTGTTTGGTCCTCAGCTCTGGCCAGCCTCACCTGGGTTGGCTCCCAGAGGCCCCTAAGGGTGGGCTTGCTGTTAGCCCCAACCCCACGGCAAGTGCAAGGCTCCAACTCCTTCCTACCTTCTTCAGGCTGTAGTGAAAACTCATCCTGCATACCATCCTGCCCTTCCAGGCAGGTTGCGGGGACCCAGCCTTGCTCTTCAGCCGTGCTGACAAACCACCAACCTGGAAAATGAGAGTGCAGACTGATGTTAGTTGGGTCAGATGTGAAGCTTGGGGGTCAGAGTATAATAATATGTTCAGCCACTATGAGTCCATGCTTAGGGTAAGGCAAAAAGTTGCCATTTTGTCATGGAACACAGCTACCCATGTTGGCTGCCTGCTAACTGCTAAGAATAGCCTAAGAAGAAACCCACTTCTGGGGCGCCTGGGTGGTTAAGCATCGGACTTCAGCTCAGGTCATGATCTCACAGTTTGTGAGTTTGAGCCCCATGTCGGGCTCACTGCTGGCAGCACAGAGCCTGCTTTGGATCCTCTGTTCCCCTCCCTCTGTGCCTGCCCCCCTTCTCTTTCTCTCTCCCTCTCTCACACACACACACACACACTCTCTCTCTCAAAAATAAATAAACATTAAAAAAAAAAAAAAAAGAAGGGGCACCTGGGTGGCTGAGTTGGTTAAACGTCTGACTCTCGGTTTCTGCTCAGGTCATAATCTCATGGTTTTTTGAGTTTGAGCCCCACATTGGGCTCTGCGCTGACAGTGTGGAGCCTGCTTGGGATTCTCTGTCTCCCTCTCTCTCTGCCCTTCCCCTGCTCACGCTGTCTTTGTCTCTCTCAAAATAAATAAATAAACTTAAAAAGAAAGAAAGAAAGAAAGAAAAAAAAAAACCCACTTCTGAGCTGGGACAGGGGAGAGAAAGGTCGTCCTGAATGGTGAGAGTAAAGAATGTAGCTATCTTCACTAAGGTATGCAAGGCACTAACCATTTTACTTACACTGTTTTATATAATCTTCAGATTATCATCCCCATTGCACAGATGAGGAAACTGAGGCTCCAAGAAGTCAGTACACTTGTCCAAGTTCACATGGCTCAGGGCAAAGCTGCTATGTGCACCCAGGGCTAAGAGATACTGAAGCCACTGCCCTGATGACTTATCTGAGACACTGAGTTTGCATTTGCTCATGTCAAAGTAAATCTGGCTGCAGTGTAACTGAGAGGCCCCTCACCCAGACTCAGGTCCTCCTCCTTTCGAGAAGGGCTTGTACCCTGTGGCAGGCAGAACAGTGACTGGCCAAAGATGTCTGTGTCCTCATCCTGGGAACCTGTGCCTATGTTAAGGAACTAAGGTTGCAGGTGGTGGGATCAAGGTTGCAAAGCAGCTGAACTACAAATAGGGGGTTATCTGGGGTTATCAGGGTGGGCCCCATGCATTACAGGGGAGGCAGAAGAAGAGTCAGGGAGGTGTGGCTGCGGAGGAAAGACGAGAGAGGCACAGTACTGCTGGCTCTGAGGACTGGGGAGGGACCATGAGCCAAGGGATGGGGTGGCCTCTAGAAACTGACTGGAAAAGGCAAAGAAGCAAATCCTATCCAGAACCTGCAGACGGGAACTCAGCCCTGCCAACGCCTTGATGTTAGCCCAGTGGGACCCAATTTGGACTTGAGACCTACAGAACTGTAAGATAAATAATTTACGTGGTTCGAGGCCACTAAGTTTGTGGTACTTCGTCACAATGGCAACCGGAAATTAACACAGGGCCCAACAGGCTCTGCACAGTATAATGGAAAAACAGGATCTGCTCCCCAAGATCACATACCTCCAAGCCCTGGAGACCCCAAAAAAGAAGAGAAGGAAGGGGCAGCCTACTGAGTAGCCTTTCTGGTTTTACAGGGAGGCCTTTGCTTTTGACCTCCCTGACTTGGAAGTCACCTACTTTACTCGGCTGGACACTCCTTTTGCAATACAAGTTTTGGTGGCTGTGTGTGTGTGTGTGTGTGTGTGTGTGTGTGTGTGCGCGCGCGCGTGCGCGCGCGAGTGAATGGGGTGGATAAGTCTGTGGAAAACCAGAAATTAGAAGATACATCGTATGTCTTCCTAAGAACTCGTATCTGCCGGTATTTGTGTGGGGGTTCAGGAAACTCACTATATAACAACGACAGTAACGTGTGCCAGACTGTCACAGTGCTTGACATCTGACTGGCGGGATCCTCACAATAGCCCTACAAGCTGCCTACTATTACTGCCCCATTCTACAGATGAGGAAGCCGAGGCTCAGAGAGAGGCAGTGACTTGACTAAGGTCACAAAGAAAGTGGTGGAGCCAGGATTCATTCCTAGGCTGTCCTAGCCTCACAGTCTCAGCTCTTAACTCTGCACCAATGCCTCATGCATTGCTAGAGGGAGAGTAAATTGCCATGACCAGTTTGGAGGCAATTTGGCAGGATCTTAAAATTCAAAATATGTGTACCTACGGTCCAGTAGTTCTATGTCTCATTGTCTAACCTAAAGAAACACCAGTGTGCACAGATATTCTATTCATGGTAGAGAAAAATATGGCTTATGTAGATCAACAGTAGGCAGATGTTAAGGGAATAAAAGCTGAATGTTGACTAAAAAGCATGCTGCAGATCAAAATGATCAAAAGGTACAGAATGATAACACTGGGGTTAAACTATAAAGTTATATCAACACACACAAAATGTTGTGTGTGTGTGCATATGGTTACGTATCTATGTATGGGCACACATGTAGACATACAGTTCACACACATACACACATGCACAAAGACACATATATACATATACGTATATGTACGTGTATACAGTTATCAAGAAGGATTCGGAGTGAACCGTTAGAGAGTCTATTTGGGGTTTTGAAAGGGGACTAATGTTGAAGCTAGTGGAAAAAGCAGATTTTAACTTTATGGTTGTTCTAAGAAGAATGTGTCCAGTATTACTTGGCTGGTAAAATACAGTTAAAAATAAATGTTGCCAGTTTTTTGGCCCCAGGAAGATTTCATTGTCTGCCTCCTTTCCCCTGCCGCCTTCTGGACACACCAGGCTTATCCTCAACACCCCATCCTGGCTTCCACTCTCCTCCCAGCCACGGAGTCTTCCCGACTTCACGCAAGCGGGCTGCCCAGAGGGGTGGGGGCTGCCTTCCTTAGTCCCTGCGGAGCACATATTCATTCCCAGGAATCAGAAAGTCACGTGCCCTTGGGGCCAGCTGGAATTGGTTTGGAATTCCAGCTCGGTAACCTGTCATGAGATCTGGGGTGAGTGACCATGTCACTTAGCGTCTTGTTTCTTTGGCTGTGATGCAGGGATGGTAGTTGCTATATTGAGTAATTAACGAGTTTGGTTGGCTAATGCAGACCTCATGACTGTGGTAACATGATTCAGATGCTGCTGCAAACACAGCTTTCCCTCTGTTTGTTGGCCGTTTGTTGGTCTTTAACTGGCCAATGGGGTGTCACAAAGACGGGCCTGCCAATCATATTATTAGGCAAGGTCACATTTTAGCCACAACAAAGCGGGTGGGTTTATGCCACTTTTTCCTGGAGAGGAGCTGCTCACCCCCTACTCCTTGCCCTTTTCTTTCGATAGTGCTGATGGCTACTCTGTGGCTAAGGAAGGCAACCGGGAGGGAAACCCATATCCTTGAGTACCTATTGTGTGCCAGGCACACTCTAGGCACTATCTCATTTGATCCTTATAATAGCTCTTTGAAGTAGCAGCGTTTTCTATTTTGTATATTTTGCATATGAGAGAATTGATGGTCTGAGAGGAGCAGCAAGCTGGACTGCTGTGAGGTGCAGAGTTCAGGCTCAGTGTCGGATCATACCACATTCCGTCCCAGACCTGGCCAGTGTACATGACCAGTAGCCCCCGTGATGACAGGTGGGCCAAAGAGTCAGGTGGCGTGTCCGTCCCACCAGAGCCTACAGCTGGCGGAGCCTTCGTGAAGACTCCCACGGTAATCAAAGGCAATGTTCCAGTGGAATGCTGGACTCCATGTCTCTAAGTGGCTTTGAAACCAGAAGACCCGTGCACGAAATGTGACCCTCAGAATAAATCGGTAACAACGGACCCAACAGGATGCTGGCGAGTTGTGACCAAGGGGGATATCTGAGCACCGTGATCAAACAGAGGCAGCTTTCTAAGAGGTTGTCAGCTGGATCTGTGGAAACGGCCCAGCTCAGATCAGCGATCGCTGTTTCTGTGTTTGTAAACATCTCCTGTCCTAGGGGCTCAGGGACAGCGTAGGGCCGGGAGGGAGATGGTTTAGTTCCCCTACCTGACTCGTTCTTCTCGATGATGTCCACCACCTGCCCCACGCTGAGGCTGATCTCCGAGCTCTCCTGCTTCTGGTAGTCTGCCACCACCACATACTGCTCCAGGACCATGGGGTCCACTGAGGTCAGGTCACCCCCTGTGGATACAAAACCCACATGCAACCACTGCCCACACGTGAAGGAGCGAGAGCCAGGGGAGAAGGGTGGGTCAGGAGAATATTCCAAAGAGAGAAAGAAGCTATCATAGGACTTACCTTGAGGGTCACCTCATCCATTCCTTCCTGCATAATTTGCTCGTGCAACCACCAAAATTTACCAAATACCTATTCTATGCAGACACTGTGCAAGGCACTGGGGATTCAGAGTTGGTCAAGATATGGTACCTGCCTTGAAGAAGCAGACAGCCTGATGGGAAAGTGCATTCATGCATACCAATCCTTCCTTCCATCCATTTATCCGTCCATCCACCCGCCCATCCAAAATCACTCATCTTGTAATTCAGGAAGTCACCAGTGATGTTCCAGACCCTCTATTAGGTGCTGCGGGTACTAAAGTGAATGAAACAGACATGACTCCCAGCCTCAAGTAAGTTAACCTAGTTGGGGCACATAAACAAATGTACATCATGACAAGTATACAGGATAATAGAAGTATTAATTTTTGATAGCTACATTGCTGGAAACAACCAGGAAGCTGGACCAAGACTGGGAAAGGGGATGCCACATTCAATGGGGTGGTGAACAAGACCTCCCTAAGACAGGGGCATGAACAGGAGACATGAGAGGATGGGGAAAGAACGGTGCAGGCAGACTCTTGGATGGGAAAGGGCCCGGAGCCTTCTAGGAACTGGGAGGAGGGCAGGGGACTGAAGTCTAGTGAGTGAGGACAACAGTCCCGTATGAAGACACACAGGCAGGCAAGGGCCAGAGCAGGCAGATAAGAAGTTTGGATTTTTTTCACCCTCAAGTAGAAAGCCAGTAGAGGACTTGAAGAAAGGAATGACAAGTACAGATTTACATCTTTAGAAAGATAATTCTGGCTGCCACACAGAGCCCGGAAAGAAAGCAGGAGACCAGACGGAGACCAGCTGTCAGGCAGGAGATGGCGGTGGCTTTGGACCATGGCAGTGGCAGTGGGAGAGAAGGGTGTGGACAGGTGCACCAGGAGAGGCAGTTTCCACAGGACGCGGTGGATGGTGCCCTCTGGAGTTGTGTGGTCCTGGTTAAGCAGTAAATCACACCTGCCTAACAAAAGAGAAGATATTGCAGACTATGGCTGATGTAAAGGGAAATCTGCATTCAGAGACTCCAAAGAGAAGGGAATGGCCCTCTTAGAGCAGCAGACGGAATGCGGTGGGAGGGCAGCCTGACATTTCTGGCCACGGGGTCTTCATTTTCTGCAAGTCCTGATTCACAGCATTTCCTCCTATTGTTTCCATAAACAACTGAAATAGCCAGGGAATCCCACCTCTCTGTGTCCAAGCACACCCGGTAATGGAGTGGTGTGCGAGGGCCAGGCCACCCTGAGCCCGTTTTGTGCATCTCTTCCCAGCTCTGTTGGGTGGCGCCTTGCCGGTAGCTTGAAATTGGCCACCGTGGGAGTATTTACACCATGGATATTGGCAAATGCTACAAAGCAGGGCTTTCGATCAGAAAGCTGGTTGTGAAGTATTTACCAGCACGCCAGTGCCCTCCAGCCTCCGGCATCCAGAAAGAGCACAAAACCCCTTTGTCAGCACCATGCACTCTGAATTTTTGATGTGGGAAGCCAGAATAGGGCATTGTAGCAGGGTGAAGCGTTACTGCCTCTTGGCTCTGTGACTGAGGCCAGTGCCTCTTCCCAGCTGAGGTTGATGGAGGGAAACAGGAGTGGGAGGGTCCCAGGGCCACCCTGGGTAGAGAAAGCACGGGAACAGAGAAAGAGCAGAGGAGAGAGAGGGAGATGTAGGCTGAAGGTTCGGGAGCAGGTCTGGAGGGAAGCAGCCCCACACGAATGCCCGTCACATCACACGTAAACTGTATGGCTGCACACCATACATAAACTATGTCAACACAACCACCTGGAAGGTGGCTACTACCTTGTTTTACAGACACGAAAAGAGAGGCCCCGAGATATCAAGTGACTTCCCTCGGGTCCCACAGCTGGATGGTGACAAAGCCAGACTTGAATCAGGTCCACCTGGCTCAAAGGCTCCCAGTGTGGGGGTAGGTGAGGAAAGAAAAGACGCTAGGGAAGGAAGTGTGGTCTGAGGCCCGCTTGCTTTCCTTCCCTGTGGGTTCCCATGAGCACCTGTGAGCACCCCCAGGGACCAGTAAGGCCAAGTTTTATTTCCTTGTGTCTCTCAGGGGTATCTTCTCTCCTCCAGCACCTCTCCTGAGGCTGGCCTGCAGGGCTGACTTCCTCACTGCCTTGAGCACAACAGTCCACCCCAGCCAGCCCAGCCGGGCTTTCAGTCACCTTCGAGCAAGCTAGTTATTGCCCCTCCCGCTGCCCCCACTAGATAATAAGCTCTGGACAGCGGAAGTCTTGATGGTGTCCTGAACCACCTGGCACTGGGCCCACAAAGATCCTACCACGTGAGTGAATGGAGGTAGATTCTGGCTTGCTGGAGGCTCCTGGCCATTGAGAGCTGGGGACAATTTCCCCAGGGAATGCAAGAGGTAGAGACTCCAGAGTCTAGAGTTTTTACCCCGGGATATAGCCTGCCTTGGGGATCACAATCCCAGGAATGCAGCTACTCTTCTGATTTGGCCCTCTGGTGGGCTGTATCCAGGCCAACTGTGTTTCTCTGTGCCTTAACTTGAGAGAAAGAACTGGAGAAGACAGGAGAAAAGTATCCACTTCACAGTCAGGTTGGAACTTGTGCCCACTGCTCAGGTGCCCAGGGTCTTCCGGGCAGGAAGTCAGGGGGCTGGTGGAGTCACAGTGCGGCTGTACTCATGCCTGGGGGTTCTCTGCTGCCACCTGGAGGCAGGTCGGTATTCTTTGTCACAGAGCCACAGGTTTGATGTGGGTGGACCTTTTTAGCGCTTTGTCACCTGACTTTACTCACATCCTCTGCACCAGGGACTGAGTGAGGCTTCTTTGGGATGGTGGTGGTGGTGGGTGGGGGGAGGGGGGAAATGACACTTATAACTGGTCTCTATCCTGCCCCTCCGGTCTGTCCTCCATATTGCAGAGTGTTTGCTTCAAAAATGCTACTCTGATCATGCCTCTCCCTGCTCAGCACCTGCTGTGGCTCCCCAATGCCCTCAGGTTCTCTACAATCTGGACTCTGCTGGCCTTTATGGCCGTGTCTTTTGGCTCCCTCATCCCTGGTGTACCTAGAAAACAGCATAGGCTGTTTTCAGGATGCCTTTTCCTCTCCTCTGCATTCACATGGGAACCACCTATTCTTAGCCTCCTAACTCGTCTCTTGCCCCAACCTTGACTGCTACGATTTGCTCTGGACACAGCAGCTATAGTGATCCTTTCAAAAGATGTGTAAGATCATGTTCCCCAAAGGTCAAGACCCTACAGTGGCTCTGCCTCACTCAGGAAAAGCCCGGTGGCCCATGGGGTCCTGCCTGATCTCTCTGACCATTTCTTCTCCACTGTCCCCAATATGGCATAGGAAATATGGCATAGGAATTGGCATGGTTCAGCATCCTGCTCAAATGGTATCTCATCAACGGAACCTTCTCTTGACCTAATTTTATTTTGCCATAGAGTTAAAAAAAAAAAAAACACAGAGTCTGTGTAGTCACTAGTTTTCCTGTTTGTTTTCCCACTCTAGAACATAAGCCCCATGAGTGCAGGCTCTTGTTTAGTGTTGGACTCCCTGCCTAAAGGCTCACAGGCCCATGTGGTCTGCTTTGGTGCAAAGGGAATTTGGAAAGTTGTTCTGTTTTTATAGGGTTGTAAAGGAGAAGGAGAGGAAGAGGAAAAATTATTATTATTGACAGAACCTGTATGTGGCCTGCAAACCCTAAAATATTTGCTTTCTGGCCCTTCAGAGAAAAAGTTTGCCAACATCTGGCCTAGAATGTGAAGGGCACCTACTAGGCTCAATGAACATCTGAAGGAAAAAAAAAAAGAATATTCTAAAACTCATCCTTGGCAGACTTCCTTCCTCAGAAAGAAATGAAAATGTCTTCCTTTGCCATACCTACAACATCTCATTTTCTTTATCCTCCTATTCGTTCTACCAGACTGTAAGAAGGCTTCCCACATCTTGTTTACCTTTGCATTCCCTGGGGGCCTAGAGTACTGTCAGGTACACAGTAGGTGCTTGGTAAACATTTAATCAACAACTGCGTCTGTCCTGTTCACTTGTCACTTAGCACAGACACTCAACGGATATTTGTGGACTGAATCGACAAATGATGAAGGGAAACTTCTAGAAACTCTTTGCTTTGCATGGCGCCAGGCCTCCTCCTGTGTTGAGAGTTACAGAAGGCACCTGTCCATCTTATGGGCAACCAAAGACTGTTCCTTCTTGCCTACAAGTAGGGACAGAGCTTTGATTAAGTCAGGGTCCAGTTAAGTATGGTTGCTCTGTCCAAAAAGTTAATTGTTGCCACCCAGTTTTAACAACTGATGGTGGTACACCTGTACCATATAGTTTTCAGGAATCTGATCAATGGAGTGATCTATTCATTTCTGCACCAACTCTCCCAACCATGCTGCCAAGGGGATTTGGGAGAACCAACAGCAGTGACAGAATCAGAAAATCACGGGACTCACTGCAAACAAGACACAAATCCAGGAAGTGAGGAGGTCAGGGAGCAAGGGTTAGGACTCTGGGCTGGCCATGAGCAGATCTGGTACTGGCACAGGGCTCAGGGCTGGCACTTCCTCCAAGACTCGCTCAGGGGCCACGTCTCTGTCTTACATCTCCTTCTTCTTCTATGACAGCAGCTTTTATACCGAAGTGCCCTGCCATTAAGTGGTTCAGAAAAAAGTGCATGGGGCTGCCTTTCCAGCAGTTCTTTTGCCTTCATTTTACCCAGAGCACTCAACTTATGAAAACCTCATTGGTTTGACTACCAGAATTCTCACACTAGGCTTCAAGCCACACTAGGCTTCAGGCTTTAGGTGGACACCTACCGGTGGACAGTGATATTGCACCCAAGCTCTATAATGCATGTAATAGCAATACCTCAAGTTGATGCAGGTAGCTAAGTACTAGGAGCTACAAGTTTGAAATCAAAGTGTTCCTAGGTAAGCAGTGTCATTCTTGTGGTCCAGCAGGAATAAGAGAAGGAAAAGGTCAGCATAAAGGAGGAGATTCGACAGCAGAAGGGTGATTTTCACATTGAGGAAGTGCTATAACATATTCTCAAGAGGTACAGTGCCTAATCTACCACAGAATTTCCTAGTTGGGATGTTTTGATTCATGATGACATGTTTTGAATTTTATTAAAATTTTTTTTAATGTTTATTTTTGAGAGAGCGAGCAAGCAGGGGAGGGGCAGAGAGAGAGGGAGACACAGAATCTGAAGCAGGCTCCAGGCTCTGAGCTGTCAGTACAGAGACCAATGTCAGGGTCAAACTCATGGACCACAAGATCATGACCTGAGCCGGAGGTGTATGCTTAACCGACTGAGCCACCAGGTGCCCTGACTTGTTTTGAATTTTAAAGATAACTGCCATGGACTGAATTCTGTCCCTCTAAAATTCATATACTGAAGCTTTAACTCCCATGGGATGGCATCTGGAGGTAGGGCCTTTGGGAGGTAATTAGGTTTCGATGAAGTCATGAGGGTGGGGCCCCCAGGATGGGGCTAGTGCCCTTACTAGAAGAGACACCAGAGGGCTCGCTCTTGCTCTCTCTCTGCCATGGGAGGACACAGAGAGAAGGCAAGCAGCCTAGAAGCCAGGAAAAGGGCTCTTGCCAGAACCTGATAATGCCGGCACCTTGATCTCAGACTTCCAGGCTCCATACTTGGAAAGAAATAAGCTTCTGTCGTTTAAGCCACTCAGTCAATAGTTTTTTTGTTATGGCAAAATATAGTGAGCAATGATAAAGTGGGATTTTCTTTCCAGAAATTGACCATACTGCCAGTCTTACTGGAAGAGCCAGTAAATCAGAGTATACTTCAGTAAGTAAAGGGTAGAAAAATCAAGAAGAAAAACGCTCCTTAAATAATCAGATGACCTCTTAAATTTTGGTGGGAGGATTTTTTTCTTGCAAGAGGAGCAGAAGTTGAGACCACATTAGCCAAAGTCTGCTGGCAAATTCTGGAGACAGGTGAGCTTTCTTCAATTCAGAGTACCAGCACAGAAATCTCTGGGTTTGGGCTGTCGACCTTAAATCCCTTTCACACTCAATCAAGAAGGCCATTACTAACACAGAGGAAGAGTTCAAAGGTCAGATAAAAAAATAAGGCTCATCTCCGCATGGGTCCTTAGTCTGAAAAGAAAAATGTTATTTTCCATCCAGCTGAACTATAAATAAATCCACCCCTCCATCATTGCAGGTGAATGATGTAATAGTCATCACCACAAATTAGAGCTTCTTCTCTCTTTTCCAGACCAGTCCCCTCATCAAGCCTGTTCTGACCGGACACTTTGGTTTTTGCAAACTAGAGCTGTCTCTTTCCTCTCTTCCTTCAGCCTTTCCCTCCAGGAAAGTCTCTGCACACTCAAAGCCAGAAACTCTTGTGATCAGCCCAAGAGTTCCTCTTCTCCTCTCTGTTCTTTTCTAAGAAACGTATCATTATCCTCAGAGCCCAAGGGCCGTGCACAGCTTGAACAGGATGCCATGGCTCTGGCCAGTACTTATTAAACGCAAAGTGCAGCTCTAAACAGACTGGCTGGGGAAAGGCGGGCGTTCGTTCCAGACACGAGACCTTGTGGCAGAGACCTAGCTCCTCTCTACTTTCCCTTGCAAGCACAGCTTGGGCCCTGTAAAGCTGACCACAGGCCCTGTACCCAGGGGGCAGTAAAGGGACCAGGACTACTGAATTTGGAATTTCTACTGATGCTGGACAGGGACATCCATGTGCTTTGAATTAATGGCAGCAGTATAAAGACGGCAGCAAACACGTATCACTTAAAATGTGCCAGGCACTGGTCTGAGTGCTTTATACATATTACTATAAATCCTCCAATAACCCTCCAAGATGGATTGCTATTATTATCCCCCATTTTACAGATGAGGAAATGGAGGGCCACGAGAGGAGGCAGGCATCCTTTTTTACTTCTGGGATCTCTGCTTGGCCCTTCTCTCCCCACAGCATTATCAATGCCCTCAAACTTCCTGGAGTCCTAGATACATAAAAGAACTTGGAATTCTGGAAGCTCTGAGGACCATGCTGGCTCCAGGTGTGGTGGTGTGGGTAGGGGACTCTGCAGATATGGGGGGGGGGGCAGATAATACTGGGTTTGCAGAAGAAAAGGTTGGACTATTGTGAGTCTAAAGTTATCAACCCCAGGCCTGCGATGACTCAATCATTCCTCTGTGCATACCTAAATCCCCCCCTTCTCTTTTCCCATCACTGCTCTAGGGAGTGGAAGGGGTGCTGGGAAGGAAGGGAACTGGTGCCCGGGAGAAGGGAGTGAGTGCCAGAGGTGGTGGAAAGAGTGGCCCTTATTGCCCAGCAATAACAGCAGCCCAGAGGCTGGGCCCAAACCTGTGCCTCCCGCCTGCGCACCTCCCCGCAGCCCTAACTGCCCCTTCGCTCTGTGGAAAGCTCCCGTTCACTCTTTAAGACCCAGTGTCCCTCCTTTTGTGACCCCTTCCAACACCTGAGAAGAATGCTCTTAGCTGTGAGTCACCACATTCCTCTGTCTACAGCAGAATAAAGGTATTTAATCCCCTACAGGTGGTCAGGAGATATCGGGCTCCCCTATTCCTCTGAGGCATTCTCAGGGAAAGACAGCAGGTCTTATCCACTCTAACTTTTTGACACAGGATGCAACAACCTCCAACACTTTTTTTGGAAAACAGGCTGGGGTATCAACCAATCAATCAAGCATCAACCCATCCATCCACCCATCCACCCACCCAGTCCCATGCTGTATCCCTCAGGCAGTGCCCAGGGACTGGCAACCATCGGTGCAGAGTAGGGGTATGCTCACCATTGAATGACTAGGAGAAAATGGAAAAATATTCTTACCAGATTTCTTTTTCCCAACATGCTCCCTGCACAGGAAAGAAAGGGGTGGGAGAGAATAACAAGTCAGTACTGTTATATAGCGACACGAGTTATTCCATTAGGAAACGGAGATTCTCCATTCCACATCATCTCCAGTGAATGAAGAAAAGCCAAATCAGCCCCAGGGACCCAGACTCTTCAAAGAAGAAAGAACTCCTTTTCATTTACTCCTTTTGCCTGATAAGTGCTTCGGTGCCCTGGGGACTAGCATCTCCACTTTATTTGTAGAGTAGGGGGCCCTGGGGAGGAGCTGATGTGGGGGCATGCAGTATAAAAGCAAGAGTAGGCCCCCATGTTGCACTGAGCCTGATGCGCACCTCGTCAGGCACAGCAGAGGCCCTGTCCCACCTCCGGGGGGTGCCCTGAGCCATATACACGAAGCAGAAAGCTCTTGGCAGTAAGTGGTGAGGGGAACACACTATAACACTGGGTAGGAGTCTGGATAGCAGTGAAGAAAACACATCTCCCTCGTGGTGACAGAGAGAACACTACCGTGGGCTAGAATTCACACTGAACAGTGAGTAATGTATTTGTCAACCCTTGTATTTGTCAACCACATCAGAATGTGTACATACCGCTGCATCACAAATACAGTATGACAAATCAGGGTTTACACATACTTTTTAAGTAAATTATCCCAGTAGTAAAAAGGTTCCCAATGCTATAAAGAGAAAAGGGAGGTGACAGGGTGGTTGGGTTGAGACAGATGTTGTGGTGGCAATAACATTAGCCAAATGTTATTACCATATGCCAGTACCCTGCTAGATACTGTTTAGTTCACTCACTTAACACTCAGAACAGCCCTTGGGAATAAGTACTCTTTTAATGCTTATTTTATAGATGAGGAAAATGAGGCCCAGAGAGGTCAGGTAACTTGCCTAAGGCTACACAGCTAGTAAGTAGCAAGCGGAAGCCAGATCTACCTACCTAATTTTTGTTTTATGTTTATTTATTTTTGAGAGAGAGAGAGAGAACGCGAGCAAGCAGGCGAGGGGCCGAGAGAGAGGTGGACAGAGGATCGGAAGCAGGCTCCGCGCTGAGAACAGAGAGCCTGACACGGGGCTTGAACTCACTAACCGCGAGATCACGACCTGAGCCGAAGTCAGACACTTAACCAACCAAGCCACCCAGGCGCCCCAGATTTACCTAATTTTCAAAAATTGAGCTATCATTCACACATCATAAAATTCATTGTTTTAAAGTGTAGAGTCCACTGGTTTTTGGCATCTTCGCAAGGTTGTGCAATCATCACCCTAATTCCAAAAAAATATTCATCATTGCACAGGGAAGCCCTGTACCTATAATGGTCACTTGCTATCCCCACCCCTCCGAGTAGCTGGCAAACACTAATTTGCTTGCTGCCTTAAATGACTGGTCTATTCTGGACGTTTCATATGCAAGGGATCATACAGCAAGAGGCTTTTTGTGATGGCCTTCTTTCGGGTGGAATGTTTCCAAGGGCCATCCATGTTGTACCATGTGTCAGTATTTCATACCATCTGATGGCTGAATGCTATTCCCTCATGTGGGTAAACCACACTTTGCCGATCTGCTCATCAGCTGATGGGCATTTGGGTTGTTTCCGCTTTTTGTCCATTATGAATATGCATCTATCAACATCTGAGCTGAGGTCAGATGCTTAACTGACTGAGCCACCCAGGTGCCCAAATTTAGTCTCATTTTACAGTCTGGCTTTTTAGCCACCATGTAATGATGCTTTCACCGTTATCTTGGAAGGGGGTGAGGGGGCTCAGACAATCCCCTGAGCCTGGGGCCACACTCCTGTGCAGGTGGGAGGAGTGGCAGGGCCCCAGTGCTGGGCTGCACAGGTTGATCGTGATGTCCCCTGGCCAGGCACTACCTCAGTGGGGCTAAACTTCATCACCCGTGCGTGGGGGGTTGGGGGGTGGTGGTGGTGAGAGCTACGGAGGAATAATGTAGCTCAGGCTTCCCGGCACTTGCTGTGGAGACACTGCTGGTCAGAGCGCTGTATCTGGACCGCCCCAGTGAACCCTCACGACAATCCTCGAGGGTTACTCCATTTCACAGACGGAGACACGGAGGCCCAGGGAGGCGAAGCACCTCAGCCAACATCAGAACCCAGGAGACCTGGCTGGGGCCCACTCTCCTGCCCACACCCTGGCCTGGCCAGGGGCAGGGGGGGCTGCAGCTGGGGCAGGGGGCTGGGGGCAGCACGGGGCTCTTGGTTTCCAGCAGCAGCAGCATGTGTGGGCTCACGTAGGCACATTACCTCTCTGTGCGACATGCCTGGCAAGGTCCCAAGTTTTCCCGTGCACGGCAGCAAAAACCTTCCTTTAACAGCACTGTTTGGAATCCATCTCCTGTCTGCCTCAAGACTGCTGGGAAAGACCCCCAGTCTCCACCTTCAGCCCTGACTCGGGAACGAGCTTCAGGAGGCTGACCAAGGGACCAGCTGCTTTGCTGCTGTTCATTCCTCCCTAAGCCAACAACCGAGGCCCACCAGGGACTGCCTGAGGGGCCCAGAGCCATCCCCTGGGCCCTCAGCAACCCTCCTACCTTCCCCTTCAAAGCCCGCTTTAAAGACAGGAAGACGTCACCAGGTAAGTACCTGCCACGTGCCAGACTCTCCTTTATCGGCAGGGTGGTGTTCAAGCCTCACAACCATGATGCGATCAAGGTCAGCCAAGCCCACCTTGCTGATGAAACAGAAGCTCAAGGAAGTCAAGACACTTGTTCAAGGGGACAAGTAGGAAAAGGAAACAGAAACTGGGAACTTTTCCTTCTTTCCAGGAAGCCTCTTGGAACTAGATACATATCCTCCAGCAGGATGCTGGTTAGCTGCCGTAGCTGTTACTTTGTGCTTTCTTTGGTACAGTCCAGGCGACGTTTTGTATTTTTAGTGGATGTTCTATTGGTGTGCATGTGTGTGTGTGCACGTGCTCTCTCTCTCTCTCTCTCTCTCTCTCTCTCTCTCTCTGGTCAAAGAGCCTGGCTGGCACTTCTCAGTCCTTCCTGACAGGTGCTGTCTCTTGCTCCTAGGACCCCATGACGGCCCTGCACCTGTAGGCTGGTCTCCCCTTCCCTCATGGCGACTGCAGACACACATGGTGGTCTCCCCCACAACAAAACTTGTCAAAAAGCACTATGTGCATATCACTGTCTCACTGGCGGGGCATATGGTGCCATCAACTCCTGGTATGTGAAAGCTAGAAGACAGGTGGGGAAATTCTTTGCCGCGTGCCCCAAGCAGTGGGGACTATCGGCTGTGCAAGGACAGGCGCCAGGAAGCGCTGTCTGTCTGCTGTAGGGGCTGTGGTGAACATTTTGGATAGCACTGGACCCTGGATCACCAAGATCAAATCACGGCCCTGGCCCCGTAACCCTGAGTGGGTCTCGTCACTCACCCGTCCATCTCCCTCACGGTCCTGAGCACATTCACCCTTGTGGGCAAGGCACTGGGATGAATCTCCTGCACAGGCCCTGCCTCAAGGGCCCGTAGCCTCCTGTTTCTAGCATGCTCCATGTGTTCCGTGGTTAAGTGTGGATCTGTAGGGGGTTCCTTCCCTGGGAGGGCCACATGGAGCAAGGCCCCACCAGGGCTCAATCAATGGGATCCAGCACAATTTTTACTTTGCTTTAGCGGCGTCTGGGTGGCTCAGTCCGACTCTTGATTTTGGCTCAGGTCATGATCCCAGTGTCGTGGGACTGAGTCCCACATCAGGCTCTGTGCTGAGTGCAGAGCCTGCTTGGGATTCTCTCTCTCCCTCTCTTTTTGCCCCTCTGCCCCACTCGCGTGTTCTCTCTCTCTCTCTCTCTCTCTCTCAAATTAAGAGAAAATCTTTACTTCGCTATACTCCCGTTCTTCCTGGGGCTGGCCTGGCAGCAGGGATGGCTGTGAGGGCACACTCTGGGAAGCTGTACACACGCCAACTTACTCTTTGGGGGGATTCAGGTCCTCAGGTCTTGTCTCAAAGAACTGCAGCACCTCGTCACACTGAGAGATATAGGGGGGCAGCTGGATCAGGGCCTGGAGAAGAGACACAAGTGAGTCCAGGGGAAGGAAAGGGGTGTCGGGAATGCAATGAGCCAGGGGTTCTCAAACTTGGGTATGATCAGAATCTCTTGGCGGGGGGGGAGTATGTGAAAACAGCTGGGGACCAGCCCCAGATTTTCTGATTCAGTAGATCTGGGGTGGGGCCTGAGAATGTGCATGTCTGACACCTTCTCTGGTGCTGCTGCTGGTTTGCGGGCCGCACACACACATGCGTGCACACACACGCACTCTGTATACACACACACACACACACGCGCGCACGCGCATTATGGGCATATCTGAACAAATAACATGCACACATTTAGATAAAACACTCAACTATGGACTTCATGCCACGTCATCATTCTTACACAACTTCGTCTCTACTGGATATTGGGTGTCTACTGCACAAACGTATCCTACTTTACCGACCCAGCTGCCTAGTGGTGAACGCTTAGCTTGTTTCCAACACGCCCGCATGGATGTCTTAACTCACAGATCTGCAGTTTTAAGTGAAGGCGCAGCTTTAGGATTTGGGTAGAGGTTCGAAGTTCCCAAGTTATGGGGCATGTGGGTGGCCTAGTAGATTAAGCATCTGACTTTGGCTCAGGTCATGATCTCACGGTTCATGAGTTTGAGCCCCACATTGGGCTTGCTGCTGTCAGCACAAAGCCCGCTTTGGATCCTCTGTCCCCCCTCCCCCACTCGCTCTCTTAGATAAATAAAAAAAAAATTTTTTTTTAAGTTTTACTTTTTTATTTTTTTTAATGTTTATTTCTGACAGAGAAAGAGAGAGAGAGAGAATAAGAGAGGAGAGCAGAGAGAGGGAAACACAGAATCTGAAGCAGGCTCCAGGCTCTGAGCTGTCAGCATAGAGCCGGATGTGGGGCTCGAACTCACAAACCATGAGACCATGACCTGAGCCAAAGTCGGACACTTAACTGACTAAGCCACCCAGGTGCCCCCTCCAACCAAAAAAAGTTTTAAAGAAAAGAAGTTCTGAGGTTACTGAGGGGTTGAAACATCTGGTATCTCCCACTGCCTGAGTCATATAAATCTGCCATCCCTGCTCATCAGTTAAAGGACCCTCAGAGGTGTGCCAGCGGATTGGATAAGGAGTGGGTAGAAAGCACAAATGGGACTAGGTGTTGTGCTAATTTACCTACCAATAGGTATCCATTCATTGATTCAACAGACATGATCTTTGTGCCCAGAACTGCATGGTTTCTGTGTCCAATACAAGAAGTATAGGGTACATCCTGATCACGAAGGGATTTGAAACTAAGACATGGCTCCACAACGAATAAACAGCTCAGCTTAACAAATCTATTTAAGCCCCTTCTGGCACAGCTCCTGAGGACGCGGATCTGTGTGCAGTAATGCAGCTTCGTGCACGCATTTTATTACAAACTTCTATGCAGGGAGGGCGCCTGGGCCCATGCACACATTTGAATAGCACAGGCCATTCTGCCAGCCCACAGTCATGCTCTGGAGTGGGCAGGCCTCCCGTACCCCCTTACCATGCTGAGTGTGAGCTGGGCGTGGAAAAATTGTGTCTTGTATTTTCTACATGACAAGCCTCCATAAACTCACCTCCCATTCATCCCCTGCAAGGTGACCCCCCCCAACCCTGCTACAGGGCTGTGATGGACTAATGGGGAGACGGATGCAGGGGAGGTCTCCAACGGCACCCTTCTTGGAGCCTCAGGAGGTATTCTGAGTTATTTTTCTGGTTTTTAAAAAGTTAAAAAAAATTTTTTTAATTTTATTCATTTTTGAGAGACAGAGAGAGACAGAGCGTGAGTGGGGGAGGGGCAGAGAGAGAGGGAGACACAGAATCCAGGCTCCAGGCTCCGAGCTGTCAGCACAGAGCCTGATGCGGGGCTGGAACTCACGGACCACAAGATCATAACCCGAGCTGGAGTTGGACGCTTAACTGACTGAGCCACCGGCGCCCCTGGTTTTTAAAAAGTTTTAATTGTGGTAAAAGACACATAAAATTTGCCATTTTCATCATTTTTTTTAAAAGTAGGCCCCATGCCTGACATGGGGCTCGAACTCATGACTCTGAGACCAAGAGGTGCATGCTCTATTGACCGAGCCAGCCAGGTGCTCCATCATCTTAACCATTTTTAAGCATACGGTTCAGTGGCATTAAGTACATCCACTATGTTGTGCAATCATCACCAACACCCATCCCCAGAACTCTATTTTGCAAATCTGAAGCCCTGTACCTATTAAACAATTCCCCCTTTCCCCAACTCCTGGCAATCATTCTGCTTTCTGTCTGCATGAGTCTGACTACTCTAAGTACCTCATACAAATGGACTGATACATTTATCCTTTTGTGACAAGCTGCTTTCACTTAGCTAATGGCCTCTAGGTCCATCCATGTGGCAGCATGTGCTGGAATTTCCTTCCTTTTCAAGGCTGAGTAACATTCCACCGGAAGGATATGCCACATTTTGTTTATTCGTTCAGCCAAAGATGGTCACTTGGGTTGCTGACCCTGCACAGCCTTTGAGTCAGGCTCCTGTCCCGGATCTAAAGTGGGAGAACACATGCGAAGCGGGTGGACACGTTTTTAGTAGGGTGATGTCCCCAGTTACTGTCCATGCTCTATCCTTCTGGGTTGAAAGATGTTGACCACACGGGGCCTGATATTTGTGGTTCGTTGATTTTATTAGCCTTGAAGTAGCTTCTGCTCTGTAGCAAATCCCCAGGAACTGACCTTTTCCAGGCCAGAGGCAGACAGCCCAAGAGGGAGAGAGTGGGCCCTCCCCTCCCCTGCCTCTGGTCCCTGACCGCCTTCTCCTTCTGGTTTAGAGTATTCATTCTTCCTGGGACGAGCTGCCATCTTGGGGACCCCTGTGGCTCTCTCATTCCTCCGAAACCCTGCAGTTCTTACAGTTAGAACCACATAATGAAAGAGCTGATTATATGCTGGACCGTGGCTGCTTAGTGGGCAGAAATCTTGCGGCTCCCCCCAGACTGCAACAACACCATTCATTCCCTTATGTGGGCTCAGCACTCGATGGCTCCTGAAACGCGCTTGTCTGTGTCATTCCATGTAATCCTGGGAGGGCTGGCCCATTTCAGAGATGGGCAAATGGAAGCTCTGGGGAAGTAGGTAGGACCTGAGAGCCCAGGACTGGCTGACACCAGCTCCTCTACCCCAAATCTACAGAGGGCAGGGGTACATAGTTGCTCATCCTGCACCTTTCCTCATGCCTAGAAAGTGCTGGGGAGACCTTCATACCTGGTTGAAAGTATTCACTGGATCAATGACACGAGGAAATGGCCTGGATGTGGCCACGTGGCCCTGTTTGGGGACAGCAGGGTGGGCCCCGAGGTGGCCATGGCCTCTGCCTACAGGGGCTTCCCAGGGTGCTCCTTGCTGAAATGAGCAGAGGCTCCAGAAGGACCAGCGAGGGAAGGGACAACAAGGCCCACGGAAACTTCCTGCCAATGCCAAGTTCTCTTTTGGTTTTGAGTAATTCCTGGGAAGTAAAAGCCAAACCTCCAAACCATAAAATACAGCCAAGTTACTAATAAAAGGCAGCCAGAACGCTTTGATGTTTGCCCCTTCCATTCTGGAAGGACAGGCTAACAGTAAAAACATGACCTGGGGCAGAGCAATACTCCAGAATCATCTTGTGTTTGGTCAGTAAAGACAAAGAACCATAGTTCCAGGAAAACTCGGTTCTTCCCTGGATAGAGTCCGAGCCTTTTGGATAAATGTGGTTGGTCAATGCAGGGAGGAGAGGAGAGGTAAGAACAAGTGTTGTTTGCTGAGGGTGACGAGGAAAGGTCAGACAGACCCAGCTCCTCATTCTGGCTCTAGCCATGTCCCATCACCTCTCTGAGCCTCAGTTTGCTCATCTGTAAAATGGAAATCACTAACATCCATGTCGGAAGGTTGTGCTACAAGACTTTAAGACTTCCATCATACACCAGCCCCTTGGTAACATTAAGTTAACCCTTTGTCTCTCAGTACTGTATCAAGTACAATAGGGTGGTGGTTCCCAGAGGTGGTTTTAGAGCCAGCAAGAGGACTCTTAAATAACAGCGGCTTGGCTAGTGAGGGAGTTTTCTCAGCTTCAAAAGAGTGCCCCAGAGAATGAACACTTCTCTTTACATTTTATTTTTATCATGTTTAAAAACTGACTTATTCTGAGTGAGGGGAGAGAGAGAATCCCGAGCAGGCTCCACACTGTCAGCAGGGAGCCTGATGTGGGCTCGAACTCAAGAACTGTGAGGTCAATGACCTGAGCCCAAATCAAGAGTCGGATGCTTAACCGACTGAGCCACTCAGGTGACCCTCTCTTTATATTTCAACAATTTTATTTTAGGGTGATAAGAACAGTCCCCACGAGATCTACCCTCATAGGAAATTTTAAGCGTACAATACAGTATTGTCGGCTGTAGATCTCTACAGCTTACTCATCTCGCTTGCCTGAAACTTTATGCCCGTAGGTTAGTAACTCTTCATTTTTCCGTCCCTCCAGCCCCTGGTTAGCACCATTTCGCTCTGTGATTCTATGAGTTTGACTATTTTAGATACCTCATGTAAGTGAAATGATGTAGTATCTTATCTTTTTGTGACTGGCTTATTTCACTTTAGCACAGGTTCATCTACACTGCCACACATTCAGAATATCCTTCTTTTTAAAGGTGGAATAGTAGTCTATTATACGTATATACCACATGTAGGTTGTTTCCACGTCTTGGCTATCATGAAGGGTGCTGCAATGAACATGGGAGTGATTATATCTCTCCCAGATCCTGACTTCAATTTCTTTGGATGTATACCCAAAAGAAGTGCGATTGCTGGATCACATGGTAGTACTATTTTAAGTTTTTTGAGGAACCTCCATACTGTTTTTCATAGTGGATGCATTTTGCATTCCCACCAACAGTATGCAAGGGTTCCAATTGCTCCATATCCTTACCAACACTTGTTTTTTTTGTTTTTTAATAATAGCCATCCTGACAGATGCGAGGTGATATCACATTGTGGTTGTCACTTGCATTCCCCTGATGATTAGTGACATTCAGCAGTTTTTCATATATACAGTTAGTCATTTGTAGATCTTCTTTGGAGAAATGTCTGTTCAAGTTCTTAGCCCATTTTAAAATCAGGTTATTAGCTTTTTTGCTATTGAGATATATGGGTTCTTTATACATTCCGGAGATTGACCCCTTCACAGACACCTGATTTGCAAATATTTTCTCCCATTCTGTAGGTTGCTTTTTTTTCCACTCTGTTGATTATTTCCTTTGCTTTGCAGCTTTTTAGTTTAATACAGTCCCACTTGTTTATTTTTATTTTTGTTGCCTCTGCTTTTGGTATCAGATCCATGAAATCACTGCCAAGAGCCCTGAAATATATCCACACATATGGGCAACTGATTTTTGACAAAAGCACCAAGAACATACAATGAGGGAAGTGACAGTCTCTTCAACGAGTGGTGCTGGGAGAACAATATCCACACGCAGAAGAATGACATCAGGCTCTCATCTCATACCACACACAAAAATCCACTGCACGTGGATTAAAGATTGAAACATAAGACCCCAAACTCTGGAATTCCCGGAAGAAAAGGCTTTTCTAACTTGGCTCCTAAGAGCAGGACCAGGCTGCATGGAGCTTTGGGCAGGCAGGCAGCAGCAGCTGGCTAGATTTAAAGACATATCCTTTGTTGCTGTCGTTTCATTGCTCTTATTTTTATTTTTATGGCAAATGATGCCAGTTTTATATTATGGTCGTGTTAGAAAACTTCCTCTAAAATGTGTATTTTTAAGAAGTTAAAAAAGTGAGTTCATTTGAATAATAATGATACAGGGGATAGCATATAGTAAAACTCTTGAAGAGAGGTCTCAAATGGCTGGTGTCTGGTGAGCACAGCTGTTAGGTGCCTACAATTTACTTGTTTTTTAATGTTTATTTATTTTGAGAGAGAGGGAGAGAGCATGCACGCATGTGAGCAGACGAGAGGCAGAGAGAGAAGAAGAGAGAAAGAATCCCAAGCTGGGTCAGGGCTGTCAGCACAGAGCCCAGTGCGGGGCTCAAACCCACCAACCGTGAGATCATGATCTGAGCCAAAATCAAGAGTTGGTTGAGTGTCTGACTCTTGATTTCGGCTCAGGTCATGATCCCAGGGTCGTGGGATTGAGCCCCGTGTCAGGCTCCATGATGAGCATGGAGCCTGCTTGGGATTGTGTCTGTCTGTCTGTCTGTCTGTGTGTTTCTCTCTCCCTCTGTCCCTCCCCCCTCTTGTGCCCTCTCTTTAAAAAACAAAACAAGGGGCGCCTGGGTGGCGCAGTCGGTTAAGCGTCCGACTTCAGCCAGGTCACGATCTCGCGGTCCGTGAGTTCGAGCCCCGCGTCAGGCTCTGGGCTGATGGCTCAGAGCCTGGAGCCTGTTTCTGATTCTGTCTCCCTCTCTCTCAGCCCGTTTCCGATTCTGTGTCTCCCTCTCTCTCTGCCCCTCCCCCGTTCATGCTCTGTCTCTCTCTGTCCCAAAAATAAATAAACGTTGAAAAAAAAATTTTTTTAAAAACGAAACAAAACAAAACAAAACACTACATTATGGGTGCATACTCACGTGTGTGTAAGCTACACTCCAATGATGGTTAAAATCTGAAGCATCTTCACTAGAAATGATCATTTTTAGCAAGTAAAAAACTCTAATCACAAGCCCTCCCTCCTGAAAAGGCTACTTCATGGCTTCTGTTGTCTTCACCTCTGATCAACACCATAGCCTTTATCCACCAGCATAACAGTTGTTAGAAATGAAATTCTTTACTGGTGGAATGAAGAATGTTCTAGAAATATTCTCAGATACTCTAACCCTTGCATAAAAAGAACCTGACACGTCCATCCTCCAAAATGGTGCACCGGGTCTAGGATTCTGAATCCACTGTGTTCTGTTTCTTCTAGGGGATTTTACTGTCACACCAGCTAATCACCAGTGGGATTAGCTGATCCTGGCACAGGGATAATCATTCCATTTGTCTTGAGGAAACGTTCATGTGAAGTGGTGTCAGACAGTTGGCATTCCAGTAAGCTTGCAGAACAACTTGAGAGGCTGTTTAGGGAGGTGCTTGATAATAAATGTTTGTATATGTGGCAGAATTTGGCATGTTTCCACTGTGTTCTTCAATGAACAGAGGTTCTTAAATTTAATGTAGTCAAATAAATCAATCTCTTTATGGTTGGTACTTTGTGCCTTTAGAAAGCCTTCTAAACCTAGAGACTATGAAGTTTCCCCCCCCTATTTTTACCTTCTAAAGCCATTTATAGTATTGCCTCTTACATTTAGGTCTTTAATTTCCTTGGAAATGATTACATGTGTGGTGTGAGGCAGGGATTAGTTATCTTTTGTTTGTTTTCCTCATAAGGATTCCCATTAAAAATTTTTTTAAATGTTTATTTATTTTTGAGACAGGGAAAGACAGAGCATGTACAGGGGAGGGTCAGAGAGAGGGAAACACAGAATATGAAGCAGGCTCCAGGCTTTGAGCTGTCAGCACAGAGCCCGATGAGGGTCTAGAACTCACAGACCGCAAGATCATGACCTGAGCCGAAGTCAGCTGCCTAACCGACTGAGCCACCCAGGCGCCCCATAAGGATTCCCATTTACTGAAGAATCCAACCTTTCCTCAATGACCTGTAAGGCTGCCTTTGCCAGTATTAAAATGTCCAAATACACACAGGTCTGTTTCTGGATTCTCTATTTTGTTCCAAAGGTTTGTTTCCTTATGCCAACACCATACTATGTTAAGTACTGTAACTTTATAATAGGTCTAGCAGAGCAGAAGGTTTCTTCCTAGCTGGTAACTAGGTCTAGGGATACCTACAGCCTTTGTCTATCTTTCCCTATTGGAGACTACCAATTTCTACTAAAATAAGGCTAAGAGTGATAGATTAAATTGGCTTAAGTCAGCTCACAACAATGTCAATAACAGATACCCAAATGCTAAATAAGTCTATGTAGTCTGTAAAAGATTTTGCAGACTGTGTGAATAGATAGTTTCATCTCCCTCCAGAAGGGCAGTTCCCTTGAAGCTAAGCCAGGGAATTTGGCCAACCAAAACCCCAAAATATCTGCTCTGCTTCTTATGATGCATTAATAGCAGGAGGTGGTAACTTCCATGTGGCTCATACAACATAAGCGGCTTCTTCCCTATGGCTAATCCAAGTGAATTCATGATCTCCGTACCATTCCAAGCATCAGCCAGATGCAGGCAGCTGCTGCTATCTGTTCGTTTCAGGGTTTTATTAAATCTCCTTTTCAAAATCAAATGTCTAGAGGTTCGTGACCCCCTGGGTATGAGGAAAGTGTGACTCTGGAGAGGAGTTGGGTGGGCAGAGGAAGAAGCAGGATAGCACAATTTGGTCTGAGAAATCCCCAGCTGGCCAAGGTGACCCCAGAGGTCCAAAGTTCTTGCCAGCAAGGCTGGCACAAAGGACTTTTAGGCTGTATAGGTTTGAAAAGACACAAAGCACAGATGATCCGAACTTTCCTCTGAGAGCTGGGAGGCAGTAGTAGCATCTTTGTGCCTGGGTGACCTTCTCTGTGCTTCACTCCCCAATCCTTTTTTAAGGGTATCTTTAGGAGAGAAAGAGTCTGAGTTTATCTACGTCTATGAAATATATGCTTGAATATTTTGATCTCTTGAAGTTTTACTTTCTTAACAGAGGCCATATGTGGTATGTGAGTGCCAAAGCCTAAAAGGCCAGGGTTCAACCATCAAACTCTGTAATACTCTCATTGTAAGTAACTTTGTCGGGCCTCTGTTTCCTCATCTACACAATGGGAATAGTAAAACCTACTTCTCAAGGTTATTGGAGGGATGAAACGAGGTTATGTCCAGTAAAGAGAGGACAGGAGTGATCAGGAATGATTTTCTACCCTTCCATGACATCTCCTGCCAAGACAAGGGTCATCTATGCCCACACTGCCTCCTTTAAATTTTTTTATAGATGTATTGAAGTATAATTTATGTACATAAGAACCACCCATTATAAGTGCACAATTCAATGATATTTAGTAAATTACAGAGTATGCAACCATGACCACAATCCAGTTTTAGAACTTTTCCATCACCTCAAAAATTTCCCCCACCTAATTTGCAGTCCATGTCTGCCTATGCTGTCTTCAGGCCTAGGAAACCACTGATCTGCTTTCTGTCTCCGTAAAGTCGCCTCTTCTGCACATTTCATGTAGATGGAATCATGCAGTATGTAGTCTTTTGCATCTGGCTTTTTTCAGCATCATGTTTTTGAGATTCATCCAAGTTGCAGCATTTATTGGTCTTTCACTGCATTTTACTGTCGAATAATGGTTGATTGTATGATTATTCCACATTTTCTTTATCCATGCGCCTGACGATGGACATTTGGATTGCTTCCAATTTTGGGTTATTATGGATTAGTACTGCTAGAACATGTACATCCGAGTCTTTGTGTGGACATAGTTTTTCAATTCTCTTGAGTAGATATCAAAGAGTAGTTATACGGTAAATTTCACTTTTTGAAGAAACTGCCAAACTGCTTTCCAAAGTGGCTTTCCATCATGTATCCCCTCCAGAATGAGGGCTCTAATTTCTCCATATCTTTACCAGCTCTTGGTTTTGTCTGTCTTGTTGATTATAGCTATTCCAAGGGCTGCGTAGGGTATCTCATTATGGTTTTATTTTGCATTGCATAATGAATAAAGAAGCTGAACACCTTGTTATGTGTTTTATGTGTTTCCTAGGTGAAATTTCTGTTCAAATGTTTTGCCTATTTTTAAACCAGGCCATCTTTATTGTTGAGTTGCAAGAGTTCTTCATATAGACTCAATACAAGTCCCTTGTCAGAGATATGATTTACAAATATTTTCTCCTAATCTGTGGTGTGTGTTTTCATTTTCTTCATGGGATCTTTTTGAAGTACAGAGTTCGGAAGTTTAATGAGTCCCATTTATCAATTTTTCTCTTTTGGTGTCACAGCTAGGAACTCTCTGCCTAAACTACGGTCATGAGGATTTTCTCCTATGTTTTCTTCTAGAAGTTTTATAGTTTTAGCTCTTACGTTTAGGTCTGTGATCCATTTTGAGTTGTTTTTTGTGCATGGTGTGAGGTAGGGATCCAACATAATTTTTTTTCTTTTATTTGGTGTACGGATGTCCTATTATCCCACACTGTTAAAAAGATTATCCTTTTCCTACTGAATTTCTTGGCACCATTGCTGAAAATCATTTGACTATAAATTTCACAAAAGTTTATTTCTAGCCTCTTACTTCTGTTCCACTGATCCACATGCCTATCCTTATGCCAGTACCACACTGTCTTCATTGCTATAGCTTTGTAGGAAGTTTTGAAAATGGATAGTAGAAGCCTCTAATTTTGTTCTTTTTCATAATTGTTTTGGCTATTTTGGGTTCCTTGCATTTCTCCACACAATTTAGGATCAGCTTGTAAATTTCTCTAAAAAAGCTTACTAGGATTTTGCCAGAGATTATATTCAATCTATAGGTCAACTGGGGGAGAATTGCCATTTTATTTTTTTATTTTATTTTATTTTATTTTATTTTATTTTATTTTATTTGTAGTATCTTTTGTTTTGTTGGTCATTGGGAAGTTTGAGAGAGACAGTGTGAGAGGGGAAGGGGCAGAGAGAGAGAGAGGAAGAGAGAGAGAATCCCAAGCAGGCCCTGCACAGA
Organism: Acinonyx jubatus; assembly: GCF_027475565.1. Lineage (NCBI taxonomy): Eukaryota > Metazoa > Chordata > Mammalia > Carnivora > Felidae > Acinonyx > Acinonyx jubatus. Next base: position 174,600,506 of record NC_069380.1, on the reverse strand, counting down.
GCCTGATGCAGGGCTCAAATTCACTAACTGTGAGATCATGACCTGAGCTAAAACCAAGAGTTGGACTCCCACCAACTGAGCCACCCAGGCGCCCTGGGATTTGTTTTTCTTTGTATTTCTAGTCCTGTCTTTCATCCATTTTTCCTATATGGTTGTTTGTCTTTTTCATATCAATTTCTCTACACACACACATACACGTGTATATATTATACACACACACAAATATACAATATATTGTCCTCATTAAGACATTCATCCTAACACTCAAATTCTAATTCGCCCTCCTAGATTTTTAAAAAGTTTTTATTTAAATTCCAGTTAGTTATACAGTGACCCAACACTTCCATACAACACCCGGTGCTCATCGTAAGTACCCTCCTTGATCCTCATCACCAATTTCACCCATCCCCTCCCCCTCCCACCCCTCTGGTAACCACCAGTTTGTTCTCTATAATTCAGAGTCTGTTTCTTGATTTCTCCCTCTCTCTCTCTCTCTCTCTCTCTCTTACCCCTTTGTTCATTTGTTTTGTTTCTTAAATTCCACATGACTGAAATCATATGGTATTTGTCTTTCTCTGACTGACTTATTTCACTTAGCAATATGCTCTCTAGCTCCTTCCATGTTGCAAAGGCAAGATTTCATTCTTTTTTATGGCTGAGTAACAACTGCCATTTTAACACTATTGAATCTTCCAATCCATGAGTATGGAATGTCTCTCCATTAATTTTGAGCTGGTTTAATTTCTGTCAAGTGTTTTGTAGTTTCAATGTATAAACCTTGTAATTCTTTTATTAAATTTATTCCTAAGTATTTTATTTATTTTGATATTATTGAGAATGGAATTATTTCCTTAATTTCATTTTTGGATTGTTCATGCTTAGTGCTTAGAAATACAATTGATTTTTGATATTGATCTTGTATCCTGTGATCTTACTAAACTTTTGTATTAGTTCTAGTAGGTTTTTTTTGTGTGGATCCCTTAAGATTTTCTACAATAGAATCATGTCATTTGTGAAGGAAGGCAGTTTTACTTCCTTCTTTCCAACCCATATGCCTTTTATTATTTCTTTTTTTGTCTGCTTACATTGGCTAGATCCTCCAGCAAAATGTAGAACAGAAGTGGCAAGAAAAATGTACTTGCTTTGTTCCTGATCCTAGGGAGAGAGAGCATTTACTGCTCCATTGTGATAGTATTTCTTGCTCTTCCCACCCTCTCCAAATCAGAGCTTCTAGTGATTTGAAGCTAGAAAAATAAATACTAAAGATAAGGGAAACTAAACAGAGGAAAAGCATGCTTTTTTCCCCCAACCACAGCCTCCAGTCAAACGAGATACAACCAAAAGGCAGGCACCTTGTGGTTTAGAACATTCAAGGGATTGGAAGCCAGCTGCACTGTCCAACAACAGGGGTTGGCTGAATAACTTCTGGGACATTCACACACAGTAGAATACCATGCAACCAGTTACAGGAGGTTCAAGAGAATGTTTTTATAGCATGGGGAAATTCTTATATTACAATATTAAAGGAAAAAAAAACAGCAACAAAAATAACACATGTGGGATAGTGTCAAAACCATAAAGAAATGCATGTAGAGAGAAAAGATAGAAAGGAAACATAAGAACCTTAATAACTGTTGCCTCTGAGTTGAGGGATCATGGGTGGTTGTTTTTCTGTTTTTACATTTCTTTGAACTGCAGATGACTATTTTGTAGCCAGAAAGGGAAAAGAAGGAAAAAAAAAAAAACCACACAACCCAATGAAAGACATGAGACACAGGGCAAGTGTTGGCATTTCTTAGACCGACCTTACAGTATTCATCAATTGGGATCAGGCGTTTGACAGCAACATCCCGGATGTGGCTTCTTCGGAAGAGAATTTTGCCTGCAGAAAATGAAAGCACACATGACACTGTATGCGAGCAATGACAAGCTGTCAGCAATCCTGGAGGGTGTGGATGTGGCTGCCTCTGTTAGGTGTGAGTGGTACCCAAATTCCTGGCTTCCATTAATATCCCCTGTTGGATGTCCACAGGGCCTGGATGACCCCATGCATGGTCCTCCAAAGCCTTGTTCACAGATCAAGTGCAAGGGCTTGAGTGACTGGGATCGACTAGGCAAGTTTTGGTGAGATAAGGGAGGCTGGACCAATCGTGTGGAAGGAAGGGGCTCCTGCCAGATGAAGAAGGTAGGTCAGATCTGATGATCCAACTCCAGGGTTTGCAGATGGGGCAAGCAGTAGAGAGGACACTCTGATATGTCCAACCTAACAGCTCAGTTTCCTTTCTTCCTCTTTCCTCGTACACCTAGTCTAGTCTTACATTCCCCAAATACTTCACAGTCTTCATTATTTTCTGTCTTTTTCTCTGTCTGGAATATCTTCCCCATCCAACATCACCCACTCTCCCAGTGGGAAACTTTTTACCCACTTTAAATGGACTAAGAGTTCATGTCTCTTTCTGACTGCACACATCACATTGTTGATTTACATCTTCTTCTTTCCTACTAGTCATGGAGCTCTGCACAAGAAGGGATGGACTGGGCCTTAGTCAATTGTGTGCCCTCACCACATGGCACTCATGTTTGATGAATGTATAAAGGGGGATTTCACTTGCCAAGATGACATCCTTCAATTGACAAATCCTTCAAGATGACAAATTCCTTACAATCAGTTCTAACAGAAGAGTTCCAAGCCTTCCTATTTCACTGAAAACGAACTGAGAATCAGTTGATGACTTGCTTGGTGATATCCAGAGCTTCTAGTGTGACATGTGGGCAGGTCACAGGCAAAGACAAGTATATAAACGATGCCGCTGAGGATGTCTGGAAATATCCAAGATGCTAAAATGTTATGGGTGAGGTTTGTTTAAAGCAAATTGGTGAGGGGCTCCTGGGTGGCTCAGTCGGTTATGGGTCTGAATCTTGATTTTGGCTTAGGTCATGATCTCATGGTTTGTGGGAGGGAGCCCAATTCAGGCTCTGCCCTGACAGCACAGAGCCTGCTTGGGATTCTCTTGCTCTGCCCCTCCCCGCTCATGTGTACATGTGCATGCTCTCTCTCTCCCAAAGACATAAATGTTAAAAAAAATTAAGCAAATTGGTGAGTTCCCGTGAGTCTCACAGGGGAGAGTCATGGGCAGATGGTGGTCAAGTACATGCACTGACCATTAAGACAGCTCAGCCTTACCCTTTTGGACCTGTCACACAGGGAGGGGGTGAGCAAAATCAGAAATAAGACACCAAGGGGGGGCCAAAAAGGTGGGGGATGGAGACAAGCTCCTCTGCCAAGCTTATCAGAGTGTCAAGAGGTCTCCAGGGGGAAGTCAAAGAGGAAGACACAGGGGGACCATAGCGTTTCAGACAGCAGAGTATGAACAGCTATGGAGAGCTTCACTTACTTCTGGCCTGAGGAGGCAGGTCAAGGAGAGGAATTTGGGCCACAAGCCTGGCAGGGTGAGGAGAGATCAATCAGCATGCCAACATTGCTCTGGTGAGACCGCATAGAATGAGCTTGGGTGAGCAGGAACCGAATAGGAGGAAAGGTCCAAAGGAATTTTCGTAATAGGACAGAACTGGAAATGATGATGGGAGACAGTGTACTGCCTTTGAGATGTTCCATGCAAGCTGGTAAGGGAGATTTGCACCCAAAGAGACCATGTGGCTAATCTAACATTTAAAATTATCTGACCACTTGCTCTTGGGCAAAAGGGCACAATTAGTATATTAGGTAGATACGGTCAGCCTCATAGTGAGGTGTTTTTTTTTTGTTGTTGTTGTTTTTTTGCTTAATTTCTACCAATTAGAAAGAAAACAACAACCCACAGTGAGATCAAATACATCTTCCTCATATTCCTTAATAACAAGGAATCTCCTTTGTTTATTATGGTGATTGTTTTAATTCTGCTCATGAGTCAAACTTCGGACATACCATGTCTATTAGGAAAGAAAAAATCGAGAAGAAAATGCATCACAGGATTCAAAGTGCTTGTCTCCAAGGGGTAGAAGACAGAACCTTTTTGTTTTCTTCCTTGACTTTCCCCAAATTTCCTACCATAAACATGCATTCCTTCCGGAATCAGAAAATTTTGTCCTTTACAATAAAAAAGTAAATTACGCAGCCAAGCGGGGAGGGTTTACAACCTGGCATCCCTGCTCTTATTCAGTTGATAGATAACAGTCTCCACGTGAGCCCTCTGCGGGCCAGCGCAGGGGGCTGCCCTCTTGGCACTGAGTCAGTGTTTCCCAACAGGGAGGGACCCTGCTGACATTTCGGGTGGGGCAGTCTTTCCTTGTGTGGGAGGGTTCCCCACCCTGCAGGATGTTTAGCATCCGTGGCCCAAATCCAGAGAAAGCGCACAGCCTTCCCAACCCCTTTCCACCCCCAGTCACTGTGATAATCACATTACCACCCTCATGGGTGGGACCATTTGCAGTTTAGAACCCCTAGGAGAATCCTGAGCCTTGAGGAAAAACAAGGAATGCATGCCTGTGAAGAGAAATCTCCTACAGCAAAAACATTTGGTCCCATTTTGATATAACGTCCCTTTCTGTAAATCAGAGGAAGGGTGGAGAGTGGGGTTGTTCAGGCCTGTTACTGGGGAGATCGTGACCCGACTCAAACAATTCACAACAGGCATGCTGCTAGCACCGGCCCATGGGAACAGCACAGGCTGGTCCTGGAGGCACCACCACCAAAGAGAATTCACCCGAGGCCCAGCCTGCAGGGGCGGAGAGAGAAGGATGGAGAACTCAGGCATCTTCAATGTCTCCTGGATGGGTGACACAACAACAAAAGCACCATTCCTCTCCCTGCGTGGCCTCTGTGGGATAGGAGTCTCTGGGTAGATGTCTGGGGACAGGAAGCCCCGTGGCAGCAGTGGCACCTGCCAGGGAGGCCACAGACTCTGCAGTCAGAGAGGCCCTGGGCCAATTCCAAGGTGGTCTCTTACTGACTATGCTGCCTTGGGAAATTCATTTCTCTCTCAGATCCTCAGTCTCCTTATCTGTAAAATGGGAGAGCAGCCCCTATTTCTTAGTAGTACTCTCCATGACACACGCAGCACAGGGCCTGGCCCTTCCTAGGTGCTCACAAAAAGAGTAAATCACTTAAAAAAACATGGGTTAGACGATACGGCCTTATATTCTGCAATTAAGAGCACACGTTCTTTCCTCAACCTGCAGCTTAGTTTGTGAAGACCTGTCTCCAATGGGCTAACTCATCGTCTATCCGCAGCAGAACTGGAACCTGGCTCAGGCCCTGGGCTGCGGGGCAGAAGCACGTGGCCAGTACCTCCTTGACCGGTGGCTCTGAGTGAAATGCCAGTTGGGCAACGGCCCCTCGTCTGCACCTGATGCCTTTCGGTGTGAGCTGTAGGGAAGGAGGGTGAGCCCGAGCCTTCCCCGGCAGGCCAGCTTTCCTGGAGTGGAAAGGGTGCTCAGCGGAGAGCCCAGCCTTTGGTGGGAATGGGCAGGCTTTTGTTTTCCACAGTGGTGGAAGGCCAAACTGTAAGTCTTATTTTTCAAGCTGCATCCTCTGCCAAGTTGGCTTCCCCAGCTCTTGCTGGGATGGAAAATTGTACAGGGCTCCTTTCCCCTCCCCCTGCCTTTGTGCTAACATGAGACTTGCTTTTGTTCTGCTGACGCGGCAGTCCTGGCAGAAAACTGACCCCGAGGAGAGGGGATGTGTCTCCCGCGTATCCCTGCTGTTGGCCTCGGCTTCAAGGAAAAGCCAAGGGGTGGGCTGGGAAGGAATGCTCTAGGGGTCCTGGGGCCCGACCAGACCACTCCAAGCTGCAAGTCGGTACCCTGAGCAGGGCAAATGGGGCTGAGTCTCTGAGAAGAGCATTTTCATAAATTCGTGGGTGGAAGATTACGTAACCACAAAAGCTTTCAGGGGCTTGGGAGAGGGTCGGTTCAAGTTCTTCCCTGTCCTGGGAAGTTTTTTCAGAGCTGGTTTTGCCTTTCATCCAGTGAAGAGTTACAACTTACTGCTTTCCTTCCTTTCCTTGAAGAAAGGCCTACATTTAGAGTCCAGTTCAACTTGAATATTCAGACTGATCATTTATGTATGACTCTCAAATATGAATACCAAGACATTCCAGAGGAATATCCCAGGATCCTGGTTCTGACTTTGACAGAGAACCCACTATATCCAAGGGCAAGAAGCTTGTAAAAGGGGAGTCATGGTCCCATTTTATAGATGTAGAAACTGAGGCTCAGGGGCAGGGGGATGTCATCTGCTGGAAGTCACACAACTGGGTCTGTTGGACTTTAAAGCACACGCTGTGGGGCACTGCTATTTGGCAGCTGCAGTCGGTACACTGGGTTTTCTCCAATAGGAAACAAAAATTCCAGGGTGATTGCACACTTTCTCCGTGGAAGAACTAAAAACATTAGCTTTTTTAGGCAAATGATTCTCCCAGTGGATGGGGGCCTGGCAAATACATCTACCCTGTCTCTAAACCCACTCGATGATGCTAACATCTGGAAGAACCCACTCGATGTGTTGCCGACTGCAGAACTCTGGGGTGGGGGAGGGGAGAGTGGGTTCCTGTGTGACCCAGGGAGTCCCCCTCCTCTTTGGGTCTGCTTCCTGTCTGCAAAATGAAAAAGATGGAAAGGGCCCTCCCAGCGCTAAATATTTGTGACTTGGGGCGATTGTCAATTTGCTGATTGTACATAAAAATAGTAAGTGCTTGGTTGCTGCTAGTTCTGTGCCAGTCCCTTAGCTAATCCTCATAACAACTTTATCATTTAAGCATCATTATCATCTCCAATTTGCAAATGGAAATAATGTGCGTGCTTAAATAATTTACCGAAGGTAACCGAGTGGATCTGCAGGGCACTGGGATTTGAACTTGGGCCCTCTGACTTCAGGCATGAATTTTGGGGCCAGCCATACCAGTGTTTAACCCCAGCTCTGCTACTTGTGCAAATGATTATAATTCCTCTGAGCCTCAATTTCCTCATCTGTGAAATGGGCACAGGGTTGTTCTGAAGACTAAATGTGGTAATGAATGTAAAGCACTTAGCCCAGTCCTGGCCTGCAGTAGACATCCAATGTTACTACTTGAAGCAATAACTCTGGTTCGGGCAGCCCTGTTTTTTGAGCTGAAGCCTTCATGCTGTTCCTTCGGTAAGGGAATTTTTGCGGGGGAAAGGAACACTTAATGTCTTAAGAGCAGGGACCAGCCATGATTGTATTAACTCCTCCACAGTGCCCAGAGTGGTGCTGGGTCCTCAGAAGGTGCTTGGTAGCTATGGTAGATAGGCAGGCAGAATTTCTCAAACGGACCCCAAAGACGTCCCATCCTAGTCCCCAGAGCCTGTGAATATGATGAGATCTCATTCCTGGGCTCATGTTACAATATATGCCATAATTCACTTTAAGTGAGGGAAATTATGCTGGATTAGCTAGGGAGGTATACTGTAACTATGAGCTCTTAAAAAAAATTTTTTTTTAATGTTTATTCATTTTTGAGACACAGAGAGAGACAGAGAGTGAGTGGGGGAGGGACAGAGAGCAAGGCAAACACCGAATCTGAAGCGGGCTCCAGGCTCTGAGCTGTCAGCACAGAGCCTGATGTGGGGCTCGAACTCACAGATGGCGAGATCATGACCTGAGCTGAAGTTGGACGCCCAACTGACTGAGCCACCCAGGCACACCGGAAATAGTACTTTAGCTCTATAGGTACAAGGAAGTAAATTCTGCCAACAACCTGAATGAGGCTGGAAGTGGATTCTTCCCCAATCCTCCAGCTAAGAGCCAGCTTGGCCAAGATGATGACTTCAGCCTTATGAGACCCTGAACAGAGAACCCAGCAGAACTGCCTGGCCTTCTGACCAACTGAGCTGTGAGATAATAAATGAGTGTGGTTTTAAGCTGTTAAATTGGCATTAATTCGTTATACAGAGATAGCAAATTAATACTGCAACCATAATAAAGATGCCACTCACTACAAAAACTTTATGAGCTCTAATTATTCCCATTTTAGAGACAGAAAAAACTGAGCATCCTGGAGGTGAAATATCTTGCCTAAGTAGATGGTGTGGCATCTAACCCCGAAGCCCATATTCTTAGGCACTAATTTCCACAAATGACTGGGACTCTGGTCATTAGAATTATGCCCCAAGGAAACTGAGCTGAGAGATCTGGGGGCGGTCCTGGAACCCCCAGAAACCCCTTCTGACAGCATGTGTCTCACCTACCTGGCAGAAAGGGAATGATCCGCTGTTTGGGATCCTTCTGTCCTCCTTCCATGGGAAATTTGTCCAACATCTGCATCTAAACAGGGAGAAAATAGCAAAAATGGAAGCCTTTAATATGATACATGCATCTCTGACATTTTAAGGGAGTTATGTGAAATATGTGATTTGATACATAAAGGCTCACTTTGTTCAGCTTTTCAGAAACCCAGACATGTGCACAAGGGAAAGACAATGTCAACTGGACTTAGGTTCTCCATGAAAACAGTTCTTTATGTCCACAACCGCCATATTAGTGAAGGCTCAGAGCTGGGAGAGACCATTCTCAGTTTTCTTGGGGTTCTCTAGCCACAGGACCTGAAATGTGAACAACACCCCCAGAGCCACCAGAATCCCACTGACAGCAGGCCAATCTGCTTCCTAAGAACTGCAGGTTTTGTTAAGTAACAAACCAGTACGACTCAGTCTGGTTAGGTCTATGCCCGTGAATCATTACACTCCCATGCTCCACTAAGACTCCCCAGCTTGGCTCAACAGATACATCTGTGCCTGAATCTGTGCTAGGCGCATGGGGTACAGAGATGGAAAGATGCACAGTCTAGAGAGAGACTGCAAAGGAAACGGATCGTTACAGGGTGGTGTAGGCGGTACCTGCAGGGAGAGGCGTAGGCTGCTGGGGGGGTGAGAAAGAACAAGGGCAGAGTACCCGAACTGAAAACCTTTACCAGTGGGACGATGCTTCGGATTTGATACACAAAATCACAAGGACCTGCAGCTGTGGTCTTGGGGAAGCGACATACCTTGGGCCTCAACTTTTAATTGGCCATAATGATACCAACTTGCAGCCTTACTTTATGGATTAAGGCCGGGCCGTGGTAGTGACTAAGGCTGTCGTCAGATTTCTGGTTCTTCTCACGGTAGATGCGCACGTGATAGATTTGTACTTCCCACCCCGCACTTGAGCTGGGACATGGCCAGTTAAATGTGAGAGAGAAAAGACACGCGTCACTTTGGGGTGGACGAGTTACGAGTGGTGCGTGATAACTTCCTTCTGCCCACGTGACCGGCCACACTCCAGACCCTGGCTTCTCTGCCACTGAGGGTCCGGAGCCCCCAACAACCTCTGATGGACAAGCAGCCCAAGGGAGAGCTGACCCTTGTTGTATAGAGAGGCTTTGTCATGGTGGTATGACCATCCTACTGGTATCTGGGCCCAGGATTCAAGCAGAGGGAAAGGGAGTCTGGGGTATCCCAGAGCGATGGCTGGAATGTGAGAAGCTTGCTCATCATTTCCCCTCCAGGAGAGAGTCACCCTGGCTTTCAAGATGTCCCTCCAATAGAAGGAGAGAAGCTCTGACTAGCCCTGGAGAAACAAGCAGGGCTCTTGCGCAGGGGGAGGGAGAAGAGGCCGGAAGAGCAAGAGAAGCAGGTTGTCCGTGCCAGGCATAGACTCGATTCTTTAGACACAGGCTCTCACTAAATCTTCAGAATGCTCCTTCAAGGTGGACAAGATTAGCCAGGAAACTGAAGCCCAGAGAGTGGAGAAACCTGCCAGAGGCCTGCAGCCAGCAAGTGGACGGGCCAAAGATGGAAGTCCATGGCTTCTCCGCCGTCGCACACCCCGCCTCTACGAAGCAGTGAAGATAACAACTAACACGGACTGCTCCTCAGGCTCGAGAAACAGGCTGGGGTTTCACGCCTCCTTCGCGCTGTCTTATGGAATGTCCCAGGGAGGTGGGTCCCCCTCAGCTTGGCCAGCACCCTGAAGGGCTGCCCGGAGGCCATGGTTTTATATGTGGTTCCCACCCCCCTCCCCCCGGCCCTACTCTGTGCTGTGTGGTGATGGGGAAATGCTTGGTTCACGTCGTTCAGCAACTGGCGAGGCCATGGCGGGCCTTCTGGAAAAGGCAAGCTTCTTGCTTCAAACCCAGGAGTTTTTTCGAAGCCAGCACAAAGTAGGCTCTCAATAAACACCGACGAAAGCAACCAATGTTCACTGAATGAACACTGTGGAGGACAGCTTTACGTGTTTGCCAAGTACCCTACTTAATACTATTCACGTCACCAATATTAAGTAACAATCAGTAACCGCTACTAACATTTGCTTGGCAGTTTACAGTTAACAAGACTTCTATGCATGATTTTATCTGCCCTTTACAATAACTCTGTGATATAAACGTATGCTCCCGATGTCACAGAGGGGGGAAACTGGGGAGCAGAGAGCGACGGCTGCCTTAGGTCGCCCAGCTAAGTGGCGGTCCGGCCAGTTCAAGTATCTTAATGTAAATCCCATTCTCTTTCCCTAACTAAGATCACCCTCAGAGGTGGCTTTGGAATGTCATGCCAACGTGAAAACTCAGCCCGAGATGTAGTAAGTGTAACATTCTGGGCACAGGTGAACGTGTTTTCTTTTGAAAAGCGGGGTGACCCATCAGTCCCTGCTGCAGTCTTTTAGTGATTATAGGTGTTGCTAAGACACTGCTGAAACACCATTACAGGGAACTTAGGGGGGAAAAAAAGGGTCTGCACCAGTAATCCATCCACCCTCTCATGCCCGTTCTCCATTCTTCAGGCTTCCTTCTGAGCCCCTGTCCGAATGTGCATGCCAGCTGAAGAGGCCTCCCCCCAGTGTTTCTTATGGTCAACAGTCTGCTTAGGAAGCTATTCTCTCATTCTCTGTCCTGACTTGCTTTTTTTTTTTTTTTTTTACCCAGACAAGAATGGCCCAAAGAGCCGAAGTGTCTCCCCAAGTGTTCTTTATTAATTTGAGGCAGCAGACCTGGGTTTAATGCTGCAAAGAGTAACCACAGATTATTATTACCCCTGGGGACCAGACAGCCCTGGGGTTAAATCCTGATGTTTCCTCATGCCAGCTGTGTGTCAGCAGCCAGACTCCTCACCCAGGGAGCCTGATTCATCATCTGGGGAACAAGGACCACAGCCTGCCTGTCAGGGTCCTTGTGTACATGAATGCTGAATGTGAGCCCTTTAAGGACATACAGGTGCTCGCAAACAGATCCTCCCTCCTTGCACTCTGTTCATAAGGAATACATTATTCTGAAAGTTCTTGGGGAATAATTAGTAGTTTGTGAGGCTGTGATTTTCTTTTTCTTTAATTTTTTTAAAGTTTTATTTACTTATTTAGAGAGAGACAGCATGAACAGGGAAGAGGCAGGGAGAGGGAGAGAGAGAACCCCAAGCAGTCTCCGTGCCACCAGCGTGGAGTCCAATGTGGGGCTCAAACTCATGAGTCGTGAGATCACGACCTGAGTCAAAATCAAGAGTTCGACGCCCAACTGACTGAGCCACCCCCGGAACCCCGAGGCTGTGTGTTTTTAAAAACTGTGTTATATACACTTAACATAAACCATTTCGACCATTTTAAACATACAATTAAGCGGCATTAAGCACATTCATACTGCTGTGCAACCATTACCATGATCCATTTCCAGAATTTCTCCATCCTCTCAAACTAAAACTCTATCCCCCATTTAACACCAGCTCCCTATTCTCCTCCCTTAGCCCCTGGCAACCACCATTCCACTTTCTATCCGTATGAATCTACCTATTCTAGGTACTGCATATAATGAAACCACACAGTATTTTGTGTCTGGCTTATTTTACTCAACATAATGTCCTCAAGGTTCATCCATGTTGTAGCAGGTGTCAGAATTTCTTCCTTTTTTTTTTTTTTAATGTTTATTTATATCTGAGAGAAACAGAGAGAGAGAGAGAGACAGAGAGACAGAGAGACAGAGAGAAAGTGGCAGAGGGACAGAGAGAGAGGGAGACAGAATCTGAAGCGGGCTCCAGGCTCCAAAATGTCAGCCCAGAGCCCGATGCAGGGCTCGAACTCATGAGCCGTGAGATCAGGACCTGAACCAGTCGGATGCTTAACTGACCGAGCCACCCAGGTGTCTCTTCCTTTTCTTTTTTTTTAATGTTTATTTTTGAGAGACAGAGCACATGCGTGTGCAAGTGCACGAGCAGGGGAGGGGCAGAGAGAGAGGGGGACAGAGGATCTGACGCAGGCTCTGGGCTGACAGCAGAGAGCCCAACGTGAGGCTTAAACTCACGAACTGTGAGATCATGACCTGAGCCATAGTTGGACGCTTAACCGACTGAGCCATCCAGGCACCCCAGAATTTCCCTCCTTTTTAAAGCTGAAGAACATTCCATTGCAAGGCTGTGTTTTAAACTTAGCAAAACTCCTCAGACTATCCAAGGCCCCCCACAAGCCAGAGCTGGGTTGTCCAACAGAACTTTCTGCAACCATGGAAATGTTCTCTATCTGCATAGACCTTTTACAGTCACCACTAAGCCCTAGGTTGAGTTCCAAGATTGAGCACTTGCAACAAGGCTCTGGAGACTAAAGAATTGAACTTTTAATTTAATTTCATTCTTATTAATTTAAATAGCCTCACATGACTACTGCCATCATAGTGAACAGTGCAGGGCTGGACTAGAACATCCATCCTCCTCGTTTAGCCGTACCCAGGTTTATTTCCCTTTCTTTATCACCCTGGCAATGGCAACTATAGTCTAAGACTGCTATTTGAAAGGACAGAAGATCGGAGGCTTGGGAGCTGTTTTGCTTCTGGTCTTAGTGTGTCCAGTTTCATAGGCCACAAGCCGCTCCTATCCAGAGAACCGTCACCCTTGGCACCCACAGGCCACGTTCCAGACACTCTGTGGGGACCCCCAGACCCAGGCTGTCTGCAGCAGCAGGACCAGAGACATGCCAGGCTAAGTCCCACTGTGGACCGCTCTCCTTGGAAACTAGAAAATCCATGCCCCTCCCCCCCAGATAATAAAAGGAAGTGGTGCTCGGGGTGAGGAGGACTGGAAACCAAGGAGGAAAGTGAGTCAGTCTGAGGGGTAGGGAGGGAGAGGGAGCCACGTCAAGTGGCTACACTGCAGGCCTCCGAGGGGGATGAGAGAACCCTCCATCAGCAGTTTTCAAGACATCAGCTTGTGGTAGAGAGAAAGGAGACGTGCTGTCCAAGGAAAACAGCATGGAAGCTGGCATGGAGGGCCACACGTGGTTTGTGTTAGTGGCAGACTGGACTTGGAGGGCTTTCCTCCCTCAGTATCACCAAGCCTCACAACCCGGAAGAGCCAGGGCGGCCCATGGGGACCGTCATGTGCAGTCGCTGGCTGGATAGAGGTCGCGTGGTCCTCAGAGCAGGACACAGCATACCTGGACCTGTGTGACACGGCTCGCTGTCCTTGCGGCTTCTGTCCCCTCGAGGAGCTGGCCTAAAGGTTAGCCTGCTCCGGCGTCCCGGTGGACATGCCACGTGGGGCCCGCCTTGCGTCCCACCGATCCATCTCTCTCTCCTGACTGCCCCTCAGTCCACTGCCTCAGTCTGACCTCCTCACTGGTCTGCCTGCCCGTTGGCCTGCCCCACCACCTCCCCACTGGTGTGTGCCAGCAACTGTGCAAAGAGGGAACGGATGAACGAATGAACGAACAAATGAGTAAAAGAAAGTGGCTATCTGGTTTGGCCAGCCATTGTCCAGGAGAGGGGAAGTTACATTACAATGTTCCAGGTGGAGCAACAGGACCCGGGCTGGGATGCAGAGGCAACTGACCAACACAGTCTCGCTTCCTTCTAGTTTAGAAAGAAAGACTTGCTAACTGTGTGGAAAAGAGCAACGATGGTATTGTCTTCTTAGCGACACACAACTGAGGTGGCAAGAGCTCTTCAGACGGAAGGGAAGGAGGAGTGTATGAAGCGCGTACAACACGTGGGAGGTGTGCTGCGACCTCAGAAGAGAACGTCTGTGGAAAGGAGTGTGCCCGAGCATTTGGATAAATATGCGTGGCGGGCTCCTCAGCCGGCTGTGGGCTAGGATCTCACCGGGAAGCCCCCCCGGGTGGGCAAGGCCCGCCTGGGGAGTGAGAGCTCTTCGGTTCTGCCACCCCTGTACTTGCCCCCAGAAGAGACGAGAAAAACACTCCCTTCCCTTTGGCCCCTGGGGTGGAGCGTGGGGGCTCCTGGGCAGACAGTCCCCAAAGCTCAGAAGTGCACGGGGGGCAGTTAGACTCTCAGCAGGGGGACAGCCCAGTCCTGTCTCAATCACAGTGGGAAACAAATGACTTTGCTGTGTGACTTGGGATGGCCTCTCCCATCTCTGGATCTCAGTTGCCTTCTCTGGCGAGAAACAAAGGCGCGGATCGACATGCTGCCTCCAGGTTGCCTCCAGCTCTGAGATGTGCGGCGTCCAGGGCGCAGCATCCTGCGAGAGCCCCTGTGCCTAGGAACAGCCCTCTCTGGGTCCTCAGAGATGGAGCGTTCTTGCACGTGGGACACAAGTGAGCTCCCTGCTGGGCAGAGTGACCCAGCTGGCTCTGTGTTCCCCACCATTGTAATTCTGCAGGGCGCCCTAAAAGTCCTGCTTCCTCACGCCTTTACACCTTTGCACACGCGGTTTCCTCTTTGCGGAAAGCCCTCTCCCCGTCCTGCGGGCAGGTCAACTCCTTACTCCTTATCAAGGCCCTGCTCAGATGTTTGTTCCTCCAGGAAGCAAGCTCTGCCTGGGCTCCCTGGCTGGGACAGAGGTCCCTCTCTGCACACCTGGGGTCTGGCTCAGCACGTGTTTAACCGTGCCTTCTGTGAGGGAAGCCCTGGCTCCAGGGATGACCATGACCCCAGCCCAGGGGATAGAATGAACCAGTGGGAAAACTCAGAGGGCAAAGGTCGCACGGTGCAGTGTAAAGCGGACCCCCTCATGCATCTGAGGCCCGTTTGTGAAGGGCTTGTGGTCTGCTCGGAGTAGCCCTGAGGATAGGCCCCGCCCACATCTAGAAGGAGTGCCAAATGGGTCTTTGAAGGCCAGCTACAGGCAGAACTCTGAGGCAAAGCTAACTCTGAAGAGACATGGGTGAAGGCAATTCTGGGCCTCAGGGAGGCCGGGGGGCTCCGTGGTTAGGAGCCCAGGTTTCAGACTCAGTGTGCCACAGCCTGAATCTTAGCCATGCTTTTTCTGGGCACATGACTCTGCCTCTCTGAGCTTCAGTTTCCCCATCTGTGACATGGGCACAATACCGACTTCGGGCCTGCAAATCAGGACTAAACGAGGCGGCGTAGAAAATGGGCACCTGGCCCATTTCAGTACGTGATTGCTGACACTGTTACTGTGCCACTCAACCAAAATGCATTTTCTCTGGGCACTGCCCTCAACGCTGTGGGCATCTTGCTCAGAGGCCAGCTCCCTCCGTCACACTCTGATGGACTCTCCAACGTGGGCCTAGGCTAGGGCAGAAAGGGAGGTTCAGAGAGGCTGAGTGGCCTGCCCAAGGCCACACAGCTGGGAAGACAGAGGACTAGGACCTGACACCGGGTCTGCCCATTCCAAGCCCAGGGCTCTGTTACCCGCACCCTCATGTCAACGAGACTTGTGGCCAGATGTCAGCTAGTAGTGGCAGGCATGACGATCAGGGTCCGGCTCCTCTAAGCGTGAGAGGGTTAGGAAATCACATTGGAAGGTGAATTGTCATAAACAGGACCTTCTCGCTGGTGACTGTGAGTCTCTCTTCCCACAAAGGAACCTGAGTCATGCTCCTTCTTTCTATTCCAGGCAGCCTCTCTGGAGAGGATTTCCTCTGCCTGAATGTCTCACCCCGACCAGAAGGAACATTTACTGGTTTTTGTCATCTACAGGCTATTTCTCCCTTTCTGGAAGCAGCTGTCTGATTTCTTCTGGGGACTATTTCTACTCCTCGATTAGTCAACACTCATTCTCCTCCAGTCCCTAGGCTGGCCCGGACTGACCCAGCCATCGACCCAAGATGAACCAATGAGACTTTTGCTTAAATTGTTGGGGGCATCCTTCTTTTTCCTGAAGCCACTGAGCTGACCTGTTGAATACAGCTTGGAGGTGCGGCCACCACTGTATCACACACCACCCTGCTTGGGCATGAAGAAAGCTAAGAAGTGGAGAAAGGCAGGTCCTCGTGGCCATTTTTGCTCCTGGATCCAGCCACACCTGCAGCCTAGTACCCTTAGACATCTCAGTTACATTTGGCCGATCAATGCTCTTTTTGAATAATCCATTTTGACTAGGTTTCTGTCATCTGCAACTAAAACAGTTCTGACTAAAACGAGATCTCACAGCCAGTAAGTGGCAGTATTTGGATCAAGGCCCAGGATCTTAACCACTCTATTAAACTGGCATCGTCGCCTCCTCTGATCTTCATGCCAGTTCCTAGCAGCAGCCCACGCCCATCAATAATCCCAACAGCTGACATTTGCTCAGGGCTTGACAGCCCAGAGACTGCTCGCACACATCATCACTCTTTTTAAAAAAGCAATTGAGAGATACTTCATGTACCATAAAATTCGCCCCTTTAAAGTGTACCATTCAGTGGTGTTTAGTACATTCACAAGGCCACACAACCAGGGCCATCATCTAATTCCAGAACATTTCCATCACCCCCCAAAAGATACCCAGTACCCAATAACAGCCTCTCCCCTTTTGCCCCTCCCTCCAGCTCCTGGCAACCACTAATCTGCTTTCTGTCTCTACGGATCTGCCTCTTCTGGACACACATCATCACTTTTAACTCCATATAAACTTTGTGAAATAGCCACTAGAGACAGGGGCACTAGACGGCACAGTGGCAAAGAGTGCGGTATCTGGTGTCACCCGCCCAGTTTCAAATCTAAGTTCGGACATTCACTAGCTGTGTGACCTTGTGCAAATGACTTAACCTCTCTGAGCCTAGAATTCTTCATCTATGTAATTTAATAAACTTAATATGAGGATTAAGTGAGTCATTCTATCTGGATGCTTAGCAGTCCGTGCTCCAGAAATGCCAGCTGTTTCTTTTGTCATTACCTTATTACTGGTGAGGACAATCAGGCACAAAGGGGTTAAGAGGCGTGCCCAAGGCCTCATAGCACAGGTGGCTGGGCCCCAAGTCTCCTGACCGAGTCCTCTGCTTTTTCCATTACGCCACATTGGCCTAGCTGTTTCTCCACGAAAGCTTGGCCCTCTCCATACTCTTTTGTGCCAAGTTACTTTTGACAAAGCCAAGGCTACTCGCCAGACAGGAGGAAGGGGAGGGTGGGATCATGAAATCACCTCACTTTAGGGTGTCACGGCCCCACACGGGCCGGCCTCCTTGCCTGCTCCTCGGGAACAGCTGACTTTGGCTGGTGGGATCCCGCCCTGCCCTCTTCCAGCTTCCTCCTCTGGGTTTTGGGGGGTGGCTGTTTCTAGGACAGCAGGACCCTCTGGAATTCTATGACTTTCCCACTCCAGCCACCCATCTGGGCCTCTTTAAGGCTGGCTGAAGCACTGCCTTTGGACTAACAGGGAGGGGAGTCTGAGGCAGCTATTTATGCTATACCAAACCCCCAATTATTGCCAATTACGCTGAGTGGGGAAGAAAACCTCACTTTTAAGTTCTGGTAGAAACAAGAAAGTTGAGTCAGAATAGGAGAGTGGAGGGAGTACAGGCTTTGGGCCAGGGACACTCGTGATCACGCTCTGGCTCAGGCATTCCCAAATGATGTCACCTCGGGCAAGTCCCTTCTGAACTGAGGGACAGCTAATGGCAGCTAATGTGCTTATTGAGCAAGGTGCAGCTCGATTAACCGTCACCACGAATGCATGAGGAAAGTTCTTTCATTCTTTAACATGCAGATGGGGAGACTGAGTCTCAGAAGCATACAGAGGTGACACCAAGCTGAGACCTGAAACACGAAGCTGAGACTTGAACCCAGTCTCTCTAACCCCAGAGGTCAAGGTCTAAAGCCGTGGGTATGCCGCCCTGCTGGCTGCAAAACAGCAGCCATGGACATTTCCATATGCCCTTCTCCTCACTCCCGTCTTCATCCAACCTCCTCTTCTAGATGATGCCGGAGCAAACACCCCAACCTCTCTGGCCAAGCTGACAGGCGCGGAGGTACACTTAGGACCCTTGGGACAATCAGATTCTCTCTCTCCTGGAGACTGGACTCAGCACCTAGAAACTCCAGAGGGTTGACAACAGGGAAAAGTGAGGGACTGAGGTGCTGTCTGGGGGATGTGGGCCAATGGGCTAGGGGAGGAAGCCGGTCCAGAGAAGCTAGCAGTTAAACAAAATAGGCTTGATGGGAGACCCTGTGGCCACAATGACAGACGGCTGGGGAGCTGCTGGTCCTCTGAGGGTCATTCAGGTGCTGGTTCTGGGGCCCTGTGGGGCCAGCTTCATTTCCTGCTCTGGGGCTCCATGGGACACACCTGCCTCCTCCCATAAATCTACCCCACTCCTCTCTTCCTGCCTAAGCTGCCCAGTGGCCACTTTGCTCTGTGGATTCCCATAATCCCCGGGACAGCAATCCTGAGTGTCGCCGTTCTCTGTCCCCTCTTATCCTTCATCCTTCTTGGAGGTGTCAGGCAGGCAAGAGGCCTCTGAAAGCAAAATACAGGTGGTCGTCCCTACACAGACCCTCTGTGCGTGAAAAGTCAGTCTAGCAACTTCAATCTCTGAACTGAAGATCTGCTATAATAGATCTGCCTAAGTCACCCCTGCACCTGGCAAAGAGGTGTGGATCTTGGTCCTTCTCAGACAGGACGATGCCTCCAGCTCATCACGTTCAAAGGGGTTGGGCATCATCTTCCCTTCCTTTCCCCCACGGTTCAGCCCTTTCCTGGCCCCCATGCTGCTCCTGCCAAGTCTGTTTTAGCTAGAGTCTCAGCATCCTTACCATATGGTCTCTTTGTGCACTTCTAGGTCTGCTGTCGACTAGAAGAAAAATATAATTTACATATGGTACTGTTTAATTTTGTTGCATTTTGTCGACACAGAACACCACTAATGAGGTCATTGCATTTTAATAATTAGGTAACAGGAGTCTCAGTTGGTTGACATTACACAACGACTCTTGGCAGTTTGTTATGTAGGCGTTTGAGATTGTTTTAGTGATACTGGGGAAACCTGCGAGAAGCACATTATCATCTCCTCTTCCTTTAAAATAATGAAATACAGGTTCTGAAAATTCTTTATTCAACATTTTTAGGAATGGATCAGGTCCATACAACCAAGATGTCAGTGGTTAATATCACCCAAGCTTCTAAAAGAACATGTGGGGTCAAGAGATAGGATGGCGTGCAGGACACTGTGTTTGCCGGGACTTCTGGGAAGTGACCTTTCACTCTTTCCTGCTGAGTATAATCCCAGAGCGTTTTGTAACCACGTGGGATCTGAGGATAAAGCCAACACCACTGAAAGTAGGTATGCAGGATGAGAGGAAGGAGCTGGGTGAGGTGGTACCATGAAAACCCTGGATCAATCTGTGCCTGAAACCAGGAAGGTTTTTTTCTCCTGGGATATTCAAACGTATGCTCCACAGATTTGCATGTCATTCTTGTATAGGGACCATGTTAATTTCTGTATCATTCTGACTTCAGTAGCTGTGCTGCTCAAGGGAGCACAATGGACATCATTTTTAAGTCTAGGAAATAAAAAAAAAAAAAAAACCACTCTGTGTCCACTGTGGGGTGAGCATCTAGACCCTGAAGTCAAAATGGAAAGTTAGTCCAATTAAACTTTCCCGACCCTGCAGCCCATTGGAGACTCCAAATCCTTACCTGGAGGTCAAAGAACTTGCTGTAGCGCCGGTAAATGGCCTCTGTGGAGCCACTGGACCACGTGACCCGGATGATATAGACCTATAGAGAGGGACAGAGGAGACAGGCATTAACACCAAGGGATCTCTTCCAACATCCAGATGGCGAACAGACACGTGAAAAGATGCTCAGTGTCACTCCTCATCAGGGAAAATACAAATCAAAACCACAATGAGATACCACCTCACCCTTGTCAGAATGGCTAAAATGAACAACTCAGGTAACAAGAGATGTTGACCAGGATGTGGAGAAAGAGGAAGCCTTTTGCACTGCTGGTGGGAAGGCAAACTGGTGCAGCCACTCTGGAAAACAGTATGGAGGTTCCTCAAAAAATTAAAAATGGAACTACCCTATGACCCAGCAATTGCACTACTAGGCATTTATCCAAAGGATACAGGAGTGCTGATTCAAAGGGGCACATGCACTTCAATGTTTATAGCAATGCTATTGACAATACAAAGTACGGAAAGAGCCCAAATGTCCATCGGCGGATGAATGGATGAAGAAGATGTGGTATATATATACAATGGAGTATTACTCGGCAATCGAAGAGAATGAAATCTTGCCATTTGCAACTACATGGATGGAACTAGAGGGTATTATGCTAAGTGAAATCAGTCAGAAAAAGACAAATACCATATGATTTCACTCATATGTGGAATTTAAGACACAAAACAGATGAACATAAGGGAAGGGAAGGAAAAATAATATAAAAACAGGGGTGCCTGGGTGGCTCAGTTGGTTGAGGGTCTGACTTTGGCTTAGGTCATGATCTCATGGTCTGTGGGTTCCAGCCCCGTGTCAGGCTCTGTGCTGACAGCTCGGAGCCTGGAGCCTGCTTCAGATTCTGTGTCTCCCCCTCTCTCTGCCCCTCCCCTGCTCATGCTCTATCTCTGTCTCTCAAAAATAAATAAATATTAAAAAAATTAAATAATATAAAAACAGGGAGGGAGACAAACCATAAGAGGCTCTTAAATACAGAGAACAAACTCAGGACTGCTGACAGGGTGTTGGGTGGGAAGATGGGCTAAAGGGACGAGGGGCATTAAGGAGGACACTTGTTGGGACGAGCACTGGGTGTGATATGTGAGTGATGAATCACTACATTCTATTCCTGCAGTCATTATTACACTACATGTTAACTAACTTGGATTTAAATGAAAGGAAAGAGTTGGGGGTGGGGGCGGGGAGCTCTTCCATCTCCAGGACTCTGGAGTAAAGCACAGGGCTGTCAGAAAGACCTGGGTTTGAATCTAAGTTCTGCTGCTGACCTGCTGTGTGGCTTTGGAGAAGTTACTTGCTTTCTCTGGGCCTCAGCTTCCTCCTCAACAGTATGGGTATAATTCCCACCTGTGAGAATTATACAAAGGATTAAGTGAAATCAAGAATGGAAAACATTAACACCCTGCTCATCTCGGGAGATAGTGTTATTTTCAGCACTGCAGAGACTTCTTGCTTTCCACTCAATCCAGAGAGCCACGGGGCTGGCTATTTTTCCAGTCATTCTTAACACTTTGACTTTTGTCAGAAGTCGCAGAGACCTATGGCTCTTAGCGCTCTGGTATTTCTCATAAGCTAAGCCTCACGCCACTGCCACCAGTTAGGGGCCTGGGGCCAAGTCATTTTCTCCCTCCAGGTGTGTTTCCTCATTGGTGAATTGGTCTGACAGCATCTGTTCAGGGTGACAGTGTAAGGATCTCACGCGATCGACGATGGGGGGGGCAACCACAGGGCCATGTTTCCAATCATTGTCACAAGTCACGGCACATGCAGAAAATAATATATGATGTCAAATTTGGGCAAACTGAGGTGGCAGCTGGTCAG
Source organism: Acinonyx jubatus (assembly GCF_027475565.1). NCBI lineage: Eukaryota > Metazoa > Chordata > Mammalia > Carnivora > Felidae > Acinonyx > Acinonyx jubatus. Next base: position 174,578,858 of record NC_069380.1, on the reverse strand, counting down.
AGGCGGTACCTCGTGGCCCCGCACACCACCTGGACAATTAAAAAGGATGTATGTGAAAGCTCTTTGGAAAGGCGGAAATGCTGTATAAACACGATGGGCTCGACGGTGATGGAGGTCATGAGCTGAGGAGTGGCTGGAGGGACAACACATACGTAAATGAAAATAACCTGTTATTTTTTGCCCAGTACTGATTCCCTTTTCTTCCCACCAAAGCTTTTTTGACTTTTCTCCTGGGAACCTCCTTCCCCACCCCAGCACAGTGCCTTAGATACAGAGGTGGGTGCCATTCGTGATCCATGGTGATTGGTTGAGAAATGAGCACGTGACCTGTGCTGGGCCAATCAGAGCCAGCAAGAGTCGGCTCTTTTGCTCCAACCCTTAAAAAAGACAAGCTGTCTTTTCTTTGAAGTTGCTAGGCTGCGAGGCAGTCGATCTGGAGCTGCTGCGGGCCATCTCACTACTGCCTGCAAGGATGCCAACATCAGCAGGTTCCTGGGAACACAGTCGAACCGTTAGATCCAGTTCTGCTTGAAGCTCAATCTACTCCTGGTCTGTCAAGTTTACTGAGCTGAGAAACCTTGGGCCAACCTGCCCTCTCGAATTATTTCTGAAGCCAGTTTAAGTTGGGTTTTTGACATAGGTAATCTAGTCCTGACCGAGGCAGGATGGGAGGTAGGAGAGAGCTCTCTGAAGCCTGGAGTCATCATGGTGCACCTTGAACGATGTGGAAACTTTACAAGGAAACTTCCATTCAAAATGGAACAGGGTGGAGAAACCATGGGGGGCTGGAGCCAGGGACCAGTGTGAACACCAGGGTCTCACAGAAGACCCCATAGAAGAAATGAATAATGGAAAGGTAATTCAGGACAAGGTGGGGAAGTGCCCTTGAGTGCCAAGCTAAGTCCACCATGAATGACCTCTCCAAATCCAACATGGAATTTATTTCAAAGAAGCATGATGGATAGGAAGAAACCTGGGCTCTAGACTCACACAATTTCCTAACCTTGGGGCCACAGCCTCCTTAACTGTAAAATGGGGTTAGTAAGCCCATCTCACACATTGTTACGATGATTATAAGAGGCAAAGCTCTGAGCTCTTTGCCTGGCAGAAAGGAAAAGTTCAAGAAACTTTAGTACCCCGCACTCTGATTTCCCAGGGCCTGTCCCACCCTGTTCATAAAAACAGGCTATTTCAACATCAGAGATTTGGGCATCCGGGCCCACCCCCCTCCCTTGTTGGTGCTCCCTGGTCCTGGGAACCTCATGGAGCCAAAGAACAGGTCAAGACATCCTTTAGGAGTCACCTCGGAAAGGTGATTTTCTGACAAAAAAGAACTGTCTCCAAAGCCACCCAGATAGTTGTCAGTTTTATGAAAAAGACATCCATTCTGTTCATCAAGACTCCGGCACAGAGATTCTGAATGGCTCCCATTTGTCATTCATTCATTCATTCATTCATTCACTCTATGACATTTATTAAGTACCTCTTGTGTGCTAGGCACTCTCTGGGTGCTGGGACGTAATGAAGAGCAAGAGCGACCTAGACCTTGCCCTTGGGAAATGGAAAGATGGGCAACAGACCAGCAGACAAGCAAATACGTATGAATTATAAGTTCCAGTCAGTGCTTAGGAAGGACCCAAAGTCTGGTATGATTGTACAATAATGGGGGAGGCTGGGGTGGATGAGTGTCCCCGGAAGGGAAGGCCCACTGGGGCAAGCAGGCTTTGAACGGAGACCTGAGGGACAAGGAGCTGGCAGGGAGAAGAACTGAGAGAAGAGTATTCCAGGCAGAAAGAAAAGGATGAATAAGGATGTGGATGCCGGATGGTTCAGGACATGTCTGAGGTGCAGGAAGGCCGTCATGGCAAGCAGAGCTGGGGGAGGAAGGAGGCTGGGGCTGGGAGGCAAGCACCAGCGGCATTACGAGGGGCTTGCAGGTCACAGGGAGGAGATGGGCTTCTATTCTGTTAAGGAGTTTCAAAGGGTGGGGTGTGTGTGTGTGTGACATGATTGAACGTATGTTTCAAAAAAAGTTTTCCTATGTATCCTTCTGGCTGCTGTGTGAAAAATGGTTTGACAAGGAGCAGGGACATCACTAAGGAGGCTATTTCTGTCACTGAGAGGGACACAGCCAATCCAATGGCCCAACATCCAGATGGGTAAATTGAGGCCCAGAGAATACCATACCAAAAGTCTTGTCACTGGGGGATGCTTAAGCAAAGTCTGGATGACCATCTGTCAAGAATAATACTAATGTGGATTAAAAAGCAAGGGAAAAGGGGCGCCTGGGTAGCTCAGTCAGTTAAGCATCCGACTTCAGCTCAGGCCATGATCTCACGGTCCGTGAGTTCGAGCCCCGCGTCAGGCTCTGTGTTGTCAGCTCAGAGCCTGGAGCCCGCTTCAGATTCTGGGTCTCCCTTTCTCTCTGTCTCTGCCCCACTCACACTCTGTCTCTCAAAAATGAATAAATGTTAAAAAAAAAAATAAAGCGAGTATCAAAATAAAGCTCGTTGAGTGAACTAAAAAAAAAAGGGGGAAAAAAAAGGTTGACCATCAAAGTTTCATTGTTTTCTGAAAACCAGTAAGAAAAACATTCCCATAAATGGAAAAAAAATTCTGCTTACACAATTCATTTTCGATCTCTTGTTTATAGTTTTTAAAGTTCTGTACATATGGTACAAGGACTCTGCAGCAGGCCTAATTGGCTTAGTGGAACCAACCTGTGAACACAATTTAATGTCTGCATTTTTAGGCACACATCTAATTTTTAACGAGCATTGCCCCAGTGCAGGGTTTTGGTCTTGCCCAGGGTTTGGGGTGGGTGAAAGGGCATACTCACTGGCTTCTAATGACAACCCTGTTGCTGAGTGAGACTCACACTCACCAACCTCTCTGGCCGCAGTGTCCTTCTCTCTACTTTCCCTTGAGGATTCACTGTAATCACTAAGGTACATGGGGCTTTGCCCGATGCCTGGCACACAGGACATGTGCAAACAGTCTTTCCTGCATAGCAGCTGTCCGACACATTACTGCTTCTCTGGTTCTCCTCTACTCCTCTTGGTAACAGCACCTGATTTCCCTTGGAAGATCACTCCTCTGCCGCCATCGGGTCTTTGTGACAGGGAATGGGTGGGTGTCCCAAACTACTGTCTACCCCTGGCCTCCACAATGCTTCAGGGATGGGCACATGACCCAAGCCAGGCCAATGAGACTCAATTCTGGGACTTTTGATGGCACGATCCGGGAACAGCCCTTCTTCCCTACTGTGACAGCTAGCTGGGAGAACCATGTGGGAAGCACCTGCCACACAGAAGCAAGCAGCCAAGAGGGACAGAGAGGGCCTGAGTCCTGCAACATCATTTGAACTCCTGGATCCAGCGTCCCGGTCATTTCATGGACACAAGCCAAAACCTTCCCTTTCTTGTGTAAGCCAGTTTTAGTTTGTATTACTTGCAACCAAAGCAATCCTAACATAGCTGACCTCGACTTTTAGATTTTTTTTTTTTAAGTTTATTCATTTTTGAGACAGAGACAGAGCATGAACGGGGGAGGGTCAGAGAGAGAGGGAGACATAGAATCTGAAACAGGCTCCAGGCTCTGAGCGGTCAGTACAGAGCCCGGCGCGGGGCTTGAACTCACGGACCGCGAGATCATGACCTGAGCCGAAGTCGGACGCTTAACCGACTGAGCCACCCAGGCGCCCCAACGACTTTTAGATTATATCCCAAATCCAGTTAACGCTCCGTGGCCTGCCGTTGAAGGAATTAAAAGCCGACTTCTTCATGGCAGCATTATTCACAACAGCCAAATGAGGAACAAAATGTGTTGTATACATATAGTGGAATATCACTCAGCCTTAAAAAGGGAGGGCATTCTGACACATGCTAATAACATGAATGATCCCTGAAGACATTATGCTAAGTGAAATCAGCCAGCCACAAAAAAACGAATACTGTACGATTCCACTTATAGGAGGTCCCTACAGGAATCAAATTCATAGAAACAGAAAGTAGGGTGGGGGTCGCCAGGGGATGGGGTGGGGAAATGGTGAGTTAGTGTTCAATGGTGTTAAATGAAAATATAAGTGTTAATGAAAAAATAAAAGGTCTGGAGACGGATGGTGGTAGCAGTTGCACAACAAAGCGAATGCACCTAATGCCACTGAACGGGACACTTAAAAACGGTTGAGGGGCGCCTGGGTGGCTCAGTCGGTTAAGCGTCCGACTTCAGCTCAGGTCACGATCTCGCGGTCCGTGAGTTCGAGCCCCGTGTCGGGCTCTGGGCTGATGGCTCAGAGCCTGGAGCCTGCTTCCCATTCTGTGTCTCCCTCTCTCTCTGCCCCGCCCCGTTCATGCTCTCTGTCTCAAAAATAAATAAACGTTAAAAAAAGAAAAATTTAAAAAAATTAAAAAAAAGCAAAAAGAAACAAAAAAAACGGTTGAAATGGTAAAATGTTATGTCATATATATTTTATCACAATTAAAAAATAATTAAAAAAGGTTTTTTTAGTGTTTATTTACCCTTGAGAGAGAGAGAGAGAGAGAGAGAGAGAGAGAATGAGTGGGGCAGGGACAGAGAGAGAGGGAGACACAGAATCTGAAACAGCCTCTAGGTCTGAGCTGTCAGCACAGAGCCCGATGCAGGGCTCGAACCCACAAGCCGTGAGATTGTGACCTGAGCCGAAGTCAAGACACTTGACCGACTGAGCCACCCAGGTGCCCCTAAAAAAATAATTTTTAACAAAAGCAGATTTATATAGTCCATGTCACGTTCCTCTGGAAATGACACTGAAATGTTCTCCCTTGTACAGTCTTCAAAACATGTGCTGCATATCCAAGAAAGGATTTGTATCCAGAGCATGTTTTTTTTTTTTTTTTTAAAAACTCTCAAAACTCAAGAGTAAGGAAACAACCAACGTGATCACAAGATGGACACAAGATTTAAACAGACCCTTCACCACAGAGAATATACGGATGCAAAGACATACATGAGAAGATGCCTGACATCATTAACCATCAGAGAAAGGCACGCCGAAACCATGATGAGATTTCACCACGTACCTATCAGAATGGCTAGAATAAAAATTGCTGACAAGAACAAACAAAAAATTACTGAAAACAAACGCTGACAAAAGTGTGTGGTCACCAGAACTCTCACACACTGGTGGGAAAGCAAGATGGCACAGCCACTCTGGATGGAAAACGGAACCACCGGGTGAAAGGCTGTTGATCAGGGTAGTCAGACGGTGAAAGGATCACCCCACGGATTACTCTCCCAGCAAGGGGACAAATGTACCATTTCAATGGAGATCTGGCAGTCAAACTGGAGCCAGGTGACCAAACCCAGCATTACCAATAGAGGCAAGCAGGCACCGCGCGGCCCCCGAGGTGATGCAATGTGGAATCAAGAAAATCTTCTGTCAAGTACTGTCGCCCAAATGTTGAACCTGAATCTCAAGCCTCTTGACCTAACTTCCAATTTACAGAAAACAAAAGAGGATGGGGAACAAGCTAAATGACACCATGAGGAAACAGTCAGACAAATTCAGAATGTGGGCTATTCTAGAAGTCTGCTAACAGGGCATCGTTCAAATGCTACTTCTTCCGGAAAGCCCTCTCAGACTGCTCCTTCCCCACCAATACTGGGTTGGGTCTCCCTGCTACATGTCTCCTTTGGTACCTGTTTCCCCATCACCGTTTCCTCATGTCAATTAAGCTTTACTGCAATTGCTAGGTGTCTGCTTTCCCTCTAGGTTCTAAGTTTCTTGACAGAAGAGACAATGCCTGTCTTGTTCCCCGGGTGCTGTATGCCCAGCTCTGAGCACAGTGGAACATCTATGCTTCATGAAAAAATGAGAAAGAGACGGAGATGCCAGGTGGTCAAGCTCTCACAGGTGGCAATGCCTGCCCGAGGCAGGCCTGAGGTCTGTGGGAAGGGAGCCTGGTCCAGCCGTGTCTCTCAGATGGTCCCTCAGGCTTGCCTATCCTCTGTGCTCCGTGCCCTGCTTCACAACCCCTCCCACCGACCCGTCTGCCTGGAGCAGAGAGTCTCCCCCAGCAGCCGGAACTCCTTTCCTCTGGGAATGAGGAAGCAGAGACCACACTGGTGTCTGAGGGCCCCCAAGGGTTTCCTCCCGCTCCCTCACAGGAGGCCTTAAACTGGAATTAGCCACCATGGAACCCCCTTCTTATTCAACCTCAGCAGTCAGGCCTGCGTGATTCACAAAGCCCAGACTCCCCAGGTCCGGGTTCCCACCAGGCCCAGAAGTGCTGGGTTTCTTCACTTCCTCTAAGTCAGTACAGAGATGGGACTGGTGGAGGGGAGGGCTGTGGGGGCAGAGTATACCATGACCAGGGTGCTTGGGGTAGAGTTGGGTACATGGCTGGGCCGTGATGTCTCTCAAATTCCCCAGAGCCCGCAGGCTAGGATAACACGTCTCACATTTTCCTAGCCAGCAACGGAGGCACACAAGTGCAGTGACCTGCCTGAGGTCACGAGCTCTGCAGTTCGAAATGAGGACTCTGATCCAGGTTGCCTCTAACCCCGATGGCCTTGCTGCACCAGGGAATCAGGCCTCCACCCCGGCAGCTGGACTGCAGCTGGACTGTGGGCCTACAGGAAGATGCATGCTGGTTCTTCTGTTTTTGAGAGCCCACCAGGAGGCTGTGGGATTCAGGAGTTAAGATGGCCCTGATTCACCTCTGCTTTCAACTACTCAACTAGCTGCGTGGTCTTGGGAAAGTGGTTTAAACTCTCTGTGACTCAGCTTCCTCTCTGGAAGAAATGAGGATCACAATAGTTGCAACCTCAGAGTTGGGGTGATGATGACACGAGAACGTGCACACAGAGTGCCTAGCATGGTGCCTGCACGCGGTAAATGGTCGGTGTAGAGAAGGTACCATTGCCCTCAGCACGGTGAGCTAATAAGCCCAGGGACACAAAGCTGAGGGAGACCTGGTCTCTGCTCACTGCCTCTACAGATACGCCTCCCACAACCCGCCCACCTGCCCCCATCTCTCCACCCCCTCCAGGACCCTGCCTCTTCTACTGTCTTCTCCAGGCCCCATGAGGGTCAGAAGGACTGGCCCCTGCGTGGCCTGGGAACACAGGCCCAGCTCACCTGAGCCAGGGCACACAGTTTCTAGCTGTCAGATGAGTCAGGGCCCTGTCCCCTCCCTGTGAATGTCTGTGGGGAAGGCCCCTGCCACCGCCTACCCCCACCCTGAGCCTCAGCCTCAGTGGAGGGGAGTTCTGTGTCTGGCCCAAATGCAGGGTCACCACATACCTGTGAGCCTGCCTGGTGCCAGGCTTTACCCACCCTGGCCTTTCCTCCTCTACCAAGCGGTGAAGACTGTCCCAGGAGTCCTAGGTCAGTCTAACCTTGCCAGGAGGTACCTCACAAAGGATGAAGAACCCCATCTGCTCATGGATGGTGTTGGGTGGGGCCTTGGCCACAGGGACCCCTGTATTCTTAGGACTACTCTGTTCTGAGGCTTCTAGAAGCTACTTTTCTCAACTTAGACTGCTCTCAGAAGACAGAAAAAAAAAAGCCCTCTGGTAGATGCTGAGAGTCCTTCTTGGACCCCCCATGTGAGAAGCACCACCTGTCCTGCCGGTCTCATGGCCACAACTGGCCACAACTGATCCAGAGCGGGCCAATCAGCTTCTCTCTCTCAGGTATCTAGAATCAGACCACATGTCAGCTCCAGCCAGGGGGTTGGCTGCAGCCTGAGCACCTCCACACTTCATGAGGGCACTCAGTGTGCAGAAAGGGACAAATGAAGGAAAGGCACAGAAAGGAGAGAGAGGGAGAGCCCTGCTTGGCTCCCGCCAGTGCTTCAGTTCCTGCTTCCAGGGCCTGCCTGCCCACCCATGGCTTCTATGACGCACGACAGGGGCCTGGGCCTTCCAGTTAATTCCCCTTTTGGCGAGAAGAGAGTTTTTATGCAACGAAAAGAATTCTACGATGTACAGAAGAAAGTTCAGGCACTATCTTAGGTAAAAAGAACAGGCTAAAAAAATGTAATCTCCATCTTGAAAAAGTTATACGTACTGTATATAAACGTATGTGTGTGTATGCATATACATCATTTGTGGTAGTTATGTTCTATAAAGTCTTTTGTGAACACTGATTTAGCAAATACTGAACCACTGCTCCTGGGGAACTACAAGATTAGGATCCTGCAAGACTCTGGTTCCAACGTTTTCATTAACCAGTCAGTATATAGCCTGGCTGTTTCTGTGTAAAGACACCTTATTTAATGTATATTATAAATTCATTAATACTGAACTCTGGGCCAGTGATACTATATCTCATGCCTAAATGAAGCTTATCTAACACGTGTATTTTCTCTGCTATGACACATCACAGCCTTTCTCAGCTTAGGAACGCTAGACGGCACTTTAGCACTATGTTTGGGGTCATTTTAAAATGTGAAATAACCGGGCGCCTGGGTGGCCCAGTCGGTTAAATGTCTGACTTCAGCTCAGGTCATGATCTCACAGCTTGTGGGTTCGAGTCCTGCGTCAGGCTCTGCGGTGACAGCTCGGAGCCTGGAGCCTACTTCAGATTCTGGGTCTCCCTCGCTGTCTGCCCCTCCCCCGCTTGCACTCTCTTTCTCTCTCTCAAAAATAAACATTAAAAAAAAAAAAAGGTGAAATAATCAACAAATGTACAAAAAAAATGGCACTAAAGAGATTACGAAAAAGACACTTGTTTAGCGTATAAGAGCTGAAACCAGAGGGCAGAATGTCGTCCTGTCTAACCTCAGCTGGGAACACGCACACTGTGTGTTTTTGCTGCTGTGCACATGCCCATCGTCTGCAAGCGACCACAAAACTGTGGTACGTTTTGATGCTGGATTACGAATCAATTTTACCAAGTAGGCAAATTCCCAAATATGGAATTTACAAATACTGCAGATTGACTGTAGGGCATATAAATGTGTGTGTGTTATGTGGATAAGCCAGTGAGATACATATAATATATCACATATATGGTTTGCTTGGGTTGGCAGGAATATGTAGGACTTTTTTTTATTCTGTTCTTGAAGTTTTCTCATATTTTTCAGATTTTCTTTTATAATCAGAAAAAAGGATGCCACTATTCTAGGAAGACAGAAGGGTCTGTGGCCCACTTTCTTGCCTTGAGCCCCGGGACAGCATCTTCTCTCACTACCCTGGCTCAGTCCTGGGGCCATCCCTCTGGAATATCCTTCCACATCACAGAGCACCTACCGGGTGCTAGCATAGCCGATGGCACAGGTGAGAGTGTGGGGTGGGAGGAAGTTGGGAGTTGGCAGAGGGGGCCTTTGTCCTGACCTTACCGTGAGTTGGGTTAAGTCCTCAGCCTCTTTGAGCCTCTTTGTTCTTTGAAAAATGGGGATAAAAATCCAACCTTACGGCATTGTAAGATCAAATGGGTTTTTTGTTTTTGTTTTTGTTTTTTCTAAGCTCCAGAAATGGAACCCGTGTTGGCTGGAATCTCAGCTTATGGCTGGGACACCAGGGAGGGTATTCAATGTGTGCTCCCTAAGCCCTCTGCCCTCACCTCACCTGGCAGGTCCAGCCCTGGCCCAAGGCGGTGAGGGCTCCCAGTGCCTGGAGGGCCCCCATTAAGCATGCAGGAATTTAGACCCCATTTCCAAGAGACAACAGCCAAGGGGCCAATCTGTCCATGAATAAAGATTTAAATCAGAACAAAGCTTCAGAGGCCCCTGAAACACTCCAGGAGCAGTGGCTGGTCTGAAAACAAGCCAAGCGCCTGGGTAGCTCCCAGCAGCCTGGTTATCTGTCACCCCCATCCCCCGCAGACCCACTGGCCATGGCTGCAGCTTTTGGAAAGGCCCCAGTACTACGGCCCCAGGGCAGCATGGTATGAAGCAGCTGTCGCCCTGCCTCAGGAGTGCTCTGATCTCAGACGCTTGCTTTCATCATATGAACTCTCGAAAACATGAGAAGGTGTTTCTGCCCTGTGCATAAAATCTCTGACCCAGGGGAACATCCTCCAACATCACTTCGCTTGCATATGTATTCAGTGGGGTTTTTAGGGTTGACAAAGAACACAGCTTAAAGTCCCAGCTGATACTATTAGAAGGGGTGGGGCTGCTGCACAAGTCATGGCCAAGTGATTACATTTTGATCTGGATTGCAGTGGCCAGAACTTTGATTTGGTGGGGTGGGGAGGGTCTGGTCCAAGGGCTTTCCAAAGTGACGGTCTTTCCTAAGATCACTGTGTCTCAAGGTCCACAGGAGCTCAGGGCACACGAGAGGGTACTAGCTGATACGGGATCTCAGCACTAAGCTGCAGGGAATCCCACAGAGGGAAAATTAGTCTCTGACATTCCCCTCCCTTCAGAAGGCTGGCAATAATGGCTTTTTAACACTTTCTCCAACATTTGCTGGTCTCTTCTTAGAAAAGAGGGGACAGCTCAGGGCAGGCAACACTAGCCAGGAACAACTTGAACACACGGCTTTTTCCTTTTCCTTTTTATTTAGTTTCCTTCTATTTCTAGCAAGTGCTAGTTTTCCATTTATGGTAGACAGTGAAAGCCTCACCTTTAAAAATAATTTAAGTAAAAAAATGGAGTCAATCTGAAGAATACTGAATTAAGAATATGTAGCACAGGGGTTTGTGGATATGTCAGACACTGTGACGGGGCCAGAAGGAGGCTCGAGAATGAGGGCAGTACTGTTTCAGTGGAATCCACTGCCATTCTCACTTGGTTTGGAGTTCTGTTGTTTACAGGCCAATGAGCCCACAACATTTCTCAAGTTGGAAGCCCTCTTCTGGCTCTACAGTGCTGGTGGGCAGTCTGGAATGACCTGGGAGATGGAAAAAAAAATTATCTAAAGAGAGGGCACCAGTGGTGCAGAAGGGACTGAGGCTGTTCTGCAGAGGCTGTAAGAAAGGCACATCAGCAAGACAGAGTTCTGTGATCCATTAACAATGTCTGCCACAGGCACAGGGATTGTAGGATGTGTGCTGTATACTCAGCATCCCTAATCTGGATCAACCCCTCCATTTTACAAATGAAGATACAGATGGGCCAAGAGGTGCAGCAACCTGCCAGCTGTGGACTCTTTCACTTCCACGAGAGTGTCCAAATTTCTATACAGGATCCTCTTGCCCCGGCTCAGGCCTCCTGCACAATGACTTGTCTGGAGAACTTTAGGAGTGATTAAGCCAGTGGCCAAATTGGCCTGTAAGGAGCCCCAGGATCCTGGGGAGGTGGCTGGGTCTCTCTACCTTGGTTTCCACTAGGCAGCACCACTTTAGCTCTTGTATGTATGAAGGAGGGTGTAACCCAGCAGCCTACAGGCCCGACTGCCAGAACTTGTGCGTCCGCAAGGCAATCATCAGTGAAGGTTCTGATAGGGCCTGGCCTCTTCCACTGCCCACAGTCCTCACTGCCAACAGCAGGGGGTTCCAAGACTTCAAAATACTTGAAAATCCTGCTCTAGGCCATTCCTTATTTTTTATTTTTTAAATTAATTTATTTATTTTGAGAGAGAGAGCGAGAGAATGTGCATGTGAGCAGGGGCGGGCAGAGACAGAGGGAGAGAATCTGCACTGATAGCACAGAGCCTGATGTGAGGCTTGATCCCTCCCATGAACCGTGAGATCCTGACCTGAGCCGAAATCAAGATTTGAACGCTTAACCAAATGCGCCACTCGGGCACCCCAGACCATCCCTTATTTTACAGCTGGGGTTATGAGGCCACAGAGGGGAAGCGACTTGCCCAGGTCACATAGAGGGCAGATAGGAGGGTTGGAACCAGACTCAGAGCTCCTCTTGGGAGGTGCTGAGGACGCAGGAGCTCTGCTCCAGAATGCCATTCTTCAGATCTGAGGAGCAGCAGAGTCCCTTTCAGATGGAGGAAGGAAAAATGGTCTCTTACGCAGCTCACCGAGGGGCTACAGCTTCTGCTTAGAGTCACATAGTTTCTGCAGCGGGTGCTCAGCCAGCGATAACAGAAGCTGTCTTGTGCCGCAACCTTAACTGCAAAAGCACGTGCAGCCCTGAAATCAGGCAGCTGTGTCAGTTTCAAGATCCAGATGAACCCACTTCCTGCAGAGGAGGCTCCTGGGGATATGTCTAAGGGCGCCGAGGAGACGCAGACCCTAGTTTAAGTAAGAAACCAGCTTTAAAAGGCTAGTGCAACCCCCTCTTCCATTAAGCTCCCACACTCATTGGGTTTCTGGGTTGGCGGATCCCGGGGACAGCCTGGTAATGACTGGCCGGGCTCCAGTCTCTGGCAATATGCTGGCCTAAGGTGGGGGAGCCCAGTCTGAGGGGGGTAGGAGGCAGGCAGGGAGAGAGAGAGAGAAAAGGGTGGAGGAGACAGGGAGAGAGCAGAGGCAGTTGGATGGGCTCCGAAGGCTTAACTAATGGGAAACATGATTCTGCCGCTCCCCGTGGAGACCACGAGTTCCCTCTGGTTCCGATCTGTCGGCTCTCCCCAGCTGTCTGCCCAACATCTGGCCTATGTAGGTCAGCACTCCCAACCTCTTTTTGGAATTGCAACACCCTGCAGTTTGTCTGATTCCCAGCACCCCGGAGCAGCGACACCACCGGAAGTGCTGAAGACCGTGTATTTATCTTTTCAGAGAAAGTACGTTGAGGCTATTCCTGGGGAAATGCTGCCAAATGTCACGATGTCCTGGAGACCCAGGAGGTGATCGCAGGGTGTCACAGTGAGGCAGGACCAAGGCAAGTGGGGGCCCAAGACAAAACTATTGACCATGTTGGGAAATGTGCTGCTAAACACTGGCCCTGTGCTAAGTGCTTTATGAACAGAGTGTGCGATCCTCATGAAATGTCTGCCAGGAAGGTGGGGCCCCCCCTTAGGTCAGGGGAGTGAAACTCAGGCCCCAAGTGGTGATGTGGCATGCCTGAGGTCACGCAGCTGCGAAGGGCAGGTGACTTCAGATTGGATCCTGGCCCCTTCAGCCTCTGAGGTCCCGTCTCCTCCTAGCTTCCCAGGGCCAGGCCTCAGGTGTCCTGGCCCCAGGCCAGAACTTTCCTGTCCCCACATCGGCGTCAGGAATCACCAAGCTCAGGCTCTACAGCAAGTGACACACTGAGGGTGGCTGGCTGCCAATTTTTCTTTTTCTTTTTTTTTTCCCCCAATCTTTTCAATTAAGTGAATGCTTGGAATGGGGCCCAAATCCAAGTGCTTGTGGCGTTAGCTGCAGATAAGATGCTCTGGTTCAGGGCTGTGTTCCGACCGCTCCTCGTCCATAGGGTACGCGGTGAATGTGCAGTGGAGCTGAGGGTCTCTGACCACCCGTGGGCAGAGGAGTGCGAGGCTGGGAGGTGGGACAAAGGGGCACTCTCTCTAAAGTGAAAATCTAATTGTGTCTCTCGCCTCTGCTTCAAACACTTCGGTTCATTCATTCGCTCATGCATTCAGCCGATACGGACAGAGTGCCCACTGTGTACCAGGCTCCCTTCCAAGAGCTGGAGCTCTGGCTATGGCGGAGACAGAGGCCCCCGCCCTTCTGGAGCTTTCAGCCTCGTCAAGGAAGACAACAGCAGCACGCTGGGGGGTTTTGGGGGCTTCCTCCCAGCAAGGCTCTCCCTTGCCTCCTGGCCCGCACACGCTATGGCCTTTGGCAGGAACACCTCTCCCTTTGCCTGTCTAGTGCCTCTTTACTTCTCAGGGGTCAGCTCAGGAAGCCTTTGAAGACCCCACGTCTGGGTCTGGCCCCATTCTGTGGGTTCCCGCAGCCACTGGGACTGCCCTCTCTCAGTATACATTCCTCTGGGTGTGCCATTCTGTTTGCACGACTGTCACCCCTTCTCCCCCAGGAGCCTTGAGGGGGCAGGGGCCAAATCCCTCTGGGTGACATGAGGCCCTTGGGAGACATCTGGTGAAAGGCAGACGGACGGACAGACAAGCAGGCAGGCAGGCAAAGTGACAAAAAGCCAAGAGAGGGCCACGCAGTCATAAATCAAGGTGACCTCACTCAAGGCTCTCTGTGTCTGGACAGTGACAATGCTCTTGAAATGGCTGAATGGACAGCTCAACTAGAAACAGAACCAGCTTTGTGACAGAGGAGAATGCAGGCATGGGGCCCAACCCGGGAAGAGAAGTCCACCTCTCACCCCCAGGCTTCTCGGAACAGGCGATGGAGAAAAAGAGCACACCACAGGAGCAAATTCTCATCCCACCAGGCCAGCCTGAGGGAATTCTTTGGCGGGGATGATGGAATTGTTCCGTATCCTGTCTGTGGTGGTGGTTATGAGAACCTGCACATGCATAAAAACTCAGGATGCTATACCAAAAGAGGGAGTTTTACCGCACACAACTAAAAACTAAAAATAACAATCACACACACACACACACACACACACACACACACACACACCAATCACGTCTTAATGTCATTAAAAAAACAGGCAGGCGCTGGCCTTAGAGTACCAGGTATGAATCTCGGCTCTATAGCTGGAAGCTGTTGTGTGACTCTGCAAGTTCATGCATGGCTCCAGCCTCCATTTTCTCATCTATAAAATGGAGAGAATAGTACCTACTTTTTAGGGTTGGCTAAGGATTACAGGAGCTAATGCACGCAAGGTGCCTGGCACACTGCCCGACTCTAGGTAGCTTCCAGCACTATCACTGCTAACCCCATTATAGATGAGGCGCTGGAGGCTCAGACAGTCCGTCTCCCCTGGGGCCAACTCAAATCTTTTCGAGGTAAAGCTATGTTAAAAGGAACAGTCAGGAAGGTCATGCTGCGAAACCTAATCAACCGTCCCCTCCTTGTGTGCCTGCACACGGAGCTGCCCACCCTTGGAGCCTGTCTTTCCCTCACTGCCAGAGTCTTCTCCAGATGGCGGGCAGCAGGAACCACTTCCAGGCTGGCCAGGCTACCTCCCTTCTTCTATACAGAGCCATGGAACTGATGGAAACACTCGCTGGGCCGGGTGTGCAGCTCCAGCTTGGGCCTCTGGCTGCCAACACACGTCCTCGCACACATCTGGCCCAGAGCAGCATGGGGAACTTTCCAATGGCAAGCAGAGGTGCTGGCAGCTGGAGCCCAGGCTTGCTGAAACCAACCTGAAGGCTGGCTTTCTAGGAAAGCCTCCAGGGCAGGCACTTAGGGCTGGTGGGGATCTCTAAGGCTGCCAGGCCTCAGAGGAGCCCGGGGCCTTGCAGGAAACAGAGCTGAGAGATTTCAAGTTGGGACCTGTCCTGTGTTAACAGGGCTGACGGGACAGAACCGGGAAGCCCACGTGAGCACCCACTATGTGCAACACATCTGTATGTAGGGATAGTATGTAGGGATATCCCCACAAACAGTAGGGATAAAGCTGCCCAAGTAATGAAAAAGAATCAAAACGGGCCACATTTATTGGGCTGATCGGGGGCTATGCCAAGTACTTCGTTTACGTTATGTCGTGGGATCTGGAGACTCGGAAAGGGCAACTAGCTTACCCAAGGTCACACAGCCACCATGCGACACAGCCAAGATCTAAACCCCAGCAGCGTGACATGGTAGGAAAACCCCAGGATACGTGGTCAGGCAGGCAAGGTCAGGTGGGTCTCAGTTCTTACCTAAAGGGTCCGGCACAGTGCCTGGCACAGAGCGGGTACTCAAGAGAGACGACATCACAGGCCACAGGCTCCCTAGAAGCACTCTATAGACTCTATGGGGGCACAGAGGGGATGAGGGCTAATTTTGCAGGGAGAACTTCAGAGAGGCTTTCCAGATGAAAAACAAACAAACAAAAAACTCCCACAAAAACCAAAAAACCAACTGCTCTGGATCTCGAGGAATCAGTAGGAGTTTTCCAAAGGAGGACCAACACCTAATGACCACTTACTAAATCCCCAGCACTCTGCTGTCAGGAAACCCTATGGAGTGAAATTTACTATCCACCCATTTCACAGCAGAGAAAACCAACATTCAGAGAGGTTAGGTCACTGCCCCAAAGCCATGCAGCTGGTGAAGGAGGATGACAGAATGTGAACCCAGATTTATTTTACTTCAGAATGCCCATTCCTAACCAAGAAGACCAGGTAAAAAGGAGTCACAGGGACCATAAGCAAGTATGTTCATTTCCCCTGGCTCCCAAGAACATCAGAGCCGACCTCGAATCCTGCTTTACCACTTACCAGCCAGGTGACTTTGGGCAACAAGTCTCTGTTTTGAAATGTAAATGAGGCCACATATGCGAAGTCAAAGAGTGCCTGTGAGCAGCAGGCGCTCTCTAATGTGCAGATTACATGGGCTCATAAACCAGTGCACGGCCCCAACCACATACCTACTGTCCCCGACAGGTTCGCAAACCTGGCTGCACAGTACATTTGGGGTGTGTTTGAAAACTCCAGAGTGTGACCCCCGCCAGACCTGCCCGAAGCCTGGGTTCAAACCCTGTGACCTCCTAGCTGCATGGGCCTGGGCAAGTCCTATCTCAGCCTGCTTCTCCATTTGTAAAATGGGGGTAATAGTGGTGCCTCCCTCATGGGATGACAGTAAAGATCAGCTGATTCAACACATACAAAGCTCTAAGCACAGCACCAGGCACACGGCAGCTACTCAATAAAGAATAGTTGTTACTTCTCCCCCAATCTACAGTTAGTGGGTACAAAGGCAATGAAATGTGTGCAGGTGCCTGGCTATTCTTGATCCTGCAGAAATCAGAAGACCCCAGAAGTCTGGCACCTTCTAAAACAAGGTCACATGGACTTGGGACCTCCAAGCTGGGAGGGAGTTCAGTGGAGGAGGAGATGGGGGCCAGGGTGGCTGGAAAGATGTAGGAGAGAAGACAGAGCAAAGAATCTGGCAGCCAGCTCTCATCCTGGGTCCTCCCCAACCCGCTGGCTCATGCTGCCTCCTCGCTGGCTATTTCCTCCACCATGCAGCCTCAGCTCAGGCCTGGGCCACCTCATTTTGGATGCAGCGGCTGCTCCCTCCAGGGCCTCCTGCCCCTCTGCTCACCTCAACAGGGATATTTCTAAAACACAGCATCTGACTGCATTTCCTTCCTCCTTAGAGTCTCTCAGGGGCTCCCTCTTAATGAAAAACAGCAAAACAACCACACAGATTCACATTTAAGGAGCACTTCCTTACTACTGGCCATGCTCAGGCCAGTTAATCCTTATTCCCCTATGGGGCAGGACCTACTGTCTTCCCCATTTTATAGATGGGGTAACTGACTCTGGAAAAGCCGATGGCCTTATTTAGTTCAGGCCAACACAGTCACCAGTCTGGGTTTCTGCAAGGGCCCCCTGTCTGGCCTCCTGCCTCTAGTGGCCACTCTGGCTCTGCCTCAGTGGGGCTGTGGACAAGGACTGGACGAGGGGACACTGTGCCTGGATCCAGAGTCTAGACACCAGGATCTAGGTGTTGAATCAGGTGAACAGGAGGGCTTGGGAAGAACACTCCCAAAGTTCGGAAGGATAACTGACACAAGTCCTTATCACCCTCCAGTCCTCCAACCAAGGCCAAAGGCACTGCAGCAGAAAACTGTGGAAGCGGAGACAGTCTGAGGGTCAGAAATGTGGGGTCCCCCAGGTGACATCTCAGGGAGCCTCTGGTCCACATCTGCCAGCTGCTGGGCCAGGGGGCCCAAGAGAATGCTGGGAGCTCTTCCAGCAACGAGGTGAGGCGACACCACACAGGACAGGCAGCCCAGCCTCAAGACAGCAACAATGCCAACCACACAGACTCTGAGTTGGACAGACATGGGTTCCAATCCTGCTAAAAACACTTCCTCAAGCAAGCTACTGAGGAGCCTCAGTTTCCCCGTCTGTAAAACAGAGATGCTAATAAAAGTATTTCCTGTCTCTCAGGGTTGTTGTAATGCATATGATGGGATAATGTCTGCAACATGTCTGGTATAGTAGTGAACACCAATCCCCTTCCACGCAAGCAGAGCGAGTTCCTTAAGCCCAAATCAAATTCATATCATTAGGTTGAACCCAGTGAAACTGCCATTTGGGTAAAAAATGGACAATTTCATAGGGTTCAACCTAACAGCATCCCAGAGGGTTAGAGGATTCCTTCTGTTTCCAGATAGACTAAGAATTACAGTTACTTTTCTCTTGAGTGTTTACTATGTGTCATGTACTGGGATGACTCCTCCATTTATAAATGAAGAAGATACTGAAGTTCTAAGAGGTTAAGTAACCCACCCAAAATTGCACAACTAGAAAATGACACAGCCGGGATTTGCATCCAGGTCTGGCTGCCTCCAAAGCCTGTGCCTTAACAGCTATGACAAAAGGCTTGGTCTGGTGGCAAAAGGAGGTCGTCAGGAGGAATCTGATTGTCTCAGCTGAACAATGTCAACGGCCATCGCCCTAGAATCATGGGACCTTGGGACTGAGAGAGCCCAAGCAGTTATGGCTTCAAGGAATACACGTGGCTCCTGTCCTGAGTAAGGCCCTGGACTATGAGGGACTCAGGACCCGTGGGAGAGAAGACACGTCAATGGATGACTGGACCCAATATATGGACACTGCAATGGTGCTTGTCCATTGAGAGCCTCGGAATCAAAGCTGGGTGCCCTGGTTGGGTGACAGGCAGAAAGAGGCCAACTAATCTAGAATACTCCCTAAACAACTGCCCCCTACCCCTAAGTCTGGCCTCATCTTGTCCCACTGGGCTTGGGGACATGGAGGAGAAAACAACTAGATGAGAATGTGGAAGGACCAAGCTCTCAGACCCTGGGGACAGCCACCTAGTAGAGGTGTCATAAGGAGAGAGGGATTCTTGCACCAGATAAAGGTGGGGGGGGGTTGGCTACAGAAGTGGGTTCCAAGCTTTGTACAGACAAGGAGCCCTTTCTCCTGCAAAAACCGTAGTGATTCCTAAGGGTCAAGTTCTGTGAGTATCCTTGGCCACCCCTGTCCCCATATCCTACTGGGCGCATCTGGCAGAGAGTATTCCTCCCAGCCTCAATTTGAGCTCCTGTGTGGAATTTTCTGCCAGCTTCTCATGGTTCATACACAAGTCCATGAGACAGGAAAAGGGGGAGCAAGGGAACAGGGTCCCCTCCTTCTCCCTCTCTCCTTCCTGCCTCTGCCATACTACACTGTCCTCTCCCCTCCAGGGAAACATGCGATAACACACAAAAATATAATGCAATATAAAACAATATAATTCTTCACAACGACTAACAGCCTAGATGTACTTCCTATGAGGCTGCATTGTATCGCTGTTTCCATTCTGTAGTGGAGGAAGTAAGGCCTCGGGAGGTCAAGTCACTTGTGCAATCCAGCTGGGAACAAGCCCTGACAGCAAAGTCTGAGGTCTTAAAACTGTCCGTGTTTCCACCACCAGAAATGCTGTTTTGGGCATATTTCTTCCCCAGACTCTTTTCGGAAGTACTCAAGAAATGAAGATCACATTGTATATACGATTTGTCTTTTTCACTTGCATTATATGGTGAGCATTTCCCCATCTCGTTAAAAATTCTTTGAACAAACCATGTTTAAAGAACCCTTAATAGTCCACCGAAGGCCATCTATCATTTATCTAATCACATTTCCAACGACAAACATCTAGGCTATTTTCGACATCGCTTTAATTACCACACCGCTGAATATCCGAATATATAAATCATCCAGGAAAACTGCTTTAAATCTCAGGGGGTGCATCCCGGGCTAGTCCATTTAGAGGATGCTTCTCAACGTGCGATCATTCCAGACCACCCGAGTCATATCAGCTGCGTTGCTTGTCTGGAAAGTAATGGTGATAATGATGATGCTAAGACAATACCAACAGGTAACTACCCAGCCCTTTCACAGCCGGGTACTGCTCTAAACCCTTTATGTGAAACAACCCACAGTAGGTGCCATTCTTATTCTCATTTTACAGATGAAAAAAGTGAGGCACAGAGAAGTTAAGACGCTTACTCCAGCTCACACAGCTGGGAACCAGCAGAGCCGGGTCGAACCCATGCCATCTGGCTTCCAAACCCAAAGTTGGAAACTTCTACCCAGAAGTTTTTCATCTTTTTTTTTTTTTTTTTTGTGCTTAGGACCCCGTTGGCAACCTCACGCAACCCATGGACCACTTCTCAGAATGATCTAGCATTAATAAAATAAAGCACAAAGGATTTCAAATGAAACAGATTACACTGAATTATATATATTGAAAGGGTTTCAAAAACCAAAACGGCGAATACAGGTACCCTTTATTAACGAAATCTAGCGGTAGGATGAGTAACACTACAATTCTGAACTAGTGAATGATCTACTTACTACTAGCAGACGATAATTGAATGATCTTTGGGATCCATGCAATAACTATAAAGTGATACGACACTACCTCTGGCGACAAAGTCCCAGGTATTACTAACATTACTGAGGGCTGCTGCCTTCGTTCACAAAGAAAGGCAATGCTAAGCTATGGCCAGAGGCTAATGGAAATAAAGATGAACTTTCCCCCTTCCAAGTTCAGGACCCTCTGAATTCTACCCATGTTGAGGATTCCTCTGCCAGTTGGCTTTCCCCCTCCAGAGCAAACCTCTCTGTCCCAGTGAAGAATAGGCAGCCCAGGCCTCAGACCCCTCCCTGTCACCACAGCTCCATGCTATGCCCCATCAGGGCCCCAATGCAGTGGTGATGCATTCCCAACAGACGGTGACCTCCATGGGGACAAAGGCTGCCTGGCTATCTTAGCCTCTCTCCGGCCTGGGGCCAGGCTTGGCCAGGGCAGACAATAAACCCACATCTGTGCAAGGGACTGGCAGCCAAGGCTGGCCCGAAGCCAAAGGCTGCTGATTCACACCTTGGCTGGGGAGGAGGAAATGGTGACGCCACTGTGTGGGTTTCTAGCTGTCTTTGCCAATGCAGTGGGCAGGGGGTCCATGCAATTCTGCTTAATTAAGCAGACTAGAAAATATTATCCTTATGTGCTTTAAGGCAATGTTTCCCTTCATGTCTGGGGAGAGAGACTATACTCTCATTTGTAGTCAATGATGAGCATAGAGCTGAGTGCAATCCTGGGTAAATTATTCCACCTTTCCAAGCCTCAGTTTCCACACTTGTGAAATGGGCTAATAATAGTACCCATGTGGCCGGCATCAATGGTTTCCACCAGCTCCTTCTTCAGCAACAGTACCCTGAATCTCCTACAATGACTGTCTCTCCCACTGCTTGCAATTTAGGGGGAGTATCTATCCCAATATCTGGCCCTTGCTGGGCCAAAGGACGGCCAGGTGATCTTGGGCTTGGCCAATCAGATTCTCTCTTCCTGGAGCTGGACTCCCACAGTCCCCTCTAATATTTCCTTCCCGTCCCTCCCACCCCGACTTCATCTTCACTGCACACAGCCCTTCTGTGGACAGGTGCTTTCTTTCTCCAAGATCCTCCCACTTTTTATCTGTGTTCTGCCCCCTCCATTCTCCTGTGAAAGGCCTTTCTAACCACCCAGCCAGCAGGAGGGGCCCTGACTACCAGCTTCCTGACTACTCCAGTGACTTCCTTTTGGACACCTCTGGTGCCGACCCCTGGCCCCCAGCCCATGTATACTGGGGCCATGGCCTTCTTGAGCGTGGCGTCCATGCTTTGTATTCTTTTCTTTGTATTCTTTTGTGGTTGCTGGCCCACTCAGGAGCCCCCAGGTCCTTCTGGCCTGCACCTGCCAGGCACGCTGCATCTCCGTCACTCAAAGCTCTCCTGCTTTTCTCAAACACACTTTATGCTGGGGTTTCCATTTCTTCGCCTTCCTGTTCTCTGCCTGAAATTCCCCTCCCTTTCTCCACTTGTGGAATCCCTCCCCGGCTTTGTGATCGGCCTTGGATCACCTCTGCCATGCCGCCTCGTCCAAGTCCAACTTCCCCAGAACCCAAGTGCCTACTCCCCAAGTTCCAGATTAGCTCCGAAACACCCTGTCTACCTGTCTCTCTCAGAACGCTGACCTCCTTGAAGTCTGAATTCCTGGTTTGTTTGTCTGTATATCATCCCTGCATGTCAAAGTGCCGGGCTCCTGTAAGGATTTATATTTGTTCAGTGAATTCTCAAGAAACATGGTCGACTACAAAGTGCAAAGGTCTCTTGGTTGTTGTTTCTTTTTGAAAGTGGTGGTTCTGGTGGAACGGCCAGACAAAGTACAGGATGCCTGGTAAAACTTGAATTTCAAATAAAAAATGATTAATTCCGTAGTGTCAGTATGTCCCAAATATCGCATGTTTATCTAAAGTTCAAATTTAACAGGTCATCCTGTTAAAGTTGGTAAATCTGGCAACCCTAAGGATGCCTGAGGATGGCCTGGGATAGGCCTGCAGAGAAGCAGGCAGGAGAGCTCTGTCCACCTGCACACAATAGATGCACCAATAGTCTCTCCTCCCTTCACCACCTCAAGAGGGCCCTGCGCTTGGGCTCTGTGCCCACCTGCAAGCTTGCATCCAGGCCAGCAAGTATGGGAGGAAAACACCCCGCAGTTTGGAGAAGGGGGCGGAGGAACGATGGATGTGTGACAAAGCTTGGACCTGTGGGCTCCTGGGAGAGTCCCAGAGGAGTGAGCCACACAAGCCCCTGCCCACTGGCCCACTACGAGACACCGAGCCTCCTGACTCAATTACAGCCAGTTCCCATGTCGTGGCAGGGGGCAGCAATGCCAGCTCTAGCCAGGGTCTGGCTAACCCTGCTGACAAGGGCTCTGGGGAAGGAACCACAGGGCCCCAGTGTCTGGGCATTACCCCAGGCCAGGAAGCTCCAAGGACAACTGTCCCAGCAGTACTGTCCTCAGGCATTCTGCACAAAAGCTCACTTAATTTGCAAAGCCACCAAAGCCACCCATTCCCAGAGGAGAAGGCTCGAGGCCAACAGTGAGTGAATGGCAGATTCAGACTAGAACTCAGTCTCTGAGGGCAGAAGCCACACTCACAACCCTCCGGCCACGTGGCCTTCTTAACAAGCGGGGACTTCTCTCCTTCAGCTAGGGATGGGTGCCCATGACTCACTGCTTGTATCCACCAGGCTGAGAGGACCCTCAGCCAATGGCCCCCTTTCTTGCAGCTGCAGTGGCCCACGGCTGGCTTTCATCCCCAAGGCGAAGGAAAAAACTGAGTCACGCAAAGCAAGACTATTCCCCCTACCACAGCCCTCCCTCCAGGAAAAAAGCACTCATCATTTGCAATGAGGATAGCAGTGTCCTAGATGTTCAGTACAACGAATGGTGCGGTCCCCTGGTACTTTTCTGGCAGTGTGATAACTGTACTTCGTGCTGACCCCCATGCACCTTGGGGTGGGCTAAAAGCGAATGAATGAACACCCAGGGAGGGGGGTGCAGGGCATCCCTCTAATCTGGATGAACTTTCTTGTGCCCAGTGACCTCGGTGCAGACCATAGAACTCAGGCCTGCAATTCTTTCCAACCCTCCTTAGCTGCAGGCGATATGGGAGGAGGGCCTGGACCCGCAGAGCAAACAGCATTTTAACTAGAAAAGTGTCTGCTCAGGCCTTCCCTCGAGGTATTTTAAACTCATTTCTTTCCATGTCTTGGGCTCTCACACTGGAAAGCCACATCCAGAGACCTCCCTCTGCAGCAGGAGTGCGGGAAGAGTCTCGGAGGCCAGCGCCTACCTTGGGAGGGCAGGCTCTCTGAGGAGCCGGGAGAACCCCATTGCTTCGGGACAGGATGGGGCAGCAGGATGTGGGAACACGGCTGGAGCCACCCACAGTTTGGCACTGCTTCTTTTAAAAAAAAATTTTAAAAAATCTTTTTTTTAATGTTTATTTATTTTTGAGAGAGACAGAATGCGAGTGGGTTGGGGCAGAGAGAGAGGGAGACACAGACTCCAAAGCAGGCTCCAGGCTCTGAGCCATCAGCACAGAGCCCGACGCGGGGCTCGAACTCACGAGCTGCGAGATCATGAGCTGAGCCGAAGTTGGATGCCCAACTGACGGAGCCACCCAGGTGCCCCGGCACGGCTTATTTTTTAAAATGAGCATTTGCTGTTTTTTTTTATTTTCACTAAAAACAGGAATACGTGTTCACTGCAGAACATTTGGAAAACAGAAAAGCACAGATGAGCAAAAAAAAAAAGTGACATTTTATCAGCTATATTTCTGTGCTTATACAGACACATATTTTCATCCTTCATTCGTAATCAGGTGGGAATCAGCCTGGGCATGTTGTTTTGCAACCAGCTTTTACTATTTAATATTCCCATGACAGAAGACAGAATATATTTTTACCATCTTGATGATATCCTAGCATGCGACGGCCGTTTAAGTGGATACCAACTTTTTACTATCATAAATGATGCTATGTTTGTATGTTCCTAATAAAGCTCATAGTTGTGAGATGCTAGGCTTGTTTAATCCTCACATCCGCCCTATGATATTGGAACTGTTATTATTCCCATTTTACAGAGATGAAGAAAGGGTAAGTAATTTGTCTGAAGTCACACTGCTGGTAGGTGGCGGAGCAGGGACTTGAACGCAGGCTTTCTGGTGTACTTTCTCTGCTCACCAGAAGCACGGAATGACACAGGTTCAAAGTCTGAACTAAAGTGACATGTAAATAATCTGAAGATATGAGAGCCCCACCCGCCTTGATCTTGAGACAGCTGCAGAAGCCCAGAGTATAATCAGCAGGCTGATATCTTCTGCTGAGATGCCCTATCTAGCTCTTTGCATCTGTGGGCCAGACAGAGCAGGAAGGGGCAATGCAACTGATAAGGTCCACTATTTTTCAATCAGAAGAAAGCAACAGCCATTGAAAACAAAAGCCTACCTAGGGGTGCCTGGGTGGCTCACTCGGTGCAGTGTCGACTCTTGGTTTGTACTCAGGTCATGATCTTGCGGTTCGTGAGTTTGAGCCCCGCGTGGGGCTCTGTGTTTGACAGTGCAGAGCCTGATTGGGATATTCTCTCTCTCTCTCTCTCTCTCTCTCTCTCTCTCTCTCTCTCTCTCTCTCTCTCCTTCCCTGCTCTTGCTTTCTCTCTCTCTCAAAATAAATAAATTAATTTAAAAACAAAAAAAAAGCTGACCTGAGGGGTCTTAATGTCTACTTCTTTGTGACCCACATAGGGCGCATGACAAGAACCCACCTACAGAGTAGATAGGAAGGCTCAGCCTTGCTCAAGGGCCTATGCCAGTGGCCGTAGGGTGTCCAGCCTGGGGTTGGCACCCTAGAAATGCCTCTTGAATGAAAGAGCATGGAGAACCTGTAGCCTGGCCTCACAGCAGCAGGTAGGAAAGAGGCACAGATTTGGATCATGGCCATTATTACTGTCAATATTATTTTTCATGACTACTATGATTGATTAAGCGCCTCTTATACATGATGCTTCAGACTGAATATTGTATGACATGAGTGAATCTTCATAACTGCCCACACTTTAGGTAAGGACTATTACCACTCCAGCTCCCTTTTTACATACCCTCAGAGAGCTCTTCTAACTCAGAAGTGCTTGGAGAGGACTCAAAGCTAGGTCTTCTTGGGGTGCCTGGGTGGCTCAGTTGGTTAAGAGACTGACTCCGGCTTAGGTCATCTCGTGGTTGGTGAACTCCAGCCCGACATCAGGCTGTCTGCTGTCAGCACAGAGCCTGCTTCGGATCCCCTGTCTCCCTCTGTCTCTCCCCCGCTCTGCCCCCCAGTATAAACAAACATTAAAAAAAAAACAAAAAAACCTTGGTCTTTTCATAATGAAAGAAATGTGCTAGTCACTGGCATTTACCTCTCCCGGCAGAAGGCATGGAGTACAGATAGAGTCCATACATTATCAAAAACAGCACACAACAGTCTTAGGGGGACGACACTGTACTCATTCTACAGATGCAGAAACTAAGGCTGGGGGTGGAGTCAGCCAAGGCCATGTTCATCTCTAACACCCAAGTTCTTTCCACTCAAGTTCGCTGCCCTGTCCTGCATGTTTCTGCAAAAAAGGGGGTGCCAGGTAACTAGCAGCTGGAAACTGAATGCAGCTAATGCAGATTCACAATTTGTTCCAGACCACCAAGCTCACCACCCAGAGGCTTCCTACAGGCTGAGCTGAGATTGCCAGTAATACCTAAGAAGGGCGTGATCAGCAGCTCCGAATAGTGACCCCTGGGCTCTAGGGGCCTGGCAAAGGGAGAAAGGTTTCAAGACTGGTGGCACAGGGTCTGCCACCCCATCACTCCAGGGGCACAATCAACCCAGAGCTTCCTGGGGTGAGAATGTTTAGGGCTGGCAGCCGCCTGAGCTGCATCGATCCAGGCTGAGGGAGCAGTGAGATGGGGGGAAGGGCAGGGTGGAGAAACTGGGGTCCAGAAGCCAGGTGACACACCCGACATCACTTGGCTTAGGGGTGGGACCACACAGTTGCCACCTCTCCTAGACCACGTACGTATCTGGCTCAATCCCCATGCTGCCACTCCTCGCTGTGTGACCTTAGTTAGGTGCATGCCCTCCCTTCCAGTCTCAAGGGGAGAATAGGAACCCTTAATGTAATAACTACCTGAAGGATTAGGATCTTGACTGTATAAATAAATCGTACCAATTAACAGAAGACAAATAACTCAATATTCTGAGAAAGGAGCAAAAGATAAAACAGGCAATTCACAGAAGAGGACACTCAAATGGCCGACAAAGGTGTGAAAAGATGCTCAACCTTACCAGCAAGCAGGGAAAAATCCAAACACACACCAACCGTCGGATACTATTCTGCACCCATCAGCTTGGCAAAAACTAAAAAGGCCGACAATTTGGGATGTTAGCTAGGACACGCAGCAAAGGGATGCATAGACACTGCTCTGGGGGCATCTAAATGTAAAGGCTGAAAGTGCACAAACCCCCTGACCCAGCAACTCCACCACGTGCAGGAAGCAGCCACACAGATCTGAACTGCTGGGGACACCCTAAAAGATCCCGCCAGGAGCTAGAATAAATAGTGGTATATTCAAATGGAATATTAAAAAAAATTTTTTTAGTACATTTATTTATTTTTGAGAGGCAGAGAGAGACAGAGCGCGAGAGGGGGAGCAGCAGAATCAGAAGCGGGCTCCAGGCTCTCAGCTGTCAGCACAGAGCCCGACGCGGGGCTCGAACCCACAAACCACGAGATCATGACCTGAGCCAAAGTCGGACGCTTAACCGGCTGAGCCACCAGGCGCCCCTCAAGTGGAATATTAAATAGCAGTTAAAATGAAACTGGGGCCACGTGCGTCAGCATAGATCTTGAAAGGGCGATGTTTTTATGTAGTTTTAAAACACTCAATGCAAGATTTGGGGCAGTTAAAAAGGTAAAAAACGTTAAAAGGGGCATAAGGGCTAGGGTGGGAAGGGGACTGACTGCAGACCAGTCCAAGGGATCTTTTTGGGGTTGATGCAAATGTTAAAAAACTGGATTGTAGTGGTGGTCTCACAGCTCTGTAAATTTACTAAAATAATCAGCAAACATACGCTTAAAATGAGTGAATTGTATGGCATGTAAATTATACCTCAATAAAGCTGCTAGAGAAAGAAAATCCTATCTAATAGACCGAATGTTCTATTTTTTTTTTTTTTTTTAAGCAAATGGGAATGACAAACATCAAACACCAAATGCAGGACACTGGTTCACTTGGGTGGGGGAGGGGGTTGGCGTGAGCTGGGGAGGGTACACAAGGGGCTTTGCATCTGCCATGT
This sequence comes from Acinonyx jubatus, assembly GCF_027475565.1. Classification (NCBI taxonomy): domain Eukaryota; kingdom Metazoa; phylum Chordata; class Mammalia; order Carnivora; family Felidae; genus Acinonyx; species Acinonyx jubatus. The sequence goes on along the minus strand of NC_069380.1, from coordinate 174,551,279 downwards.
TTTATTTCTCAACAAACAAAATTAATGATCTGAAATACGGCAAGATATGAAGTTCTGACAGAGCTGGATGGTGGATAGATACTTTCTGTATTCGTATATTTGAAACAGTAGATTAATATAATGAAAAAGTACCTATTGTATTATTATTAGTTTTTAAATATGCTCCATGCCCAATGTGGGGCTTGAACTCATGACCCTGAGATCAAGAGTCGGATGCTCCACCAACGGAGACATCCTGGTGCCCCCAAGAGTACCTATTTCAAAGGACTGTTATGATGACTAATTATATAGAGAAGCTTAATCCAGTGCCTGACCCACCACGACTGATCATATTTCAGCTGTTGTGATTACTGCTGTTGTAACGACTACTACCGTCTTGCTCCTCTTAACATCTCAAGATCTCTATTAGGCAAGCCAGCATCTCCTAGTTCCTGCAGACAGCACTGTCTTCTGAACCCAAGGTTTCTACACATCCCGCTCCAGTGCAGGAAATGGGGTGATCCAAATAAAACCTGCAAAACGTACAGGGAGCACTTCCTCCTCCCCTCAAGTCAGAAAGAAGACAACCTAGCCGGGAAGGGTCTTCCCAGGGTATCGCGCTTGAAAGCCCCCTTTCCATTCATTCAGAAAGCCCTGGGTTCCGGGGCAGGAAAGGTGGCAGCACAAAAATGGAGCAGCTCTCTAAGCCTTTATCTCTCCCTGCCTCTGACAGAGGGTGGTGGCTCCGGGAGAGACTCTCCAAATAATCCTATCCTTATTATCAATATTATCACCAACAAAACCCCCTCTCCAACTGTTAGGCTCTCAGAGGCCCCGGGAGCTTCTGCCCCTGCATTCTCCAGACCTCCTGACCTGTGGCTCTGCCCTTGGGCCCACTGATGATGTCTGTGCCCACAAGCGAAGGAGGCTGGGGCTGGGCAGAGACAGGATGTCACCCTGATCATGGAGATCTGCCCTTTCAGGTGGAACAGGGGGCCCAGCCCTGAGCTCAGATGCAGTTTCTCGATGACCTCTATAGTCCCTGTGACCTGTTCCTTCCAAAGCAACTGAGGGATGAACAGGTGGTAGGCAAGGTAGCTGCAAATGGGGAGGAGGGGGTGGAAAATTACGGGGCATGGCTAACGGAACTCTCCATAACTGATACGTATATTCTAACACAATGGTTGGGGCAGGGGGTTGGGGGGAACCATGGGAGACATGTCCTGGGACATTTTTGGTTGTCACAATTTGGGAGGGGGATGCCACTGGCACCTAGTGGATAGAAGCCAGAGAGGATTCTAAACATTCTACAGTGCTCAGGACAGCCCTTGGCAACAAGAATGATCTGGCTCAACGTGGCAACAGGGTTGAGGTGAGAAATTCGGTCCTGGGGGAAGCAGCAGTATTTACAGCTTGCAGATTACAGAAGCTGGAGCTCAGAGAGAGAAACTGAGCAGCCTAAGGTCACACAGCAGAGCTCAGGACTGTCCAACTTCCCTTCTCATGCTTTCCCTCCAGGATGGCTGGGCCAGGTTCTGAGAGGAGGGTACCAAATGGGATGAGAGTCTAGGCCTATGCCAATAGGTGCCTCCACACTCTTCCAGAGTGGTGGGGTGGATGTGTTTTGAGAACAGGAGGGGGGGAGGCACTGGCAGTTTCTGGTGGGTTCAGGTCCCCTGCCATCATGGCATTAAATCTGCCCTGTTCCTGTAGATAACTCAGGCTTCAGTTCAACCCATCGCCCCATGTCATCTGACGAACCCAAAAGGCTGGATCCAAGGGAGGGGGCCCCCTTGAGTCACAAGAGTGACTAAACCCACATGCAGAAAAACAAGTTTTTGGTGAAATCCCTCCACATGTGACCTCGGCACACTCCCAATCAGGGTGACATGGACACCATGGAGCAGGGAGGCAGGCTTCTAACAGTGATGGCAAGCCAGCCCTGGTGTCACATGGTCCCTCCCCCGAGGAAGTGGGCACCATCACCCCCCAGGTACAGATGAGAAAACTGAGGCTCAGAAGCCGCACAGCTATCAAGTTGAGGCCACAATGTGAACCCAAATCCATATTGTAACTTGTCTCAAAGGACCCCGAAAAAAGGATGGAAAAGCAAGCAAGATGCCCCCTAAAGCGGCCGAACGTTCAAACAGCTGGTGGATATGGATCCGACTAAGCAGGGAATGAAAAGCCGCAGGACGATCACAAATGATGGCAGACTTCTTGGTTCTTAAGGGGACTTTGCTTCAGGAAACTATGAAGGTATGGGATCTAGAAAGTGCTGTAGTGGTCAGGTGAAACACCACCTTTCGATGTCCAACAGACGTGGATTGACATCCTTGCTCTGCCTGTGACTGTGACCTCAGGCAGAAGACCTCACCTTTCTGAGCCTTAGTTTCCTCATCCGTCAAATGGGCTCAAGAACCTCTGCCTCATGTGGTGTGCACCGGGAGCGGACAGGAGAGAGTTAGTGGATGATGATGCCCACTTCGTGGTGACTGTATCTATTCTGGTTTTGCCAGCTCACAGATTGGGTGGGAGGCAGCATGGAGAATTTTAGACTTCCTCTTGTTGCCATGTTGGTGAAAACTGTCTTCATACCAAAAAGGCAACTCAGTTACACACTCAACAAGCTCAAACAAGAAACCACGATTTGGCAGTATTTGAAACAGTTGACAAAAAAAAAAAAAAAAAAAGAAGAAGAAGAAGAAGAAAAAAAAGACAATTTAGCTCAGCTCTGGAATCAAGGGAAACTTCACTCTATTTAAGGATGCCACAGGTCCAGGAAATTGCTTCCCACAGCCTGGCTAAGGGCTGAATAACTGGCTGCCCAGCCAATAACAATACGGACTCACACAGCACACCCTTTCTCGTGGAGAGTGCAGAGTGGATTCCGGCTATCTCCTTTCAGGATTTTATAAGCTATTCACGGAGGGCATATAGATCTGCTCTGTAAGAATGAGCCTCTTAAGAAAATAGATCCAGAGAAGACTTGCAGGGAGGCCAAGGAGCTGAATTTAGCCAGCCAACGCCCTTTGCTATTCATTGTTCTACACTTCTTTGTTAGGATTTTTTCCCTCCCTCTTGCTTTTTTCCTTCCTGGTTAACTTCTCTGCAGCTAGGCGCTGCCACTGCCCCCTTCTCACCACCAGAGACACCAGAGCCCCCTTCCCTCCAGTAAGGGAGGCCTCCCCAAGGCCTCACCTGGGCCCAACATCCCACAGACCCATTATACCTCCACCCAAAACCTCTGAGGTGATCCCATGGCCCCTGAACCCAGATTCAGCTCCTAGATTGCTGCAGAATCCGTTTCCCATGTGGGGGTCACCGCCTGCCCTGGCACACCTTCCAGAGGCAGGGAAGGCCTGAATGCAGCTCCATGTTCTAGAACCTGCAGCTTCGTGGAGCCTCAGCCTTCCCATCTGCACAATGAGGTTACTGGCCCATTTTCTCAAGTCATCACTAGCTCTAAACAAGATTCTCATTTTACAGAGGGAGGTACCAGGAGAAAACTTTCGCACATTTTTTAACAGAAGTTACTGGAGAAAAAGGGCAGAGACTTTTTTTTTTTTAAACCTTTTCACGGTGCAGGCACTCAAAGGATCCATTCTCAGAGATCGCTCAGGCTGGCTGGATGCTCCAAAAGGACGGAGCCAAACTTGGCGATCCCTAGAGGGGCTACCTGTGGCTAAGACACTGCGGGTCTGAGTGCCTCTGGACAAGGAGGAACAGGGCGGGCGGCCCGAGAACAGGAGCTTCTATCTGTGTCTCTCTCTTTCCCCCTCCCCCTCTTTCTGTCTCTCTGTCCCCTACACTGCCTGGGCCAGACTTTTCCACAGATGGGCAGGACGGAGTGGGGGGCCGAGGAGAAGACAGTTAAGGGGGAGACGAGCGGCGGAGGGGCGAGGCGGGAGAACGGGAAGGAGGGGAGGAGAACCGGGCAAAAGAGAGGAGGGGGAGGGGGAGGAGCTGGAGAGACCCGGGCTCGAAGCAGCAGGGCCGAGGAGGGGAAAGAAGGAGAGGGTGGGGAGAGAGCAGACGGTTCGGAAGTTTTCAGAGCCGGGGGGCTCTCGGTCGCCCCCGGCGGGGCACGGGCTCGAGGGGGCGTGGGGACCGCGCGGCACTCACATAATGCTTGTTGGGCACCCGCCGCTTCTGCACGTCCAGCACCTTCACCTCCACGATGCTGCGCCGCGGCGGCATGGCCGTCCTCCGCGGGGCCGAGCGCGGGTGCGGGGGGCGCGGGTGCGGGGGGCGCGCCGCCGCGGGCTGCGAGCGGGGTGCCGAGCGCTATCCGGAGCCCGGGCCGAGCACGAGCCGCCGCCGCCGCCGCCGCCCTTCGCTCCGCGCGCCCTCGGGCCCGGCCGGCCGCCGCCGCCCGCCCCCGGCCCGCCCCCGGCCCGCCCCCGGCCCGCCCCCCGCGCCACCGCCCCGCCCCCCTTAAAGGGCCCGGCCCCGCTCCCGCCCCCGGCGCGCGGACCCGGCTGGCCCACGTCCGGCCTCCGCCGCGCCTTTGTCCCGGCGCCCTGCCCCGGCGGCCGGGGGAGGGGACGGGCGGGCACCCGCCGTCCAGTCACTCACTGGCTCATTCCCGCACGCGCTCGCTCGGGAGTCGCGGTCCAGCGCCGGATCTGAGGGCCTGGCTCCCGGGTTCAAATTCCGACTCTGTCGCTGTCTATTCTGTGGCCTTGGGCGAGTTGCTTCTCCTCTCCGGGTTCAGTTTCTCCATCTGTAAAATGGGCCTGGTACGACTGCCCACCAACCAGGGCTGAGCTCCCCGCGTGAAGATGCACGTGAAGCTGTCGGCAATGTCTGGCCAGGGTATAAAAGTTGGCAGTTTTAAACCCAGACCCGAGCCTCGGAGATTCAGGGAGTAAAATGGCAACAAATACAAGTACAATATAATTGCAAGAGTGGCAGAACAGCGTAGGGTGGTCAGCGAGTGAGGGGCAGTTGGGTGCTTGGTAACAGAGGCCATTGAGTCCCAAATGTGGGGCACTTCTTCCATGCCAGATGCAGAACCTTCTTTCTGCTTTTCCAAAATGTTCCCTTTGAATCCTCAAGACAACTCCGGGAGGAAAAGATGGTTGACCCGTATTACAGAGGAGGTGACTGACAACAGCCTGCGGACTCACAGGACTGGTGGAAGGAACCCATCACTATCTGGCTCTAGGCATATTTCACAAGCTAAGGGTGGCTGGGGCTGTTCCACATTTCTTCATCCAGTGCCTCCTAGCCCTGGCTTGGCTCAGAGTCATATTCAGATGTTGGCTGAACAAATGTCTGAATGAATGTACACATCGATGCATGGATGGGAGCCTGGCCAATGCTGTCACACTAGTAAGCGGGGGCTCTTTCCAACAAACTGCGTAACTCCCCTCCGGGCCTGAAAGAGCCCAGGGCTCCTTCCCACCCTAGATCTGAGATCAGCCTTTGAAAGACGGTGAGGGTCATCCTGGGGAGGATGCTTCTCGGCAGCCCTGGCCAGGTTCCTGGATGGTTTAGTGCTGATTCATTTTGGATTCACCCCTCCATTTGCCCCTCCAACTTCCTTGCCAGGTTTTGCCACCCTGCCCTGGCCCTAGAGGATGGCCTGTTAGGATTTCAGGGACAGGCTCCCTGTCCTCAGCTTCCTCTTGGGCTTGGCCAATGGGAAGCCCTGGCAGCAGTTTGAGGGCACAAGAAGAGAGAGGTCTAGGTATTAATTTCCTGAGTTCTCTTTTGTCCTGCAGGGTTGTGCCTCCAAGGTGGCCTTCCACATACCTTTTCCCTGAGGGTTCCTGGGGCCACTTTTTCCACTAAACATGTTAACAGTCCCGTCCCCTTTTGGTTCCCCAAGTCCTGCCACACCTTTGCAAGGGGACTTTTCAGTAAACTTCCCCTGGTGGCCCTGTTTGAGGGTGGCATCTGTTTCATGCCAGGACCCTCACTGATATCATTTCTGTAAGGCACATTCCTCTGAAGCACAGTTGCAAGTCGGATTACTTGGAAATGTCCAGTATGTCGAAGGCCTGGCTTTTCTGTTCCTTTTACCTCATCCTGTGAATAAGCCCGGCCTTCCTAATAAGGCAGAACCACAGAACGCAGACGCTAGAGGAAATCTGTGAATCAGCCAGCTTCCTCGGTTTTCCCAGAAAGGCGATGAGACCTGGCCCTAATTGTGTGCTGAGTGGCAAAGTTGGGTCCTCAGCCTGCCTGTGCTCACCTCTTCTGTGGTGGCAGGAATGGCCTGGGAAGGCAAACTTTCTTCTCACCTGCCCGTAGCAGAAGAGGCAATACCTGTATCTTTCCGTACCCTTCCTTGGTCTTCCATTTTCTTCTTTTTTATTGTAGTGAAATATACACAATATAAAATTTACCATTTAAAAAAAAGTTTTTTTAACACTTATTTATTTTTGAGACAGGGAGAGACAGAGCATGAACAGGGGAGGGTCAGAGAGAGGGAGACACAGAACCTGAAACAGGCTCCAGGCTCTGAGCTGTCAGCACAGAGCCCAACGCAGGGCTTGAACTCACGGACCGCGAGATCATGACCTGAGCCGAAGTCGGCCGCTTAACCGACTGAGCCATCCAGGCACCCCTAAAATTTACCATTTTAACCCTTGGTAAGCATACAGTTCTGTGACATTAAGTACATTCACATCATTGTGCAACTGTCACCAACAACCATCTCTAGGACTTTTTTGATCTTCCCAAATTGAAACTCTATACCCTTTAAGCAATAACTCTCCATTCCTCCTTGCCCAGCCCCTGGCAACCACCATTTATCTAGTGTGTGACCTTGGCAAGGCACGCCACCTCTCTGTACTCTATCTCCTGATCTATAAGATGGGATAAGAATAGCCACTAACCTCATTGGCTTGTTCTGTAGTCTAAATGAGATAATGCATGTCAAGTACATGTATTTTTGTTATTTTGCTATTAGCTGATCTGAGATAGCTAAATATCTCCCTTTAAGTGCATCCAAATCTCAAACGTAATTTTAATCCCAACTGCCATGAATTACATCTACTCTTTCCTAGTCTTTTTTTAAAAAAATTTTAATGTTTATTTATTTTTGAGAGAGAGAGAGAGACAGGGTGTGAGTGGGGGAGCGGCAGAGAGAGAGGGAGACACAGAATCCGAAGCAGACTCCAGGTTTGAGCTGTCAGCACAGAGCCAGATGCGAGGCTCGAACTCGTGAACCTCGAGATCCTGACCTGAGCCGAAGTCGGATGCTCAACTGACTAAGCCACCCAGGTGCCCCCTTTTAAAAATTTTTTTAAACGTGTATAGGGAAGGAACAGAGAGAGGGAGACATGGAATCCTAAGCAGGCTCCACGCTCTGAGCTGTCAGCACAGAGCCTGGCACAGGGCTAGAACTCACAGACCACAAGACCATGACCTGAGCCGAAGTCAGATGCTTAACCAACTGAGCCACCCAGGTGCCCCTGCTCTTTCCTAGTCTTGACTCTCTTTTTAGCCCCTGATTTTGTGTCCAGCCTCATCTCCCACCAGCTGCTTCCCTGTTCCCCCAAATAGAAATGACTTGTGATCTCCAGAAGGAAATATATTTTTGGTTTTTCCTACCTGCATACCTAAGGGTAAGCGATTCATTTCCCCACCCTGTCTGTCAGTGACTTCTTATTCAGCCTTTAAAGCCCAGGTGGGATGTCACTTCCTCCAGGAAGCCCTGCATCCCAGATATGTAATTGTTTCCCCAACACCCATCCCCCGCAGCTATCACTGTCCCTTGTCATAGCCATTATTTCCTTCTTATAGATCTGATTCCTTTGCCATACTCTGAGCCCCCAAGGAGCTGAAATGGGTCCCATTTGTCTCAGATCCCCCAGCATCTGGCACAAAATAGCACAGAGAGGCCCCTGAGGAAATGCCTGTGGGATGAATGAATCTATCTCCATCTCCTTAATGCTAACCTAACTCCTCTCCAGGGTTGGGCTGGCTTTTGTGCTTACCTGTTCCCCAGAGACCTCTTCACACCAAGCTTCACTGTATCCACACTCCTGGGAACACTGGCATTTTTCCTGATTGGGATGTGAGGAGAACAGGGCAGAGAAAAAGGTAAATTTGTTGCCTTAGCTGACTTCATTCTTCTAAATTTCTGTTCTAGAAGTGCATTTTGCAAACTCAAGAGCTGTAGACCATAGAAAATCAATGCTGAAGCCAACAGACCGCAGAATTCCATATGGCAGGTTTACTTGAGAGGAGGGCTATACATTCGAGGGGCATTGAGCCCATCAGGCTGAATGAGGCCTCTGGTCATTTGGTGATTTTTGATGTCTGCCTGACTGTCAGGCTTCACTTCTCCCAAATCCCAAGTCCCCAAGACAGACAGCTAGGCCCAGGGAACTGAGGCTCCGCTCCTTTCCTTCCTCTGTCCATCAACTGTCTGAGATGGAATCAGACCTCTCTCTTTCCAGAACAGAGGCAGGGGACTGGAAAAGAGGTTCTTTCCCTCCAAGACTGGCACAGCAAGATGCTCATAGCTAAGCCTACAAGTGCTCAGTGGCCAGGCACACGTGGTCCTGTGGAATGGATTATGGGCTGGGAAGGAAGTGGGCTTTAAAGCAAAGTTCCAGGTGCCCAGGCGGCAGGGCAGAGCCTTGGATGTGGGGGAGGAGCTTGAATGAAGTTACATTTCAGCGGCTGGAAGGAGGAGAGCACAGATTTTTTCTATCTTCTTCCTTTTCCTGGCTGCCATAATTATCTTCCTTCTGAAGGAAAGCACTGTCCCCGCCACCCCCTGCTGCTCAGAAACCTTCACTGACCTCGCCCCCCCCCCCCACCCTGGCTGCTCAAGGTGTTCATGTGCTGTAGACTGGCATTCAAGGCCTCCATGACCTGGACCCTTCAGTACAGCTTTCATCTCTTCCTACTTTGTGTCTATAAATTGCACCTGTTTCTGTCTATTCCTTACTTTGTAAAGGGATGTGCATGTGTCTTGTAATGTGTCTTTTACTGAGCACCTACCAGGTGCTATGTACAGCCGCAGACATTCTATGCTCATTCCTCTATCCAATTCATCCAGGAAACCTGCGGTGTGTTATTTTTCCCATTTTCAAGTGAGAAAGGCAAAGTTCAGACAAGTTGCCCAGGGGTCCTAGCACAGAAAAGTGGTGAGCCTGGGCTTTAAGCTCAGATCTACTGGGTGCGTGAGCCATGTTTTTTTCTGGAAGCAAGACCCCACTTGAAGATAAGACTGATGTTTCCTTTTCTTTAAATGTTTCTTTATTTATTTGGAGAGACAGAGAGAAAGAGAAAGCATGCACATGCGAGGGAGGGGCAGAGAGAGAGGGAGAGAGAGAGAGAGAGAGAGAGAGAGAGAGAGAGAGAGAGAACCCTAAGCAGACTCCTCACTGTCAGCACAGAGACTGACACGGGGCTTCATCTCATGAACTGTGAGATCATGACCTGAGCTGAAATCAGGAGTCGGACGCTCAACCGACTGAGCCATCCAGGCGCCCCAGGACTGATGTTTTCTTAATGTTTGTATCCACTCATCTTCATTAAGTAGATATCTTTCTGCTACAGACTGAATGTTTGTGTCCCCATATCCACATTGAAATCTAATTCCCAAATTGATATAATCTGGAGGTAGGGGTCTGTAGGAGGTGATTAGTTCACAATAGTGGAGCTTTTATGAAGATGATTAGTGCCCTTATAAAAGATATTCTGGAGAGTTCTTTCACCCCTTCTGCCATGCGAGGACACGGTGAAAAGGCAGCTGTTGATGAATTAAGAAGTGGACCCTTACCAGACTCCAAATCAGCACCTTGATCTTGGAATTCCTAGACCCCCGAACTGTGAGAAATTACTTTCTGTTGTTTATAAACCAGCCAGGCTATAATATTCTGTCATTGCAGCCCAAATGGACTGACACCCCTAAAGCCGTTCTATGTCTCCAGCTAGATGGGTCTTTACAAAAAGGAAGTTAGAAAATATCTACAAAGGTTAAGGCCTCACTATGGTCAAGCCTCTGCTGACCTCTTGGCCTCATCTCATCCCCTCCCCCTGGCACACTCCCCTGCAGACTCTCTGGCCTTCTCTCCATTCCTAGAATACTCACCATTTTGCACATGCTGTTCCTTCCTTCTGGCATGCTTTTCCCTCACATGGCCCATTCCTGTCTTTCAGGCCTTAGTTTAAATATCATCTCTTATGAGACCTTCCTTAAAGTAACCCCTCTCTCCCATGTGCATTTCCTTCACAGCATTTATCATTGTTGTCATGCTCTTTTTTTCTCGTCAATAGAACATCAGCTCCACCATTTCAATTCAGACTGTCTCATCAGTTATCATCTGTAATGTCAGCACAGCGCTCATAGGCTCGTAGTGGGTAAATAGTCTTGGAATAAATGAATGGCTTTCTTCTCCATGAGAAAGGTAGGGCCTCTTCTCCCCCACAGTGTCTGGACCCCTGGCAACTGCTCAGCAAATGTTTGTTGAAGAAATGAATGGAGGGGTGCCTGAGTGGTTCAGTCGGGTAAATGTCCAACTTTTGATTTTGGCTCAGGTCATGAGCTCACGTTCATGAGTTTGAGCCCTGCATCGGGATTCTCTCTCTAACTCTCTCTCTGTCTCTGCCCCTCCCCTGCTCATGCTCTCTCTCTCTCTGCCTCTCCCCTGCTCATGCTCTTTCTCTCTCAAAATAAATAAATACATACATACATACTTTTTAAAAATTTCAGTCTTTAAAAAAAAAGAAATGAACAGATGAACAAATGGATGTGAGAGTGTGTGAGAGATCAGATAGATAACGAAAAGGGTTTGGGCTACATGTCAGGTCAATGGGCACATACCCCAGAGACCTTGGAGGGGGACAAGCCTGGTGACTCCCACCTTGTTCACAGAGCCTAAAGAAACTTGAAGAAAGGTATTAACAAGGTAGAGATCACCTGTCAGTTTCCCAAAGTCAGCCTGGGTGCATTTCCTCACTCAGCCACAGGGTGGCAGCCAGCTTGTCACTCCTGCCAATGCACCGCCCCATTCCCCGTCCCTGGTACGACAATTACTGTTTAATCAGCCCCAGTGCTTCCCACACCCCACATTAACAGGTGAATCTAACTGCTTGATTACTCTATAAGTTTGTTGCACCGAAGGTTATGGTTCAGCCTTGCCTACTCGTATAAAGTGCATCAGAGCATGATCCCACGAAGGTAGCTCATGGATCCCAGTTATGTAATCTGATACTTATTTATCGCTTGTAAGCAAATACTGATCACTTGCATACGCAGGGCTTATTGGGTGTCTAATATGTGCCAGGCACTGCATGAGGTTCTTGGGACATATCAGTTTTACTAAACAGGTAGAGATTTTTTTTGGTGGTACTCCTATTCTAGCAATAAACATAAGAAATAGGGAAATTAGAAGGTAAAAAGTGTTCAGAGCAAAATAATAGTGCAAGGTAATGCGGACTAGGAAGCTGGGGGTCAGGAGAGCAGGAAGCAATTTTATATAGGGTGGAACAGGTAGGCTTCATTGAGGAGGTGACCTTGAGTACAGACTTGAAGGTGAGGCGGTGAGCCATGTCTGCGCCTAGGGGAAGAACCATCTAGAAGAGGGGAATAGCCAGTGCAAAAGTGGGAGCATGACTGGCACGTCTGAGAACAGAAAGGAGGTCAGTGTGGTTGGAGTGGAGCAGGGAAAGGGAAGTGAGGTAATGGTGCGCTGACTTCCACAGGGTCTTGTAGGGACCATGGAATGCTGGCTTTGACCCTGAGGGGCAGGGTGATCCGATGTATGTTTTACAGAGATCGCTGTGTCTGCTAGAATGAGAATAGATTCCAGCTCTCCTGGACACATGCTTGGATTGCAGTCTGCCACTCCTTATTCAGAGTGGGTTATGAGACTTTCTGGGCCACTGAAATGTGAACCAAAGCAGTGTTTCACTTCCAGGCAGAAGGGTGAATAGGCAATTTCACCTCTACTCTGTTGCCTGGCAATGCTCCAGATTGTGGCTGCTCTGCCAGCTTGGGTCCCGCAAAGACCATGGTGATGCTATGGACCAAGACAAATGAGCAGAGCCCCTCTCCAGAACTGTGCTGAACGTGAGTGTGGAGCGAAACCATTGCTGGTTAAGTGGCTGGGCTTTTTGGAGTTATCTGTCACTGCAGCATAACCTGGCCTATCCTGACTGCTAGATGCAAGGGGAGAAGGGGAAGACCGCTGGGAGGTTACTTGAATCGTCCAGAGAAGAGATGATGGTGGCCCAGACCAGAGTATTGGCAGTAGAAATGCTGAGGGCGGTAGGTTCTAGATACGGTGAATTTTATCCTGTTGGGTGCTGGATATTCTTATATGCCTATAGACATTTTTGAGCTTTGTTCTGGAATGCAGTTATGTTATGTGGAAATAGTTTGGTCCTTTCAGATCTTATCTTTATGTTTTTTTATGAAGTACCAGAACTGCATTTAATCTAGGGCTAATTTTTCCCCACTTCTGAGGCAAGATCCTTCTTAGATACCTTAATGATGCCCTGAGGCCCTTTAGAAACGAGTGGGAACATCACTATGAGGTTTTCTGCTCTTGCTGTTGGAGAAAGGCATGATTCCTACCCCTGCGTGGGCTCTGTGCACATTTTCCTCTAATCTTTAAAGGTAGTTCTTTGCCTGGCCTTGGTAGTTTCCTCACATGCATGTGCTGATAAACTTTCAACTGAATACTCATAGGGGACCCTCTGTAGATGTCTGGAATTCTCTCTGAGAATCCTTCTCCTCTCCAATACTTTGTTCTGCAAACTCTAGCTGCCTTGGCTTCCCTATGCTCCCAACTTTTTCTCTGTTGGACTCAGGGAGGCTGCCAAGGTTTCTCTTCCTTGAGCTGTGTTTGGGGCACCCTAGGGCTCCCTTCAATTGTTCCATGGCTCCCTGGGGTCACCATCCTTTGTTGTTGGTGTGCAATATTGAGACTGCCATAGTTTCATACACCTTATCCTACTTTTTAGTTATTGCTGATGGAAGGGTAAATCTGGTCTCTGTTAGTTCATCTCGGCCGGAAGCCCTGTACTGCATTTTGATACTGAAACTCTGCAAAAGATTGCCCATGATTCACCAAGCGATGCTACTGAAGGCAAAATAAATTGCCTGATCTCTTCACATGGTTGAAATCCATTTCAAAGTCACGAGAGGCTCATGTGACCTATTGGCAGCCTAACCTTCTTCTTTTGGTAAGACATCAAATAATGCTATCTCTAATGATTAATGGCATTTTGGAGTTGATAAAATATAGCATTTCACAGTCTGTCTAAGGATTCAACACCCGGGATTCTATGGGTCTATTTCTGTGGCTGGTCGTTTCTGCTGTTTCTAGTTTATTTTTGTCTGGTCTCCTCATATCTTCCATTTTTTTCCCTAGACATTTTATTTGAGAAAGTATTTGTAGAAATAGTTTGAGGCCCAACATAATATTATCTTCCTTCATAAAGGATTTTGGGGTCCCTTAGCAGAAGCTCTGGGCTTAATGCTACAAAGTTAGGCTATAGTCTATCCCATGGCTGGCTTCCTTCTGATCTATAATTATTTCTTGAAGATAGTCTATCAGTCTCAGACCAAATGTGTTGTACTAAGATCCCTGCCTTGATTCTATATTGTGCCCACCTAGCACTTGGAACCTGACAGAAGGGCAATTTAGCCTCTCAATTGATTGCATTGGCAAATACCTCTAGAATAAAACTGGCCTTGAGTTCTTTGGTCACCAATTTGGGTTCCTGGCCAGGGACACATATATTATTACATTTCTGATGCTTTGTGGAGATTTATTTAATTCTTTTAAAGTTTATTTAATTTGAGAGAGAGAGAGAGAGAGAGAGAGAGAGAGAGAACGTGAGCGTGAGTAGGAGAGGGGCAGAGAGAAAGGGAGAGAGAGAATCCCAGGATATGGGGCTCGAATTCATTAACCATGAGATCATGACCAGAGCCAAAATCAAGAGTTGGACGCTTAACCAACCGAGACACCCAGGTATGACATCTTTTGGGGAGATTTAAAAATACTTCCAGCTTAAAAAAAAAACAAAAACCTTCTATTACTATTAACCTGCCATTAATATCACATATGTATTTTTATTTATTTGCTTATTTACATAAACATTGTACTTACCTTGGGCCAGGGACTTCTAAACCCTGTGTATATAACAAGTCAATCCTCACAGCAGGATTATGGGGTAGATACTATTTTTGTTCCCATTTTGCAGACAAAGAAATTGAAAAAGAATGACTTGTTCAAGGTCTCGCAGCTGATGAGTGGCAGAGCCAGAATTTGAACTGAAGCAGTCTGTCTGCAGGTATCATGTGATTTATGTCCATGGCTGCGCGTGAACTTGTGGCCACAGCAGTGACTGGTGTACAAAGGGACCAGTTGTCTGCTGGCTGCCCTAAGGAAGTCATGTTTTGTTTTGTTTTTAATTTTTTTTTAACGTTTATTCATTTTGAGAGACAAAGAGAGCATGAGCAGGGGAGGGGCAGAGAGAGAGGGAGACCCAGAATCCGAAGCAGGGTCCAGGCTCTGAGCCATCAGCACAGAACCCGACGCGGGGCTCGAACCCACGAACCGCGAGATCATGACCTGAGCCGAAGGCAGACGCTCAATCGACTGAGCCACCCAGGCGCCCCAAGGAAGTCATGTTTAAGTGGAGAACTGATGGATAAGTAGGACTCACCTAATCACATTGCTGGGTGGCAGGCCAGAGGTTCAGAGCTGGTACATTCAAGGAATGGTAAGATGCTTCCCCTCTCTTCCCTCCGAAGGATGACTTCTCTGCTGAGCCTGTGGGATCGAGCAGCCAGTCCCCTGAAGCCCTGGCCGCTGGGGGGCATTTTGAATGGCTCCCCCTCCTGCCCTTCCCTCCTGCTCCCTGAATCCCAGTCTTCAGCAAAAGGCTTCCCTTGGCCTCAAGCTCTGCTTTCTCAGGACCCCAGGCTGCACCGAGCCGGTGTACTGGATGGTGGGTCATGGGAAATGGCAGAAAAGGATCACACAGGTTTGTGCAGAGAAACCGGGATGGGAGGTGAACACGGAGTCCTCGCTTCCTTTCAAGCCTGGGTGCAGAGTCGTCTGGAGGCCCAGCTTCATCTCTGCCTTGTAGTTCATCAAGACATGTCAGTGTCCGTTTCATCCCCCTTTTGACTTAATCCGGTTGTAGTAGGTATGGAACTCAGGCCACAGATGTACGTATCCAAGAAAGACCTAATTTCTTAATTTTCTTAAATTAGCTAATTGTTGACTCTCTCTAACCTGCTGGTTACTGGATAAATTCATCTCAGCCACTCTCGAGGCAACCCTTCCCCTAGGCTCTAACAGGGCAACTTCTTTCTGGGTGTCGTGGCCAGCCATTCTTGTGGTGCTGCCCAGGGCTCTAGCCCACGTGGTCCTTTCACGTCCCCTGCCCAGAACATCCACACCCTGCTAGGGGTGCAGGATCTCTGGGGAGGCTTAGGGGGCGCTCTTGGCCAGGATCCAGCCTCTCTGGTAATCCCCAGGATCTCTGCAGAGCTCCCATGGCTCTTCAAGGTGCAGCTCACGAGGGGACACAGATCCCTTCTACAGACCCTCTTGCTCCTCCCCAGCCTGGGGAGGGAGGGCTCTTTTTGTCTTGGGGGAAATCTTAGGTGATGGCCACCAGCCCAACAGCTCAGGCACACACACCTGTGTGCAAACAGAGTTGGGTGTATCACCTGCTGCGTTGAGCAGGACGCACACAATGAGAGCTGAGGCATCTGGGTAAGAGAGGTTACGGGGGCTTATTAGAGCGTTGGGGTCTGTGTTAGGGGACATGGGGGTTTGCTTTGGATTGGGTGCTGTCAGGAAGTGGGGTAATTCAGTGATCGGGTGACACTTTGTGCCCGGGAGGTGGGAGGAACTGGGCAGTAATCACTCAGGTGAGGGGGGAGGGGATGTTTGCTAATTTAAGGGATTGCTCGAGGGTCTCTGTTTTTATCTCTGCTTGGGTGTGACTAAGGACTGGTCTTTTTTTGTTCTGTTCCATCACAATCACAGAACGTCCTCATCTGACACTGGTGTTCTAGGAGATTGTGTATGTTCAGGATAGACCAGCACAGTCTGGCCGGGAGCAAGAGACCATCATATTGCTTTTTTATTTTTCATCCCCTTCTTCAAGCTTGTTCTCATTAGGGGAACCCTGTTATTCCTTGGGTTTGGGAAGGGAAAGGTCTTGCTTCAAATCTCCCAAGAGGCAAGGAGGCCTGGAGCCTGCCACCTGCTTGAATTGGGAGAGGAGGCATGTCTATAGAGAGGGGTAGGAATTCATTTGTAGACACGTTTCTGGCCTTGTGGGCTTGAGGTTGCTGTGGAGTCTAACCAGCGTCCTGATGGCAGGAATGGGGGTCTTACTTTATAGGACCAAAGTTCAGAGTAGGGAACTGTGGGGTCTAAGGTATATAGTCACCAAGGATTAGTAAACCCGGATTCTAAAAAAGTAGTTATTTAGTTGTAGAGAGTCATTTTATGTTGAGAAAGAGATACAATTTCTTTTTTTAAATTTCATTTAAATTTTAGTTAGTTAACATGCAGTGCAATACTGGTTTCAGGAGTAGAATTCAGTGACTCATCACTTACATACAACACCCAGGGCTCATCACAAGGAGTGCCCTCCTTTTTAGAAAAAAAAATTTTTTTTTTACATTTTATTTACTTTTGGGAGAGAGACAGAGCACAAGTGGGGGAGGGGCAGAGAGAGGGGGAGACACAGAATCCAAAGCAAGCTCCAGGCTCTGAGCTGTCAGCACAGAGCCTGATGCAGGGCTTGAACCCACGAACCGTGAGATCATGGCCTGAGCCAAAGTCAGTTGCTTAACCAACTGAGCCACCCAGGCGCCCCACAACAAGTGCCCTCCTTAGAGCCCATCACCTATCTAGCCCATCTCCCATCCACCTCCTTCTATTAACTTTCAGTTTGTTCTCTATCATTAAGAGTATCTTGTGGTTTGTTTCCCTCTCTCGAGAAAGCGGTACAGTTTGCACTGATGATATGAGTCCTAGGCATTGATGTACTGGAAAACATTGCAGCAAAATAGATAAAGCAGAATAGAAAGAAACAGAAAGAAACCCAAGACAGAAGGGGCATGTTAAAACACCCATCTCCATCTTTGACAGGTGAAATAGACAAAAAAAATATACATGGACACAGAACAGTGCTTTTTGACCTTTTTGGAGCATCTAATGTGCTCAATGAACCCTTGCTTCAGAAAAATGCACATCTGCAGGCATGCTGGTACTTTCGTAACTGGGATGGGGGCTGCTCATTATGTTCCCCAGGAGCTCCATGAGTCCCTGATATGGAAGACTTCAATCCTAAACTAGCCTGAGCTTAGCAGTCACCTTAAATTTGAATCCCAGCTCCGTGCCTCTCATTGTGTGGCCTTACACAAGTTACTGGACCCCTCTAAGCCATAGTTTTCTTGTCTGTAAGACGAGGATCACAGAGACATTTCTTGCAGGGTTGTGGGGGATTACATGAGAAAATGTGTGCAAAGGGCACGGCGCAGAGCCTGGCACACAGCAAGCCCTCAGTGGAGGCTGGCTCTTACTTGGTGCCCTGGACATACATGGAACTTTGTACTTTGCAAATAAAAAAATGCACCTTCTTTATGTGCCCATACACAAGCTACAAAAATGGATCCTACCTGAAGCCACTAAGAACAGTTAAACACCAAAGGCAGAAAGCATATTGTCCGTATCCTTTGCCCACAAGGCAACTAAACAAAGACATAAATAACACTAATTTAAACTAAAAGAAAAAGCTCGAACTACTTAGAAATAGAAAAAACAAAAAATAAAAGCTGTTCTGAATAGATGTTGGACCCAAGAGAAAAATCAATGAAATGTGCCCTTGTTATGATGGAGAAGCTATCAGAGGTGCTGCTGCGGGTACCTCGTTTTCCCAGTGTCTGGTGGTCCCTAGGGCCATCTTCTTTTCTCAGCAGAATTAGGGACAGGTGCTGGAGGTTCCTGTGGGCACCAAGCAGTGTGGGAGGACCTGGGGACCAAGGCCAGGATAGATGAGCCTCCCAGGAGTGGAGTCAGGGCCCACATGGCTTTGACTGTGGCAATGGCTTCTGTTGTGGAGTTAATCACAAGGGAAATGGATTCAGGAAGATAGAAGCTTTACAAATGGATGCATTAAATGGCACCGGGGACAACTGAGAAGTGCCACATGGAATGGAGATCAATATTTGTTGCTTTAAACTATATAGGCAAGGAAGCTAGAGAGTAGAATATCAAGATTCTGAATGGCAAGCAAATAAAATAATAAAGAAAATGGGAGAAAAATAATTAATATGTTATGGAATTAGAAAGGAAACAGGAACAATTCAATGAGAAAAAGATTAGTAATTGAGGTGTATTTAAAAGCTAGCTAGCACAGGGAGGGGCTGGACCAAGTAGAAGGAAGAGCTCAAAGGTGGATGGCTCTAGGTTGGAAGATTGTAAGGCAGGAGGGAGGCGGATCTGTCTGGCAATCCTGAGGTTTCTGCTTTGACAGGAGACGTTCAACGGAAGACAGTTTTTGTAAATGTCCTTTGTGAGTTAGTAGACCGAATGTGAAAAGGAAGCAAGATAATGAAGGCAATGATGGCAGGCGATTGAGATCCAATGGAACCCTGTCCAGGGAAGGGTCCTGAAGCTTTGGAGAGTGTGCTGGGGGAAAAGGTAAGATGTGATCACGGACAGAGATGAATGGAGTTTTGCAAGAATGCAGAATTCTGAGTCTGAGTGAGGAACTTTTTATCTTTCATAAAAGAAGTGAGATTACATTTAAAACAAATCATTGCAGGGCAAAGAGCACCATTGGGCACCCTACATACTCCAGATGATTGTGGAAAAATCCTGCTTAATGTGAAGACTGTAAGAGGTGCCAAATTAAATATCAACCATACGCTATTGTAGTATTTACTTAATAGCCACCATTAACCGTGTGCTCCAAACTTCCTAGGCACTATGGTCATAATGACAGCTAATACTCACCTTACGCCTTCTGAGCTCTGGTCTAACCTCTGTATGTATATTAGTTTATTTAATTCTTGCAGCAACACTGAGAGGGAGGTGTTACTGTTTTCCCCATTTTATAGATGAGAAAACTGAGGCACAAAGGGATGAAATAAATGCACGAGATGGGGCCAGGACATTGGTGAGCTAAGTGAAGCACTCACTTCAGATGCAAAATTTTTAAATTAATTAAAAAAATTTTTAATGTTTATTTATTTTTGAGAGAGAGAGAGTGAGAGAGAGTGTGGGGGGGAGGACAGAGAGAGAGGGAGACACAGAATCCAAAGCAGGCTCCAGGCTCCGAGCTGTCAGCACAGAGCCCGACACGGGGCTCGAACTCACGAACTGTGAGATCATGACCTGAGGCGAAGTCAGACACTTAACCGACTGAGCCACGCAGGTGCCCCTCAGATGCAAAATTTAAAGGGGGTGCCAAAAACCCTCAGGTACAAAGAGAAAAAATATGTTAATGAAAGATTTATTAATAACAAAGTTAATGCAAAAAATATGATGAAGTAGCAGAATCTTTAAAACCTTTTTTAATGTTTATTTATTTCTGAGAGAGAAAGAGAGAAACAGAGCGCGAGCAGGGAGGGGCAGAGAGAGAGCGAGACACAGGATCTGAAGCAGGCTCCCAGCTCTGAGCTGTCAGCACAGAACCCGACGTGGGGCTCGAACCCACGAACCATGAGATCGTGACCTGAGCCAAAACTGAGAGTTGGATTCTTAACTAACTGAGCCACCCAGGCGCCCTGGGTCTGCTTTTAAAGGACAAGCAGAGAGCTATTAGTGTTTGTGTAATTAAAAATTAAAATTTTCAAATAGATCGAGGAGGACCTCTAGGAACTCATCTGGAATAGTTTCTAAGATGTATCTTTAAGTGAGAAAAGGCAAAGTGCAAAAAAGTTCTTGTAACGTGCTCTTTTTGTAGGAAAAAGAAATAAGAACACGCATACATGTGTACATGTATTTGTCCTTTGTTGTTTTGTAAAGATGGAACATGGGGAGAATAAGGTAGAAATAATGAACACAGTCACCTATGGGAGTAAGTATGAATAGGGCAAGAAAGATAGGGTTGGAAGAGTCCCTATCTTTTTATAGCTTTTGACTTTTCAGCCATCTAGTTTCCCTAATTAGAAACAAAAAAAAACCCCTGAATAATGATGGAGAAAGCCACCTTAGGATTGAATACAGACAGAAACAAATGAACCTGGCTGTCAACTTGGGGACAGCCGTTCAGACTATGAAAGCATTTCCAGGGCTGTGACTCCATACTCTTAGCTGGATACGGCGAAGGGTGAAAAGAACCTCAAATAGATCACGATCTTTACTCAGTAGGGCTTTTGTGGTTGGTGCTGCGTGTCACGTTGGAGTAGTGATTTGTGCGTACTGTGGAATGGAGTTAATACATTGATGCTATTGTGAGCCAGAGATCCTCCTCTGGAAGAAGGAAGATGTAGCTATGGAATGGGGGAAAGTGCAGAAGAAACCTATGGTGTTGAACTTGAATCAGAACAAGCATTATAGGGGCACCTGGGTGGCTCAGTCGGTTAAGTGCTGACTCAGGCCATGATCTTGCTGTCTGTGGGTTCAAGCACCTCATTGGGCTCTGTGCTGACAGCACAGAGCCTGGAGCCTGCTTCGGATTCTGTGTCTCCCTCTCTCTCTGCTCCTTCCCCACTTGTGCTCAGTCTCTCAAAAATAAATAAACATTAAAAAAATTTTTTTAATTAAAAAAAAAAGCATTATAAACTAATGACTAACACTAAACTAGAGCAGTGGTGAGCACCTCTGGTGAGAAACCAGACCCTGGTTTCTAAATACATCACAAGGAGCTCTGTGGTGAAATGGCCGATTCCAGCGCTGGGGCAGGAAGAGTACAAGGTGAGTCTGGGGCACAAGCAAGTGCTCCAGGACCAATGGGGACAAGAGTAAAGGACAAGAAGGGCACACAAGTCTGCTTGAAAGGGCTCCCACTGGCCAATTTGGGTATGGTTTAAACACCAAAAGGATAGCATTGGGAATGGATCAATATATACTGAATTTTAAAGATGTATGAGCTTATAATGATGCTGAAGAAGAAAGGGGCTCTGTCTTACAATAGAGTGCCGAATAATAAATTTAGAAGGGATGAAAGAAGTAGAAAGCCACCATTTTGCAACCGATAATTGATTCAGGCACAGATCATGAGTGACTACTAAAATCAGTAGGTGAGACGTAGTAGGTGAACAGAATGTTCACACAGGCTTGAAGAACTGCTCCACAGGTTACTTATCAATTACAGGAATGGGGTGCAATGGGGCAATCTGGCAGACATCCCCTTCACTGCCTGTGACAGCCATTGAGTTTGCTCTGTTCAGATCTCCCTTCAAGAGGACCCGCTGTGGGGAGCATATTTGACTTATGGACTCACTTCTGGTCCACTCAGACCACACTTACCCTGGACTGAACACAGTGGGGGTCCAAGAACCAGGCCTTTGTTGCCCTCCGTGGGATGTTCCCCACTGGGCAACGTGGGCTTGGGAACTCCCCTTAGGCCTGACCAAGAACTTTTTTTTTTTTTTAAAGAAACAGCAAAGAGAATCCTGAAATTGGTGTGAGCCACAAAAGACCCTGAATAACCAAAGCAATCTTGAGAAAGAAGAACAAAGCTGGAGGCACCACACGCCCTGATTTAAAACTATATGGCAAAGCTATAGTAATCAAAACAGTATGGTACATAGAAACAGACACCTAAACAGTGCAACAGCTCTGGGTCTAGAAATCAGCTAATGTTTGACAAGGGGGCCAAGAATACTCAATGCGGAAAAGATAGTCTCTGCAGTATATGGTGTTGGGAAAACTGGATATTCATATGCAAAAGAATGGAACTGGATGCCTATCTTATGTCATGCACAAAAATTAACTACTTGCAATGGATTAAAGACTTACATGTAGGACCTAAAATCGTAAAACTCCTAGAAGAAAACATAAGGGGATATCTCTATGACATTGGTCTTGGCAGTAAGCTTTTGGATATGACACTAAAAGCAAAAGAAACCAAAAATAAACAAGTGGGTCTACATCAAACTAAAAAGCGTCTGTATAGCAGAAGAAATAATCAACAAAATGAAAAAGTAACCTACAAAATGGGAGAAAATACTTGCAAACCATCTATCTGATAAGGGGTTAATATCCAAAATACATAAGGAACTCATACAGCTCAATAGCGAAAAATATATGATCCAATTTAAAAATGGGCACAGGGCTTGAATAGACATTTTCCCAAAGAATATAAACAAATGGCCACAGGTACACGAAAAGGTCTTAACATCACTAATTACCAGGGAAATGCAAATTTGAGGCATCACACTTGTTAGAATGTCCATTATCCAACAGACAAGGATGTGGAGAAAGGGAGGCCCTTGTATACTGTTGGTAGGAATGCATATTTAAAAAAATTTTTTTAATTTAATTAAAAAATTTTATTTTATTTTTTTAACTTACATCCAAGTTAGTTAGCATATAGTGCAACAATGATTTCAGGAGTAGATTCCTTAATGTCCCTTACCCATTTAGCCCAACCCCCCTCCCACAACCCCTCCAGTAACCCTCTGTTTGTTCTTCATATTTAAGTCTCTCATGTAAAAAAAATTTTTTTAACATTTATTTATTATTGAGAGATAGAGAGAGACAGGGCATGAGCATGGGAGGGGCAGAGAGAGAGGGAGACCCAGAATCCGAAGCAGGCTCCAGGCTCTGAGCTGTCAACACAGAGCCCGATGCAGGGCTCGAACTCACAAACCGCGAGATCATGACCTGAGCTGAAGTTGGACGCTTAACCGACTGAGCCATCCAGGCGCCCTGGAATGCATATTGCCGTGGTCACTATGGAAAAGAGTATAGAGGGTTCCTCAAAAAATTAAAACTGGAACTACCACATGACCCAGCAATTCGACTTCTAGGTATACATCCAAAGGAAATGCAATCACTATCTTGAAGAGATATCTGTGCTCCCATGTTCACTGCAATATTATTCACAGTAGGCAAGACATGGAAACAATTCACAGTAGGCGAGACATGGAAACAACCTGCTTACTGATGGATGAATGGATAAAGAAAATGTGATATATATACACATATATACTTACATATACATATATACATACACATGAATGGTGTGCATATGAGGTATGCACATACATATACACAGGAATGTTATTCAGCCATAAAAAGGAGATCCTGCCATTTGTGATAGCATGGATGGGCCTTGCGGGTATGCTGCTAGGTGAGATAAGTCAGATAGAGAAAAACAAATACTGTATGATCTCACTTGTACACAGAATCTAAAAACCTGAACTCATGGAATCAGAATAGATTGGTGATTCTCGAGAGATTGCAGGTGGGGGAAATGGGCGTAGGTTATAAGGCACAAACTTCTAGTTATAAGATAAGTTCTGGGGATGTAATGTAGAACGTGGCAACTATAGCTAACAATACCGTTTTGTATGCTTGAGAGTTGCTGAGAGAGTAGATCTTACAAGTTCCTACCACACGCGCACACAAAGGGTAACTATGTAAGGTACTGGATGTGCTAACTAACCTAACTGTGGTAATCATTTTGCAGTATGGACATAAACCAAATCAGCACTTTGTGCACCAGAAACTCACACTGTGTTCTATGTCAGTTATACCTCACTGAAGCTGGGGGTGGGGGAAGAAAAGGGGCAATCTCTTCAGGCTGTTTAATTATGTGCAAGGTCTCACCTCGCCTTCTGAGGCAGGTGGCGTAAAGTGATACATTTCTGTTACTCTAAGCCCCCAGATCTGTGGTGGTTTGTTGCGGCAGCCACAGGACCCTAATGTAATTTCCCATTGTGGATGAGGAAATTGAGAGTAACTCACAAAGCTTACTCAACTTGCTCAGCCCGTGTAGATTGGTCAGAACAGGCTAAGCTCTGCCGTGGTACCCGTCGACCCCTAGATCTCTCGGACAAGTACTCATTCTTACTCAGGGAAGACTGGCTCTGCATCTCAGCGACCCTCCAGGGCTGCTCTTCTCCATGTGGTGACTCAGTGACCAGGCAAATTGGATCCTAAGGCTTTTTTTTTTTTTAATCCCCACATGAAGCTCCGTCTGTGGCCATGGAAGGAAAGGGGGCACCTAGAGAATTGCCTGTGTGCTTCTCACTGCTTTAGTCTTAAGGTTACATCTGACATTTCCAGTCGCAAGTCACGGGCCGTACTGGTCACGTGACCCTGCCTCACGGCAGGGGGCTGCGGAATATAAGGAAACAAATGGAATATCTGGTGAGTAATCCTGCCCTCACCGTAACCAGTAATGGTGGAACTGAAATTTAACTAAAATAACCATAGCTAGCACTGACCTAGCACTTTCAATGAGCTAGGCCCTATACTAAATGTTTGGCATGTATCATGTACATGTTATGTACAAATGTACAGTTGTCCCTATTTTAAAGATGAGGAAAGCGAGGCCCAGAAAGCTTCCGTAAGCAGACCAAGGCCACACAGCAGGTAAGTGGCAGAGCTGGGACTTGGACCCAGGGGGTCTGGCTTAGAACTGCGTGCTTAGCTCCCGTGCTATTCTGAGGCGAAGGGCGGCCTGGTTGCTAACAGTGAGGGATGTCTGGCATGGCCGGAGTAGGAGCAGTGAGATCAAGGGGCTGTGAGACGTGCAGGAGTCACATCATCAAGGCCCTGCACGGGGCTGGGACTTTGAGCTGAAGGCCCCCGTGGGGACCCTGAGGGCGCTGTGCAGGGAGGCAGACTTTGCATTTCGGCAGCTGCGGGATGGAAAGCAGATCTTCGTCGACAGGGGGAGAGGAAGTGAAGCTGGTTGTTCAGGACGGGTTGGGGGCGCCTAGTGGCGGCGGTGGGGGCGTCCTGTGGGGGCGGAGGGAAAGGAAGAACTTCCGGGTCCAGGGCTGGAGTCTGCCGTTCTGAAACGAACGTTCTGAAACGAACTGAATTCAAGTGGAGTCAGAGGGGCTGGCCAAGCGCTTGGATGAGAGGGTGAGGGAGCGATGCGTGAACCTCTGGTGCCCACGCGTTCATCTCTAGAATGGGAGTGAGGAGCTGCGGCCCCGGGGGCGGTTGGACGTGGCAGTGAGCGCTCCTCCGAGAGGCCGCAGAGCCGGGAGGTTACAAGCACGGGCTTTGAGCCCCGCTTACCTCTGTGTGACCTGGGGAGGCTATTGATCCCCCACCCCGCCTCCTGCCTCATATATAAACTGGGAATACAAATAGTCCTTCAGGAGGTATCAGGAGGGTTAAATGAGTTGGTCTGGAGAACGCCCCTACAACAGCACAGCGCGTGACATGTGGGGAGCACTTGGTAAGTGTTGGCAGCTCTTATTGTAAGGGAGCCATGCTGCCTGGGACACAGATGATGCTCAGGACATGTTTTTTCATTCTTTTCCTCTCTCTTTTTTTCCATCTGGCAAACAGCCTGGGCTTTGGGACTCGTGGGTCTGGATGTGACCTTGGTTCTGCTGCTGAATAAATGGGGTGACCTTGGCCAGACCAGCAACCTTCTCGGAGCCTCAGTTTTCTCTTCTGTAAAATGGTAACCCGAAGGGTTACTGTGAGGATTAACTGAGACTGCTTATGAAAAGAGCTCGGCACATAGTAGGTGCTCATTAAAAGGTAGCTTTTCCTGACTGTTGTGTCAGCTTGGGCCCCTTTGGGCTCTCCGCTCTTAAATCATGAGTCCTGTATTCCTGACTCCCGCCAGATGGGGGCAGCCACGGCTTTGTTATTCCGTACACGCTCAAGGAGGGCCTCCTCCAGCGTCAGGCCGACTTGCCACCAGAGGGCTTTGTCACCTCTCTTAAAAGCATCTTCCGGTGGACAGGGTGCTGGACAATAGGCAAACCCATCAGATTCCAGTTTGTTTCTCAATCGATTGTTTCCTCATCTAAAATGAGGGGCTAAGCAGCCCATCACTCTAAGCTCCGTATGGCTGAGACCAGCACTCACAACGCTGGGTCCCAGTCCTCTAGGGAGAACGTGCCCCGGGCACACAGGTGAGCCCCTGCTGTGCACTCCATGTGACAGGGGAGTCTCCTGGTGGCGGTGCCGTGCTAGAGCTGCAGAGCCAACGATGTGTACTCAGCCCATTCATCTGCCTTCTGCCGCAGGAGCCCCCACAGATGCCGAAGGTGCAGGGAATGACTCAGCTCCAGCTTTTGTAAGTGGGTTCTTGCTCATTCACAACTTATTATGGCGTCACCCAGGGGGCTGGGTTGGTGCTTGATGTCACTCCGCAAGGCTCGCTCCTGCAAGAGAGAGAAGGCAGAGATGGGGGGGTTACCTCTTCACTGGGTTCCTACCTGCCTAACGCAATGCTAAGGGCCTTGCGAGGGTCAGAAGGAGAGAGTAACTTGCCCATAGTCACACAGCTAGAGGGGGCAAACTGGATTCGAACCCTGGCCGTTGGGCTCTAGGGAACCGTGATGTGCCCCCATTCCCCATTCAGTTCCAAATTGGCAGCCTCTGTGGAGGGGTCGGCGCTGTGCCCAGGCCTCCGTGGGGGTCTCTGGAAGACCCAGGGATAGCGGCCAGTCCTGCTGGAACATAGGGCACATTTATGGCGGTTATTATTTATTTCCACCTTCTGAAACTCTGATCCTGAGAGAAAAGAGAACCAGGATGGAGGAAGAGGACCAGGGGTTCTTTCTCCTCCTACCCCTACCAAACTGATGATTCAAAAAAAAAAAAAAAAAAGTTTTCCTTCAATATTTCAGTTTAGGCCTCTTAAAACTGTTCTCTTCTCGTTGTTTAACTAAATATACCTTTCTGTGAACATTTGAACCCATATTTGGTTGACTTGTCATTTTTTCCCTAATGACTGGTGTGGCGGCCAGGGCCCGGGTTCTGGAGTTACGCTGACCTAGTTTTGAATTCTGACTCCGTTGCCAGACAAGCTGTGTGGCCTTGGACAAGTGACCTAACCTCTCTGTCTTATCTCCTTCATCTGTGCAACAGGGAAATTAGAGTTTCTTTTTCACAAGGTTCTTTGGGGAGCTTTCAAAATATACTTTTCATCATGAAGCACTTCAAACACAAATACGAACGTGGGGACTAATACAATCTGAAGTCCCATGTGCCGACCTGTCAGCACAGAGCCCGATGTGGGGCTCGAACCCAGGGGCCGCGAGAGATCATGACCTGAGACTGAAGTTGGATGCTTAACTGACTGAGCCACCCAGGCGTCCCCCCACTGGATTATTTGGAGGCACGTCTCTGTCATCATGGCATTTTATTTATAAATATTGCAGTTATATGTCTGTAAAAGATAAGTACTCTCTGTTAAAACAACTTTGGTTTTGTGGAGCCTTTTCTCGGTGGCCAGGATTTTTGGTAAAGTTTCCTTGATGTGACGTAACTCCCATAACCTGTCATTAGAGCTCTTCACGAATAACTATGATAAACATTCCAAACACTTTTAGTTATTGGCTGTCGCTGGATTTTCTTAATGCAACCACATGCAATATTAGACCAGGAGTCTACTGTGTTGTATACTATTGGGATTATATCCCTGATGACCATTCGTGGAGGAACAATACTGAATGACATGTTTTTACAACCGTTCAGGCAAGAATGACTCATTTTTTCCATAGGCAGGGAAAAAAGAGGCACAGAGAGGTGAAGGATTTTGCCGGGTCACACAGCGGTAAGTGATAGAGTTGGAGATCGAAATCTGTCTGACTCCAGAGCCCATGCTCTTTCCTCTGTCCTACGCTGTTATCTTTGGAATTCTCGTTGGCTTCTCTGTTTCGATTGTAAAGTCATGAAGGTAAGTGCTCTACCTTAGACTTCTATCCCCATAGTCCCCAGCTGTTTGATGACTGACTAATAGAAAGTCCCAAGTAGTCCCTCCAAATGGGCGTGCGAGTGCAAAGCTTATCATCACCACCCCCATTAACATTGGTTTGCACAAACAAGTGCTTGTCAAATACCTCCATATAGGACTGTACTCAGACCCCATGGAAGGTCGAAGTCACAGTCTCTGTCCTCAAAGTTACTTACACAATCTGCCAGGTATCAATTTGAACGTAATGGCAACAAGATGGGAAAATGGTTGGGTATCTTACTGCCTCTGAGAGTGATTTCTTATCTGTCTGGGTGGCCTCATACTCCACACGAAGGGAAAGATGTGAGTATGAGCTGAACAGATATTTATCTGTGCCCACTTTGGGCCATGATAGTAGGACATGTGACAATGGGGCAGACAGACAATAATATACAGACGGACAATATACAGCAAATGAATAAATGCACATGATATTTCAAGGTTGTGGTAAGTGCTAGAAGGAACTAAGGAGGTCAGTGTAACGGAAAGTAACAGAAGCTAGGGAAACCTACTTTGGACGGGGGTGGTCAAGAAGACACTTCTGAGGAGGCGACATCTGAGCTACGACCTGAAGGTTGAGCTATATACAGCCGAGCAAAAAGCCACAGGAAGGCTCCTTCCAGGCAGAGGGAACTGCACATCCAAAGGCCCTGAGGTGGCATGTTCAAAGGGCCAGTGACTAGAGCATTCTGGGCAAGCAGAGGGGTATAAGGTGGAGCCAGAGATGTCGGTTGGCCAGGACTGGATCACATGGGGCCTGTGAGGCCGGGGGGGAGTTTGGAGTTTACCATCAGAGTGATGAGAAACCACAGGATGATTTTAGGGGAGGAAGGGGCATGATGTGATCTGACCTTGCTACTTTCCCGAGCAAAGCCCTTCCCCTGAGCTCTGGGGGCTCTTGCAACCAGCCAGGGGCCTTGGTGCCACCCTGGTGCCCTTCTTTCCACAGGGAGCCACACGTCCGTTGCAAGGTAGAACTCATTCTCCTGCTTCGTGCTGCCTCACTGCCTCCTCTACAGCCTCCATACTTCTCCCAGAGGGGACCTTCTAGAAAACGAAATCGTGTCTCTCCCCGCACTCCCATCGCCTTCTGGATAAAGTCTAGCCACTTGATCCTGACTGAGGGGGGCCACACAATGCACTTCCTGCTCCCCTCCAGCATTGCCTCTCATCTCTGCCCCTTACTCATGTGCCTCAGGAACCAAGGAACCAAGGGGCCCTGTTCTTTCAGACCTCTGGGCCCCCGTCTGGAATGCTTTCTCTCTCTCTGCTTGATCTGGTGAACTCCTAGTCATTCAGCGAGGTGCAACTTAAAAGGCACTTCCTCTCAGAAGCCTGCCCTGATTTCCCTGATTTGGTGAAGTGCCTATTTTTATTGGTGTGCCTTTGGCAGAACATAACAGAATACTCAACTAAAAGAAGCTGAAGTGATGAGAAACTTATCATTTCATTTGACAAGGGGTCTGGAGGTAGGACAGTTCCAGTTAGTTAATTTGGACACAACCAGGTCTTTCCTCTTTGCCTCTTAGTAGACATTCTTGATGACTCTCCTCAGGGTTGCAAAATGGCTGCCACAGCTCCAGATAAACCTGCATGTGACACCCGGCGAGGATGTGATAATTTCTTTCCTGTAGCAGGAGAAAAAGCTTTCTCAAGAGTCCCTAAGTTTCCCTTAGCCAGGATTGGGTCATCTGCACATTCTAAACCAATTCCAGATAAGGAATTTGGGGTTACCTGATTAACTCAAATCAATCAGATTCTCTCCTTGGAGCTATGCAGGGATCATCTGATTGAAATTTGAGTTTAAATAGCAGAGGAGGAGGATAGGGTATGACTCAGTGTGATAGCCTCCAAGATGGCCCCAGTGATTCTACCTGCTGGCATTCATTCTCTTGCGTAGTCTTCTCTTACACTGGGCTGGTTGGTCTGTGTGACCAATAGCATAGCGCAGAGGTGATGACGTCTCACTTCTAGGTTAGGTTATAGAAAGCTGTGATTCCTCTCTCGGCTGCTCTATTGGTCACTTGCACACTCTTTCCTTCTCCTGGATCACTGGCTCTGGGGAGGCCATGTCATGAACAGCCCTGTGTAGAGGCCCCCGTAACCATGAACTGAAGCCTCCAGCCAATAGCCGCATGAGTACGCTCAGAAGAAGACGTCCCAATCCCTTCAGAGACTGCAACCCCATGAAAGGCCTTGACCCACCAGTAAGCTGCTCCTGACCCTAAGGATTCCTGACCCTTGGAAACTGTGAGATAATCAATGTTTGTTGTTTTAGGCTGCGAAGTTTTGGGGGAATTTGTTATGTCAGTGATAACTAACACAGCTGGGCTACCGCAGCACCCCCACCCAAGGGGTTCTCATCCTATGCCCTGTGAATCATGGTCAGAGAATCGTCTCCTAATCTGTGTATGTCTCCCCCGTCCCCCATGTGCTTGTGAAAGCCTTGATTCATCACTTCCTTATGCTCTGGAGTCTAGAGTGTGAGTATGTGTGCAAATGTGTATGTGTGTGTGTGTGTGTGCAGTTGAGTAGCCAATCTTCTCCTTCAAGGCTCCTTCCAATTGGGCTCTCCCTGGACTCAGGAGTGGCTTGTTTCCTCTGTATGTCCCCGGTCTGGCACGGGCCTGGGCACAGAGTGGCCTCAGAGAATACAGAGGGGATCCATGAAATTGACAGGATGCGGGGCAGGCGAGAACCCACTTGGCTGCCATGGCAACCACAGCAGAGAAAACTCAGAGCAGCCTGGGCCCCCCTGAGGAGCTGGGAGGTTTGGCAGCAATTCCTCTGTGAAGTGGTTTGGGGAGGTGGAAGGCAGTTTCCATTGTCACCGTCTTGGAAAGAGGGTACTCAGAGCATGGGGTGGGCTGGGGGAGGCAGATGAGTGCCCTTGACTGCTCAGTGTGCTCCTATAGGTACCAGGCCCTCTCACTTCCATGTCCTCAGCCGTACCTCACCATAACTCCTCCAAGTCTGCCTTGTGTTTACTGAAGACCTACTACGTGCTAGTCTCTTGGCTGCACGTTTTCTACCCAGCTCTGGTCTATAAGCCTCACCATGGAAGACGCTGTGCCTTGTTGATAACACAGTGCCTGGCACACAGTAGGCATGTGATACATATTTTGTGAATGAATGAATGAGTAAACGAATGAGTAAGTGATTCTTGCTGACTCCTCACATAGAAGATAAAAGGTTAGTTATGGGAAGAGTTAGGCAAAGGAAGGATAGATGGAAGGATGGGTAGAATGGGAAGAATAGTTCAGGAATAGAAAATAGCATGTGCAAAGGTCCTGGGGTGAGAAAAAAGTTTGTGATTGGACCCATGCCTCCTCGCTGCATAAATAGCCCTTCCACCATATCCTATGGTCCTCTGAGGTAAGTCCTTTTGTTACCACCACTCTCAATTTGTAAAGATCTTCCCATTCCCTCCAAAAGGGTGAGGTCATGGGGCGTATGTGGTCTCCAGTTTGAAGGACAGGCTGCCTGGGTCTGGCTCTGCCACTAAGTAGCTGTGCTTACCTGGGGTACTGGCCTCAGTCTCCTCATCTGCTAGATGGGGATAATAGCAGAACCTACCTCATAAGATTCTTCTGTCACTCAATGAGCTTATGGATGTAAAGTACTTGGAATATGTCAGGTGTTATCTTGTGGGGAACAGAGCTTTGCAGAGACAAACCCAAACCGGGTACTTAGGAGGGCAGTCCTTCTGGGGAGCAACCAAGACAAGAGAAGGATTGACTACCCCCTGCTGGAAGTGGAACATGCAGTTAGGCCCATCTGAGGCTCCTTCTTGTGCCTGAGTCCCCCACTCCTTTGCACTAATCAGAAAGGACCTTTGATGCGAAGGATTTGTCCTTGGCACGAGGCCCCTAGCTTCTGAGAGTTGGAGACAATGTGCAGGGCCCATTGTCTCCATTTCCAGACAGTTCCAGACAAAACCAAGCGTGACTGCTTTAGAAGAGCACAGGAGTGAGACGAACCTACTATTTTAAGGCAGTGGCGGGAGCTCCGGGTGTGCTGTGTGTATCCTCTTGTCACAGCCTTGTCGGAGGAGCTGGATCCAGCCTGAGAAGCCAGGCAGTCGGGGCAGGGCCCCCACTCTGCTTGGCTGACTCACAAACAGACCTGGAGAAAGCCAAGGTTGAAGAGGAAAGCAACATAGCAGGGGGACTCTCAACAAGGGCAGAGGAAATGTTTAAAACCACAAGCTGTGCTACGGCCCTTAGACGTCATCGAAGCTAATGTCTGGGCTTTACAAACGAGGAAACTGAGGTGCAGAGGTGTGGGGGTGCAGGGTGAGAGGGGCAAGTTTCTTTTCTTTGCAAATTGATACAAGTTGTTTTGTTTTGTTTTAAATAGCGCCGTATTAAATAGTTAAATAATGCACAGCACTTCAATACTATGGTCCTCTGTGGCATTTAAAAATAACAAAATAGATTCGTGTGAGCAAGACTTGTTAACAGAAAAAAAAAGTTGCAGAAGAGTATGTACAGCATTATTCACGGAGAAACAAAGCCAAACCAGGACGACCTATTTCAATGCATCCATGTATTGAAAGTTCCAAAGAAAGTTCTGGAAGGACAATCGTCAAGTTCAGTAGGATGGCCACTTTCCACGGGGAATGGATGCGGAGTGTGGGGCAGAGGGAACCTAATTTCATTGAGGTCGTTTGAATTTTTAAGAGAATATATTCCTATATTTCTTGTGCAATTAGAACACAGAATACAAAATATTTTTCATTATTATTTTCTAACATTATTTTTGAGAGACAGAGCACAAGTGGGGGAGGGGCAGAGAGAGAAGGAGACACAGAATCCAAAGCAGGCTCCAGGCTCGGAGCCGTCAGCACAGAGCCTGACGCAGGGCTCGAACTCATGAAACATGAGATCACGGCCTGAGCCAAGGTCAGAACGCTCAAGCTACTGAGCCACCCAAGCGCCCCTGCAAAATAGTTTTTAAAAAGTTGTCAAAGGCTTGGGGTGGCTGGGTGGCTCAGTCAGTTAAGCATCTGACTTTTGGTTTTGGCTCAGGTCACGATCTCATGGTTTTGTGAATTCAAGTCCTGCGTCCGGCTGTGTGCTGACAGTGTGGAGCCTGCTTGGGATTCTGTCCCTCTCTGTCTGCCCCTCCTCTCCCACTTGTGCTGTCTCTGTATCTCTCTAAATAAACAAACTTAAAAAAAAATTGTCAAAGGCTTGTTTGGCCCTGGGCTTGGATTTATCCAGAAAACATCACTCTGATGGGTATCGGACCTAATGAAACGCTGACCTCTCCTCTCTGAAGCTTTAGTCCCCCCACATTCCACCATGTGTTAGATTTAGTAAAATACAGAAAAATGATGAAAACATTAATTAACAGACACTTGTCCAAAGGCCGTGAGAAGATGGAAAGATGCTTTTTCTCAAGATGCCTCAGTCTTCCAGGAAATTCCCAAGCCCTGGGGGCAAGGCTGAAGGGGGTGTACCACTCCCATGTGGTGGTTAGAAGTGTGGGTAGGGGGAGCTCCTGTCTCTGTCTCCCGCCTGCTCTGTGTTTCCTGCACTCTTTGTCTTGAGATGGGCAGAGTCAGCACCCTGGACGCTCTAAGAAAAATGCAAGTTATGGTTTAACTATGGCTAGGTATTTGATTTTTGTTTTTAAAAGTTAATTTTTAGGAGCACAAACCAAACAAGAGTACATTCTCCTCTAGGCACAAGCACTGTAGACGAGGCTCAAGTCCCTTTGAACGACCGACCCCCCATCTCTGAGGGGACCGTGGTTAGCAGTCAGACATGGATTCCTACAGAGCTTTCTCTCTGCATTCCTTTTTTCGTTTTTTTAATTTTTAATGTTTATTTATTTTTGAGAGAGAGAGAGGGAGGATGAGCAGGGGAGGGGCAGAGAGAGGGGGAGACACAGAATCCGAAGCAGGCTCCGGGCTCTGAGCTGTCAGCACAGAGCCTGGCACGGGGCTCGAACCCATGAACTGTGAGATGGTGACCTGAGCTGAAGTCGGACACTTAACCGACGGAGCCACCCAGGCGCCCCGGGCTCTCTGCATTTCCATCGACTTATTTGTGCTTGTGAAATTCTATCTCGCCTTGTTGTTGTGTGGGTGCTGGTGGGTGGACGGTTCTCAAGCGTGACCGGAGCAGGCTGTAGACGGTAGGTAGCTATTGTCTGATGTCACTAGACTGACACCAGGAGACGACACTGCTTCTGTCCTTTTCCTACTTTCCCCACTGCCTGGTATACAGTAGGGCCCCTTTACTTCAAACTCAGGTGCTGTGCCGTGCCAGGGCACTCGGGAGCCACCTCCAATGTCCCAGCTCAGCATCTGTTCCTAACGGTGCCTTGAGAGGGAGGCCTGTGGGGATCTAGACTGGGGAGTGGCCCGTCAGAGCCACACCGGTGCGAGGGACAGCTCTGGAGGTCTGAGCTTGCCCAAGGCCTCCCGGTGAACACTTAATAGTGGAGTGGGATCTGTGGAAAAGTGGGAAGGGAGAGAGAAGGGCTGGGGCTCCTCAGAGGGGCTTTGAGGGAAGCAGCAGTTTGGGTGTGGGGGTGCAGGCAGGCCCCTGAGGGCGCTTGGTGGGCAGGCCTGTGCTGGGGGCTCAGGTTGTGCCCACTGGCAGGCTGCGAGAGAAGGCATCCGATGTCTGGACTATGTCAAACAAGCTGATCTGGAGGTCGCTCTGGAGCCGAGACTCCGGGAGGGAAAGAGAGACCTTCTTTCTGTAGGAAGTGGGCCCTTGACCAGCAATAGGACAACCCACTTCCCTTCCTTCTGTGGAATTAATACTGAGATCAACTGGGGCTGGGTCCTGGCTGGGCCACTTTCCAACTCTGCATTTGGGGGCAAGGCTCTTCTTGGGGCTTCACGTTCCCTACCTGGGCGACCACATTCTGTCCCCGGCACATGCTGTGTTCTCCGCCAGCCTCAGGTTATATTTACTGACCCTAAGGGCACCACTGTGCGTAGGACCGTGGTGCTGAGCTCTGAAATAAACCTCAGTTTGGTAAACGTTTATTGATCGGCGGCTGGGTACCAGCTGGGCCAGGACCAGTTAGGATTCTTTGGATGCGAGTGACAGAAGAGAGGCTGGTGTAACGGAACAGCCCCAGGGTAGCTCCATCCAAGACTTCTTGGTTTCTCTCCATGGATTCTGGGGGTCGGCTTCTTCCGTGAGGCCTCTGTTCTCAGGCAGCCCTTCCATCTGTGGTCCCACGGTGGCTGCCAGCAGGGCCCAGAGACACAGCTTCATTCACGTCGCACGGAGAGGGACAAGCGTTTTCCAGCATTTTCCAGAAAACTTTGAAATTCATTCCCACAGGTCATCTTGGGTTCCAGGCCCTCCCTGAACAAGTCAGGTCTGTGGACACTTGAAGTGGACAGGTCTGTCACAGGTCAACCCCGGGGTGGGGTCAGTCAGCTTCTCTGCCCCATGGACCAAGGGTTGGGAAGGATGTGGGTGGCAAAACCCTCGTGCTCTTGAGGCAACAGGAACATTGAACCTTGGCTCTGGGCTGTCAAGGTTGGAAGATGGAGGGCATTTCGGTAGAATGTAGGCAAGGGTGGAGGTGTCTGTGTCCCCACACTTAGGAGCTGGGCCACCTGTCTCGAAAGAAGAGGTGCAAAACCACAGTGTTTTAAAGATCTCCCCATGGCTTCTAGAACCTGAATTTCCCAACAGAGAACAACAGGATCTATTATTTCATGAACGAGGCAAGGGGAAAGTCATGACCTGCCCGATCACACAGAAGTTCTGTGACAGAGCTGATGATAGAATTTAGTTAGGAGTTTTGACTCCCAGGGGAGTGCTCAGTCAGGGGTGTGATTCACTGCACCAAAGGTCACATCCCTGGGTTTCGGGGTCGTGAATAAATGCTCCTAAGTGGAGGTGAGTAGGGGGTATGCTATGGGGGATCACCCTGGGCTGTCTTTTCATTGTCCTGGTGGGTTAGGGGAGGGAGGGTGCCTGGAACAGGCCGGGCCCTCTCTAGTCTCATGTGTCTCTAGGCCCTGGTTTGATAGACTTCTGGTTACTTCCAGAAGCTATCCCTAAATTCTTGGCGTGGTTTCTCTGGCATCATAGAGAGAATGTGGACACAGGGCCAGACGTACCTGTCACTTGCTAGTCTGTGTGACCTTGGGTAAGTTACTTTACTTCCCTGTTGTCTCCTCGGCTGTGTAATGAGTTCAACCACCCCTAGCTCTCCAGAGGGATGAATGAGATACGACTCATGACATGTCCAGCATAATGCCTGCCCATGGCCAGTGCCCAACAAGTGTGCATGGCTCCCAGTGGGGTATAGCTGGTCCACCCCTGGTCACATGCTTGCCCTCAGGGTAGCTCTAGACTTAATATTAGGGTTGGGGCTAAAGATACGGTGGGAGGAATAGGCATTCTGCCTATCATTTGCAGGTGAGCTGAGATTGTTTCTAGAATGATCTAGACCAGCTTGGGTGCACCAGTCCTGCCCACTGACCGCCCACACTCCAGGGAGGTTCTTTTCCCCAGCCCTGCCTCTGGGGCTCCGAGGGGAGGCCTCCAGCCACCTGCCAAGATGAGCTGTAGGATTAAGATTGGGTGACTCATCCACAGAGAGGGAGGCCAAGTCTGGGGATCTAAACAAGACAGAGAAAGACTTCTTTCTCCCCCAGTGATTATGAGGAGCGCCGAGAGGGGCCCACGCATCATCAATTATTCATGGGGCCTGAAGGAACCCATGCACAGAGCCCAGCTGGGAAGCAGGGTGGGGCGATGGAGTAAGAGGTGGGAGACGCTTCACCCCGCCGCAGCCTTGAATAGGCGAAGCTGAAGCTTTCTGGGGTGACGCATGTCACAGCTCCCTAGAGGATGTGCCCTGGGAGGGGGACGAGCACCAGCAGGTCTTAAACAACTGCCGTGTTGTGGCGATCCCGCTGTGCCGCGTATCAGGGGTGCTTAACCCCACTCTGTGGCTGAGCAAGTGGGGGGGCAGAGAGATGAAGTGACTTGCCCAAGGTCACACTGCCATGAAGCGACCCACCTGGGAACGAAAGAAAGGGACCTGCTTCTATGAAAAGGGGATCAGTGGTTTTTCTTCAGTATCTGCTGTGTGCCAGGCACTGTGCTGGATGCTAGGGGTACAGCAGTGAACAAAGCAAAATCTCTACCCACGGGGCTTGTGTTTTATTGAGGTGACATGCGATAAGCAAGCAATACAGGAGCGTATGAAATAATTTTAAGTAAGGTACGTGCTATGTAAAAAAAAACAAGCAGGTGAGGGAATAGGGAGAACAAGAGACAGGATGGTGTGCAGGGACAGCCTGCCATTTCAGGTGGAGTGACCAGGGAAGGCCTTTCTGAGGAAGTGACACTGAAGCTGAGGCCTGAAAAAAGCAAGGAAATGAACTCTGAAAAGATCCAGAAAAGCATGTCAGGGAGAACAGCAGGTGCAAAGGCCCTGGGGCTGGGAACTGGATGTGTTCAACACACTGCAAGAAGGCTGGTGTGGTGTAGCGAGGGAAGGGTGGTAGGAGATGGGGGCAGAGGGGGAACAGGGGCCAGAACATGGAGGACCTCAGAGGTCACGGTAGGGAGAGATCCTTTTGGAGGAACATGAGGTGCTGTGGCCAAGTGGGCAAATTCCTGCTGTGCACATCTGGCTTCTTCTCCTTCTGGGTCAGGTCAGTCCAGGTTTCCTGACCTCCTTCCCTTTGGAAGCACCACAAAGGGACGGGGAACACTCAGCCTGCAGAAGAGAATTAGGAGCGCCCAGTGTGTCCTCACACAGGAAGAGCTCCTCCCACCGCCTCATCCTTACCATCCTTGAAGCGCGGCTGCCCGGTGCCTGAAAGATGTGCACATTATCTTGTGGAACGTATGCTTCAAGGCAACCCTGGGAGGAGGTGTCCCTATGTTACAGATGAGGAAACTGAGGCTCAGTGAGGACGGACTTACTCAAGGTCACACAGCTGGAAGTGGAGCTGATTGGAACCCAGGCTTCAGACATGATGCACTTAACCCAGGGCAGGTCTTTGAAGATCCTGACTGCTCTGCTGCTGGGAACCCCTCCAGGCCACAAGCCCCGCCACCCCTCCCTGTGGGGACAGAGGTACACTTACTCACGTCTCTAACTTCCCTGCCTAGGCTTCCTCCAGGGACCCTGGACACTCCATTAGTCATTAGCATGATCACCCTCTGACAGCAAACTACAAACCCCGTGACCAGGGAATTTCTGGTGAGAAATGCCGTCCCAGCGCCTATCTTGACCCGTTACTAAGTGAACAGCTGTGGCAATGGAAAGCTGGGATTCTCTCAGAGTGGGAATGAGGCCAGAGCCTTGTAGAAGCAGGTGCAAAAGTCTCTAAATGTTTGCTTATCCTTTGGGCCACCCAGAAATCCCACTTCTTGAAATGTATCCAGGGTCAATCACAGGATGTGTGCAAAGATAAATGTATACATGGTGGGGACACATGGTACAGACAAACCAGCCTTTATGACCACTGCCTGTTCCAGCTGGTCGGTGTCCAAACCCAGACCATCCCAGTTGTTAGATATTTGCAAGCCACTCCTGAATATAAGGATGTTGCATCCCTAATGTCAATAGGGAGAAACTGGAAACAATCTAGGTGTCCAACAAGAGGGGATTGGTTAAATGAGTGGTACATTCATTCACACACTACTGTGTAGCAATTAAGTTATGCTTGGGAAGAATATACAAGGTACAGGAAAATAATTATAACCTATAGTTAAAAGAAAAAGCGTTACAAAACCACGTGTTCCCAGTGTAAAAGACACAATATACATTTTTCCGATTTTGGCAACATGGCAAACGGAGCTGACACTTCTGCTTCCTCACCGCAACCAAAGAGATGCCTAGAAGTTCTGGGTAAAATAAAACAAAAGTATTGGAAACACTTAGCTGAACTTCAAATAAGTAAAGAGAAATCCCCATTGGGACAGGAGACATGGCCTTGGCATGCATGTGGTAGACAGGAAGAACTGGGATACTTAAATGGAACAGGGACCTCAGCAAGGCATTTCCTGTGGAATAGCTGCTCCTGTTGTTGGCCAAATATTTCCAGAATATTTAAATGTGTGTGCTCATTGTCCAGACAGGGAATGTTCCAGAGAATGGCTGCTCCATCAGCCTGGGTCCCTGAGTGAAGATGCATGGAACAGAATTCTCAACCGATCCCTGATGGACGTAGAGTATAAGAAATAAACCTTTGCTGTGTTCAGCTGCTGAAAATTGGGGCTTATTACCATGAAATAACTTTGCCTATCCCGACTGCCATAGCCCTCCATGAAAGGTGGGGGGAGGGAAATCTTCACCCAAAACACGGTCTCAGATTCAGATTCCGGGTGGAAATGAAAAAGTACCTTCTTGAAAATTTGAATCTCAAGCCTGTACCATATGAGTGAGTGGAGATGAATTTACACTGTCCAACTGATACAGGAGACCCAGACCAAGAAAACATTGTAAAAACCGGTCATGTTTGGCAAAAACTCAGGTGCGTCAGAAAGACCAAATGTAAAGCTGGTTTTTGGAGACATTTCTCCAAGTCAGGGCACATGGGATCCCCATAGAAATCACAGCCCTTGGGAAAGATGAGGTAGGTTACCATAAAAAACAACAACAAAACCCCCCAAAACAAAAAAACTACAAATACACAAGAAAATGGTCAATCATAGGGCAGAGTCAGCAAATAGAACAGGTTAGGAGGATGTATATTTCAATACTATAGGACAGCCAGAAAGAGATTAACATATTACTTCCTTTTACAAAGAAGATTGAAAAATGTAGCCTTCAATCATTTATGTAATGGAATTAAGAAAATGAAGTTAAAGACATGGTCAACTCCTTTGATCAACTTCTTGGCCTAAAAACATTCATCCACCTCCCTATGATTCATACATTACCAGGGGCCTGTAAGTCCCTGACATTCTATTTAAGGTTTCAGATTTGTACTACTCATAATATTCTTTTCATATCCATGTAAAAATATCTCTTGATTGTGAGAACAAACCAAATAAATATATGAGTGTTATATGTGTTTGCAAGTATCTAGCAAATATCTAGATATACAAACATATAACTATATACACATAAGTGGGTATATATGTAAATATGTGCATATGTATACTGATAAGTAATACTTGCACAATATTGTGACATTTAATAATCATAAATGTGTAGCTAATACATACTTTTAAAATGATTTAAAATGGTGACCTTAAGAATGAAAGAGAAACTAGGGTTCCTGGGTGGCTCAGTTCGTTGAGTGTAAATCTCTTGATTTTGGCTCAGGTTATGATCTCACGGTTTGTGAGATCGAGCCCTGCATCGGGCTCTGTGCTGACGGTGATGAACCTGCTTTGGATTCTCTCTCTTTATCTCCCTCTCTCTCTGCCTGTTTCCTGCTCTCTCTCTCTCTTACTCTCTAAATAAATAAATAAACTTAAAAAAAAAGAACAAAAGAGAAACCATGAAGGAGGAAAAAACAAACAAGACAGCCTAAAAGCAACATCATTCAGCATAGAAAAAAGACTGGAAAGAACTCTGTTTTAACTCTAATATCATCTCTGAATGGTGGGAAAACAGGTGATTTTAATTTTCTTCTTTATCACTCAAGATTTCTATTATGACTAAAAATGATTTTTTTTCAGTTTGCATTAAAAACTAACCTTTTTTTTAACCATGCAGGTAATACATAGGTACAATTAAAATCATACAATTAAAAAGAAGTTAAAGTAAAATATAGACAAGAAAACAAATTACTTCTGTGCTTAGGACAAATATCTTTTTAAAATCCAGGAACATTACCTTTTCATTTTCCAGTGGATATACTGTAATTTTGGGAAAGAGATTAAGGGAGATTCTCCTTGGCTTAAGCCAGTCTCAGGTTTCTAAACAGGGACCTCCATCTGTTTTGGGGGCTCCGGAGAGTGGGCCGTTGAGGGACCCAAAGTGGGAGACTTGCCTATGGAACCCCACACATTCTGCACATTCCAGGGGAACAGAGGATTTGGGAATCAGCAGTCACTTCATTTTTTTTTTTTTTTTTTTTTGAGGGCTCTTTAGCTCACTTATTTAGGAAAAAACCAAGCAAGGTAGGTTTAATGTAGAAAATGTGGAAATTGACAAGATCCCGTAAAGACGACACTAAGAATGGCTGAGGGTCGTGCCCTCCGGGGGCTCCAGTGTTGCTCAATTTCTCAAACGTGTACGTGGAGCCCTGCTCCGCGCCTGGCACAAGGAGACGATGAAAGGAGTGTGAGACAAAGTTCTGGCTTCCAGGATCTTATCATCAGCTTGGGAGCAGCAGTCTGTTCATCTGGTTGAAAGCAACAGAAACAGACTGTCCAACTTCGGCACAAAGAAATACACTGGAAGAATACTGTCTGGCTCCCAGACCTCATCCAGGAGCCAGAGGCTTCAGAAAGGGCAGGGGCTCTGGGGATCCAGGCGGCGGGACTAAATGGGCACTCTTCCAGGAACGAGTCAGCCACAGCGGTCACGTGTAGTGTCCCTCTGCTTGCTAGAGATTCGGGTGTGAGTGACCTGGCTGGGTCAGGGGAGGGTGAGGCATGTGATCGATAGCCCCACTGGACTGTATGCATGGGGGTGATGCCCCCGCAGAAACCAGGCTGCTGGTTCCAGGAGGAGCGAAGTAAAGGCAGGAAGATCATACCACAGCTCCCTCCACATGGATCTGAATCCAGGCTCCGTGCCTCAGTAGCTGTGTGGTCTGGGCAGCCTGCTCTGTCCTGTGGGTCCTTCTCTTATCTCTTAAAACGGGAATGATAGCACCGGGGGTTGCAATGAGGTAAAGTACAGTTAAGCAGTCGGTGCAATGAGTTGAGCCCAAGACGAACTAGAATCCTAGAGCGGGGATGGAAGAAGACTGACAGAGAATCCCCTAAACCCAGGCTGAGTTTCAAACTAGAAGCCTGAAGACCACAGTTGCCTCAAGGTCTAGCCATTTCTCTGCTGTGGGAGCTCAGAGAAGTCGTGTTCCCTCCTTGGGCCTCCTAGTTTCTGTAGCTAAAATGTGATCATCTGTGCTGCCTGCCTCACAAGGTGGCTGTGAGGACCCGAAGAGAAAAACGGCCTTGTAAATGGTGCCGGATGGGGGTGGGTATCTTAGGGGAGAGGAAACAGAAGGACATGCCCTGTAGGGGCATCAGCAGAAGCAAGGAATGGAGGGGAGAATGCACCGGCTCCCCCCCCCCCCCAGGTTGGTGGGTGCTAATATTCTAATAGCAGCATCGTTTCCTGAGCTCCTGCCTGGGGCCAGGCTCTGGTGAAGTGCTGGGGCCACGGGGACAACAGAGGGACATAGCTCCTGGCCATGTGCGGCCTAGGCGTGGGACTAGAGCTCGAATAATCAGAGAGGTGCTCTGAGGAGGCACTTGTTTCTGCCAGGGCAGTAACAGGGGCCTGAGCTGGTGTGAAGTCAGGGAAGGCTTCCTGGAGGAGGTGACCCTGAATTGACAGCTGACCACAGGGAGGGGAGACTAATACAGACTGAAAACACACATGTAAGATTGCTGAAAGAGCGCAGCTGTCCTTAGGAACCCATTGGGAGGCAGGAACAGTGCTGCCTGAGGACATTCT
The DNA here is from genome assembly GCF_027475565.1 of Acinonyx jubatus. Classification (NCBI taxonomy): domain Eukaryota; kingdom Metazoa; phylum Chordata; class Mammalia; order Carnivora; family Felidae; genus Acinonyx; species Acinonyx jubatus. The sequence continues at coordinate 174,508,865 of NC_069380.1, read as the reverse complement.
GTGGTCAGGGGCCCAATGACAAGCCAATGAAATGGAGATTCTTGCTTTCCTGGGGCTCTGGGTCTCAGGGACTTTGAATGCCTTGCCCAAGGGTATTCAGCCTAGAGTACAGCCGAAAGAGGATTCAGATTCCAGGGAAAGTGGCAGAGAATGTACCTGAGAATGAGGAGAATGCCGTTGGAAGGCTGAGGAAGATATATTCTTTGGGGCAATAAGGAGCCATAGAGGTCTTAGAGCACAGCAGGTGCTCAGCAGGTGCACAGCAGGCTCAAAACAATTGCCGGGGACGATGTGCCGTGGCCTGCCACACCACATGCCGTGTTTAGTCACGGTCAGCAGCAAACCTCAGTGCTCTTTCGAGGCAGTAAGTGGTGGTGGTGAGGGAGTAGGAGTTTGGCTGGAGGCTGCTGCTGTGGCCCCTTTGTGTTTTGAAGGGAGAAGGCCAGTTTCTTCCCGTGAGATGTCTGTTCCTGGGAGAGTGAGGCCAGAGAGAGGAGCTCAGGTTTCTGAGCACCTACTGTGCACCAACCCAGGACATCCCTTGTGGGCTTGAAAGAAGGTGACAAGATGCCCTGAGGTCCCCGACCTGGCCTCACAGAACCCGGCCCTGCGTCAGGAAGGAGCAGGAAATGCACTGGAGGCAGGCAGACTGGTGGAGGTGCGTCTAACACGCTGACACCGTGTGCAGGTGCAAAGCCTTGCCTTGGCTTCACTGTCTAAATACCTCCTATTTATGGCAGATGTGCCCCGTCTTCTTTTTCAGGTGTGATATGAAATTGGTTTCAATAAATTTCCAAAAAATACATTTGGATAATATATTGCAATCCATTTAAAGGAAAAAAGAAAAAACCTATTCGTGAATAGGGCAGGGGGATGTGAGTGTGTTAAAAACCAGCTCTGCGACGTAGGAATGGTGGAGGTGTGAACTCTTTCACTCTGTGATCCTTATGATAGCTCTGCGGTGCGGCCTGCCAGCCCCATTTACAGCTGGGAAAGCGGAGTCCTGAGAAATTAACTTGCGCCCGCCCCACAGCCAAGGAGGGCCAAGCCAGTTCTGGAAGCTCGGCGTCCCTGACACCTTGCCTCACTTCACCCAAGCCCCAAGTTCAGCAAGTCTAGTTGTGGGAAGCCTTCCCCACCTCTCCGGGTTGCTCTTTGGCAGGTCAGAGCAACCCTGACCACAGGGGTTCTAATCCAGGCCCTGGCTCCACTGTTTACTAACCAGTGGCCTTGAGCAAACGTCTAACTTTCCCTAGGCCTGGCTACTCATCTGTGACGTGGGGACATTGCTTATGCCTCAGAGGACTGTTCAAGAGATTTAATAAGATGATGTCTTGTATGATTCCCAATGCAAAGTGAGACAATAGAATCCCAGAGCTGGGAAGCTCCTTGTCCAAGTCCACACAGGTGGAAAGGGGAGGAGTTAGACATGAATTTAGGTCGATCGGGTTCCCAGACTGCTGGTTTTAATGATCTCATGGTGTTGCCTCCCTTCCGCGGAAAGCCACTGTGTACCCACGTTGGAAGAAGCTGAGAGGGTCTATGGTGGATAAAAAGATGCCTGAATGGCACGTCCATGTGGAGGGGGCTCAGTTTACTGCAGGCAGGAGCAGGAGGATCTGCCAAGATCCCCAGAAGCATTGCAGGGTCAGGAGTGAGGGAGGCCTTTCCTGTGGGAAAATGTAGGGCGTTTCCACTTATAGCCTGATAATTGGGCCCCGCAAGGTCCAGAGCACAGATGATGTCATTCATCCTCTGTGGCCTTTGGGGTTTAGGAAGCCTCTAGGGAAAGCGGGGGGGGGGGGGGGGGGGCGGGGAGGAAGGGCTGGAGGGCAGAGAATCTAGAATGAATGGCAGATAAAAACAGGAATCGGGGGTTTTGGGTGCCGGGATCATGGCCAAGGGAGCTTTAGAGCCACTGCAGCAGGAAGTGGGGGACACACACGGGAACCAGAGGCAGATCCTGGGGCTGACGGAATGAATGAATGATGCCTGCGTGGATTTAAAGGGATGCCTCTTGCAGAACACACAGTCTGGCATGTGCCCCATGAACACTGCTGAGGGTGGGTGCAAGGTCCTGTCTTCAGCCCCCCTGTGGCTATGTGCCCCTGATCTCCACTTGACTCTCCACATCACCTCAGATGTAACAAACCCAACCTGCCCCCTCCCCCTAGCCATCCGCCAGCAGCCCTTTCGGGTCTCCCTGTGGCTATGTCACCCCCTCGTGGGCTCTGGAGCCAGCTGTCTGGACTCGTGGCTCAGCCAACCACTTCCGCTGTGTGACTGAAAATTACCTAACCCGGTAACAGCACCTGCCTCCTCTGAGAGCTGGGAGGGTACACATCAGTAATTCATGCACAGTGCCTGGCACATAGCAGGTGCTCACCCAAGTCATCCTGATGGGAGGAAGGCCCACCACGCCCCTTGTGATGGGTCTGGCTCCCTCTCCCACCCAGCACTGGGGCCCCTGCCCAGTACCGGTTCCTGCCTCTCTCACACCTCTGTGCCTTTGTTTGTTGTTGTTGTTTTTAATACTTATTTATTTACTTTTGATAGAGCACAAGTGGGGGAAGGAGAAAGAGAGAGAGAGAGAGAGACACTGAATCCGAAGCTCCAGGCTCTGAGATGTCAGTGCAGAGACTGACATGGGGCTCGAACTCACAAATGGAGAGATCATGACCCGAGCTGAAGTCAGTTAACCAACTGAGCCACCCAGGCTCCCCGCTCTGTGCCTTTGTGCTGACTGATACTTTGCCTGGGATGTTCCTTTGCCCTTTTGCCTGCTCTTCCTTCTCACTTGGCTAATTTTGCTTTAACCTTTAAGATGAATTACTTTTGTCCCCTTCTCCAGGAAGCCTTCCCTTCCTTGCCCCTGGGCTTCCACAGCCTTCTGTGTTCCATCTGGCAGAGGCATTTTTGCGGTCCTGTCATTGTCTGCATTTCTGTCTCCACAGGCCCTGGTCTTCGAGCTCCTTAAGAGTGCCTCATCCTCTTTATGTCCCCAGGGCCTGGCCCAGGTGGCCCCACACCAAGGGTTCCGATGCATCTTCTAACACCTGCAGCCACTCAGCTCACAATACCCACAGCTAACCCTTATTTGGCATTTACGCATCAAGTTTTCTCGCAGTTTTCTCTCATGCGGGCTTTCATCTAATGTTGGGGTGATTACTTTCATGGATCCACTCGGCTAGACTGGGGTGCCCCGTTGTTAGGCAAGCAGGAACTAGAGAGTGCTGTGATGGTTATCACCTATAACCAATTGCCTTTAAGGAAAAGAGATTACCCTCCCTAAATGGGTGGGCCCCAGCCAATCAATTGAAGGCCTTAAGAGCAAAAACTGAGATTTCCCCGGGGCGCCTAAGTGGCTCAGTCGCTTGAGCATCCGACTTCGGCTCAGGTCATGATCTCACAGCTCGTGAGTTCGAGCCCCGCGTCCGGCTCTGTGCTGACAGCTCAATGCCTGGAGCCTGTTTCGGATTCCATGTCTCCCTCTCTCTCTGCCCCTAACCACTCGCATTCTGTCTCTGTCTCTCTCGAAAAGAAATCAACATTAAAAAACAAACAGATTTCTCAAAGAAAAGTAGGAATTTGCCTTGACTGTAGTATAGGAATCCTGCCCAAGTTTCCAGCCTATTCTTGGCCTGCCTTATGGATTCTGGCATATATAGATCTCTCTCTCTCTCTCTCTCTTTCTGATATATATGTCTCCTATTGGTTCTATTCTTCTGGAGAACCTTGACTAATATGACTATTATCCCCGTTTTACAGATAGGGAAGCTGAGGCTCAGAGAAGTTAAGTCTTCTGGTCAAGCTCATGTACCTGCTCAATGGCAGGGCCAGAACTGGGGCCCAGGCAGCCTCTCCAGGACCAACATTTCTGACCACTGAGGTGATGCCAGGATCCAGGGTTTTTAATCCTCCTTCAGATGTTTCTGGGTGCCCGCAGCCAGCTTCCTGAGCCAGGGGAATTGCTCAGTAAATGGGAACAGTTTACAAGACAGTTTACAACTCTTCTCTACTTTCTGTTTTCCAGGGAGATGTAGTGAAGCTTCTCTAGGTTGGGGAACAACCCTTGCTTTTTTTCTCATACCCTTGCTTTTACTTCCTGGCTGCGTGACCTTGGGGAAATACCTTCCCACTCTGGGCTTTGATTTCCACGACCTGAAATTCTCTTGACAGGGGACTGGATAGATACATTATGATACCCCCATCCAATAGAACAAAGTCAGGAAATTCTCTGTGTGTCGTATAGAAAAATCTTCAAGGTAAATTGTAGGGTAAAAAGAACAAAGTGTAGGACGGTATGAGATACATGTTTTTTGTACAAGAAAAGGGAGATTTAAGAATATGTTCTTGTATTTACAGAAATAAACTCAGGAGAGATACACCAGGCACTATTACAAATGTTTCTTTAAGGGAGGGGGGGTTTAGGAATAGAAATGGAATAAGACATCTCATTTATTTAAAAAATAAATAATTTTTATGATTATATAAATAATAATTTTTGAAATATTAAAAATATTAAAATAGCGATTATGAGGACATTTCCTTTTAAAAGTTCTAGTTCGGATTAAATTAGAAAATATATGTAAAATAGGGGTGCCTGGGTGGCTCAGTCAGTTAAGCCTCTGACTCCTGATCTCAGTTCGGGTCTTGATCTCAGGGTTGTGAGTTCAAGCCCTGGACTGGGTATGAAGCCTAGGTAAAAAGAAAAAAAGAAAGAAAAAAGAAAAAATATGTAAAACGCAAAGCATACAGGGGGTGCTCCAAAGTGGTAGCTGGTTGTCTCTTTACCCTGAACTCTTGGGGCATTCCTCAGGAAAGGGGGAAATGATCCTAATAATAGCTCTACCTCCCACTGGAGCTCCCTCTGTGTGCTTTTTGCTGAATGGAGTGCTTCGGTTGCTTTCCAGGATTTAGCAATCTACCCCAGGAACATGGGCTAACATCCGTGAACAATGTGGTGCTCAGCATTCATTCACTAAAGCATCAGAGGGGAACTCAGTCATTGCTGGTGGGAATGCAAAATGGTACAGCCACTTTGAAAGACAGTTTCGCAGTTTCTTTCAAAACTACACTTACTCTTACCATCCCATCCACCAATTGAGCTCCTTGGAATTTACCCAAAGAATGGAAAATGCATGTCTGCCCAAAAATCTGAACGTGGATGTTTATAGTGGCTTTATTCATAATTGCCCAAACCCAGAAGGACTCAGAATGTTCTTCATCAGTAAGTGAATGGATAAATGAATGGTGGTACATCCCAACAATGAAATATTATTCGGCACTAAAAAGAAATGAGTTATCAAACTGCAAAAAGACATAGAAGAAACTTAAATACGTGTTACTAAGTCAACGAAACCAGTCTGAGAAGTCTACAGACTGTAAGAGTCTAACCACATGGCATTCTGGAAAAGGCAGAACACCAGTGACAGTAAAAAGATCACTGGTTGACAGGAGTGGGCCCAGGTGAGGACAAGTGAATAGGCAGAGGGCAGAGGATTTTAAGGGCAGTGAAAATATTCTGTAGAATATTATAATGATGGGTACGTTACATTTGTTCAAGCCCACAGGATGTACAATTCCACTAAGGTCAACTATGGATTTAGGATGATAATGATGTGCCAGTGTAGGCTCATTCCTGGTAGAAATGTCATTCTGGTGAATGACGTTAATAACGGGGGAGGCTATGCATCTATGGGAAATCTCTGTATTTCCCTCTCAATTTTATTGTAAACCTAAAACTGCTCTAAAAAAACACAAGTCTTTAAAAAAAATCCAAAGGGAAAGAAGGTTCCATCTGAGGGAGGGCTTTATGGGATGGAAACAAACATTCATTGAGCTACACCAGGCATTCTTACATAGTCTTTTTGTAATCCTATCAACCCTGGGGGGAAAGGTGATTTTACAGAAGAAACTAAGCCTCAGAGAATTGAGCTAATCTGTCCAAGAACACATAGCTAGAAGTTGACACTCAGACTCTGACCCATGTCTCTCTAATTGCAAGTATCCTTGTCTTCCCCTATAGTATGATGCCTGGCCAGGACCTAGAAGGTTCTGTTGGGTTGACTAAATGAAGCAGGGGGTAGGTGGAGGGATGGGGGGGGAGTCAGGGAGAATAGTCATCAGCATGAGAGTGATCCCTAGGCCCATTTCAAAAACACTTTAAACTTGACAACCATCTCAGTGGACAAGCAAAGGTCATAGTGTTATCTTCCTCCTTCTCTTCTTTTATTCATTGTTTCTCCATTTAGCCAACCATTAACACTTTAGGGAGAACTAGTCCTTGCCAGGCCTTATACTGGGAACTAGGGGCATCAAAGTGAATTATCCATGGTATTGGCATCCAAGGAGATTACAGTCCAGCGAGGGAGAAAGACCCACAAACTAATGTGCACAATTGAATTCTGAGTTTAGGATGTACACAAAGGGGCAGAGGTCTTGGAAAATGTGTATGAGTTTATCATGTGTGAGGTGGGGCTCAAAGGGATAGCATAGGATAAGAGCTAAGGGAGCACAGTGAGTTTGGAAAACAACTAAGGGCTCAGAGTGATTGAGGTGTGTGTGGGGGGAGGGGAGGAGAGAAGAGGATGAAGACAGAGAAATGGTTTGGGAAGGGATTGGACCCTGATATATTGTGATCGAGACTGGATGAATCCTACAGGCCTCAGAGAGTTAAGCAGGACAGCAGAGGAGCCAGGCAGATTGGGACTTTGGAGCAACCACTTGGGGGGACTGGGAGAGGGGCAGAGACTGGAGATAGGGGCCCTGGGTCCATCCTGGGCCATCTTCCAGTGCCTTAGGGTCCTCTAGTGTCTCTCCTTTGCCACTGCCCCGTTTTATTGATATTTTTATTGAAATAATAATAGATTCATGTGCAATTGCAGGAAATAATTCAGAAATCCCTTGTAGATTTGCCCATTCTCTCTCAATGGTAACATTTTGCAAAATGATTCCTTTGCCACATTTGATATGGAAGGGGAATATCATGATGGGGGCACCAGCATGTTGAAGGACAGATGCCCACAGAGCTCTGGTGACTGTGTGCCGTCTTTCCCAACACCTTCCCTCGTTCCATGGACCAAGATAATTTTATAGATACGTCATGGGACTGGCTTGGGAAGCCTTGCAGCAAAACTCACAAGTTCATCTTTACAAACCTGTTACAGATCCCTTTTTTTATCTCCTCAAGGGAGATCAGCCACCTCCTTGGACATCACCATTGACATGCCCACACCCAACACACAGTGGGTGTAGCTGAGATGATCAGCTGACCAACCAGTACCCCTTACATTATGCGGCGCGGTGCTGGGAAGTACCTGGAACTATATCTCCCAGCATCCCTTGCTGGTCATGTGACCAGCTCCCACCAATGCCATGAGAGCAGAAGGGAGGCACAGCGCTTCAGGACGAGGTGCTAAGTAGCAGCCATGCCATTTTTTTTTTTTCTTCTCCCAGTCTGCTGTTTGGGATGCCTCCAGAATGATCTTCAGACCACAAGATGGCACAGGAGCCACAAGATGGAACAGCCTGTGTCCTGGAGCAACCATGGCAGTGAAGCCACCCTGGAGAGCCAGGGGCCACGAGCATGAACATTAGACTCTATATGAGTGAGAAATAGACATGCATAAGTATTTCAAATATACCAAAGAAGTAGAGAGCATACTACAACAGCCCACTTTCGCCACCCATCATTCAGCCTCAAAAATCATCAACATTTTTTTTCTCTTCTTTCATTCACCTGCCCCACCCTACTTTTAAATTGTTTGCTGGAGTTTTTAAAAGTACTTCCCAGGCAGCGTGCCGAAAGACAGAACAGAACACAAAACAAACTCCAAACACACTTTATCGTGTTAAGCCACCAAGATGAGGGGTCGTTTGTCCCATTGTTAGCCAGCCCGGACTAAGCGGTGGGCACTGGGTGCCTAGCTATTGAATTGAACACAAGTGACCTGTTTTTCTAGGCTGCGCAGGGTGAGGAGGAATGTGTCTGGGCCTAAAGCAGTAAGAATGCCAAACCTTCTAGCTCTCTGAGAAGTAGTTTTCTCTGTTCTTCTGGCCAAGCTGCACCCAGCCGCACCCAGCCGCACCCACCCACCCTACTGGCCCCTACCTCCTACTTCTTCCTTTCTCCAGGCCCTGGGCTGCTGAAGGAAGAAGTAGACCTAAGGTGGAATGGGGAATAGAGGGTTTCTGGGGCCCTGTCTCAGCTTGAGCTGGGCCAGTTGTGGGAGGGCGAGGCTGGAACAGAGAGAGCGGGCACGAGGGACGGATGTTGGAAACCTACAGCTTAGCAGCAGGGTCTGGGGCCAGGGGAGCAAAACCTTTTGTGCCTTTCAACTTGGCCTGTGTTCATGACCCTGAAGCACAGAAGCAGGAGGAAGTTTTGTGGTCAGACCCCAAGGGTGGACTGGAGTCCACTCAAAAAGTCATTGTTATCGAGCACAGGTTGGGTAGCCCTGTGCCCGGCGCTGGGATGCATGGTGGGCCAGATCCTGGCTTAGCTGCTCCCCAGCTGTGTCACCTTGGGCAGGTTCCTTCACCCCAATGAGCCTCAGACTCCTCATTTTACAAACGAGGACAGAAATATCAGTCTTACCAGGGAAATTGGCCATGATGTATGGAGAGAGCCTGGCACCCAGTAGGCTCTTGATGACTCACAGAGATTGCTATTGATTTCTGTTAACAGCAGCTATGAGCATGGAAAGCGCGCGTGGGCACCCTTCCAGGGAGTGGATCAGGGCCGGAAGATACTGAACCCCATCCTGTTGGGAGCTGTTTTCAGAGAAGGAGAAATGGAGGAATACTGGGAGCCAAAGAGCTTTCTCTGAGAGCGGCCAGGTCTAATTTTGCATGTCAGAGGAGGTGGGTGGGTGGAATCCTGCAATTCAGGGGCTCTTTCCTGGAAGGGGCTGGATAGGCAACAAAATGCTTCCTCCCTTGGAGACAGCCTCACAGCTGTCAGGAAAAAACAGCTGCATGGCTTCCCTTCAAAGAGGGGAGACCTCAGTCTGTGGGGGAGCGGGGCAAGATGTGACAGCAAACAGGAACTCCCCGGCAGATTTTCTCAGGGGCGGGGGTTAGAGGGGAGGATGGACCAGGTTCAAAAGCCAGTCGTCTTACTTCCTGGCTGTGTGACCTTGGGCAAGTCACTTCACCTCTCCCGAGCCCTCGTGGTGTCGTGCTTTAAACGATGCTCATCTCACAAGGCTATTATGAGAAGAAATGATAGTGCGTCTAAAATGCCTTGTGTGGTGCCTGGTACACCAGAAGCACTCAATAAAAGGTCATTGTAAATCACTCACCCCTCCGGCTAAAATGAAACTGAACTTCCTCTCTTCTCCCAAGCAACTTCTAAATACCGGAGGCACCCGTCGCCTCTTCTCTCTCCCTACACTGACTCCCTGCTCGTTCACTTCCGCAGCATTAAACCCCATTTCCATGACGTCAGCTCTGTCGATGGCATTTGAAGCTACGGTGCCCTTGCTACTGTGGCTCACAGGTTCTTGATCTTCCCCCGAAGCTGCACCCCACCCCCAGCCCTTCCCATCCATGCAGCAGGGAGATCTCAATGATGTTCTCTCCCTCAGCGCCCGAGTCCAAAGCATCAGCAGGTCTTGACGCCCCTGCTTTCAGAATATCTCCTTACTCCCCGCCCCCTCCTCTGCAGCCACCGAAGTCCATGCCACCATCTGGCTCTGTGGACAGCCCGTCCTCACGCTCCCTGCTCCCACCTGCCCTTCTTGCAGCCCGCTGTCTACACCGCAGCCTTACCCTTCTTTTAACTGCATAGTCCGACATAAATCCTGGACTTACAGAAAAACTGTAAGGGCAGTACAAAGACTTTCTGTACATTCTTCTCTTGATTCCCTACATTAACACACATTTTTTGTAAAACATTTGAGAGTAAGTTGCAGACATGATGCCCCCTGACCCTAAGTATCCCAGTGGTATTTCCTATAAAAGGGCACTCTCTTACATAACCACAGCATGATGATTAAAAACAGTACTATTAGCTAATCTATAGACTTTATTCCCATTCTGCCTTACTGTCCCCAAACAAAAGTCTGGAGTACGCCATCACATTCCGTTGTTGTGCCCCTTTAGTCTTTTTTAAGTTGGAACTGTTCCTTCTGGAACAGTCCTGTCTTCTGTCATGATGGTGGCATGCTGAGTGCCGCCCGGTTATTCTCTATATTCTGTATATCTGATATTCCCTCTCCCAGCGAACCTTTTAAGAAGCCAAGGCCATCTCTCCACGATGGGCTCTCAACCCCGCAACGGCTGTCCATGCCCCACAGAGAAAGTGCAGACCGACCCACGGCTCTTCCTCCGCCTGCTCTCCTCCAGCACTGTGACCTCTGTCCTCAGACACATCTCGTTCTAGGCGCCCCCCACCCCCACCGCCTCATTCTCTGCCCCTCATTATGCCACCTGCCACGAGGTTACACACTGGGTCTCCTGCTACTGAGCGGAGGTTCTGGGAGGGCAGAGATCTGGTTTGTTTGTTTTCCTGCCTCTGTATAACCCAGCACCACGCAGTACTCTGGTCCTGGCACCCTCTCTAAGGGCTTTGGGAAGGCTTAGAGGCTCTCTGTCTCCTTGCTTCTTGCTGACCCTTGGCCCATGTGCGTGCCCCCTTTCTCCAATAAAGCATTCTCCTTACCCCACCCCATGTGACATGGGAGGATTTGTCCCAAGCCCTGGTGACAGGGGGAGACCCGGGAGGGCTCCCTTTGCATGACACAGACACGGGGTCCCATCCCCCTTGTGCTACTTCCTAGCTGTGTGGCTTTGGGCAAGTTGCTGAACGTCTCTGAAACTCTACTTTTCCATCTGGAAAGAAGAGTAAGAAGTGAGAATACTTCACTTGGTGAGATGTTGGATAAAGAATTGAGATATGAGGGGCGCCTGGGTGCCTCAGTTGGTTGAGCGTCCGACTTGGGCTCGGGTTCATGATCTCGGGGTTCCCGAGTTCGAGCCCCGCGTCGGGCTCTGTGCTGACAGCTCGGATCCTGGAGCCTGCTTGAGATCCTGGGTCTCCCCCTCTCTCTGCCCCTCCCCCACTCGTGCTCGGTCTCTCTCTCTCTCTCAAAAATATAATAAAAGTATTAAAAAAAAAAAAAGAATGGAGATATGAATGTGTAAGTACCAGGCACACGTTCTCGCCTACCTCTCTCATGTGGGTGAAGTCATAAGACCGGTTTTATCTTCTGGAGAAATTGGAAGGGGATTGCAGCGGGTTGCAGGGGAAATTGGAAGGGGATTGCAGGGATTGAATGGTAGCTCCCAAAAGAACTGTCCGTGTGCTATGTCCTCAGAACCTGTGAATGCGACCTTATTTGGAAAAAGCACCTTTGCCAATGTAAGTACCTTGAGAAGGGATCATCCCAGATTATCTGGTGGGCCCTAAATCCAATGACAAGTGTCGTATTTATAAGAGGCACACAGAGCAGGAGACAGAAGCCCAGAGGAGGTCACGCGAAGATGAAGGCAGAGATTGGAGTGATATGGCCACGAGCCACCGAACACTAGGGCTTGCTGGCTGCTCGGGAAGCTAGGAGAGAGGCACGGGGTGGACTCTCCCCGAAGCCTCAGGAGGGAGCCAAGCCCTGCCAATGCTCGGTTTTGTGTTGTGGTCTCCCGAACTGTGAGAGAATCAACTTCTGTTGTTTGCAGCCACGGGGTTTGTTACAACAGTTACAACAGTTCCAGGAAACTAACACGGGAATGAACTTTGGCAAAACAACAGATGGAAGTTCCTGGCCCCCTTGGAGCCCCTTCTAGATGGGACTTTCCGCAGGCAGGGTTTCATTCCCTTTTCACCTAAGATAGGAAAAAAGGGGAGCGAGATTCTCCTGGTGGGGCAGGGGCAGCACGGAGGGCTCAGAGTGGGAAGGGGTCCTGCCCAAGGCCTCTTGAGCCAGAGGTCTCCTCATGTCCCCGTCCTTAGTGGCGTGGAGGGCCCTCCCCGCGCTCCCCTTGGAAGGGCAAACGTGAGAGGGTGGCCTCATCAGTGGGCAACAGTAGGCTATTTGGAATCGGGCGAGTGGAGTGGGGGTGCTGGCTGTTTACATGGGGTTGCTGACTGCCAGGACCCGAACATCCTGGGGCCTTTGGGGGCCAACAGGATATTACAGTTCCCCTTGGTGGTGGTGGGGATGGGAAGGAGCTGTTGGCCTGTGGGAGCAGGCTGCCCCCTGATAGCTCAGGGCTTGGACAACACAGAACAAGATTCTGGGGTACTTTTCAGACAGCCTTGCCCACCGTACCAGTCTGTCTCCAGATCCACACCATTTCTACCGCATCACACGCTTCTCTGGAGAACTTGGCATCCTTAGCTTGGATCTAACATTTAATGGTACAGCTCCTCTCTCGGCTCAGTCATTTCCATGACAGCTCTGGGAAGCAGGTGCAGGCAGCACAGAGCCCACGACTGCAGGTCCCCAGTGTGACTGGACACCAGGCTCAGGCTTACTCTCATGCAGAGACATCCCCAGAGTCTCTGGAGCCCCCAAAGGAAGGCCAGAGCTCCATGGGTGTGAGCAGATCCAAAGGCGGAGCTTGGATAACACTTCCTTGCAAGGTTCCTGGCCGGAGCTTTTTGGTGGGGAAAGCCACCTCCCAGTTGCTATGAGTCAGCTGTGCCCCAGGGCAGGCTGGGGTGCTCACGCAAGCCACGGGCTCTCCCCACCCCGCCCTCACCTCTGTTAGGACAGGCTCTAGGGCTGCTGCTGAATTCTGTGTGGCTCACACACCCAGCAGGAAGAGCAACTCTGCTCTGGGAATGGCAGACCCCAGGGAGCGGCAGACCCCCAGGAGGCAGCGGAGGTGGTGGCTCCACACCCTGTCACAACAGAGGTGGCAGGTTCCCTTTTGGGGACTGGAAATGTGACCTACTTCCTGGTAACGAGAATGCTACTTCAGCACTTGGATGGAAAACGCAGGGGAAGGATGCGTTCCTCCCCAGACAGAGAAAGAGCGAGAGAGGTCTGTGCCCTGAAGGGCTCCACACGTTGTTCCCTCTGCCTGAGACACCCTCACTCAGGTTTTCTATCTGGAAAAGACTTCCCTGTGCTTTGTAAGTCAGAGGAGGGGCTCCCTCCAGGGCAGTCTTCCACCACCTCTCCATGGTGAGCTGCCCACGCTGGGGGTCAAGTCACAGCCTTTTGAGGTGGATTCAGGGCTTTTTTAGGCTATCTGAGAAAGTGGCCATGTCTGCCCTGCGTATGACTGCATTTTCCGCCTCTAGCATGGACGTCGGTACACAGGAGATGCTCCAGACTGTGTGCTGTCATCTGCGGGATGTGGACATGTGCAATCGACTCCCAGAGTCTTAGTGTTCTCACCTGACGACTGCCTTTGTTGAGTCCTTCATATCCACAGACTCAGGAGGTGGATACTATTATTAGTCTCATTGCCCAAAGATATAGATTGACTTGCCCAAGGTCTCACAGCTGGTATGTGGCCAGTTCGTGACACCTGATAGACTTCTTTTAAGGACCAGGTAATATATGTGTGTATATAATGTAAATAATCCTATGTACCGAATGTGAAGCTTGTGTGAGGCACTGTTTAGGGAGACAGTTAATTCGGATCAAATCTTCCACAGAGGATGACTGAAAATAAATATAAAATGTATTTATAAATATAAAACTATATAACTATATATAAATATAAATATAAAACTATCTCAAAAGCACCAAAAGCCAAGAAGAGAGAGAAGAATTGGCTGACCACTATATACTAAAAAATGAGAACCCAGAGAAACAAATCTAGGACCCCATGCTGCATTTTCCCTAATGGCGTTTACCGATCCAGAACAGTTCTGGTTTCGGTGGCCTCGGGACAAAATTTAAAGCCCAGGGTCTATCAAAAGTAGGGACCTGGACAAATCCTCCTCTCTGCTTATTTTAAGCTGGAATCCCAAATGGTTATACTGAAAGTTATGACGGCTCACAAGTAAACCAACTTTCTCGTGGACTCTCCAGTTCTAGTCATCTGGGTGATCCAGGTAACCTCAAGCCTTGAACTTGGGCTAAGGTGGTTCCATACTGGTAGAGTTCCCAGACTCCTGGCAGAAACAAACAAAAATATCCTCTCTGAAGAAAATACCACCATCTTAGGTGACAAATCATTCTTACAAATAAGTTTTCAAATAAAATATCTGGAACACAGTGCACAGTGAAAAAATTAGAGACTCAAGGAAATAATAAACCTGAGCGAGAACCAGCAGACATTACAGACAACAGAAATACTCAAAAACTTCAGTTATTAGAATGATCAGACACACAGTATAAGGTAACAATGTTTACTGTTTAAAGAAACACAAAGGGACAAGAAACTATTTAAAAATCGCAGATTTTTTTTTAAATTTTTTTTTTTAACATTTATTTATTTTTGAGACAGAAAGAGACAGAACATGAACGGGGAGGGGCAGAGAGAGAGGGAGACACAGAATCGGAAGCAGGCTCCAGGCTCTGAGCCATCAGCCCAGAGCCTGACGCGGGGCTTGAACTCACGGACTGCGAGATCGTGACCTGAGCTGAAGTCGGACACTCAACCGACTGAGCCACCCAGGCGCCCCTAAAAATCGCAGATTTTTAAAAGAACAAAATAAACTTTGAGAACTGAAAAATTAAGAACTCAGAGTTAGTTTGTTGGCAGATTAGATACAGCTAAAGAGAAAATTAATGGACTGAAAGACAGACTGGAAGAAGGATCCAGAATACAGCAGGAGAGACAAAAAGACCAAAAATGCTGAAGAAAGGATGAGAGAATACAGTGAGAACATCTAACTTATATGAAATCGGGGTGGAGTTCTAGAAGGAAAGAGAGATATAAAGAAATAATAATGGCTGAGAATGTTTTCAGATGTGTTAAAGGACACCAATTCCAATATTCATGAATTCAAGAAGTCCAAGTAGGACTTGGACTAGATACATCATAGTGAATCTGAAGAAAGCCACAAGTGAGAGAAAAGGGATAGTATCTTAAAAGGAGTGACAGAAGGACAACTGACTTTTCGATAGCAATGGTGGAAGACAGTGAAGTGATACCTTTAATGCACTGAAAGAAAATAATCCCAACATAGTATTCTAGTATCCAGAGAAATATTCTTTCAGAATGGATGTGAGGGGCGCCTGGGTGGCTCAGTCGGTTAAGCATCCAACTCTTGATTTCGGCTCAGGTCATTATCTCACAGTGTGTGAGTTTGAGCCCCGCATCAGGGCCTGTGCTGACAGCATGGAGCCTACTTGGGATTCTCGCTCTCCCTTTCTCCCTGACTCTCCCCTGCTCACGTGTGTGCGCGCGCTCTCTCTCTCTCTCTCTCAATAAATAAACTTAAAAAAAAAAAAAAGAATGGATGTGAAATAAATACAATTTTTGATGAACAAAGGTCACCAGTAGACTTGCACTAAGGTATTCTTCAGAAGCAGATTATCTCAGACAGAAGTTCAGAAATAACAGAAGACAAGCAAAAAAAGAAAAAATAGATGAATCAGACTTCAGAAAAATTAAAAACTGTTGTGTTTTAAGAAACACCATCCAGAAAGCAATAAGACAACCCGTAGAATGGGAGAAAATATTTCCAAATCATATATCTTATAAGGAATTTGCATCAAGGATGTATTTCAAAAACTAATACATTTCAGTAATACCCAATTAAACAATGGGCAAAGAATCTGAATAGTCTTTTCTGCAAGAAAGATATAAAAGTGGCCAATAAACACATGAAAAGATGCTCAACACCATTAGTCATCAGGGAAATAAAGATCAAAACCACTTAGATAACACTTCACACCTACTAGAATGTCTACTAGAATGAAGTCAGATAACAACAAGTGTTGGGGAGTATGTGGAGAAATGGGAATTCTCATACACTACCGGTGGAAATGTAAAATGATGCAGCCACTTTGAAAAACATTCTGGTAGTTCCTCAAATGATTAAACACAGTTATCATATGAGCCAACAGTTTTACTCAAAGGTATTTACCCAAGAAATGAAAACATAGGTCCACACAAAAACTTGTACATTCATGTTTACAGTAGCATCATTCATAACATAAAGGTGGAAACAACCCAAATGTCCAGCAACAGATGAATGGATAAACAAAATGTGGTATGTCCATATAATGGCATATTATTTGGCATAAAAAGGAATGAAGGGGACTTCAGTTTTCTGGCCCATTATATAGGAGCTTAGAAGTTGTCACTTCATCCTAACAAATTAAAAGCTGAACAAACTAAGAAATCAACTCTTTTATATTTGTCAGAGGAGTGAGGTCACAGGGCAAACCACTGCTCTCCAGATTGGAGAGACCGGAAAATACAGAGAATCATGATTTATCAGAGTGGAAACCCACAAGCAGAAGCCTCTACAGGAACTAGTACCAGGGTAGGAAAACCTGAACTGTAATTGGTGAATCAACAGAGACTGAACAGACATATTTGAGTGTTAAAAACTCCAGAGGGATCCAGTCATGGGGGAGCCCCTCCTTACACTTTTGTGCGTTTTACCTCCAGGAGTTCTATCAGGTCCTTGAGATGTTTTTACCCCTTATACTCCCAGCAGGGGAGGAAGAATGGGACCGTTTTGAAACATGCCAGACCATTCTGTTATTAACAAGGTTTTCCTTCAGAAGAAACTATTTTACCAGACCCTAATCTGCTGGGGTTTTATTAGAGCCTAACTCACTTCACTAAGGGTAAATACCCAATTTCAGCCAGCTCTAGCCTTCCAAGGAGGTGATAGGGGGAAGAGAAATACCCAGCTCCAGCCCCCTGTAGCCATCCTGTCTCCTAAGAATACATAGCAATACTTAATATATATGTGCCTAACAACAGAAGGTCCAATTATATTAGGTAAAAGTGGATAGAATTTCAAGGAGAAATAGATGAATCCACTATTATAGTTGGAGACTTTAACATCCTTCTGTGAGGAATAGATCCAGCAGGCAGAAAATCAGTAAGGACATAGTTGAAGGCACAGCACCATCCATCAACTGGATATAATTGACATCTATAGACTACTTCATCCAATAACTTCAGATTACACATTCTCTTCCAGCTCACATTCACCAAGATGGACCATATTCTAGGCCATAAAACACACCTTAACAAATTTAAAAACATTTAAATCATACAACATCTGTTTTCATACATAATGGAATTAAACTAGAAATCGATATCAGAAAGATAGCTGGAAAATCCCCCAAGTGCTTGGAGACTAAGCAACACATTTATCAATAGCACATGGGTCAAAGAAGAAATCTTAAGAGAAATTAAAAAAAATATTTTGAACTAAGTGAAGATGAAAATATAACTTAAAATTTGTGGAATGCAGTGAAAGCAATGCTTAGAAGGAAATTTATAGCATTGAATGCATATATTAGAAAAGGAGGTCTAAAATCAATAATTCAAGCTTTCACCTTAGGAAACTAGGGGAAAAAAGAACAAATTAAATTCCAAGTAAGAAGAAAATAAATAATAAAAAGTAGGGTAGAAATCAATGACATTGAAAATAAGAAATCAATGGAGATCATCAACAAATCTAAAAGCTGGTTTTCTGAAAAATAAAATCAATAGAACCGATAAGCCTTTAGTCAGGCTAACTAAGAAAGAAGGGAGAAGACAAGATTGCAAACATTGGAAATGAAAAATAGGACATCACTACAGATCCCATGGACATTAAAAGCACAATAAAGGAATATTACGAACAATTCTATGCCCACAAATGTGATAGCCTAGATGAAATGGATCAATTCCTTGAAAGATACATTCTGCCAAAACTCACACAAGAAGAAAACAGACAACCTGAATAGACCTATTCTATTAAAGAATTCAAATCAGTAATTAATAAACTTGCAAAAGAGAGAGCATCAGGCTCAGATGGGCTCACTGGTGAATTCTAAACATTTAGGGAAAAAAATTATATCAATTCTTTATGGTCCTTTCCAGAAGATAGAAGCAGAGCAAATACTTCCTAATTCCTTCTATGATGCTACTATTACCCTAATACCAAAACCAGACACAGACATTAGAAGAAAATAAAACCACAGACCAATGTCTCTCATGAACATAGATATTAAAATCCTCAACAAAATATTAGCAAGTTGAATTCAACAATGCCTAAAAATAATTATGCACTATGACCAAGTGGGGTTTGTCCCAGATAGGCAAGGCTGGTTTGACACCCAAAAATCAATTAATGTAATCCATCCACTCAGCAGGCTAAAGAAGAAAAATCACATGATCATATTAATTGATGCAGAAAAAGTATTTGACAAAATCTAGCATGTATGTATGATAAAAACACTCAATAAACTATAGAGGTGAACTTCCTCAACTTGATAAAGAGCATCTACAGAAACAATATACCTAATATCATACTTAATGGTGAGAAACTAGAAGCTTTCCTGCTAAAATAAAGAAAAGGCAAGGATGTTTGTCCTGCCACTCCTTTTCAGCATCATGCTGGAAGTCCTAGTTAATGCAATAAGACAAGAAAAGGCAATAAAAACTATCCATATTGTGAGGGGGGGGGGACCCTCTGTTTTTCAACAGATGACATGATTCTCTTTATAAAAAGTATGAAAGCATTGGGGTTCCTGGGTGGCTCATTTGGTTGAGCATCCTACTCTTGATTTCAGCTCAGTTCATGATCCCCAGGGGGGATTGAGCCCTGCATCAGGCTCCACACTGAGCACAGAGGCTGCTTAAGGTTCTCTCTTTTTCAAGGTATCTGGGTGGCTCAGTCAGTTAAGTGTCTGACTTTGGTTCAGGTCACAATCTCACTGTTCGTGAGTTCAAGCCTCACATTGGGCTCTGGGCTCTGTGCTGACAGCCTGGAGCCTGCTTTGGATTCTGTGTCTTCCTCTCTTTCTGCCCCTCCCCCACTCGTGCTATCTCTCTCTCTCTTTCAAAAATAAATAAACGTTAAAAAAATTTTTTTAAAAGATTCTCTCTTCTTTTCCCTCTGCCCCTTCCCGTTTGTGCACCTGCGCTCTCTCTCTCTAAAAAAAAAAAAAAAAAAAAAAAGAAAAAATCTGAAAGAACCAACAAAAAACTCCTGGAACTAATGAGCAATTATAGCAAGATTGCAGGACACAAGGCTAATATATAAAAGTTAATTGCTTTCTTATATATCAGAAATGAAAAAGTGGAATTTGAAATTAAAAACAATATTATTTGCATTACTATTCAAAAAATGAGGTCTAAATCTTACAAAATATATACAAAATCTATATGAAAAAAATCTATAAATATCTAATGAGAGATATCAACGAACTAAATAAATGGAGAAATATTCCATGTTTATGAATAGGAAGACTCAATATTGTGACAGCACTCCACCCAGTCTTAACGATTAACTTGCTTCAAGCTTATGCTATCCTTGCATAAATAACTAAACTATTTTCCTGAGATCCTACAGACTGCTGGCCTTGAGGAACAAAGGCCTGACCACATTTGAAAACAGTTGCCACTGACCATGGTATTCCCAATAAGAGACACCTGGGAGTCTTGATTCCTGGTACAGGAAGAGGACTCTGGACCGCCTTGTCAGTATGTGACTTGTTGGGCTGTTGGGGAACCTCTTACTGACAGACATCTGGGAGCCTCGATTCCTGGTAGAACAGAGGAATCTGGAAGCCTTGCAAGGGCAAATGATTAATTGCTGAGCACTAGCTTCTCTTGCATATAGTCCTCTCACCATTTCCCACGTCTTCCCCTTTAAAAATCTGCTTTGGGGCGCCTGGGTGGCTCAGTGGGTTGAGCGTCCGACTTCAGCTCAGGTCATGATCTCACACTCCGTGAGTTCGTGCCCCGTGTCTGGCTCCGTGCTGTCAGCTGGAGAGCTGGAGCCTGGAGCCTACTTCAGATTCTGTGTCTCCCTCTCTCTCTGTCCCTCCCCTGCTCATGCTCTTTCTCTGTCTCAAAAATAAATTAATAAAAACATAAAAAAATTTTTTTTTAAATCTCCTGCTTCACCCGGACCGGGAAGATGGTCTGTGGGATGATAGTCCGCCATCTTCCCAGGTTGCTGGCTTCCTGAATAAAGCAACCTTTCCCTTTTCCATCAGTGTTTCTCTCTTGAGTATTGGCTTTTGAGTGGTGAGCAGCAGAACTTGAGTTTGGAACCCATCCTCTGTCTGGTAACAATATTGTCAAGACATAATTTCTTCCCAATTTGATCTATAAGTTCAGTGCAATCCCAATCAAAATCCTATCAAGTTTTTTGGTGGATATTGACAAACTGATTCTAAAATTTTTATGGAGGGGCAAAAGACCCAAAATAGCCAATTCAATTTTGAAGGAGAAAGAGCAAAGTTGGAGGACTGACACTAGCTGACTTCAAGACTTATTATAAAGCTATAGTATTCAAGACAGTGTGGTATTGGCAAAAGAATAGACAAATAGATCAATGGAATGAAATATCTCAGAAATAGACCCTCACATACATAGTAAACTGAACTTTGACAAAGGAGCCAAGGGAATCCAATAGAGCAAAGACAGTCTTTTCAACAAAAGGAACACCTGGATATCCACACACAAAGCAATGAATATAGACACAGACAGAACTTACACCCTTCACTTCACAAAAATTAACTCAAAATGGATCAGAGACCTAAATGTAATACACAAAATTGTAAAACTCCAACAACAGGAGAAAATCTAGGTGACTTTGGATATGGTGATGACTTTTCAGACACAACACCGTCTGTGAAAGAAATCATTGATAAGCTGTATTTCATTAAAATTAAAAATTTCTGCCATGTGAAATATAATGTCAAAAGAATGAGAAGACAAGCCACAGACTGGGAGAAAATATTTGCAAAAGACATCTGATAAAAGGACTGTTATCTAAATATACAAAGAACTCTTGAAACTCAACAGTAAGAGAACAAACAACCCCATTAAAAAAAACTGGTCTAAAGA
This sequence comes from Acinonyx jubatus, assembly GCF_027475565.1. Taxonomy (NCBI): domain Eukaryota; kingdom Metazoa; phylum Chordata; class Mammalia; order Carnivora; family Felidae; genus Acinonyx; species Acinonyx jubatus. The sequence goes on along the minus strand of NC_069380.1, from coordinate 174,487,925 downwards.
CCTTGACAGACACCTCCCCAAGGAAGATATACAATGGTAAGTAAGCATACGAAAAGATGTTCGACAGCATATGTCATCAGATAATTGCAAATTAAAACAACAATGAGATACCACTATTCATCTGTTAGAATGGCCAAAATCCAACACACAGACAACATCAAATGCCAAGAATGAGGAGCAACAGGAACTCTCATTCACTGCTGGTGGGAAGGCAAAATGGCACAGTCACGTTGGAAGCCACTTTGACAGTTTCTTACAAAACTAAATATACACATGCTGTATGATCTAGCAATCTTACTCTTTGATATTTACCCAAATTAACTGAAGATGTATGTTCACACAAAACTCTGCACACCGATATTTAAAACAACTTCATTCATAATTGCTAAGATTTGGAAACAAACAAAATGTCTGTCGGTAGGTAAATGGATAAATAAATTGGGTACATCTATGGGGCACCTGGGTGGCTTGGTTGGTTAAGCATCTGACTCTTGATGTTGGCTCAGGTCATGACTCAGTTCATGAGTTCAAGTCCCGAGTTGGGCTCTACGCTGGTAGTGTGCAAAGCCTGCTTGAGATTCTCTCTCTTCCTCTCTCTCTGCCCCTCCCCCAATCTCTCTCTCTCTCTCTCTCTCTCTCTCTCTCTCTCATAAATAAATAAATAAACATTTAAAAATTGTGGTACATCTAGATAGTGGAATACTGTTTACCACTAAAAAGAAATGAGGATACCAAACCATGAAAAGACATGGAGGAACCTTAAATGCATATAATTAAGTGAAAAGAATCCCATCTGAAGATTCCATAAGATTCCAACTTTATGACAGTCTGGGAAAGGTAAGACTACAAAAGATTAGTGGTTGCCATGAGTTAGGGAAGACAGAGGGATGAATATGCAAAGCTCAGAGGATTTTTAGGGCGGTGAACCCTAATGTGACTTTGGGTGACAATGATGGATCAATGTCATTTCATCGACTATAACAAATGCTCCATGCTGGTGCAGGGTGTCAACAGTGGGACAGGTTGTGTATGTGTGGGACAAGACGTATACAGGAATTCTGAGTTATAAATTCTGTTCAATGTTGCTGTGAACCTAAAACTGCTCTGAAAAAGAGAATTTATTAATAGCAACAAAAAGAATGAAGTACTGAGATGTGCTACAGCATGGGTGTCCTTGAAATCATTCTCCCAAGTGATTTGGGGAAAGATCTCCCATCTTTCACAAAAGTCCATATATTATATGATTCCTTTAATATAACAGCCCAGCACAGGGAAATCTATAGAGACAGTATATTAGTGGTTGCTTAGTGCTGAGGAGGGGAAGATGATGAAGGGGGTAGGGGGTGATAGCTAAAATGTTTGGGATTTCCTTTTAAGGTGACGAAAATATGCTAAAATCGGCTGTGATGATGGTTGCATACTAAAATCCATAGAAGTGTACGTTTTCAATGGGTGAATTGTACAGTATGTAAATTACAACTAAAGCTGTTTCTAAAACGATGATTGTAACCTTAGCACTGACAAAATGAAATTAAAGAAGGAACGAACAGCGAAGAGATCTATATGAAGAAAGAGATCTATATGAGTATAAATCTAAATGAACACTGACAGTATAAAAACAATGTTAATAACACATCACGGAGCTTTAAAAATATAGAGAGAATGAATATACGCGGAAACTATGATATAAAAGTCAAGAGGAGAGTTCACGGAGTTAAAGTGTGATCTGATGTTGTCTGTGAGGAAGATGAGGGTACTAATCAATACTTCAACAAGTCAAGGATACATGCTAAGCACTAAAAAGTACAGGACTTCCAAAATAGAAGAGAAAAAAAAAATGCTTCCAAAGAAGTCAATACATAAAAGGAAAACCGTACAGGCAGATAAAAAATGATCAGTAATCATGTTAAATGCAAATGGACTAGATAATTGTCTTAAAAGATTAAAACAGACTGGAGGGCAAATACAAAATCTATGCTATTTATAAGGATCGCACCTAGCACATGAGGATACAGAATGGCAGAAAATAAAAATATGGAAAAAGTTCAGTACTGACTGAGAGAAAAGTGATGTAGCTATATTAAATTCCTATCAAATAGCCTTTCGGGACGCACAAATGTTTGCAGGATCACCCTTTGTACCACGCCAGTCTGAAACCACCCACATATCCACTGAGAGTAGAACGGGTAAATTGTGGCATATTCAAGTGAACAAACTATAAATACCCACAACCATTTGGATGGCTCTTAAAAACATAATACTGAGCAAAGGGAGGGAGTAAGACACGAATGAATATACATGCAGTATGATTCCATTTATAAAAATATGCAGAAACAGGCAAAACGAACAATTTTATGTAGGGAGGTATACCTGGGTGTCTACACTATGAAACAAAACAGGGCGTGACTCTCTTTCCAGCGGGAGACCCTACTCAGCCTGTTGTCCACGTGGAAAGAGTTCTTCCTCCCGAAATACAAGGAGGCTTTGGGTAGATTCTATATCTGGATGAGTCAAGGCCCTGCCCATGATAATGAACAACCAGGGCAGCAAGAAGGGGAACTTCTGACGCCAGGGTGAGCCTTAGCAACCACCCACAATTTGAGGCTTCCTCGACGGCTCTTTGCCAAGGGCAGACAAGGTTCCAAGGAACAGGGGTGATGAGGGGGGAACAAGGGAGGAGAGAAGAGGGCCCTCCTTGCCATCTTGGCCTGTACTGTCTGGCCCCAGTGTGCCGGTGCTGGGGACCTTCTCGGCCTGTCCTCAGGGCCGGGGCGCCCATATTCAGTATCACATGGCCCTTATCCCCAGCTGGCCGACCCACTGCAAGCTTGGAGCCATGGAATCCACAGGCCACGGAACTGAAGGTGTTCAGGGTAATCCTCTTAAGTGGATCGAATGAAGCGGCACCCATAACACCTGAGCTGAGGGAGCCATTAGGATGAAGGGATCTCAGGTTATTTCTATAATGAGGTCGACTTGGAGGGGGGTTTTGGTCGGAACTGGATTTTCTTAATTTTTTTTATTTAAAAAAAATTTTAATGTTTTTTTTCTTTTTTACATTTTATTTTTGAGAGAGAGAGAGAGACAGACAGAATGTGCGTGGGGGAGGGGCAGAGAGAGAGGGAGGCACAGATCCGGAGCAGGCTCCAGGTTCCGAGCTGTCAGCACGGAGCTTGATGCGGGGCTCAAACTCACGAGCTGTGAGGTCATGACCTGAGCCGAAGTCGGACGCTCAACTGACTGAGCCACCCCAGGCACCCCAGCAGAGACTGGATTTTCCAGCAGTGGCTTCAGCTCAGTTCTCCATAGATGGCCTGATCCACTCCTCTCCTGCATCTGCTTTGGCCGCATCTGCAGCTGGTCCGGGAGTTTGGACCAGTGAGTCCTTCCAGCTAGACCATCTGCAGGCCACTTCGTGACGCTTCAAGTGGCAAACGTGGGGACTGGCTGGGGAGGTTTTACTTGACCTAGTGATTCTTGCAGGGTGAGGGTGATGCCCTATGCTTCTCTCCTTCCCTCTTTATTTTGTCTACCCCTGGTCCATACTAGAATTCTTAGCTGCAATTAACAGAAATTAATCTTGGCTTAAGGGGTTTCCTGCACGGGTGCTGGGTAGAAGCTCGCAGACGGGCTTGAAAGGGAGGCTGCTGGGGCAGGAGTACAGATGGGTCGTGCCAAGGGCATGTTCTGGGCATAATGAGGCTGCCGCCCCGGCTGTCATGTCGTCTCAACCCTGTGCCACTGCCACCCAGCACTCAAGATCCCAGATGCCACCGCCTTGGTGGTGAAATGAAATCTGAAGGACTTCTGCTTCTCTCTGTCCCCCACCCAGACTTGTGTCCCAGATGGGGTCATCTGACAGGCTGGCAGAACCACAGGGGTTGGGAGAACACCCGTCTGGGTCTTTTGTCCTCTGCAAAGAGAGGCAGGGCCCCTCAGGACTAACACAGTGGCCATTTCCCCAAACCCAGGAAGGCGGCTCAGATGCTGGGCAGCCAAAAAAGTGATGAGACATGCTGTGTCGTCACCCACCGGCTGTGGGACGCTGAGGTGAGAGGAGGGCAGGTCTGGCCCTACCGTTAGGTGGCACGACAGATGCATGAGCAACTGCAACGCGGGAATCAAAGGGCCACAGCTTTAGCACAAAGGCGGGGACAAGAAATCAGGCCTCAGTTTCCGCATCTGTAAAATGGGAGTAGGAACACCAGCGCTCGTCTCACATGGCTGCTGCAGAAATAAAGATAGTGTGTAGAAAGCTCCTATCATATTTGCACAGGTAGGGCCTTGGACTAATGGCCAGTGTCCACATTAAAGAGACAGTTCAAAAGAGTGGTCACGAATGTTGTCACTCTTGCTGCGGGTTCCAGTGGCCCTACCTGTACCCCCTCAGAGGCGGAATAGTGGGGGTGGTTAAACCCACAGGCTCTGGAGCCAGACTGACTGAGCCTGTTCTGGGTGACCTGCTTTACTGCTCTGTGCCTCAGTTTCCTCATCTGTAATGTGGGAATGGTCACAACGTCACAGGGTTGTTGTGAGGGTGAGGTAACATGTAAAGGCCCCTGAGCAGTGCCTGGCATATAGTTACAATCTCAGCGAGTGTTAGTCATGTTTATTAGTCAGAGATCTATTGTGGGCACCAATCCCTGACAAACTCCAGACGGCCCTGTTTCAGGTGGGTACACCATTCACACACGACAGCTGAGGAACTGTGCGGCACAGCGTCATTAAAGGCCCAGTGAGTTATTCGGACTCTCTGTCAGCAGCCCCACTACTTCATGGGCCCAGAACCTCACGTCCACAGCCCTTGTGAATTTGGAGCCAGCTCCCAGCTGAGGTCTACTGGTCCCCAAGTCCCTGTTCCTGCACTGAGCCTACCATTCTGGTTTGGCCTGTTACCATTTTCCGCAGTGTAGCCAGTCTCGCTCAGGATTTTGAACTGCATAGTAGACTTGAGGGGTGGTAGGGTAGAATCACGTCTGGCCCTCTGCCATCCTGCTCAGGCCCCTTCCCAGAAATCCCTGGGCTCTCTCCTCACCGCCTGCTGGGCAATGTCTCCAGATTTCCCATTCCAAGTCTTCTCTTGGGAGCAGCCCTGCCATGTAGCCTGCCCTCCCCTTCCTGTAAGACAGTGGTTCTCAGCCAGGCATGATCCTGTCCCCCGCCCCCCTCCCCCCCAACAGAAGACATTTGGTAACGACATTTGGTTGTCACAACTTGGGGGATGGTGAAGTCCTACTGGCATCTAGTGGGCAGAGGTCAGGGATGCTGTAACATTTTACGATGTACAGGACAGTCCCGCACAACGAAGAACTTCCCAGACCAAGAATTTTCCAACGCTGAGGTTGAGAAGTACCATTCTAGGAATTCTGCTGAATAAAATGGCATATATCTTGTTGCAGAACAAGAGTAAAAAGAAGAAAGCAAAAATCCCCCCACATCTCACTACCCAGAGACAACCACTGTCTGCATTTGGGATTTCTGCCCTCCAAATTTCTCTCTCTGCATGTTTACATGTAGACTTACAGATGTGTGTAATTTGACAGAAATATGCTCATGCTATACGTGCTGTTCCGCAACTTTTTTTTCCCCCACTCAACAACATACCATGGGTATCTTTCCACTGTCAACAAATGGAGATTTGCAACATCCTTTGTAGGAGTCTTCACGACATTCCATAGTAGGGATGTAAGGTTTTATTTAGACAATCCCTTATTGATGGATATTTAGATCATTTCCAGTATTTTGCTGTTATAAACACTACTGTGATGGATATCATTGTATATACGTCTTAGCGCACTTGTCGGAGTTAATCCTTAAGATAAATTCTAAGAGTGGAATTGCTTGGCCAAAGAATCGCATACCCGTTTAGGACACTTGATTCTCAATGCTGAATTGCCACTTGGAAAGTCACATTGATTTACACAAACTCTAACAGGGCACAGGAGGGCCCAGCTCTCTGCTCCTTCACTCACACTGGATATTATCAATTTTTTTTTGAAGATTTTTGAAAGTACTTGCAGAGAATAGCCAGGAAAGCTCAGAGTTAAGTGTGTAAGTTCCTCCTTGGTAGCTGAATTCTGGGATTTGATGTAATGATTTTAGAGTCTGATTTTCTGTCTCCTCTCCCTAATTCCCTCTCTCCTTGTGGTGAAGTCCTCAGCTAGGCCAGAGTTGGGGAGGAGAGCTTGATGAACAAACTGCTGAGGCTCTCATTTGGGAGTGCTGTCCCCCTACCTGTGGTTCTATGGAATGTTCCTTGCTTTCCCAGTCTCCATGGCTGCTCTCCCGCCTGAATTTCAGACTAAGGAGTGTGCTTCCATCAAAGCAGTCTCTATCTATGGCCTTGACCTGAAGCCCCCCTGCTCTTTATGCACTAACCTACCCCTAGTAAGGACTAACATAATAATAGCTCATATGGACAGAGTGTTTTTGAGTTGAGTGTGTGGGTTATCTTTTGTTTGGGGTTTACAATTCCTCCAAACAACCCCATGAACAAGTTACTATTCTTCTCACCCCTGTTTTTCTCAGTGCAGCAACTGAGGCTCAGAGAGAAGAAGATATTGACCTGGGTCCCACTGCAGGTGAGTGGCAAGACAGGGATTTGAACCCAAGCCTTCTGTTTTAAATGTACCCACAATTTGTTTCAGTCAGGTACGGTAACGACACACAGACATGGAAATGATGGTCGTGAAGGGAGAAGTTTTTATATTCACAGATCCCTAGAAACAGGAGGCACTGCTCAGCATGCAGGGCCACAGAGGGGAGCACCAGGGTTGGTCAGGAAGCAGAAGGAGTGAGGAGAAAGTGTAGGCTAAAAGCCTTTATTGCCAGAGGTGTCTCACCAGCAAATTCCCAGAGTGAAGGGCTTTATGTGTATATACTGTATTTTAGAATGGTGTGGGATTTTATGTTTCTGAGATCAGGATGCATCTTGCAATTGAAGTGCATATTTCATGTCACCGGGCAGCAAAGGGTATTATTTAAAAGGGAGATCTCTTGTTGGATGTCTTGATTACAAATCTTGGTTCTACAAGTTCCTAGCTATATGATCATGACTTAACCTTGCTGAACCGCCACTTCCTGTGTGGCAAATGGACTTGACCTCTGTCCCTTACAGTTCAGGGATACAGGTAGGGCCTGGGAAATCTACAAGGTAAGAATATCTTGCTGACTGCTCTAGACACAGACATGGAAGCAAGGTGGATACTGCACGGGGACTGGCCAACGCCCCAAGTGTTTCAGGGAAGGCATATATATGAGTGTTTCCCATGGACTAAATGCGGCCACCTGGTTGAGAGGGCTGGTATGAGAGCATCCTAGGTCTGTCCAAAAGGACCACCTGGAAAGGGTAGGCCCTCAACAGCTGGAAGTGATTCCAAAAGGCTATAGATGGAGGAAGAAATGATCCCCAAGATAGAATGTCCCCCCACATTGAGGAATTAGTTTTTGGGGGCGGGTCTCTGAAGAATTCACAAAAGCACCTCACAAGAGTCATCTTTAGACGAGTAGAGGGCAGCTTAAGGCAGAACTGTCAAATGAGCCCTTTCCTCTCTGCTCACCTCTCCTCTCTTCTCCCTGCTGTGCCCACCCAACCCCAGAACAGTCAGTAAGAGCAGCTGGCAAGCGAGAAAGGGGGGTGAGTGGGAATGAAAAAGAATGGTCTACCTCATCCTCTTTGCAGCAGGCAGGCAGCTTTTCTGCAGCAAGCATTGGCTCATATCCAAGCATCCTAGAAACATTTCTAGGGCACCAATTTGGAACCAGTCCCTGGTTGGGTATCGGGGGTAGGGTCACAGGTAAAAGTGAAACAAAGGTAAGTCAAGTAGAGCCCTTGCCATCTACAAGTTCACATTCTATTATAAGAGGCTGGCATGTGAAAAATTACAAAATGGTGGGATGCATAAAATAAAAACTCATCTTCATCGAGCACCTATGTGCTGGGGGCTTTGCCTGAATGATCTCACTGAATTCTCACAGCAGACCTGTGAGATGGGTATTGTTACGCCCATTTTACAAATGAAGAAAGTGGAATGCAAAGAAGTTCAATGGATTCGAACTTGGTCATTTCTGATGCTAAGCCCATGTTCTTAACCACTCTGGTATTTAACGGTGCACAGAGCGGGCAACCGGTGGGGGTGAGTGTGGAAAACGGGATTTGAGGGGTGTGCTCATAAGAAAGAGGAGTACATTCCAGAAAAATGAAACAGCGTTTTCAGAGGTTGTATTTTTGTGTGGGTGCAAGACATTGTTTGTGTAGCTGTTAATGAGGATTTATTGAGCACTTACCACATTCCAGGCACTCTACGTGTATTTAATCCTCATCTTATCTGCATTGTTATAAAAGAAGGATGTAAGGCTCAAGGAAGGCGTAGCCCCGAGACCCACAGACAGTAAAAAAGAAAAGCCAGAACTAGAACCTAGGTTTGTCTCATCCCCAAACGGTGTTCTTTCCTCAACCCCAGCCTTAGAGCGGGAAATTAACAGCAAAGGGACCCGCCCCCTGCTCCCGACCTGCCCTTTGGCACACGGACTCTCCCTGGCTCTAGGATTGGTTCAGAGGTGAGCACGTGACCCAAACTAGTCCAATCCGAGTGACTTCTGAGCCTTGCAGCCGCGCTGTCGCTGTCGGAGGAGTCCTTAGTCCTGCCTGCGATTAAAGGGGGCTGGGCCACTGGGGTGAAGCTTTGGTTGTGGAGGAGATGTGGGTGGCGCTGTGACCGTGGTCTTGGGGGCTGGGGCTGCAGGTGTAGCGGGTGGGAGACCCGATGCGCCCAACTGATGTGAGGAGTTGGGAGTGGGTCAGGAGCCTCAGCCCTAGCTTGGCATCTGGTGGCCGGCAGTGCCCTTGACTGAATCCGGCAGGCAGAGCCCATTTGTGGGGGAGACCGCGCTATAAATGAAACGGGAGAGTCAGGCACTACTTGTACTTTCAGTAATAGCCGCCCACAAGGCTCGCAGACACAGTGTGTTCCAGGTGGGTCATCGGCAACGGCATTTCATGTCACGGTAATAAACAGGCGACCGAGATTACAATAAAAAACCAGTTTGGACTTCTCCTTGGAATGGCACGGTGCCTATCTGAATAATGATGCGTTCTTTCAGTACCTCCGGCATGCCAGGCTCGCTCCAGCCTCGGGCTTTGGCACACCCAATTCCTTTTGCCTGACAAGCTCTTTCTCCATCTGTTCCCCTGGCCACCTTATCGTCCAGGTCTCAGCAGAAGTGCCACTTTTCTCACAGGCTTCTGTGGACCCCCGAGGCTGGGCTCAGAGCCCCTCCTCCTGGGCTTCTGTGGGTCCCATTTACCAAGCGAAGGACTAGGCTGCGAGCCTGCCAAGGGCAGGGACGCCTTTCCTGGAGGTCTCTTCTCTCCTTCTAGTGCCTAACACAGTGCCTGGCATTTGCTTGTACCCCGAGAATACACGGAAGTCGGGGATTGTGCCTGAATCATCCCTGCACCTGGGCTCCAGCCAGGGCCAGCTTTATGGGCTTGTGACCATCACAGTCAAACAGGGCCCTGTGCTCAGAAGGGCCTTGTGCTTGGGTTTTAATGCTCTGTGTTCATCATCTTGAAATTCTTGATGATTGTATCTTTGATTTGCGTTTTGTAAGTGAAGTGTGATGGGACATGCCCTGGGTGCCTGGAACCTCAGCTCAGGTGCAGTCCTGCCTTCCATTGCCTTCCAGGATGGGTTCTTGGACGCTTACTGTTCTGCCCTGTGGTGCCAAGGACACGGCGCCCGTGAGCACTGCTGCCCTCTGCCCTGCAGGGGCGTGAGCACAGGCGTATGGAGGGTTGTGGTCAGGCATAGACACTTGATAACATCTTGTAACTGGCATGGTCCCCACCCTGGGTTAAGTACAACGGTGGTGGGTGGCCAGCCAGAGGCTGTGTCTCAAAGAGGTCAAGCCTGATCCAGGTTCCAAGCCCATGTTAGCATCAAGGCTTAAAGATCCTCGAGGATCACCCATCTCCCATGGGTTGGGTAGCAGACTGTGGGAAGGAGAGATGCCTGGCTGGACTTCCCCAGACCCTGCCTGGGTTAGAGCACGGTGTCGGGCTAGTGACTGGGGTGGGGGTGGGGGGTGAACCCAGCATTCATCAAATAAGAATGTAGGCACTTAACAGGGGTGACCCATGGGCGCCTGTGAGCTTCTGCGCTCTCCTTGCTAGTTCCAGGCCTCTGAGAGTGCTCCCGCAGCTGGCTCTGTGCCTGGAGGGGTGGGGGGGAGGGGTGGGGGGCAGGCTGTCGCCTCTTCTTCTTTCAACCTTCCTGTGTCTGACTTGTTTATCTCCTGTGGCTAGCTCTAGGCACCCATCTGGGATGAACCACATAATACAAATTGTGCAATTTCAGGGATTTTGTTTATGAATTGAATGCCCTGGTATTTACATTTAGAACTGGAATTGAACAGTGTACAGATGAACAGTAAATTCATGCTAATAATTTAAAATCTGTATTTTTCTTTACTTAGAATGACACCAAATAGCAAAGCAACAGCACATGAGAAATCAAGAGAGAGGCCATGGTGGAAAAGAAGAAACTCTCGATGTGCTTTTTTTTTTTTTAATGAGCACGTTTTTCCTGTTCTTTGAACAAGGAGCTCTGAATTTGCATCCTGCACTGGCCCCGCCATAGCTCTTGTTTGTTGAATGAAGGACTAAATAAATAAATATTTGTATGAAAAAGCGGAACACACTCATTATTTTCTATTTCCGGACAGCGCCGTCCGTAATCAGGATCGCCGGCATGTTGTGAAACGCAAGAACGTCTGAGTAATACATCTACTCATCAGTCACACGTGCCTGTTGTGGACTTATTTGCCATATGTCTGAAGGGTCATCACAGGATTCTTAGTATCTTCATTCTGGTCTCACTCCAGATTTGGTTCTGGTCCTGCTGGAGTAGCTTGTATCAGGCTCATCCGTCCACAGACAACAACTATAAACTCTGGACAAAATTTTAAAGCAGTTTAAAGATGCCAGAGAGCAAACAAAAGCGGACAGAAACTAGCGACTTCAACTCATGAAAACAGTAAACGTACTGACTGTGACACACACACACACACACACACACACACAGACATGCACACACGCACGCACACGCATGCATGACAGAGGGACATCAGCTTTGTGGGAGGAAGACCCTTGTTCATCTTGTTGATGGACACAGAAGATACCCAATACGTTTTTGTTGGCAAATGCATGTTTGGTTTGGTGTACATCTTTTTTTTTTTTAATTTTTTTTTTCTAACGTTTATTTATTTTTGAGACAGAGAGAGACAGAGCATGAACAGGGGAGGGGCAGAGAGAGAGGGAGACACAGAATCTGAAGCAGGCTCCAGGCTCTGAGCTGTCAGCACAGAGCCCGACGCCGGGCTCGAATTCACAGACCACGAGATCATGACCTGAGTCGAAGTTGGACGCTTAACCAACCGACTGAGCCACCCAGGCGCCCCTCTTTTTTTTTTTTTTTTAAGTCAGGTTTATAGAAGCATAATTCAGCTAGAGTAAAAGTCACACTTTTTAGTTGTACCATTTGATGGGTTTTGACAACCCTGTATGGTTGTGTAACCTCCAGTACAATCAAGATATTGAGAATTTCCCATCGTTGCCAAAAGTACCTTCTTGTTCCTCGGCAAGCAGTCCCGCCCCCAGCTCCAGCCCCTGGCAATAGCTGACCTGATTTCTGTCACTGTACCTTGGTCTTAGTCTTTTTCAGAATATTGTAGAAATGGAATCCTACCGAATGTAGCTTTTTTGTGTCTGACTTCTTTCGCTTGGGTGAAAGCTTTGAGATTCATCCACGTTGCTGCATGCGTTGGTAAATCATTTGTAATACGGCTGGGTAGTATTCCGCTGTGTCAATGTATCTTCATGGGTGGACGTTGGGTTGTTTTGAGTTTGGGGCTATTATTCATAAAGCTGCTCTAAGTCATTGCATGTGGGTCTTTGTGTGGATGTATTTAATTTCTCTTGGGTAGCTCTTCCTAAATACCTAGGAGTAACAGACTCGGGTCACGTGTTGAAATTCGTAAGAAACTGCTAAACTGTTTTTCAAAGCGGCTGTACAAGCAGAGTAATGAGGGTTCCGGTTACTCCATATCCCCGCCAGCACTTGGTATTGCCAGCATTTAAAGACATTTTTCACCATTCTAATACGTGTGTGGTGCCACCTCATTGTGGTTGAAATGCACATTTATGTAGTGACTAATGATGTTGAGTGAGCATTTTTTCCCACCCTTATTTTGCCAGCCACATCACCTCATTTTGGTGAAGTACACGTTCAAATCTTTTGCTCATTTAAAACATTGGATTGTTTCTTTTCTTAGTATTGAGTTGTGGGAGTCCTTTATATATTTGGGATAGAGATTTTTATCAATGAATGCATTTTGCAAGTATTTTCTCCGGCCTATGACTTGTTTTTCATTTTCTTAATAATAAATTTTCAAGATCAAAAATTTTAAATTTGATAAAATCCAATCTACCTTTTTTTTTTTTTATAGTTTGTGCTTTTTGTGTCCTAAGGAATCGTTGCCTAAAACAAACTCACAAAGATTGTTCTTCTGTGTTTTCTTCTCGAAGTTTTACAGTTTTGAGTTTTGTACATTTAGGTCTATGATTAATTTCAAGTGGTTTTTTTTTTTTTTTTTTTTTGTATATGGTGTGAGAAAGGGACTGAGGTTCATTTTTTTATATGTCCAATTGTTCCAATATCATTTGTTAGAAAGACTATTCTTTCTCCATTGAATTACCTTTGCATCTTTGCTGAAAATCAATTGGCCACATACCTATGGATTTACTTCTGCTAAACTGTTGGGCTCTGGACTCCTGAACTATCTCTTCTTTCCATTTATTGATGGGTCTAACCTTTATACCAGATCTACACTGCCTCGATTACCAGAGCTTTATAAGACGTCTTGAAATCAGGTAACAAGGTAACATAAGTTGTCCAACTTTGTTCTTTTTTTCAAAATCATTTTGGCTATTCTAGTTCTTTTGCCTTCCATATAAATCTTAGAATCAGCCTCTCAGAAAAAAAAAAAGGCTATTTGGATATAAATTGATACTATGTTGAATCTATAGATCAATTCAAAGAGATCTAACTATATTAAGTCTTCCAACCCATAAACCCAGTATATCTCCTTCTTTATCTCGGTCTTCTTTGATGTCTCTTAATACTTTATCATTTTATAGTTTTCAGTACATAGATCTTGTGCATATTTTGTTAAGTTTATCTATAAGTATTTCATGCTTTTTGATGCTATTTTAAAGATTAAAATTTTTTTAATGTTTATTTATTCCGAGAGAGAGAGAGAGAGAGAATGAGTGGGGAAGGGGCAGAGGGAGAGGGAGACATAGAATCTGAAGCAGGCTCCAGGCTCTGAGCTGTCAGCACAGAGCCCAATGCGGGGCTCGAACCCACGAACCATGAGATCATGACCTGAGATGAGATTGGACGCTCAACCAACTGAACCACCCAGGCACCCCTTAAAGATTTTTTTAAAGTTTATTTATTTATTTAGAGAGAGATAGCACAAGCAGGGGAGGGGCAGAGAGAGAGAGAGAGGGAGAGAGAGAATCCCAAGCAGGCTCCCCACTATCAGTGCAGTCTGATGTGGGGCTCAAACTAACAAACCTCGAGATTGTGACCTGAGCCAAAGTTGGATGCTTAACTGACTAAGCCACCCAGGAGCCCCTTGATGCTATTTTAAATTGTACTGAAAAATAAAAATTCAAATCTCAATTGTTTGTTGCCAAAGTAGAGAAGTTAAATTGACTTTTATCTATTGACTTTGGGTCCTGTGACCCTACTAAATTCAAATTGCTTTTTCACAGGTTCTTTGGGATTTTCACATAGAGATTGCATCTCTGCAAATGGGAACAATTATGATACTCCTGTAGACTCATTCTTTTGAGGACACAAAGTGTAGCTGTTGAGAGTGTGGCTTTGCAGTCAGACTAGCCTGGGTTCGATTCTGGTCCCTTCACTTCCCAGCTGTGTGACTATGGCATGTTATTTAACCTCTCTGAGCCTCCGCTCCGCCATTTGTAAAATGGAAGGAAATAACTCCTAAGATTATCATTAGATAATCAATAGTTCCCAGAAGTGGGATTACAAGTTAACAGGCAGTCACAATTTTATGGCTTTTCATTTATGTTGCCAAGATGTTTCCCAGAACTGGTATGCCACTGTTTACCAACCCCAGCAACCCTGCCCATTTACAACGATGTGTGCTTTAAGAGATTTGGAGAAAGCCAAGAGCCATTTGACCTCTGTCACAATAGTAACACTTACCCTCTTTGTTCAACATTGTCGTCTAATTGAACTTCTATATTTCCTGTCTATTGTTTCCGGCACATGAATTGTCTTCACTGTTAGTTCATGTATATTATTCTTTTGATTTCTGAAGTGTTTTTCTTTAGACTAGAAACTTGATAATCACCACATCAGCAAGAATTGACCTGCATAGAGATTGTCCTGTGTGCCAGCCACTGTGCTTTACAGCTGAGCTCGGTGACAGCTCCATGACTCTCTTCTGATCCCGATTTTGTAGGTGAGAAACTGGAGGTGAGAAATTAAGTAATCTGCCCAAGGGCACAGCTAGGCTTTTGCCCTGGGCAGTGTGGCACTTGTCATGCCTCCCTCTCATTCAGTAAACCTAAGGTCTGGGCAAACTGACCAGAGTTCTGGACCAGTTCCTGACCTCAGGAGCTGGCCACCTTTTGGCTAATCTTGTAGCCCCTCTGATCCATTAGGCCACTTGACCACAAAACTTTTGTTGACTCTTCTGTGTCAGGCTCTCTGTCAGGTTCTGAGCCTCAGTTTCCTCATCTCTAGAATGGGCCAAATGATTATGCCTATGGCTCCTGCCTATTGTGGGGACTGGAGAAGGTGCTGGGAACACAAAGGCTTGATGAGGAGCTCAGCGAGGGCTGTATCGCTGCCAGTTCCTAGTCGTGAGTGGAGGCCTTTGAAGAACCGTCGGCTTCCCTGACCTTAGTCTGTGCCTGGCTTGTGTCTTCATCTTGACATCAACTCTGTCCCTTCAATTCCCCCAGTGGGAGGGAGAAAGGAAAAGGACTCTAAGTTTCTATTTGTTGTCCGTGAGCTGAGGGGGAAGGAGGGCTGACATCACACAAAACGCTGGAGGCCAGGAGAACCAAGTTCTTATTAGTGTCCCAACTCTAAAAACCTGCATAGCTTTGGGGTGGCTGGTGGGTCAGTAAGTTGAGCCTCCGACTTTGGCTCAGGTCATGATCTCACACTCTGTGAGTTCGAGCCCTGCGTCGGGCTCTGTGCTGACAGCTCGGAGCCTGGAGCCTGCTTCGGGTTCTGTGTCTCCCTCTCTCTCTGCCCGTCCCCTGCTCAAGCTCTGTCTCTCTCTCAAAAATAAATAAACGTTAAAAAAAAATCTGCTTGACTTTGACCAAGACCACATTCCTCTGAACCTCAGTTTCCTCTGCTGCAAACTAGGAGGGATTTTTCTGACCCTTGCACCAGGGCTGAGTGAGATACTGAGATAATGTGTGTAAACCGTAAGGTTAAATGGGTTTTTATCGATGGGTCTGCTTTGTGTCTCAGGCCACGTGTGGTCAAAAGAGAATGGGCTCCAGGTTGGTTTGGCTCCAGAATCTGTTCCTTACTAGCTGGAACCGTGGTTTTCTTCTGTAAAATGGGGATAATGGTAGAGTGGTCAGGTCGTGTGGCTCGCTGCCTTCCATGCACATAGTAAGATTGCATGTGCTGGCCCCCTTGTGATCCGGTGGCACCACGTGACTAGCTGTGGCCAAAAAAGTGCAGGCAGAAGTGACACGTGTCACTTTCAGGTTGGAATCTTTAACTGCTTGAATCCCGTCTTCTTTTTTGTGTCTTGGCCAAACCGTACGGAGACAGGGCCTCCCTCAGCCTGGGTCTTTGAGTAAGGACAGCAGAGAACAGAGCCCCCTAGGTAATGTACATATTGTGAGCAAAAATAAACCCTTTTTTTTTATTTCAGCCAATCATATCGTGGGTAGCCATTTGTTACCACAGCATAATTTTGCCTCTCCTGACCAATGCAAATCTCTCCTTTCCAAGGTGGCTGTGAAGGTTCCAGGTGAGGTACATGTACCGTTCTTGCCTGTCTCCCTCTCTCTCTGCCCCCCACCCACTTGCGCTCTCTCTCCCCCCGTCCTCAGAAACAGACATTTAAAAGAAAAGAACTAAAAAAAAAAAACCAAAAAGCAAAACAACAGGTGGCTTCAAGTCCCAGTTTTGCCTTTAGCTCTCTGAGTGGCCTTGAACAAAATTCTTAACTCTATAAAAGGGCCTTTCCAACAGGGGTTTCCGTGACAGTTACAGAGGGCAGGGTGAGAGGAAGTGTTTCATTGTGGTGTCTGGAGTCAGGCATCAGGGTTGCAATCCTGCTGGTACCATTATTAGCTGCTGCGAGACCTTGGGTAAGTCATTCAACGTCTTTGCACCTCAGTTTCCTCATCTATAAAATAGGGATAATAGGAGTACCTCCTTTAAAGGGCTACTGCGAAGATTAAATAAATTAATGTACCTAGATGCCTAAAAGATTGCCTGACACACAGTAAGCATTCTATAAATTTGAGCTTTTATTATTACCTATTTGCCAACATATAATAGGGGTTGGGAGCCCTGACGTGGTCTCATTAGCTGTGTGACCTTGGGCTGTCATATTACTTCTCAGAGTCTTCCCTTCCTCCTTCATTAAACAAGGACACTGCCACCTGCCCTTAGACATCCTGGGAGGATTAAGGGAGGATGTACGGCCATTGTTGGGCCTAGCCAGCTATGATGATTAAGGCAGAAATAAACACCCAACACGGGCTAAGTGCTCCATCACTGTTTGTCCCTCTGCCGTCCATCACCTTGTACTGTCTCTCCTCTAGCTTCCACATTTGCACCCTATTCAGTTCGGGGGCGTTCTTCTGGGCCAGGGCTGGGGCGAGGCAAGTGAGGTGCGAGGGCCTGCCCTCCCCATTCTACAGAGGGGCAAAGCAAGGTGCCGCCAGGCGAAGGGTTCACCTCCTGACCCAGGTGCAGCTGGCACCCACGCTGGGGCAGGACGTCATTCTCCACACTCCCCCTAACGGTCCCCCCCCCGCCCCACCCCCCTGTCGCAGAGGCCACCGTCCTGCTGGCGCCCGAGCAGGCCTGCTGCTCTCCGCCTGCGCTTTGTGGTGGGGTGGCGAGTGCAGCAGCTGGGCTCCCTGGGCCAGGTGGTGGAGGGGCGCGTTTCTCCCCTGGGCATTGGCAGCCACTCTGGTTACTTCCTTGGATTTCCTCACTCCCCAGGCTCTGCACCGGGTGGGCGTTTGGGGGTGGTGAAGTCCTCAGAGCCGTCACCGTCCCCTGCATCTCCCGGGCCCAGAGGTGCCGCCTGAGCTGGGTGGCCCCGACTGGGGCCGCCATGGACAGACGAGGGCCTCAGAGAACCTGTCCCCAGAGGCCACGGGGAAATTTTGAGACTCTGTCCCTGAGGAGTGAGCTGAAGGCCGGGAGCTGCTTACAGCCGCAAGGTAGGGAAGGCCTGAGGCCCAGGGAGCCCTTCCTCACACGCGCACCCGTGGGTTACCTACCAGGGAGCAGTAGGAGGGGGCTCTCTGGGGGCCACGAAGGGCACCAGACCTGTCCCACAGTACATGAGGACGGATCCCTGACTCAGGCCTGGCCTGATGCTGAGCCTCCGTCCAGCTCAGAGCAGAGCCACAAACCTGGGGTCCCTGGAGGCTGAGCAGGGAAATGAGGAGTGGTGAGGAGGGCAAGACCAACCAAGGGGTGTTGGGACATTTAAATCCTCTTTTTAAAAATATTTTTTAATGTTTATTTATTTTTGAGACAGAGGATGAGGGGAGGAGGGGCAGAGAGAGAGGGAGACACAGAATCCGAAACAGGCTCCAGGCTCTGAGCTGTCAGCACGGAGCCCGACGCGGGGCTCAAACTCACGGAACGTGAGATCATGACCAGAGCCAAAGTCGGATGCATAACTGACTGAGCCACCCAGGCGCCCCTAAATTCTCTTTTTAAAAACAGATGCACCAAACCAGATCTGTATTCCATTGCACAATGTAGCGAGCACAGGGTCAGGCTGCTAGGACCGCCGTGACAAACTGCCACAGGCTGGGCAGCTTAAACACCAGAGATCAATTTTCTCACAGTCCTGGCAGCCGGAAGTCCCAGATCAAGGTCCTGCAGGATTGACTTGTGGTGAGCGCTCTCTTCCTGGCTTGTAGATGGCCACCTCCCCCCTGTGCCTTCACATGGCCTCTTCTCTGCACACATGGAGAGAGAGCAGGACCCCTCTGGTGTCTCTTCTTACAAGGACACCAAACCTACTGGATTGGGGCTCTACTCTTAGGAACTCATCTAACCTTAATGACTTACATCAAGGTCTGTCCCCAAATATAGTCACATTCGGGGTTAGGGCCTCACTATACGAATTCGGGACGGACCTAAACGTTCCGTCCATAACAAGCATCTACTATATGCCAGCAACATAACTCACAAAGTCCCTGCTGCCCTGGAGCTTACCTTCCTGTGGGTGTGTGCCTGCCCATGTGTGTGCACGTGTAGACTGTTATCAGGGACACATGAATGCATGGGTCCATGGGCTCACTGTGACTGGGTCACGGTGTGCAGTGCCTAAGCAGAGTGGTTAACAGTGTAAGTTCTGTAGCCAGAAGGACCTCGGCTCATATCCCGATTCTGCCACGTAAGAGCTGGGTGTCCTCAGGCAAGCGACTCTATCTCTTTCTACCTCAGATTCCTTCCCCATGAAATGGGAAAAATACCTATCCCAGGAGGCTGTTAAAATGACTGAGAATGTTGGTATGAAGTGCTTAATACAGGGTTTAGAATCTGGGATGTGAAAGATACAAGACGGTCATTATCGTTACTGCTCGTGAATAGGAGATCGACTTTGGTTAAGGTGGAGGCTTTGAGTTGGAGACAATCTATCCTGTGAGGCCGGATGTCAGAAGGTCTTAGCCACGGCGGGGCGGGGGGTGTGGATCAGGGAGAGTAGGCACTGTCTGGGTCTGATACATGATGTCTTCTCTGGTGCCCATATTTCGTCCACTCAGTTATTAATTCATTATATTTTCCTTGAATTTATCCGCTATTCTCCCAAAGCCACCGAAATCAGCCGGCACCTTGTGTGCTTTGCAACCTCCACCTTGTCGTGCTGACTGAGTCAGATTGTTTGGGGACAAGACTGGAGGCAGGCAGGGACAGAGAGGTTCTATTTGCGTAGCTGGCTGCCCACCAAACACAGGCATAGGGGCCGACTCCACATCCATAGCACTGTTCTCAGACACAGCCTCCTGCCTGATGGGAGACACTGAACCCACATGTGTGGCAGGACCAGCACGTGGGTGCCCTAGGTGGGAGCTGACTTGGCATGGCCTCAAACACAGACTCTTTACATATTTGTTCAGTGAATTGAGCTGAGCCTGTTCCCTGCATGGTAAAACGCAGGGACCTCTCTGGTGGCTGCTGCGGCCACTCCTGTACTGTGGTTGGCAGTTGAATTTATAGTTGATCTGGAAGAAGAGCATTCTGGGCAGAGGGAACAGCCAGTGCAAAGGCCCTGAGGCAGGACTGTCTGGACATATATGGAACACAGCAAGGAGGCCAATGCAGTTCGAGCAGAGTGAATGAGAGAAAGGGTGGGTGGATTTGAGACCAAAGAAGCATGGGATCCAGACTGCAGAGATCCTTGGGGACTGTTGCAAGGATGTGGCTTTTATACTGAGATGGGGAGCTCCTGGAAATGAACGGGTAAGGAGAGTAGACATGACCCTGCTAATTTTTTTTAAGTTTTATTTTTATTTTGAGAGAGAGAGCATGAGCGGGGAAGGGACAGAGAGAGAGGGAGAGGGAATCCCAAGCAGGCTCTGCACTGTCAGCACAGAGCCCGATATGGGGCTTGAACTCACAAACTGTGATTTCATGACCTGACCCAGTCGGATGCTTAACCAACTGAGACAGCCAGCACCCTCCCCCCTCCCCCAGCTAAATTTAAAAAGGATCTTGTGGTAAGCTAAAGCTGCTCCCCTCAAGATGTCTACACCCTACCCCACAGACCTGCAAACAATTCCCTTATATGGCAAAAGGGACTTTAGGTGTGATTAGGGTTAGGGTCCTTGAGATGGTGAGATGATCCTGGATTATCCAAGTGGTCACCCTGATGTAATCACAGATGTCCTTAGAAGAGAGAGGCAGAAGGAGAGACTGCTCCAGAGAAGGAGATGTGGTGACCAAAGCAAGATGTTGGCAGCCTCCAGAAACTGGAAAAGGCAAGGAACAGAGCACATTCCTAAGCCTCCAGGATGAACCAGTCTGCTGACTTCTTGACTTTAGCTCAGTGAAACTAATTTTGGACTTTTGGCTTCCAGAACCGCAAGAGAAAAAATGTCTGTTGTTTTAAGCCATCAAGTTTGTGGGGTTTTTTGTTGTAGCAGCAACAGGAAACTGATACAGATCCATTTGGTTCCTCTGCAGAGGATAAGCTGCCAGGGGTGTCAGGAGGAAGCAGAAAGACCTTCCAGAAGCCTCTTTCAATCATCCCCCAGAAAGACAGTGGAGGCATGGGCCAGGGAGGTGGATGTGAAGAGGTGATAAAAAGAAGCTGGATGCTGGGTACGTTTCTGAGGAAGAGCTGGAGTCAACTAGATACAGGGTGGGAGGGAAAAAAAAATCAAGGATGGTCTCAGGATTTTTGGCAGGAGTAACTGGGAGTGCAGGTGCCATTCACTGAGATGGGGAAGGGTGTGTGTGGGGGAGCAGATTTGATGGGAGTGGGGGTGAAATTGGGAGCTCAGCCTATATGTGTGAAGTGTGAGTTGTTTATTAAACAATCCGGTGGGACTATCCAGGAGACCAGCAGGATATATGAGTCCATTTGAGGGGAGAGGTCTGGTCTCGAGATGTAAATGGGGGGATCTCCAGTCCAGGTCCTTTCTGTCCTTTTCACCAGGGGGAGCTTTGGGTAGTTGTCCTAAAGAGTTGTACTTGGTCCTTTGCACACATCCTACGTCCCCTGTACATTGAGGCCCCATCATCACGATCCCCATTCTGCGCATGGGCACAGGAGGCTCAGAAAAGAAAGATAAGCTGCCCAAGGTATTCAGGGAAGAAGAGGCAGGGCTGGGATTTGAACCTAGGTCTTTAGGGACACCAGGGGAAAGTTCAAGGGTTAAGCTGGAGACTGGCTAGTTAAAATCATCCCCCCTGTGGCCTAGAAAGGTAGATGCCGTTATTTCCAAGCCATCCTGGCAGTACAATGCCCCTTTCCAAAAGGAGCCAGGCTCAGACCTTTTGCTGGGAACCACCAGGTGGGAGGTGGAGGGCACATGGCTGGGAAACCTTGAACTTCATCAAGCCTCGTTATTTCTGAACTTTTTATCTCAGGCATCGCAAGAACTGATCACTCTGGGGAAACAGGCAGTACACCCACGTGGTACTTGAGAGCCGGGCCCCGGTCAGCTCCCTTTCTGCCTCCCTCCTAGCACTTAATGGACAGTTCCTTACCCACCGTCGGTAAAGGGCTTGGGGCTTTAGGCTGATCACGAATTTGGGAGGGGGGGGCCAGCGCCCCAGCCTCTGTCTTCTTTATCCTCTGGTACCTTTGGTCTCCAAGCCTGGCCGGTGGCAGGGAGCCGGTGGGCTCCACGAAGCCCTTATATCTGAGAGAGGTAAGCCAAAAAAGCACGTTTGGGGCTAGAGGGAGGGCCTGTGGGGGGTTGGGGGGGTGTGATGAGAACTTCTCACTCCGGACCCTGTGTCTTGAGCAGATGCCAGAGCGGTGGCTGTCCGCCGAGAATACCTGTCTTCTCCCCAGAGAGCTGAACCGCCCCCCAGCCTCTGGCAGCAAGAAAGAACGCTTTGTTTCTCCTACACTGAAGGAGAGCCTCTTATCGTCCGTTTGTTCAGGCTCTGCTTGGTCATGGGTCATTAGTAAATGCATTTGTTCGGATTTCACAAGTATATTTGAAGGCCCCAGCCTTCCACAGCACGCCAGGAGCAGACACAGCCAACACTTTGAGAAGCGACACCCTGGCGGGACATAGGTGGGACTAGACTGGATACTGGTACAGTGCAGGTGTGCAGGGCAGGCACCTGGCACGCAGTGAGGGCCTACTGTGCGCTGGGGGAGGCGCGCAGCACCTGGCCACGGATGGGGTCAGACCAGGGCTCCGAATCTGTACCCGCTGCTGACCGGCCGTGTGCTTTGGGGCCACACACTCATCTTTCTGAGCTTCAGCGTCTTCACGTGCACCGAGAATTCCTAATCGTGTGGTGTGCGTGCCGTAGAGCGGCTGCATCGTCGCCTCATTCATTCCTCACTCTGTGAAAAGGCAGGGATTCGCCCTCCCCACTTTGCAGATGAGGACGCTGAGGCTCCAAGGTCAAGTTAACTGACCGGAGTCATACAGCCAAGAGAGGAGCCCTCCTGGGTTCTAAAGTCCCCGCTCCGTGCCTCGACCTCGGCCTCGGACATCAGCCAGCCAGGTTAGCCGTCAGCCTTCATAACGTACTGAGGGATTGGAGCCAGGGGTGTAATGTGACCTCACCCAGGGCTTCTCGTTGGCCGACTGGTGGCTGCCGGTGGGCTGGGTAGGGGAGTGTGGGCCTCTCCCAAGGTGCGTTCGGGCCTGGTGGCAGACGAGCCAGTCGGCTGCTCTCAGCCTGCAGGTTGTGGTTTGCATGGCTCCCTTCCTCCTGACGCCGAGGGCCCCGCCGGGGACTCCCCGCCTGCCTCCCGGGCGGCCCATCTTGGTAGATGTGGATTTCCATGTATGGGCTCAACACGGCTCATCCCAGACCCCGGGTTGACGTTGCACGCCTGGGTCTTTTTTCTTCTCTCTCTCCTCCAGCTTCCTGGAAGATGTCCTGTGTTTTTTATGGGTGCTGTTACTGTAATTAACCTTCTCTGAATTCGGCAGGGGGCTTGACTCAGGCTGCATCCGGGAAGGAAGGGTGCAGCAGTTTCGTGTTTCTGCCACTCGCTTGCTGAGTGGTCAGTCTACCTGCTGGACTCCCCTCCCCTGGACCTCAGTTTCCCCATCTGTGGAATGAGCCTGCTAATGTTTGAAGGGTTCGGTGAGATGGCACTTAATCCTGGATGAAAAGCGGGTGACACGCACAGGTCTCGTACAGTGTGTGGCACAGCCATGCGTGAGCACAACCCCCATGAGGACAGGTCCCAGGTCTGCCTTTTCTCTGCTGTATCCCCAGGGCCTAGAACAGGTCCTAACGGGGCTCCAGAAACAAGTGCTGAATGAATAGTTATTGCTATCACCCGTGTCTGGGGGCCTCCATTTAGAGCTTCATCGCCCTGGGAGAGGTTCCTGAGAGGAAAGACGCATGAAACAGGTCACATGCACAGAGATGCCTGCGAGGAGGGAAGCATCTAATTAAATGAGGAGCCAAGTGTCTAAGGGGCACCATTGTTCCAAACCCAGGCATTCCTGCCTGGGTATGGGGTGCCCCGAGGGGGAAGGGGTGGGAGAGACTTGGCGCGTCCCGTGTACTGTGCACTGTGCAAGGCCTTTTCTGCGCCTTAACTTACTGAGTCCTCTCAAACCTTCCTCAGAGTTAGGGTATCATGCCTATTGTGCCAATGAAGAAATCGAAGGTCAGGACTTGTCTAAGCTCACACAACAAAGACGAAAGAGAGCCAGGAAGCCAGATAAAGCCCTAGAGAATGCGTCTTTCTGTTTCTCCCCCCGACCCCCACCCCCAGCTTCTGCTTCCTTTGTCTGGCAACAGAGCCTTCATTTTCCTTTGGGGAAATAACCCTCCTCTGCTCTTGTGACCGGGCGTGGCTGCTCAGAGTGCCCACCCCCTGGTGGCTGCTTCTGGAATGGGGCCTGAAGGCAAGCAGGGCCAGGAGTATCCTGGGAAAGAACTCTGTCTGCTGGGGCAGTGGAGATGGAAGGATGGGGCCCCGGGTGCTGGCGGCCACCTTTCCCCCTTGGGAAGGGCTTCCTGAGGCAGGAGCCAACACAGAGAACAGAGCCCCGGATGCAAAGAGGCCAGGTCTGGGTGACGTGGCTGAGCCCCAAGGCCACCTCTGCCTTTGGGTTTTTCAGTCTTGAGAGCCAATAAATGCCCATTTTGGCAGAAGCCAGCTTGAGTTGGGTGTCTGTCATTTGCAACCCAAACCATCTTGGCTTGTATCATCTAATGTGGGAGACCAGATGAGCCCTGTGAAAAGACCAAGGTGGGGGGGGGAGGGTGTGACTGGCAATGGCACAACTGGAAAAAGGGCTTCTTGGATGAGAGAGAATGTGAACTGTGCCTTGAAGGCTCCGGGAAGTTCAACCAGCCAAAATGGTGTTGGTCTGGTCTTTCCTCTCTTTCCCTTTCCCCTTCTCTCTCTCTCTCTCTCTCTCTCTCTCTCTCTCTCAACTCTGGCAGAGCATGACTGTCATGGACAATGGGCAAAGGTCGTTTCCTTGGCTGACTGTTTAGCCCACCAAGATAACACTTTATGAGTTGACTCACAGCTTTGGGAGAAAAAGTTATGTCTTCCCTCTGGGGCAGAGCCTTTTGTCCCAAGGAAGAGAGCTGGGGGAATTTGAATGAAAGGACCAGGAGAGGAGTGTGGCATAGTATCAGTGAGGGCTCCGGAATCAGATGGATCTGGGGGAGTCCCCTGCCAATAATGGCATTTCTCATAGCTGGGGGAGCTTGTGTGACCTGTCAACCTCTCAACTCAACTTCTCTGAGCCTCTGTTTCCGTGCACGTGAAGCGGGTATATATGGTGGTGTTCACAGGGTCGTTGCAGGGATAGGGCAAGTGTTGGTCGTTTATTTAACAAACTGGAGATAGGGCAGAGAACAATGCATGGTCTTCAGCCTTGAGGCCTTGCTACCTGGAGAGGGGAGGAAAGTGCCTGGCACAGGGCAGTGCCTGGCACATAGTCAATCTCTTTCTTTACTGTCCTTCCAGAATAGGGAAAGAATTAACTTCGGTTGTAGGAATTTGAGCTAAGCCAAGGGAACAAAGAGCCGGCAAGCGCCTCATGAGCTAGGGCCCAGTCCTAAGCTATTACCTGAGGGGAAGGTTATGAATGGTTGAGTGTGGGCTCTGCAGCTGGGGTTGAATCCTTGCTGCCCCACTCTCTGGCCCTGAATCCTTGGGTAACTTATTTAACCTACCTGAGCCTCAGTTGCTACACCCATAAAATGGGCCTTGCCCTGCCCTCTTGGTTGTTGTAAGGCTGAAATAAAACTGAGTCTCACTTGGTAAACATAAGGGAGAAGCCAACTTTAAAGTCGCAACTACCATCCCCTGGGGTGGATGTTATCGTGCTCTTTTTAGCGATGAGGAAACCGAAGCACAGAGAAGGTTCATAATAGCCCGTGGGAATGGTCTCATTCTCTCCACCCTCCCCTGAAGGATGTGTGCAGAGCCTGGCTTCCCGTGCCGGGACCCCCACTCGGATGGGGAGTGTGGGCTGCAGCGAGGGCCATCTCCAGTGAACCCGCACATCATCAACCTGCTGGCTTCCCAGGACCTCTGCCTGCCAGGGGCTGCTAGCTCTCTGAGAAAGGGCTGGGCTGAGCATGCTCCCTGAGACCCGCCTGAGGATCCCCAGCTGGGAGATCCCATGTGTCAGACGAGAAACCCCACCCCCAGCCATTCCTTCCCCCCATCCCCAGCCAAGGGCAGGGAGAGTGAGTAATAGCTCAGAACACATCGGCCTGTTCCAGAGCGCACACCCGCGGGGGAGAGCTCTCTCCCCAGTGCCCGGGAAATGCCAGGGCAGCATTCTTGGCTGGCAGTCTCCCCTCCACTCTCCAGACCTCTCTCACTCTTCAGCCTTTCCTTCCCCATCTCTCGAGGTCGACATCAGCAGTTCCCAATGCGGTCCCTGCTCTCGCCTCCCTAGTATCAGCACACGCTTGTCAGAAGAACGAAACTCCAGCCCTCCACGCCAGACCTCCCGTGTCAGTCCGCTGGCGGTCATTGCAAAATCCCACAGACTCAGTGGTTTCAACAACAGAGATTCCTTTTCTCGTGTTCTGGAGGCTGGAAGTCCAAGATCAAGGTGTCAGCAGGTTTGGCTTTTCCTCACCTTGCAGAACGGCCCCCTTCTCACGGTGTCCTCGGGGAGGTCTTCCTTCTGCACGTGGACCACACATCTGGTGTCTCTCACTGTCTGTATCCTAATTTCCTCTTCTTAAAAGGACACCAGCCAGATTAGATTAGGCCCACCCTAATCACTCTATTTTAACTTCATTATCTTTGTAAAGGCTCAGTCTCCAAATACGGTCGCGTTCTGAGGCAACGGGGGGTTGGGACTTCAATATTTGAATTTTGAGAGGACACAATTCAGCCCGCAACATCTGTTGAGCCAGAAACCCTGGAGCAGAGCAGTCTATGTTTGAAAGAGGCCTTGGGGGTGATTCTGATGCGTGGTCAAGTGTAGAAACCACCAGACTGGAGCTTAGAGCACCCATGAGGTGCCCAGCCCAATGCCAGTCACTTAATCGGTCAACAAATGGTCTTAGCCACTGACAGATGGGTCCTGGGGTCACACATAAAGGAGCTCCCTGCTTTGTCCTCATGGAGAGCACACACGGTCTGGACAGAGAGACAGGCATGACAACTGATTTAAAATATTCCATTGAACGGTTGCGAGTGAACCCAGGGCTGCAAGGGAGGTCTCTGGTGTGCCCTAGAGAAGCAAAGCCTTCTGGGAAGAAGCAAGGTTGCAGCCTGGACGTGAGGCCGAGTGGTAGTTACCAGGCAGGAAGCAGGTGGTTCCAGATGAGTGCCCCATGCTGAAGGAGAGTACGTATGCTGGGAGCCTTGAATAGGACTGTGGCACCCCAGGGAGTGTGCAAGGCAATTCCTTGGGGTGGAGGAAGAAAATAAAATCTCCATTTACTTTTTATCTGGTTGTTTAATTCATTTAAATTATATTTGAGGGGCGCCTGGGTGGCTCAGTCGGTTGAGCGTCCGACTTCGGCTCAGGTCGCGATCTTGAGGTCCGTGAGTTCGAGCCCCACGTCGGGCTCTGGGCTGATGGCTCAGAGCCTGGAGCCTGCTTCGGATTCTGTGTCTTCCTCTCTCTCTGCCCCTCCCCCGTTAATGCTCTGTCTCTCTCTGTCTCAAAAATAAATAAATGTTAAAAAAATTTAAAAAAATTATATTTGAATATATTTTAGATACATACGATAGGTTAGCACAGTAGTACACGGAACTAATTTTTAAATTAAAAAGGGTACAGACATTGGGGGTGTGCTGAAAAATTGTAAGGGATGAGATGCATGTCAACAAACTTTGGACACCACTGGTGTACGTGTGTGTGTGGGTGTGCGTGTATAGGAAACCTTGGTTTGCGAGCAAAATTTGTTCTGGAAACATGCTTGTAATCAAAAGCATTTGTCTATCAACGTTGAATTTCCCCATAAGAAAAAAAGGAAACTCAGATGATCTGTTCTACAGCCCCCCAAAATAAACAAAGTAACCTGCACTTAATTGGGTGATGTGAGGGAGACAAGAGAGAAGAGGGTTATTGTGTAGGACAACTTTCACTATTATTAGCGGATGTTGACTACAGTACAGTATTAATAAACTTGTCATCTACTGTGTTTAGTGTAACTGGCAATAAAGCAGCAGAGGGAAAGGTCTGTATCTGCAGGCAGCCTGACCTAGAATGGAGCAAAGCATTCCTAAGCTTACTCTTGAATGGAAAAGCAAGGGGCTGTCCATGTGCTTTGAAGTGACAAAAAATACACTAGTGCCAGCTGTGGGCACCTTCCAACGTTCTGAAAAATCACTGATTTCTGACAACACTGCGGCCTGAGACTGGGCACCTGAGCATGGGAGATAATCACCCCCAATCCCGCAGAGAGAGAGAGAGAGAGAGAAGAACCATTGGCTCAGTTGTGATCATATGACATTCAGCATCATGTACTACTCGTATTGCAAGACATCACTCATTTATGAAGTTAAAACTTATTAGAAATGTTTGCTCAGAACAAGCTACTCGGGATCCACTGAAGATGTTTGAACAGGAGAGGGGGTCAATCAGATTTAAAAATAACCATCTGGCTCTCTGCCCCTCCCTCACTCAGTCTCTCTCTCTCTCTCTCTCAACAAATAAACATTAAAAAATATAGAAATCTTTGGGGTGCCAGGTGGCTCTCAGTCGGTTAAGTGCCCAACTTCGACTCAGGTCATGATCTCACACTTTGTGAGTTCGAGCCCCACGTTGGGCTCTGTGCTGACAGTGTGGAGCCTGCTTTGGGTTCTCTGTACCTCTTTCTGCCCCTCCCCTGCTTGCACGCACATGCGCCACCCCCCCCCCCAATAAATAAATATTTAAAAATAGCCATCTGGCTTCCCTCAGGAGAACAATGTGAAGAACTTCCACGCTCTTGAGCATGGCACCTGTCGAGGTGGTGAAAGGACACATTCTGGAGGCCCACAGCCTTGTCTTGAATTCTGCCTCCACTTCTTATCAGCTGTGTGATCCTAGTTACAGTGTTCGACCTCTCTGTGCTTGTTTCTTCATCTGTCAAATGCAAGAGGCAATGGCCCAGCACAGGGCTTGTGATGGGGGTGATAGGAGGTCACGCAGGTAAAGGACTGAAAGGGAGGCTCTGCACAGAGAAACACTGTACACATGAGTTATTTTTATTGTCATGTCATTGTTGCCTCTGCCATTTGCCCGGTGCTCTTCTAGGATGGGACACTTGTCTGCTCCACCCTGCATCTCAAGCAGCCTAGACCCAATTTGCTGTGTGTCTTTGGGCAAACATGCCTTCTGTTTTCAGAACCTGTTTCTCCTTGTGCAAAATGAGGAGGACCGTGGCTCGGATCAGTGGTTTTCACGCTGGGTTCTTTGGAACCCCGGAGATGCCCCTAAGGAAGACGGGTGAAGCATCTTTATTTTCATTTGTCTTATAGGCTGGGATCATGCATGAGATTTCACTTGAACAAAGGAATCCATTGCTTTAAAAAAAAAAAACAACACTTCTCAAAAGCTTAAATACAAATGGATGAGACGTTCTTTAAGGACTGCCTGAGCCCAGAGCTGATGAATATTGTTGCAAAGTCATAATGGGCGAGCAGTTTAAGCTGTCCATTATAAATGTCCCCCTGGCACAGAGTTCAAGTTTCCCGTGTATAATTCCTGCCCCCATTAGGCCCAGTAATGTCCCCACAACCAGGATATATGATGCCTCTCAGCCTGGGCTGCCAGCCGTCCCCAGGATTTATGTGTGGCTCCTGCTTTCTCTCACACAAACACTGCCCGTTAATTCCTTCCATCTTTCCTAATAAGTTATCTTCCTCACTCTTGCTAATGTCTCTCACTTCTCCCTGGACTGTCTCCAGCTGGCCTCTGTGTACTCAGCGGGCCTCAGCTCAGCTGGGGTGTCTGAGCTCACCTTCGACCCGTGCTTCTCAAAGCTTTGGAGAATGTCAGGGTCTCCTGGAAAATGTGTTAAAAATTCAGTTTCCTGGGCCTCAGGTCTTCCAGTTCAGGGACTGCCAAGGGATCCACGAATCTCAACATTTAAAGCCTGCAGGTTTCCAAGGGAGCAGGTCTGCTGACCGCGGTATTCTAGAGATGCCGGCCTGGGCTCAGATCAGGCTATCCAGATGGAGACCACTCCCTTTCCACTCAAATCATTCGTTTGTTTGTTGGTTCATTGATTGATTGATTCATCCATCCATCTAGCCAGCCGGCCAATAGATCCTTCCTGAGCACCCGGCATTCCTTATGCCAGGCATCGTGCTGAGAACGACTGTCCCTTGCAAGTGCATGGGACGATCTAGGACCTTCTGACTGCGTGTCTAATGGAACGAGGTATTAGGGGCTACAGTTGGAAAGAGGAGATGAGGCAAGCTTTGGAAGCTAGCTTGCTTTGGATGCAAGCTTACGGATAGGCTGTTCCGTAATTTGGTGACCTTAGGTAAATTACTCACACTCTCGGAGCTGTGCTTTCCTCAACTGTAATGTAATAACAACAGTATGGGCGGCTCAGGGTTATTGCGAAAAAACAGGGTCATGGATGTGAAGCTCTTGGCCGATGCCCGGCACGTAGCATTTCATTTTAGGTGGAATTTGCTTTTGATACTTAGTTTCCCTTTAATCCCCCAAATCATTTCATTGCAAGAAAAACATATTTCTATACTTTGCTTTTCATCATTCTTTGCAGATCATGGTGCTTTCCCCTGGGATACCCTGGGTTGAGGCATGGATAGTTCTTCTCTAACCACGTCCGTGGTTATATCTGCTCTTGATGGTGCCTGAGAGCTCAGACTCTGGTGCTAGGTGGGTTTCAATCCTGATTCCAGCTGTGTGACCATGGACAAGCCACTTCACTTCTCTGAGATGCCTTTAGGCAGTATCTCCATCGTAACATTATGGAGGTGTTAAATAAAATTAGGTATAAAATGCTTATCTACATACATATTAAGCAGACATGAAATATTACTGATCATTAGTCATTTGCTGAGTAGATATGTACTGAGTGCCTACAATGTGTCACACATTGGACTGCACACAGGGATGTAGCCATTAGTCCCAAAAAGGTTTAATAGTAAGCAAATATAGAGATATGTCAGATGGCATTAAGTACTAAGGAGAAAAATAAAGCAGGAGAAGAAATGGACTGTGATAGGGATGGTGTGTGCGTGCATGTGTGTGTGTGTGTGTGTGTGTGTGTGTGTGTATGCATATATGTGTGGGCAGGGGAGTGCTGGTCTAACTAGAATGCTCCAGGAAGGCCTCACTGAAAATATGATAATTTGAGCAGAGATCTAAAGTTGAGGAGAAAGCAAGCCTGTCTACCTGGAAGAGCATCCCCAGCAGAGGGAACAGCAAATGCAAAGGCCCTGAGGTACAAGTGTGCTTGGAATGTTAGAGATAAACCAAGGAGACCAGTGTGGCTGGAGCACAGCGCGTGAGGAGAGAGAATAGGGTTGTGATGTAAAAGGGAGGAGATGATGGGGTACAGTGAAACCTTGCCATGATGCCATAAGTGGGATCCAAGATAGGCAGGAGTATAAAACCCCATAGATTTTGTTGTTGAAAGTCAATGAAATGATAAAAGAAGCTGTGCTGAGGAAGGGGACCATGAAGTTACCACGGGGCAGGTTATGATGGCATAGCTGCACTTTAGCTTTCATTCTGGGCGGGTAGGACGGGAGCAGGAAGATCCTTTGGAAGGTTATTTTCAGGTGTGCTGTGACAGTCCGCATCACTGAGGCAGCAGTGGTAAAGGAGTTGGACTGTGGTTCCATTTCGCCTGGTCTTCTTCCATTATGAGCTCTTTTTTTTTTTTTTAATGTTTTATTTATTTTTGAGAGCGAGAGAGAGACAGAGTGTGAGCAGGGAGGGGCAGAGAGAGGGAGACACAGAATCCGAAGCCGGCTCCAGGCTCTGAGCCATCAGCACAGAACCCGATGCGGGGCTCGAACTCACAAACCTCAAGATCACGACCTGAGCCGAAGTCGGACGCTGATCTGACGAGCCACCCAGGCGCCCCCATTGTGAGCTCTTGTTCCCAGCCGTTCAGCTTCCCTCCTACTGGCTGTGCTTCCCTTTGGCAATTATAGGAGGCTGAGAATGTCCTGGGCCTCTGCTGCTGCCCTGGGCCAGAGCTGTCCCCAAGAAGGAGTTCCCCATGACACGTGGGTTCTCTTCACAAGGGGCTCACAATGGTATCCCCTAAGGACACATGGAAAGAAGACACCTTAGGAGTTAACGGACACACTGAGCTCCTGTCTCCACTCAAGTCACGTGTTTAGCTTAATCTCTGACTTCTCTCTCTTGACCTCTCCTCCAACCACGTAGATAAATGGCCTCACTCTGGCGCTTGGCTCAGGTCACCATAAATTAGCTGGCTGCATACGCATGTATGCTCACTCTTCCCGAGCCCAGCTGAACCTTCCTGTGATAAACCACCAGTATTTATCTCAGCCGTCCTGTGTGTGTCCTGGAAATAGGAATGATTTTGGATTGGGGTGTTTTCAGGATCACGGTCTGCTCCCTTACCCCAGTGTTTGACAGGCCTAAGCCGAGCCAGAGTTAGGTTGACACATAAAACTGATGTGGGCTAAATCACGAACCCTCCAAGGGCTGCTGAGAGTTGTTATCCCTGTCTCAAAGGCAAGACCCTCTTCCTCCAAGTAAGGATCCTACTGTGTGCCAGGCTACTCACAGGGATGCTGATGGAAATAAAGCCCCCTTCTCCCCTAGAAGGGTTTGCGGACCTTCCCTGAATACTCACTATGTGCTGAGAGCTGTTTTAAGCACCCATTAGTATTTACACACTTAAATCTCAGAGCAACCCAGCTGGGCTTCTCTCCACCACGTGCACCAACTCCACACAGCCCTCGGATGGTCGTAGAGTCAGAGTGAGGTATGGTCCAGTAGTCTGGGGTCTTATGTCTGGTGACTTTCCACAAAAAAAAAAAAAAAAAAAAAAAAAAAAAAAGCTTGGTGGAACCTTATTGATGGGAATAAGCACTTAACAGGTAGAAAGTTTTTCCAGGTTGCAGAACCAGTGCAGGTTGAGAAAGGTACATGCAATCCCATTGAATACCTTCAATCACCCTAGGTCCATTATCGTACTCATTTCCAGAGATCAGGGAGGTTGAGAGAGTTGCCCAAGGACACACAGGAGACATTGTTTGGATTTCTACATCTGGTCGCTAACCAATAGGTCTACTGCCTCCAGAAAGTACATGTTGTAGCTACGCTTCGTGGAGAGTCTCCCTGAGGGCTAGTTCTGGTCTCAGATGTTGGAAAGTTTGGCCAAGAATGTGCAGGGCTCAGAAGGCTCTGCTAAGAAGCTTGGACCTGACATTGAGTGGACAAGTTGTAAGCAAAGCATGCAGGGAAAGATTCTAGAAGGCTCCTTCTAGAGGCTATGGCCCGGGTAGCCTCCACCACTTGCAAGAAGCTTGCCTCTCCAGACCACAGCCCCATGTCCTGCCGTGCTCTCCTCCGGACTCTGGGCCTCTGAGAGGGGCAGGATGTGACGCCAGGGCCCCCAGACACCCTCCTCCCAACACCATCCTTCTTGGGCCAGAAATCCCCAGCATCCTTCCCTTCTTCCTCAAGGCCTCCCTCAGGAGGGATATTTGCGTGAGGAAAGAACAATGCTGCTTTAGAAGAATGGCAGACCGGCCTGGGAGGGCTCAGAACCAGCCCAGCCTGGTCATTCTTCCACGAACAGGGAAAGCGGGGGGCGGGGGGGGGGGTTGCTGGGGGACTGGGGACTCAGGTCTGTTTTGAAGAGAGAGAGTTTAGAGACTGCTGTTAGAGGTGGGCTAGGGGAGTGTTTTCTGTACCAGAAGACTCTAAGCCCCTAGGGGGCTGGAGGTGGGAAGGAGTCAGGCAGTTCGGGATCCCTCCTCCATCGGCCAGACACCTCTCTGAGCCTCACTTTCCTCACCTGTAGCCTGGGCATGGCGGGAGGAGACAATGAATGGGACTATGGAAAGGGCCTAGCACATTGGCTGGCACACAGGGAGGGCTTGTTATCATTGTGGGCCACCATGACACTGGCAACATCCTGGTGGTTGGGTCTGCCGTGGGAGACCCGGAATGGCCAACACTCGGTGGAGGAAGGCACCCCTGATTGTGCTCTGCCCCATGGGGCTGTTTTGCTTCTGCGGGTGGCTGTGGCCCTGTTGGGGGTGGGGGCGGCTGAGCTCAGCTCTCAGCCGGAGATGTCTTGGCGTTTGATATGACACTGCTGTTGTTTTTGGCTCTATATCCAAGACTCTTGCACGGCTAATTACTCATTGTCTTGGCAGACTGGCCCAAGAGCCTGAAAAAGGAGGCACGAAAACGCTGCTTGCTGTTTTTCTCCCGATTAAGGAGACAGCAGCCCTGGGACGGATGAGTGAAGTCTTTTGCAGGCTCTTAGCTTTATTGAGAAATAATCTACACACAATAAAATGCATGCGTGTAAGAGTACACTTCAATTAGTTTGCATAAAACCCCCATAAAGCTATAAACCCATAAAACCACCAACCCAGTCAAGATATAGGACATTTCCATCCCCCTCTCTGTGAATACCCTCTACCTCTGCCCGCCCCCCCACTCCCGTATAACTACTAATCCTTCTTCCGTCTCTATATGTTAGTTTCACCTTTCCTAACATTTCACCTGCATGTAAAATTTCTAACATTTCCGGTACAGATTCCTATGCATCAGGGCTGTGTCCGTGCAACATGATGCTTCCGAAGCTTGCCGGCCTTGTTGCGTGTGCCGATGGTCCATTCCCTTTCACTGCTGAGTTGTAGTCCTTTATGTGGATATGACACAACGGATTTATCCCTTCCTTTGTTGTTCACCATTTTAGGTTGCTTCTATCTTGGGGCTCTTATGGCTGTAGCTGCTACGAATGCTTTTGTACAAGCCTTGAGGTGAATATATGTTTTTGTTTCTCTTGAGCAAATACCAGGAAGTGGAGATGCTGGGTCATATGGTACGTGTACGCTTAGTTTTTTAAGAAACTTCCAGACTATAAATTCACAGGGGTAAAAGGTACAGCATAGAAAATATAGTCAATGGTATCGTAAGAGTGTTGTATGGTGACAGATGGCAGCCTTACTTGTGGTGAGCGTCGCTTAACGTATAGACTTGTTGAATCACTATGTTTGTCCACCGGAAACTAACGTCACATTGTGTGTTGACTATGCTTCAATAACAAGTTTTTAAAACTAAATTAAAAAAAAAAAAGAAGCTTCTGGATCTTTTCTCAAAGTGGTTGTACCATTTTACGTTTCCATCAGCTATGTCCAAGAGTTCAGTTGCCCGTTTCCTTGTCAACACTTGCTATTGGCAATCTTTCTTATTTTAGCCATTCAGGTGGCAAGTAGCGGTATCTTATTGTGGTTTCAAATTTGCATTTCTCTGGTGCTTGCTAATGTGAAGCATCTTTCACAGGCTCACACCTTTCATGGGGTTTTCAAAATGAAATGTGGGGAGTTCTGAACCAGGTCTTGGACTTTCTCATGAGGAGACCATGGAAAGTTGGGAGGGAATTCGAGGACCATATGCCATAATCTCTGTCTCTCCTAACTTTTTAAACTTGAATTGTTCATTATGTGAGCAACATATGTAAATAAATAAATTCATTTGATAAGAATATCCAACCATTTTGTGTAAGACTTGAGACCCCCTTGACTACACCAACGGCTCCTTCCTAATTCCCCTGCTTCTCCTCAAAGGCCCTTTTTTATATTTGTAGACATGGTCTCATAGTAAATATCCAGCATTTATTTATATCATTTATGATATAATACTCTACAAATTATTCTTCCGCTCACTTTTTCCAGTCATCAGACTGTCTTAGAGGACTTGCCACGTGACGACACATAGATCTGTCCTATTCTTTTTAGTTACTTAGAATTCCACTGTTAGGATGAATCAGTCTGTGAATCAATTCCCCTGCTGTGGGATATTTATGTTTGCTTCTAGTGTTGGCTGTTGCAAACCGTGGTGCAGCTAACATCCTGTCCCAGCCTCCTTTGTTGCCATGTGTGTGTTTCTCAAGGCAGACTCCAGGGAGTGGAGCCATCAGGTTGTTGGATCAGTTATCTATTGCCAACAATAATGCTGTGTAACAAGCCGAAACTTAATGACTTAGAACAACAATCATTATTCTTTCTCACTCATCAATATGGTGGTCGGGCAGTTCCATAGCCCTAGTCCCAGCTCAGCTGGTTGTGGCTATGCTTACTTATGTGTCTGAGGTCAGCTGGCAGGTTAGCTGGGGGCCGGCTGGTCTTGAATGGCCATAGCTGAGACAACTCATCTCTGCTCTAGATGGCCTCTCTCCCTCAATCAGATCAGGCTGGGCTTGTTCTCATGGTGGAGGAGGGGGTCCAAGAGAGACAGTGGGGCCTTTTGAAACCTGGGCTCAGAACTGGCACACCCCATCTGTTCTACTGACCAAAACAGGTCACAAGGCCACCTAGACTCAAAGGATGGGGAAATAAAATCCACCTCTTGATAAGAAGAGTGGTAAGACACATTGCAAAAGATATGGATATGGGGAGGGGAAGCATTGAGGCCATTTTTTTGCAATCAATTCACCACAGTTTTGAGTCGAAACATTTTCCATTTAATTGGATCCTGCCAAATTGTCCTCCCAAATGGCTGGTCCAGTCTACGCCCCATGGGCAGTGCACAGGAGCGACTGTTATCCCACGGCCTCACCCACACAGAGTCTGTGTACTTGGCCGGGACTTGGGCTGGATCCATTATTCTCCAGCACAGCTCAAGGGTTCACAAGGATGTAGGAGAAATGACATCCATCTTCCCAGAGCATTAAATAATTTTCCTCATCTTTTTGAGGGGAAAAAAAACCCATTAAAAAAATTAACACAAACACAGAGAGAATGCATCAAAATGAAAAACTTACATGAAATTTTAAGAAAATAAAGGGTAAAATCTCGAAGAACTATTTTCTTTCAAGGCCAGCCACTTCGGACGTAACATTATACCCTCAGAATTTCTGTGTTTCTTCATTTGTGTGCTGGTCTGATACTTAGAGCTTGCTTCCTACCAACCAGGCATGGCTCCCAGGGCTGGGGACATAGGGGCAGATGTGAGTATCAAGGTCCCTGAACTCATGGAGCTAAACCTTTATGGAGAAGGGGAAAGAAAATATAAATGTTAATATAGTGATTTCAGAAAATGGTAAATACTATGAAGAAAATCAAACAGGTGGTAGAGAGCTACCAGGGCTGGGGGGTCACAACCTAGACTGGGAGGTCAGAGAAAGCGTCTTTGAGGAGGTGATATTTGAGCAGAGTCCTAAATGACAGAAAGGAGACAATGAGGGTGGAGATCTTAGGGACACGCATGCCAGGCAGAGGAAACAGTAATGCAAAGGCCCTGGGGTAGGAACAAGCTTAGTGTTGCCCAGGAATAGGGAAAAGGACAGTGAGGCTAAAAGGAGAACCCAGGAGAGGCAGATAGGAAAGAAAGGCGTAGAGGTTGGCAGGGCCAGACATTTATTTAGCGCCTACTGAGTGCCAAGCACTGTGCCAGCTACATTCCCCCTCTTCTGCCACGGTGACAAAGAAGTCTGCTGGTCTGCCATAAGCTGGTTAAAATGGATCTATGGAACAGGCAGTAAGAGAGAGAAGGTAGGGCAGTCTTTATCCTGAGGAGACGGTGGTGAGCCTAAGCTAGTGTTGGTGGGAGAAGGGGAGTGGCCTTCACATCCTGGTTTGGTCCAAGGAACCAGAAAGATAAAGAATAGACTAGAAATGCAGCAAGGGAGCTCCAGTGGCAATAGAGAAGGCTGCTAGGAAGGGGCTGGCCACCTAGACCAGGTGAGGCTGGGCGTGAGTTCCACCACCAGGGCCCCACCCAGCCAGCCACACAGGCCTACGCTTGACCCCACGAGGGACAGAGAGGAGAGCAGCGAACTAGCCCAGCAGTGCCCCTCATGGCCTCACATCCCGGGCAAATCCGACTTATATAGTTGCTGTTCAGGAAAGATTTGCCTTCAAGACTCTGCTCCCACCTCTTGGCAGTTCTGGGATGATGGGCAAATTGCCCCGCCTCTCACCCTCCATTTTCTCACCTATAAAATGGGATGATGATATTACTTAACACCTCAGAATGGTTGAGGAGGATTTTAGAGGACGTGGTGTATGTGTGGAACCGGCCAAGTTACCCTCACTAACCAGGTACATTACCACTGGGGGTGCCCTGGAATCTGACGGGCTTGGGTTCCGATCCCAGCTCCATCCCTGTGTGCTCCGTTGCCGTGTGACCTTGGACAAGTGACTCCGCCCCTCGGATCCTTGGTTTCCTCAACTGTAAAATGGAAACGACAGGAGTCCCCTGCTCCCCCTGCGCTGCCGAGTGAGATTACGCATGTGCCGGGCCGGCAAAGACGGGAGCAATAATAATGGGTGTGCCGACTCTGACACCTCCTTGAGCTAGAGCCATCACCCCACTTCACAGATGAGGAACAGCGAGGCAACAACAGCAAAGCAGTCCAGAAGCCGAGGTCCTCGCCCAGGTCCCGCCGATTCCAGAGTCCGTTCTTTTCTTTCCACGTGCCGTCTCTCAGACCAATATCTCCAGAGGTTCTCCGTCTCGAGGGGGCAGTGGTCTCATCATAGGCAGCAGACAGCTCTGGAGAGACTGTGGGACTGGGCCTCCAGCCACGAGGGAACCCTGTAGTGACTCCCCTAGAGGCTCTGTCACAAGAGGCCTCGCCTTGGGGCTCTCCTAGTAGTAAGTCCTTCTTTCCACCCAGCCACATTGTCTCTTGTGGCCATTCGCTGACTGCTTCGGCAAATATTCACGAGTTCCTTCCTAGGGTCTAGGCACCATTTTAGGTGCTGGGGACACATGAGTGAACGGGACAGAGACCCCTGCCCTCCAGCAGCTGGCACTGCAGCAGAGGCAGGGTTGGCGGAGATGGGCAACAAACAGTAACGATGATAAAGAAGTTACGTGCTGTGTTAGGTGATAAGGGCTACGGGCGAAACCAAGCCAAAGCAAACCGCCAACAGAAAAACAGGATAAAGGGATCCGGCTTGCAAGAGATCAGGGAGCAGTTGCCGAATGAAATAAGGAGGCGGTGGGGGCCGGGGATGATCCTGGCATCCTGGAAGAGGGAAGGGAGGAGCCGGGCCCGCAGCTGGGAAGAGAAAGATCCAGGCTCAGGGCCCAGCCGTAGTGGAGGATGTAGCTGGTGGCTGACGGAGCAGCAGAGGGGCCAGCGGGTCCAGAGCAGAGTGGGGGGAGGCGTGGGGGTAAAGAGGTCTGAGAGGGGCCTTGCAGACCACCACAGGGCCTTTACTCTGCCCTGGTGGGGCCATCGCAGGCCTCTGAGCCGGGAGAGACCTGCTCTGCCTTATGTTTCTGAAGGAAGGGCCCCACTGGCTGCTGGGCAGAGAACAGATTTTCAGGGCAGGCAGCAGGGAGACCAGTGTGGAGGCTCTGGCAGCCATCCAGGCAAGAGCGGGGTGCCAGCAGTGGGGGGATATGGGCGGAAGGAGCGGCCAGACTCTGGATCCCTTGTGATTAAAGCCCACGGTCACCCATTTGATTGGCTGGGGCAAAGAGAGCACCCGGCCAGCAACTTCTGGCCCCCAGCGCCCCCATCAGGGTGTTCGGCCCTGATGGCACGGACTCAGGTGCTAAGGAGACACAGATGGTTGGCGTTTCTGCCACTGGGGGCAGTGGGGCTGCTGCCCCGTAGTAACTGAGGGAGGACAGCACGTAACCCCCAGTTCCGGCCTCCAGTTGGTCCTCCCTGTGCAGAGGGGAGTTTAGCAGGAAGCCAGCTGCACAGGAATCAGAGGTCCTGGGTCCGTTTGCTGCTTTAGCTTCTTATGAACTGTGCCTCCTTTGTGGGGTCAGTGTCACCATCTATTACACTGAGGACACCCCCTCCTCCCAGCTCCCATCAGACAGGGGGCCAGCTCCCTTCTAGGGGAGGGCCCCGAGGACCAGGGGCAGAGACAGAGTGATGACAAACATCTTCCCCTCTGCTGTGCTTATCACCCACCGGGCCGGGCAGCAGAAGCAGCAGATGACCATCCTGGGAGGTTACACACCCAACAAACAAGCAAGGAGAACACCAGCTCGCTTTTCACCCCACCCAGAACGGCACCCAGGGGTTCCCCGGAGGTTTGTCTTGGGGGTTGCTGTTGGCAAGTGGATCCTCTGCAAGGCAGGGCCTGGGACAGGCCTTGTCACCCCTGAAAGATAAGCCAGATCTCTTTCCTAATCTGTCCCCTGAGCAGAAGCATAATACGCCATATGCGTGGGTGAGCCAGAGGAGCTGGGCCAGAGGATGGCGTCGCAGGGACACACACGCGCCCGTGCAACACCAACACACATCTTCCACAAACACTCGGCTTGTCTGTTCAGGTTCGAACACTACTGAACAGCCGCTCTGTGCCAGGGGCCTTCACCTGCATCGTTCTGTTTGATATGCTCCCCGGGAGGAGGGGAGCGGCTTGGCAGCAGGAGACGGTCTTTGTTTGTTTGCTTTTTCATTCCAACCAGCTACCAGGCAGCTCCGTACATGCTTCCTCATCCACTTCTTCTGACAGTTCTTCGAGGTGAGGGCTGTTATCCCCACTGTACAGATGAGGGCACTGAGGCTCCGAGGGGTGGGGTACTTGTCCAGAGTCACACAGCCGGAAGAGACAGAGCCGGGCATTGAACCCAAGGTTGCGATCTTGTCCTTCTCCGTCCTTGCCATGTGGGCGCCTAATAATCACGAATAACCATGATAACAATAATAATGGTAGCCTCCACTTACTGAGCATGGATTGTATGTTCAGCACTGCACTAAACGGATTGTACGCGTTGTCTCCTTTGCTCCTCCCGCCCTGGGTTGGGGCGGTGGGGGGGGGGGTGAGAAGCAGGAGGCTGTGATGAGGAGAGGGGTGCAGACTGGGCTGAAGGCTCTCTGGAGGCTTCCTGCTCTATAGGGGGTCAGGGCACACCTCACTGGTGGCTCAGGCGCCTTGTAGGAAGTGAAACTCCAGGGTGTGGGGCCCATGGCCGGCCTGAGCCCAGCGGGCCCTGGCATGGCAGCCGGTGAGGGCTCCACAAAGGCTTGGTGCACCAGTGGCCAGAGGCTGTCCAGACAGTGAAGGCACCCGTGCCTCGGTCGCCACTTTTGTTCCTCCTGGAAAGCAGAGGCGCGTGGCAGTGATGTATTTGAGCCCCAAAGAGGAGCGAATTGGGTCTACATCCTAGGCCTGCCACACCCTGGCAGATGGCCCCTCTTCCTGCTTCCCCACCTGAGAAATGAGGGCAGTCGCCAAAGTAACCCTCAGCGGCCGACAGGAGGACGGGATGGGGATGTCACTTATTCAGTGGTTTATCTGCCGGGGGCCGGGGGCCGCAGACTGCTGGCAAGCAAAGGCCTCCCCTCGCAGAGAAGGCTGATGCCTTGGTTTGCTAGATGTGCGTGACAAACGGAGTCATTCCAGCAGCAGAAATGTAGTGTCTCACAGCTCTTCAGCCGGGGGTCTGAGATCCAGGTGTGTTGGGGGGGGCGGGGGGGGGGGAGAGGGGATCCATGCCTTCCAAGGTCCGAGAGGGAGAATGTGTTCCTGCCGCTCCCCTAACTTCTGGTGGGTTCTTCCCCAGCATCTTCCTGGTGTTCTCTGTGTGTGAGTGTGTGTGTGTGGGGGGGGGGGTGTCATACGTGTGTGTCGTCCCTCTGAAAATGTCTGTCGGTCCCAATTTCCCTACCCTAATGGAGACCCACCCTAATGATTTCACTTTAACTTGATTACCTCTGTAAAGACCCCATCTCCAAACAAGGTCACATTTTGAGGTACTGAGGGATAGGATGTCAACGTATGAATTTCAAGGGGACACAGGTCAACCCAGGACAACCAGGGAGGGAAGGAACCAGGCCAACCTCTTCCATCCAGTCTCCCCAGGAACTGACGGCAAGGCTGGGCACCTCAGCAGCTCTATCCCCCAAGGGCCCCTCTCCCCACTGAAGTGGGAGGAGAGGCCCTCACAAAGGCCAGGTGAACTGGCCCATCATGAGAGCACAGTGAGATGAGGACACCCCACCGCCACTTGGCTTGGCCTCTTTTGAAGAGAGGGGTGACCAGACTTGAGTTTTCCGAAACAGCTTTCCAAGAAAAAGACGACCAAATTCTCCCTAGGAGCACCTTGAGCCCTGGGCCTAGACATCGGTCAAGGCTGTCTGACACAGCCTGGCATACGGCCTGGCTGGTGAGCATGGGGAGCTTCCGGCCTTGGAGTCCTGCTCCAACTTCTTCATCGCTGTGTGGCTTTGGGCAAGTTGCTTAACCTCTCTGAACCTCGGTTTCGGGACTGATAAAATGGAGGTAAGACCTGAATGTGTAAGAAAGCTCAGCACAGAGCTGGGCCTACAATGGCAGCTCAAATAATGTTGGCTCTTCCTATACTTGATTATTTGATCGGATGAAGAGATGGAGGAAGAAAAAGTAAGGGCTCGTGAGTTCATCGGCTGCCTGGTCAAGCGCTCCCTGGAGAACTCATGAAACCGGCTCCTGGAGTCAGGTGCAGATACCAGCCCCCTCACTTATTAGCCTGTGACACTGAGCAAATTACCATCACCCTGACCCTCAGCATCCCGCTGCTCCCGAGAGTTGGTGATTATAAAATGATGTGATCACGTCTGTAACGAGCTGGACCTGGTGCTTGGTGCATGGGCACTCTCAGGAAACACCAGCTCTCTCTTGGTGGCTGAACAGGCATTCGGGTGACAGCAGCTTCCATCCGCAGGCGGGTGGGGAGTCGGGGAGGCAAAAGCGTTTCCATGGTAGGCCTGGGCGGCGTTTCTATTTTCAGATGACACTCCGTGACATCTTAACAATGCTGGAACGAGATAGGACCCAGT
Source organism: Acinonyx jubatus (assembly GCF_027475565.1). Taxonomy (NCBI): domain Eukaryota; kingdom Metazoa; phylum Chordata; class Mammalia; order Carnivora; family Felidae; genus Acinonyx; species Acinonyx jubatus. Next base: position 174,445,524 of record NC_069380.1, on the reverse strand, counting down.
GAAACGGCTATTTCCTACCAAGGATCTGAGCCTTGATGGGCAGGGAGGGAGGTGTCCCCGACCCCAGGGTAGCCCTGAGCTGGGTTTTCGCTGAACAATATGGGACTGGGGCCTCCAGAGGGGCCCCGTGGTCTCTGCAGCCGAGCCCAGTGCCCTCCACTCGTTCCTTGTCTCTCTGGATTTGCTCTCCACCCTTGTTCCCTGGACTGGACCCCAAAAAGGCTGGCCTGCATGGTCTCCATCAGCAGCTTTCCCATGAAATGGTTTTTCCAGCTGAGGCTAGTTGGCAGGAGCCTGGCAGGGGTCAGGGCACTGCTTCTCTGCAGGCCTTCCATCCAGGCAGCCCCCTGCACCCAGGTTATCTTGTCTCCTTAGCCCCTGAGCTGCCTAGAGGTTTCACTGGCTTTCCCAGTGACCAGCAGTGTGCTGGTTTCCCCACACCCTTCCCACACCTTTGCAAACACCCTCAAATGACCCAGCTTGAGCGTACCTTAGGTTACCTTGTGGATCCTGTCTGTTACGCTACCTTCCATCACCACTTCCTCCCTCCCCCCTTGCCTCAGCTGAACGCTCATCTTTCCTTTCCTTCAGGCCAGGTGAATGCCTGCTGATCCTTCCATACCCAGCTCAGATGTCAGCCCCCTGAGAGATGGGGGCGGAGGGGTTCTCTCTCCCCCCGAGCCCTCACAGCATCAGGATGTCCCCACCTGAATCCTGGATCCCTGCATTGTCACAACCTGTGGCTCTCACCCCCCACAACAGGATAGGATGAGAGCTCCTTTCACTGCAGCCTACCACCGAGTTACTCTTGTGCACCTTGAGCCCAACAAGGGGTCTGGCCCAGGGTGGATGCACGGTAAACATTTATTAGGTTGCATGAGTGTATAGCTGGAAAGTGTCCAGGTAGTTCAAAGGAGAGGACGATCACAAGGAGCGAAAGCAACCAGGGAAGGCTTCCTGGAGAAGGTGGGATTGGACCTTGGCCTTGAAGTAGGGGATGGAAGGGATGAGTGAGGGAATTCCTGGCAGGGACAATGGCATGTGCAAAGGCCCAGAAGCAAGACTGCCAGGATGTACCGGGACCTATTAGATTAAAAGAGAAACCAGGGAGATAAAGTTGGAAGGAGAGGGTAAGCTCTTCCTGAGCCTCAGCTTCCTCATCTGGAAATTGGGATATCAGTCCTGCCCTCAAACATATAGGTCATATACATGAGGCACTTGGTAGCATAGATAGACTTGACCTGTGAAGGCTGAGACCTGGTGTCACTCTAGACATGCAGGACCTTGGGTCCTCGGCCCATCTCCACATGTGCCCAGATCAGACGCGTGGTTTTTGGGAACTCAGGCTGCCTGGCTTCCTGGATCTGACTGGGCTACAATTCAGCAGGCCCCTGCCTTACTGGATCTAATCCAGCCCCATCCACACTCCCAGAGACCCTCAGCCTCCAAGCCCCATCCTGCTGTAGGACATGTGGATCCCAAAAGGGCTTTCCCCAAAATACTCAAAGGAGAGGGATTCTCCTCGTGGGTTAAACTTGATTTAACAGCTGATATGAAATTTCATAATTGTATGTTAGAAACGTCACAGGACCCAGGACTGACGTCCACCAGGCGCCATAGATATAGCACCTGGGGCACACAAGGCCTCAAGGGGCCAAAGAAAATGTGCTCTTTTCTTATAAAGTCATAAAAATAATCAATATAATCTACTCTGGATACTTTCATCTTTATGCCAATGCAGTCATAAAATATGATTTTTAATAGATTTTTATAGAGCCATGACCGTGAAGACAAAAGTCCCCTGGGTGCACACAAGTCACAGCGAGACCCTGACGACTGGAATGGCAGGGCAAGCTGTGGGGGAGGAGATAGAAACTGAGGATCAGAACTGGGTGGCCCAAGGTCACATGGCAACTGGCTGATGGGATTTGAAGAGAGGACACCCTGGCCTCTAAATTCCTTGTTTGTTGATTGATAGCCTTCTTTGGGTCATCTATCATGCCTCCATATTCCAGTCTTCATTGAGACCTCAGATTTCCTGGTTCCAAGGATCAGAAATTTGCTAGACATTCTCCATCCTTCCTGTGCCACCCCCCCGCCCCCACCACTGCCATAGTAAACTTGCCCTTTAAACCATGGGTGTCCTAATGTGCAGAGCTGAGAGGGACATTCCCGAGGTCTGGTCCACTGGCTCCCCTTCCAGGTGGGGCCCTGAGACTCAGCCTGGGGAGTGCTGCTCATGGTGGGTTGGATGGAGCCTAGCCCTCCCCCAGCTGCCAATTTGTCACCCAGAGCTCCCCCATTCCCGCTCCCTCTCGTTTACGTTGAGCTTGAATTAGACAAGAGTCTGACATTGTCCAGATGGAAAAGTCCCCTGGTTTTTGGCTAGAAAGCTCCTTGCTCAGGGAACTGTTGGAGGCGGGCGTACTACAGCCCAAGCCCTGCTGGAAACACTCCCCCGGGTTCAGAGATCTGCTTTCTCTCCGGCCCCCACCCAGCGCCACCCACCTGTCCCGTCAGAGCAGCTGGAGCCAGTCGAGAGGCCAGGCCCTCTCCCCACTTCTGGGGTGGGGGTGAGCTAGCTGTGTCCATTCAAGGGTAGGCGCTCATCATATGCAATGGGGAGACTTCTCAGAGGCACCTGGACCCGAAGACATCTCTCTCTTGAGTGCCTAAAATCCTACCATTTGCGCTCGATTCCGAGCAGAAAGGCTGTCTACTGGGCATTTCCTTTAAAGGCAAAGAAGTGAATGAGTGTGTCAGATCATCTTTCACTGTGGCCAAGTGCCTGGGCAGCGTGGGGACGCTGAGGTTCTGGGTCTAAGGGGGAGGGGGAGGGGGACGGGGGACGTAAATCCCGCCTTAGCCCTATATGGCCCTTTACTGTGGACTCCTTGACCCGTCCTGTCCAGGGAGGTGGCAGAACAGAGCACTTAAGGATAGGGGCCGACCCGGGTCAGGGTCCTAGCTTTGCCACTTCTCAGCTTGTATGGCCAAAAGTCCCTCTGAGCCTCCTGGCCTTTCAAATGCAAATGAAGGTTTTGGGGAGGAAATCAGAAGCATCCCTCACCAGTGTGCCCTGGCTCCTAGGAAAGGCAGAGGGCAGGGGTCCAATAGGGAAGGAGGAGGATTGAGAAGAGAGTGACCCAACCTGACAGGAAGCAGAAGGAGGAAGAGCCATGTGGTCAAAGCAGAGTGTGTGGGGGGGGCATGTCTGAACATTTGTGAGTGAGGGACACTTCCTAAACATTTGTGGAGCAGATATGAGGAGGGATTTATTTGTAGAAATGCAGACACAATAAACATTGGGGTCCCCCCGACGGTGATCTGCAGCCAGCTCACTGCTGGGCAGTGCAGCCCTTCAACCCTGCTCCCCATGCATCCTTCTTTCTGGCTCCCCTCCCTCTATGTCTTTCTCCCTATTCCTTCGCTGTCATTTCCCTTTCTGTCTTTTCAGAGCAAAATGCATCCTGGGCTGTGTTTCTGGGTGCAGTCTGTGTTCCTACTCGGTGGCCTGGCTTTTGGACACAGTGCCCTCGGGTATCTCACTGGGTTGGGTGACGCTGGGCTAAGTCGTCTCATGGAACAATATGGCTGCCAGGAGGAAGCCATCACCATCTGCATTCTACAGATGAGGAGGCCGAGGCTCAGAAAGAGGAAGCCCTCTCTCTCTCTTCCCAGCCCAACTCCTGAGAAGGAAGCCTGGGAACTGGGACCCATCGGGGGCCCAGGAGATGGGGAACAATCTATTCCTGCACGTCTGCCAGCTGAGAGGGTAGCTTGTTAGAGGGAAAAGCAATCATTGTTGAGCCGCGAATCTCACTCAAGTTAGAGATAATAACCCCCTTTTGCAGATCTCAATTAATCTCAATTAAGTAAAATGAGTTGCCTGCAGTCACAAAGCCAGCGAAGAACAGAGCGGGGTTCTGAAGTCACATCTGTGTAATATCAGTTTGTGCTCAACAATAAGCCTGTATTCAAATCACAGTTTTGTCCCCTTATATGCTGTGTGGCCTTGGGCAAGTCACTTGACCCCTCTGAGCCTTCGTTTCTTCATCTGTTAAGTAATTATAGTAATATTTCTGCCTTTTAAGTCTGTCAAGAGGATCAAATGAGGTAGTGTCTAAAGGGGTGTCCCAGTGTGGCCGCAGGGGACTGACGGTTGTCTCTGTCTCAGCTCGCATCAGGTGATGGTGATGAACGCGGATATCCTACAGGGACCATCTCTACTTCAGCCCCACCACAACCCAGGAGGTGCTGTTGTTCTCTCCATTGCACAGATGAGACAACTGAGGCACAGACCTTTGCCTAAAGGTCACATAGCTCATACGAGGCAGAAGCCTGGTTTTCCTATGTCTTTAACCCCGTGCAAAGCTTTCTTCTGGCCCCCAGTGGGATTCATCATAAGAAACTGCAAAGGAAGTTAATCTCTTAAAAAGCACAGCATCAAGAGTAGAGAATTTCGGCCCTTCCCAAAAGCAGAGTCCCAGGCAGGCCAGTCACATATGGATGTTGCTATCAGCCAGGCGCTGTGCTAACACCTGCCCTTCAGGAGCTCCCAGTGGGGTGGGGGAGCCAGAGGGAGACAATAGCAGCCTGGGAGGTAAGTGCTGGGGGCAGAGAGGCACAGGATGGGGTGTGAGGGGCAGCTGCAGGAAGCCAGGGCGGGGAGCCACAAATTCTGCCTGGGTCAGAGCCAGGCGTGTGTGTGTTGGGTTAGAGGCGTGTTGGGAGCCATGGAAAGCTATGGCGAGAAAGGCAACATGTCAGCTGAGTTGGCGGCCAGGGAGGGGAGGGCACTGCAGGCCAAGAGAGCTGCATGAGCAAAGGCACAGCAACCACAGAGTCCACGGTGTGCTTCGGGGGCGGGGGGTGGGGCACGGGATATGCGGCCAGAGCACAGGCTGCTGGGACGTGGGTAGGGGTTGGGAGATGTGGGGGTGCTGGGGTCAGAAAGGAGTCTGGAGAGACTGGCTTCTGATCCAGGAAGTCTGGGATTGAGAGCTCAGGAATCTGTTTGCAATCACCACCCGTGTGTTTCCCGTGCAGGTTGTTCGTGATTTACACTTTGGGAACCACAGGCCATATCTACACAATGAGCCCTGGGGCCATTGCCCTAGGACTGGGAAAGAAAGATCGGGTAGCTCAACAAGGAGTCAGAAAGACCTCAGTGCCGATCCAGGTCTGGCATTTGCTGGCTGTGTGCCCTTGGGCAAGTTTCTTTGCCTCTCTGGGGCTCAGGCACCTTGCTAGTAATAACTCATATTTAATTTCCAAGATGGTTATGAGACTCTGAAAATATCCTCCGACGTGGTGCCTGGCACATAGAAAGCACAAGAAACGTCATTCCTTTCTCTCTCTGTTCACAAGGTGCTTTTATCCCCTTGTGTTAACAAAATTACGGGGACCATTCGAACTAGTCAGGCTGGCCCAACTGTCAGAGACAGAAGCCAGTTTGAATTGGCTTAAGGGAGAATTGAAGAGGCTACTCCAAAGGGCTCAGCACCAAAGGAAGCAACATGGGCGGTAGCCAACGAACATTCTGTCTCTTCCTCTCTTTGCCCATCAGCTTTATTCTCTCCTCCGCAGCTGTGCTGTCTCCAGGAGGCCAAGGCTGAGGCTCTCAGAAGCTTCAGCTCAGCACCCCAATAGAGAGAGGCTTTCTTCTGGTGACCGTAGCTCAGTCCCAGGGCAGGACTCTGATTGGCGGTGCTGGGGTCATGTGCCCATGTCTTGGACTAATCACACAGGTCAGGGATGGAGTATTTCAAGTGGCCATGCCTACAGTGGGTTGAAGCAGGGGCCACTGTCCATGACCAGAGGGATAAGGAGCCCTCACTGGACAGAAAAAAAGCAACCAATATAGGATAATTTTATGAGAGAGGAACCCAAGCCATACAGCTAAAGGCCTAGGAAGACCTTCCCTGTTCTCTGTAGCTATGCATCCCCAATTCTCCTTCTAGAACCAACCCAGGTACTCCTCCTCTTGGAGGAGCACCTCGTACAGCACCTTCCATGCTTGGTCTGCTGCACCTGTGAGCTCCTCCAGGCAGGACTGGGCTCTGCACCTCTGTGGCCTGATGCCCAGCAAGGTTTTGAACCCACATCTCACACCAGCATCCAGCGTCTTCTCCACGGCCTCCATCTGAACTCACCCCTGCTCTCTGCCCAGCTGGGTCTGACTTCCCCTGGGGATGTGGATCCCCTGTCTTCTGGGGGGGCAGACCCCAGCCTTTTGCTTCCTTCTGAGACCCCCAAGATCTGGCTGGAACGCCCAGGAGCTGGCATCCCAGGTCGCAAGGCCATTTAGCTTGCCTGATTCTGCTTTTCCTTTTTTCCCTCACTTGCTACATTGGAGGCTACATTGGACCCTTCACAAAGTGACTGGGCTGCTCAGGACACAAAGGGCCACAGCTATCTCCACCCGGTTAGGCTGACAACCCCTTGTCCTCCACACCCCATCCCGGAACCACCCCCCTCCCCCAACACAGGAGGCAGGGGCCGCTGACTTTCCCCAAGATGAGTGCCTGCAAACACCTTCGTCTTGTTTCATCCCAGTGGTTCATATTGCCTTACAAAGAGGAGTTCTTTCTTTTCTTTCTTTCCTTTTTTTGGGTACTGTTTAAAAGAGAGTAATGTAAGTCTCAGATCCCCTCACATCATGTTAATGTTAAAGTAGGACTAAAAATAAATCTTGGGTTGCCATAGGAACCCTGACTGTTGCTAGGTTTAGTCTGTGGGGGATTGGGAGCCCTGCTTTTTCTGGCCCTGCTGGAAGGTGGCCTTTGCGGGCGGCAGAGCACCCAGGAGGGGCCCCGGGGCATTGCTTCCACCCACCCCCCCCCCCCGCCCCCCGTCCCGGCTAATGGTGGCCTGGAAGTCAAGGCCTCTGTGTGTTGATGCCTTTGGGATCCGCCCTGGAAGGGGGACTGGGGCTCTTCAGAGCCTCCGAAGAGAAGTTTCCAACAAGGGGTGTGGAGAGGGAGAAAATCAAAGCAGGAAGAGAGAGAGGTATAGGGAAGGAAGGAGGGAAGGAAGAAAGGAGGGAAAGGAGAAGAAGGGAGGGAGGAAGGGAGGGAAGGAAAGAGGGAAGGAAGGAGGGAAGGACAGGGGGAGGGAATGAAGCATGCAGAGAGGGGAGCAAAGGTGTGCTGGGTGACTCTCCCTCTCTTTGCCCATCAGCTCTTGGGAGCTGGGTGCTGCGCCGGGCCATGCCAGGCGCTTTTGAACAGAGGGCTCCCCCCTTTCCATCACCTCGCTGCTGTGCAGATGTTGGGACAGAGGCTCAGAGAGGCGAGGGAACACGCCTACGTCACCCAGCCAGCAAGAGGTGCACCTGGGACCCAGAGCACCGGCTTGAGCCCGTCCTGAGCCCGAGCCCCAAGGCTGTCCTCCCCTTCCTGCTCCCCTCCCCTCTGAGGCTGGGCCTACACACATCGGGTGGGCCTTGGGTCACTGTGGCCCTGTTCAGCCTTGCTCTCCCAGTGGCTTCCCCTCTTCTGATTTGGCCGTGCCAACAACACGGTGTGCCAACCCCTAACTGTGCTCCGTGTATCGTGGGAAGTCCTATGTCCCTTCTCTGTTGGCCCTATTTGCTGCAAAGCATGTGGTCAGGAGGGCAGACATGAGAGTCAGGCAGAGGTGAGCTCAGATCCTTAGCACTTAGTGCTGTGTGACCTGGAGCAATCTCCTCACCTCTCTGTGCTTTAGTTTCCGCTGACACCTCCGCTGAGGGGTCACTGGGGGAATGTGTGGAGAGCGCTTATGGGCCGTGGGTCCTGGGCCTGGCATGTTGCCGAGGCGGCAGCTGCTACGATGCATCCGCTGGGCCAGCCCGTGGCACTGGCCTCTGCCCACTGGGGCTATGGTCCCAGCCTGTTACCCGGCAATGCCCTGGGACACTGGAGTGCTGTGCACACGTGCCTGAGGCGGGGATTCCACACCGGCCTCACAAACGATGCTTCTCCCAGCCGGAGCACAGGCTGACTCCCCACATGCGTTTCTGGAACTGTCCAGATAGTGCCGCCCCAGGGAGCCCCTCGCAAAGAAACATCAGCCGGCGACAAGAAGAGGCTGGCTGTTGTGCAAAGGCCACCGGTCCAAGACCCCCCTCTGACCTTTTCACGAACATTTCCTGACCAGAACCCAAGTGCTGGAAACAGTGCCTGGGCTCGAGGATATGAGGTGACCCTTCTGCCTTGTCGTCCGTGACGTGCAGAGTAAACTGAACAAAGATTGTTAGAAGGGGATCTGAGAGGCCCACAAGCTCGGAGAGCTCGCTTCCAATGACGTCGCAGGGCAAAGGGGAGCAGAAGCTCTTGGAGCCACCGGGTCCGGGAGGCCTGTGCTCATGGGTTCACAGTCCTGGTGACTTTACGGGGCCTCGATGGTTCTAAAGTCAGGACACGGCAAGACCTCCTCCCAGGAGGGCAGGACAGATAAAGAAAGACTGTCATCTGAAAGTGACACCCGAAGAGGGGTTCAGGAGGCGTAATGGTGAAGCAGCCAAGGAGGTTTGGGGGCTGAGGTGCAGCTTTTGGCTGGGCCGTGGGGGGGTCTCTGCCTTCTCTGTGACCAGCTGCGGCTGAGAGCTTGGGGTGGAGACCCGGGGACTGGCATGTGCGGGAGAGAACTTTGAACTATGAGAGAGAAAGAACAGAGAGGAAGACCCGATCCCAGGAGGGGCGGCCTCCCTCCGTGCTGCCCTGCTCTACCCAAGTTTGGCCCTGAGAGGAAGCTACAGAGAGTCGGTTTTGGTTCTGAGAAGTAGAGTTGTTAAGGGGAAGTTTAAACAATACTCTTTTGGGGGCTCTGCGAGTAATATCTCATTTTATCCACATGGTATTGTAATCCCCACTCTACAGAGGGGGAGTCAGATTCAGGGAGATTAAATGACCTGTCCAAGATCGTCCAGCTAGCTAAGAGTCCATAAGCCTACGCTCTTTCTTTAAAAAAAAATTTTTTTTTAAGTTTATTTGTTTATCTTGAGAGAGTGCGTGTGCATGTGGAAGGGGCAGAGAGAGAGAGAGAAGGAGAGACAGAATCCCAGGCAGGCTCTGCACCATCAGCGTGGAGCCTGACACAGGGCTCAATCTCCACAACTGTGAGATCATGACCTGAGCCGAAATCAAGAGTCAGTCGTCTAACCGACTGAGCCACCCAGGCGCCCCGGCCCATGCTCTTTCTATCACCCCAATACAATACCTGTATTGCACAAGAAAGAACTTGGTAAGGGGGTCAAAGAAAAGAGAACATTCACTGAGGACCTACCATGTACCGGGTGCTTTCCTTGTTTAGTGAAGTATTATGCCCACTTTGCAGATGAGGAAATGAAAGGCTCAGGAGGCGAACGCCCTTGGGCCAAGAGGCAGAGCTGCATCCCCAGGCAGTCTCAGATCCCCAGTGCCTTGTGCATATGAGGGGCACGGCGGGTGATTGATGCATGTCTGTCTGGCAAGCCCAGAAAGGGCTTCGAGGACGCACGTCTTCAGAGCACGGAGCCGCCTACGCGGCGCTGAAGAAACCCATTAACTGACAAGATGTTGCCTAATTTTCATTTTCATATCCTAATCTAAGGTCCCAACCTTCAGGCTCATCAAATGAAATGGAAATAATTAGTGCAATCTACCGCAATTGTTTTCCAGCTTCATATTCTGCCTGGAACCTGCGGGGGGGGGGGGGGGGAATACAACTGCGTTTGAAACTACAACATGAAAGAAGGTGTTGAGGCCAGACAGCTCAAGTGTGGGAAGAGAAGGTCCCTCTCCCAGACCAACCAGAGCCTAAGAAGAAGGTCTGGAGGCACGTGGGTTTCCCAGACGAGATTCCCAACAAGTGAGGCTAAATGAGGGTGGGCTGAGAGTGACCGCCGCGGAGGGGCTCCCTCTGAAGCCCTTCACATCCCGGGGGAGCTGGGCAGAGCCAGAGACTGAATCAAATGAAATCAGCCCGACAAAATTGATTGAAATTTCCGTTCTTATAATGTATTGTTCATCCTACTAGCCCCCCCGAGACGCCTTCAGAAAAGGCTTCGTGGTCAAAGAACGTTGGGAAGAAACGCGTGCAAGTCATGGGGCTCCAGCTAATGACGACTCTGGGAGACGCAGGACCCACTTTATTTAACCTGGACTGTTCTGCACGGAGCACAGAGCCTGCTGCTTTTTCTGTGGCTACTCACATCCCACTGCACAGCCTTGGGCAGAACTCTGGGGTTGGTGTTCCTGGATTAAAACGGTGACAAGGAGGCAAAAGAGGAAGGATTTCTTTCTTGTAGTTAAGGGTGAGGTAGTCACATGTAGTCCAAGTAAGGCTATATCTAACTCTGCCTCCACATTAGCCAGAAACAAGTCCAAGCTGCTTCATGCTCATTCACTCAGCAAACAATTTGTGAGCACCTACTGTGTGCGAAGCACTGTTCTAGGCACTGGGTACATCAGGGCACAAAACAACGAAAGTTTCTGTCCTAGAGGAACTTCCGTTCTGGGGGAGAGCCCTGTCCCCTCCTCCTTCCACAGCCGAGTGCTATGTGACCCACCCTGTCCTTGTGGCCACTGCCGATTGGGCCAGGAAGGGACACCTGATGCAGGAGAATGAATCCAGAAGCTGAGTGGGGTCAATCATTTTCAGGACACAGGCCTCGGAATGAGACTGCCCGGGTTCAAATACTGACTTCCCTCATTCAAATGCTGAGAGACCCTAGGCAAGTTACTTAACCACTCTGAGCTTCTATTCCCTTCCATGATGAAGATAATAATATAACTCACCTTGTAGCGTTATTTTAAAGATTAAATGAGAAAGCCCACTTAAAGGCCTTAGACCAATCAGTGCCCAGCACACAACTGGGACACCCACGTTTGCTGTTGGGTGCAAATTCCTGCTTCCAAGTATGAAGAAAATGGATTCGTTGGCTGGGCCTGGGCGCCCTGTACGGTTTAGGAACAAAAGGTGCCACTTGGGACCCTGAGGAGAGAACAGAGGGAGCTAATCCCCAAGGCGAATCAGAGAATGCTGCAGATGGGCTGAGAGACGTAAGCTGAGATGAGAGAACAGAAACAGTGGCCACCTTCGTATCTGACAACTTTCCTCTGCAGCTTGGTGGCCCCTGGTCCTGTGTCCCCTGTTGTCCCCCAGCTTCCGACTAATTCCCATCATCCTGACTGGTTTTTGGTTCCTGAGAAGCAAGCAATCCCTGACCCAGCTAAAGTGTCTTGAAAATCCTGCTCAAGAACGTGGCCAGTCAGGGAAGAGGAGAGTTGTTTACAGCCAACCCAAACTGGGGAACATGTGGGGCTCTCTTTGCCTGGCCTCCCCTCTCTGCTTGGAACCCTGTCGTCCCCGCTCTTCGAGAAGGAAAAGGAAGAAGACATTTGGAAGGTAGAAGAGGCCAGAGTGTGTAATCAAGGGGGATCCAAAGGCCCTTCCCTCCCAGTCCCCTGCCAGACCTGAGGGAATTGGTGGCTAATTAGCAGGTCCCCAGAACTGCTTCCTGTGATTCTTCAAGGCTGACAGGGTCACTCGTGGGAGCAGAAGACATCTGCTGTTTCTTCCCCTGCTGGAGACTAAGTCCCTATCCAGCTAAAGAGAAGCCTGGAAACATTCCAGAAAAGCCCCCCTCTGTTCCCTTTTCCTGGAGGGAGAGCTGATGAGGCTGTGCCCTCGACTGGCCCTCTGACCAGCATTTCCGGCCCTGAGAGGCCTGAGCGTGTTGGTGCTTGGAGAGGTAGAGAGGGCTAGCTGGGTGGCACAGGGGTGTGACAGTGCCGGAGTGGTGAGGCCAGGGCAGCAAGACCCCCGGATGTCGTTGTGCAGGGCGGGCAGGGGAGGGGACCCAGAAAATGGCTTGGAATAGACAGTGGCCTTGGATGCTGGGCCACGGAGTTGGGAACCACTGACAGTCTTGAAGGGGGATGTGGCAGTGTGACTTGTGTTTTAGGGAGATTATGCTGGAAGCAGAGTGAAGGATGACCAATGACAAGGGGTGGTTGGGTCACAAGGAGCAAGAAGCCAGATAGGACACAGAGAAGAACGACTTTGTGTGACGGAGACATATTTATTCCTTCAACAAATACTCCCTGCACATCTGGGCTGAGCCCTTAGCAGATTCACTTCAAGCTTCAGCCTTTCCTCCTTCTCCTCCCGCTCCTTCTCTTTCTCCTCCTTTAAAAACCTGGGGGCATCTGGCTGGCTTAGTCAGTGGAGCATATGATTCTTAATCTCAGGGTCATGAGTTCGAGCCCCATGTTGCAGGTCGAGATTACTTTAGAAAAAATCTTCAAAAAAAAAGAGAAGACATTCGGCCCTTTCTAATACTCAAGTGAGACAAGTCCAAAAGCTGCTGTAACAAATTGCCAAAAACCAGGTGCCTGACGACAATGAAAGTTCATTCTGTCACAATCCCAGAGGCCAGAAATCTGAGGTCAACGTGTCCACAGGGCCGTGCCCTCTCCAAAGGCTCTAGGAGAGCCTTCTTCCTTGCCTTTCTCTTAGCCTCTGTTGCTGCTGGCAATCCTTGGAGCTCCACGGCTTGTCAATGTACTGCTCTAATGTCTGCCTCCAGTCACATGGCATTCTTCCTGCGTGCGTTTCTGCGTCTTCTTTCTTCTTATAAGGACACCAGTCACATTGGATTAGGCCTCACCCTAAGCGAACACGACCTCATCTTAACTCGATTCCTTCTGAAAAGATCATTGTTTCCAAATAAGATCGCAATACCAGGTACCAAGGGGTTAGGATGCCAACATATCAAGCCAACCCACAGCACTCATTACAGGAAAAAAAGAAAAAAGAAAAAGGAAATATAGGTAAGTGATAAATAAATAGATAACATCATTAAAAATTTGCATCGCATCTGACATCCTGGGCCGTCTCCCTCGAGATGTTCTTCCCTCTATCAAAAACACGTTACTGGTTTTGCAAAAACGTAGTTGTCCTGCAGGCACCGTGGGGATGTGCTCATTTCATCTGACGGTGCCTGTCCTAATCACTGTTTGTCGTGTCCTGGATTAGACCTGCCCTGTTACAGCTGGGAATCTACTGCCTACGTTTCCTTCCGGATGCAGAAAATAATAATGACACGGTCACAGCTGCAGCTGTAGAGTTTGTGGGGTCACCGCAACAGCCGGGCAGGTCCACACGCCTCTCATGTTAACACGAACCTCATGACCACTCCGTGAGGTATTATTGGCCCGCCTTGGAGATGAAGAAATCAATTCTGTGGGGTTGACTACCTTGCTGGTACTACCTTGCTGACTACTGTGCTGGTCCACACAGCCAGTGACCAGTCCACCTGGGTTTTGCACCCAGGCCTATCTGACACGCTGATACTTGAAGTTGCCTCTTTCAACGGAGCTTTTAGGCGTTATGATGTCAGGGGTGCTATTAGGATTCACCTTGCACGTCTTGAGGGACGTGCCCGAGGGAGAATTGGCCAGGCAAAGAAGCAGTGGAGGATATGGTAGATGCGAGAACGTAAAAGCTTGACCGACTCGTCCCAGGAGGGAAAAGATGTGCTGTTTGATGTGGTGTGGCCTGAAGGGCAGGGCGTGGCAGGGAGAGGTCAGCTGGGCCTTGTCCGGAGAACAACAGGGAGCCCCTGAAAATGTGTCAGCGGGGAGGCAGCCTGTGCTTTTGAGAGTTCATTCCGGCTGCAGGGTGGAGGAGGGATGGGAAAGGCGGGCCGGGACCTCGGCCAGGGAGAAAGGGGGCAGGGGGAAGAGGGGAAGCAGGGGTGGAGAAGGCAGAGTCAGGCCTAGAGGATCAACAGCAGCTCCCTGAGTCTTTGGAGGAAGCTGAGGTGTGAGCTGGGCCTTTGGTGGGGGGAGGGGGTGGGGGAGCCAGGGAGACCCAGCCCACAGCCGCCCAGTGGGGATCTCCCACCATCCTTTCTTTTTCTTGGCAGGAGACCTCCCAGGGGGCATCAGGCTAAGCCTCAGGCCCCACTGGTGATAAGCCCGGCCCTTGGCCACAGGAAAGCAGAGAGCTAAGTGGTGTCGGGGGGGTGTACTGAAAACACAAGATTAAACAGTTAGGACCTGACATAAAGCTGCCCTTCGGAAGCTGGGAGACCGGGATCAGGCTCTGCCTTCCGCTCAGGAAGCCGGGAATGGAGGAAACACCGACTCCTCAGGGTGCTGCAAGCAGGCTCGCCCCTATCCCTTAAGCAGACTGCTGCCCAGGGTCTGTCCCTCCTCTCCTGGCACCCCTCGATCTGTCCCCCTACATAGTTCTTCCGACGTCCCACCCCGCCACAAACACCTGCCCTTGCCTACCTCTTAGGCTTGGAAGTGCACACACCCGCCAACGGGACCGTCCACCCTCGGGAGGATGGACGCGGGCCGTCCGTGTAGGCCCTGGAAGGGTGGCAGAGAGGTCTGGGGTGCCAGGTATCTGGGTGGGCTCATAAGGAGGGCTGTGAGCTCCGGGTTTCTGGCTTGGCCAGCTGAAAGGACAGTGCCGCTCCTGGGTGTAGCAATCTGGGAAGAGGCCGTCAGGGCAGGGGAAGTGACGAATGACGAGCTTGGTTTAGGCAGGTTGTCCTGAGGGGCTCGTTTGTGGATGGGGGAGGCTCCAGGGCGGGATTGAGTGGAGTTCACCAGGCCAGGCTTAGCTACAGGCCCCGAGAGGGACCCCCGGCTGCTGACAAGCACCACCCCAGAGAAACAAAGGATTCGTTCCAAACTCCTGGGCTGGGTGGGGTCCTTCCCTCTCAGGCTGCCAATTGTAGCCACGGGGTTTGAAGTATGGTTGGACGGCCAGCAGGCCTCCTCTGCTGCATCCCCTTGCCAGACTGCCCTGTGGAAGGCCTCTGGGGGGCTGGGCCTTCCAGGAAGAGGAAAAAACAAGATGTCTTAGTCAGCTCCAAGGTCAGGGTAGTGTTCTAAGGTGGAAGAGGAGACGAAGGCAAATATTAAACCTGGACAGGCCAGCGCGCAAAGAACTAGGGACGTTGACGGATTGATTGTGGTAAAATATGCAAAACAACAAGAAAATTGCCGTTTAACCATTTTAAAGCATGCAATTCAGCGGCAATAAGTCCACATGCAGTGTTGTGCGACCATCACCTCCGTCTAGTCCCGGAGCTTTTCGTAATGCCAAATGGAAACCCTATAAGCCGCTACTGATTGAGGGCCTACTATGGGCTTCACACTTATTAGCTCAGCTAATCCTCCTCGTGGCTTTGAGAGGAACCCATTTTACAGATGAGGAAGATGAGGCCCAGTAAGTTGTCCAAAGCCACACGGGTGATAAACGCGCCCGAGGCAGGTTTGTGGAGCTCCGGAGCTCACCACGAAGGGGGAGCAGAGGGAAGGTGTTGACACATGAGGGGACAGGTGGGACAGCTAGTCAGCTGCCAGCTCTGTTCTCTGGGGGTGCGGCTGGACTGATTCAGACACAAGCCCCAGAGATGGTCATGAGGAGCTGTGCTATGTTGGGCAACTGTCTAGATAAACAAGAGCATCTGGCCTCGGGGGCAGGGCCCGGCTTGGGAGGCGAGGGATCATGGCATGATGTTGGGGCTTCTCACCTATTGAGGGTAACCCCAATTAGGGGCTGGCAGTATGGACCAGGATCCTGTCCCCCAGGGGAGGGCACTGGCCCCAGCTGAGCAGAAGGCCAGGGTCGCAGCTAAGCAGGAATCACGAACCCCCTGACTGAGGGCGTGCAGCGGGGGGGCAGGTTGAAGGTTTGAGGGAGAGAGTAGGGAGCGGATCAGGACAGAGGGGACCTAGATGCCAGGCTAAGGGCTAATTGACAGCTGCCAGGAGGAGGTGAGGCCTTGACTCCAGATCCCAAACCACCCTTGACAGGAGCCTCAGTCTAGGGCAGCACGTCCCCATGGCCGTCAGATCTGTGTCTCCAGTCGACGCTGAAATTCAGGCTCAAGACTCTATGGATGCAAAGGCTTCAAACATGCTTGTCCAGCAGAAAAACAGAACATTGTTCACTCTTCTTCCCTCATTCTCTCTTTCCTCTACGTGTGTGTGCATCCGAACACACACAGATGTAAAAATGCAATTTTAGTATACGTCCAGTTGGCACTGGCACCTGTCTTTTTTTTTTTTTTTTCTCCACTCAGAAATGTCATGGAAGTTTTCCCAAGGCGTTTAATACACCATCTTTGTTAAAGGCCACACAGCATATCGTTGTGTGGCTGCCTCTTATTGTATGTAACCTGGAGGTGGTCATTTGGCAGCGTCTGGGGACAGTGCCAAGTTGTCACAACGTGGAGGGAGTGGGGTACTCCCACTGGCAACTACTGAGTAAACGTCAGGGATGTCGCCAAATATCTCGCAATGCACGGGAACAGCACCCCCTCCCCCATCGTGATGGAGAATTTTCTGTTCCTGAAGGCCAGTAGTGGTGAGGTTGAGAACCTTTGGCCTAACCAATCTCTACCAAGTAGTATTTAGGTCACATCCAGCGGTTTTGTTATTACAATGTTGCCATCAACATCCTTTTGACGTACAACTGATCCTTATTATTCACAGATCCCGTATTTTCGAATTCACCTGCTCACTGACATTTACTTCTAACCTCAAAATCAAGGCCCGTGGCACTTGCATGGTCCGAGGACACTCACAGAGCCGCAAAAAATGTTAGCCGCTGGACACACATGTTCCCAGCTGAGGCCAAAGTGACACTGCTGTCCTGTTTCGGCTCTTAGCCTATGAACAGGTGTCGTCGTGTTTGCAGTTTATTTCGTGCCAAGTTTTCCACCTTTTTATGCTTTTTGTTTGCGCTTTTGCTGTCTCAAATGGCCCCTCAGCACGGTGCTGGAGTGCCGTCTACGGCTCCAAAGTGCAAGGAGGCTGGGATAAGCCTTATGGAGAAAATACACGTGTTGGATAAGCTTCGTTCGGGAATGAATTAAAGTGCAGTCAGCCGTGCGCTCGAAGTTGACGAATTAGCAATGTACATTAAATAAGGTGTCTTTAAACAGAAACATCCATAAAGTAAGGTTATGTATTAATGGGTCTTAAAAAATATTGTGACCAGAGGCTCCTAGGACCCTTAGCCCTGCGTTTCCCCTAGGAGGACTGGTTCAGCATTCACTAACCCAGTGTTCATGGAGACTTCATAGAACATCAACTACTGTGAATAATGAGAATCAACTCATGACTGTTTTGTATGCATATCCTGGAGGTGTGATGGCTTGTTCAAAGGGTGTGGCCCTTTGGAGGTTTTTTGTTTTTTGTTTTTTTTTTCCTTCATCTTGACTGAGGTATAATTACAAATAAATATTGGATAGTTAATTTACAGCTTGATGATTTTGATAGACATACATTGTGCAATAATCGCTATAATCTAGTTAACATATTCATTTTCTCACGTAGGTATCTTCTGGTGTGATCTCTGCTTAAGACCTGCTCATAGCAAATTTCAACTATATGCTATCGTTAACTATAGTCACCATGTTGCACGTTCTCTCTCCTGCACTTACCTACCCTGCATACTTGAAACTTTATACCCCTTGACCAACACCTTCTCATTTCTACTGC
Organism: Acinonyx jubatus; assembly: GCF_027475565.1. Taxonomy (NCBI): domain Eukaryota; kingdom Metazoa; phylum Chordata; class Mammalia; order Carnivora; family Felidae; genus Acinonyx; species Acinonyx jubatus. The sequence goes on along the minus strand of NC_069380.1, from coordinate 174,428,026 downwards.
CTCCATCCCCTGGCAACCGCATTCTACTCTCTGCTTCCACGAGTTGGACAATTTTCGATTTCACATATGAGCGAGATCATGTAGTATTTGTCTTTCGGGCTGGCTTATTTCACTTAGCATTACATCCTCCAAGTTCATCCATGTTGTTGCAAATGGCAAGATTTCCCTCTTTGTAAAGGCTAATATGCCATGCTATAAATATATATCGTACTTTATCCATTCATCCATTGATGGACATTTAGGTTGTTTCCACATCTTGGCTGTTGTGAATAATGCTACCATGATGGGTGCCTAGATCTCTATGAGATATTGATTTTATTTCCTTCAGATATATACCCAGAAGTAGGATTGCTGCATCATAAGGTCCTTCTATGTTTAATTCTTTTAGGAAGCTCCATACTGTTTTCCATAATGGCTTTACCCATTTATATTCCAACCAACAGGACACAGGGGTTTCCTTTTCTCCACATTCTTACCAATTCTGTTATCTTTTGTCTTTTTTGATAATAGCCATTCTAACAGGATGAAAGAAAATAAAAACTACATAATTGTCTCAGCAGATGAAAAAATTCAACATCCATTCATGATAAAAACCCTCAACAGAGTAAGTATAGAAGGAAATTACCTCAACACAATAAAGGCCATATATTAAAAGCCCACAGCTAACATCATAACCAGTGGGAGAAGATTGAAACCTTTCCCTCTAAGGTCATGTATAAGGCAAGGATGCTCACTCTCACCACCTCTATTCAACTGGAAGTCCTAGCCAGGGCAATCAGACAACAAAAAGAAATAAAATGTATTCAAATAGGAACAGAATAAGTTAAATTATCTCATGTTGCTGATGACATGACCATGTATGTAGAAAACTCTAAAGACTCAGTCAGAAAAACCTGCTAGAGCTGATAAGCTGGTAAAGTTGCAGGATACAAAACTAACATACAAAAATCAGTTATGTTTCTATATAAAAACAACAAACTATCTGAAATGAAAAGCAGCAAAAAGAATAAAATGCTTAGGAATAAAGTTAACCAAAAAGATGAAATACCTATACCCTGAAAAACTCCAAAACAATGATGAAGGAAATGAAAAAAAGACACAGGTAAGTAAAAGACATCCCACGTTCACAGATTGGAAAGATCTAATGTTGTTGAAGTGTCCCTACTGCCCACGGTGATGTACAGAGTGAATGCAATCCCTATCAAAATCCCAATGGCATTTTTACAGAAATATAAAAAGAATTATAAAATTCATATGAACCACAAAAGACCTCAGATCGTCAAAGCAACTTGAGCAAGAAGAACAAAGCTGGACATACCATACTTCTTGATTTCAAACTATATTACAAAGCTCTGATAAACAGTATGGCACTGGCATTAAAATCAAGTACATAGAATAACAAGTAATGGAATAAAAGCCCAGAAATAGATCCACGCATCTACATTCAACTGATCTTTGGCAAGAGTGCCATGAACATACAATGGGGAAAGACAACCCAAAAAATGGTACTGGGGGAAAACTGGATATCCATATTCAGAAGAATGAAATTTGGCCCTTATACCACCTACAAAAATCAATTCAAAATGGCTTAAAAAACCTAAAGAACCAGGGGTACCTGGGTGGCTCAGTCAGTTAAGCATCTGACTTTTGATTTTAGCTCAGGTCATGATCTCACGGTTCATGGAATCAAGCCCTGCATCAGGCTCCATGCTGGCAGTGGGGAGCTTGCTTGAGATTCTCTTGCTCCCTCTCTTTATGCTCCTCACCCCCCTCAAAATAAACATTTTTAAAAAACGGGGAGCCTGGGTGGCTGAGTTGGTTAAGCATCCGACTTCAGCTCAGGTCGTGATCTCATGGCTAGTGAATTTGGGCCCTGCGCTGACAGCTGAGAGCCTGGAACCTGTTTCAGATTCTGTGTCTCCCTCTCTCTCTACCCTTCCCCTGCTCATACTCTGTGTGTGTCTCTCTCTCAAAAATAAACACTAAAAAAAAAAAAAATAAAAGGAAAAAATCTGACAACTTAAAGAACTGAAACCATAAAAACACTACAAGAAAACATAGCAGAAGAAAACATAGGGAAAAGCTTGTTGACATTGGTCTGGGCAATGATTTTTTGGATATGAAATGAAATGCATAGGCAGCTAAAGCTAGACGCTTCTGCACAGAAAGGAAACAGTCAACAGACTGAAAAGACAGCCTATGGAATAAGGGAAGATGCTTGCAAACCATGTATCTGATAAGGGGTTAATATCCAAAATACGTAAGGAAATCACACAATTCAATAAGGGGGGTGGGGTGGGAATCCAAAAGCAATTTTAAAATTGGGCAAAGGACCCGAATAGACAACTTTTCCAAAGAAGACACACAAATGGGTCAACAGGTATAGGGAAAGGTGCTTACTACTGGGAAATACAAATCAAAACCACAATGAGCTATCACCTCACACCTGTTACAGTGGCCATGACCTAAAAGACAAGAATAACAAGTGTTGGTGAGGATGTGGAGAACAGGGAATGCTTGCACGCTGTTGGTGGGAATGTAAGTTGGTGGTGTAGCCACCATGGAAAGCAGTGTGGAGTTTCTTCAAAGAAATTAAAAATAGAACCACCATATGAGCCAGGAATCCCACTTCTGGGTATACATCCAAAGGAAATGCAATCACTATCTCAAAGAGATACCCCACCCCCATGTTCACTGCAGCATCACTCACAATGGTCAAGATATAGAAACAGCCTAGGTGCCCATCATTTGCTGGGTAAAGGAAATGCGAGATAGGATTTCTTATCCACTCCATCCGTTGCATTAAGAAGTGTCCCCGTCATCGCCCCCAACGGACCTGATTCATTTAGACTTTTTTAAAGACGATTTTAATCTTTTTCTCAAAGGGATATTTGTTCACATTATCTTTTGAAAAAAATTTTAATGTTTATTTTTGAGAGAGAGTGGGGGACGGGCAGGGAGAGGGGGAATAGTGGATCCCAAGCAGGTGCCGCGCTGACAGCAGAGAGCCCCATGTGAGGTTTGAACTCACAAACCGTGAAATCATGACGTGAGCCAAAGTCAGAGGCTTAACCAACTGAGCCACCCAGGCGCCCCCCCACCTTGTCTTATTACTAGTAGATGGCCTGACAAAACTCATCTATGCGCGTGTTAATTCTAAACACTGGTATTGAGGCCACGTAGAAATAGTTTCTTTCAGGCACCTGGGTGGCTCAGTCAGTCAAGCACCTGACTTCAGCTCAGGTCACGATCTCACGGTTTGTGAGTTCGAGCCCTGCATTCATTCTGCACTGACTGACAGTCCCAAGGCTGCTTGGGATTCTCTCCCTCTCTCTCTCTCTGTCTCTCGACGTTAGTTGATTCTGGTCTTTCACTGTTATAGTTAGTGCTACTATAAATTGTCTTACAGATGCAATTTTATGCATTTATCCGATTATTTCTAAAAGTAGAATTTACTGTGTCTAACTTTGAAGCAATGGCCAACAATAAAAAAAAAATCACATCCTCATAAAAATTTGATTTCTGACTGTGATTGACAACTAAAGCAATCTGGCTGCCCAGGGTCTTCCCGGGGATGATCACAGCTGCCAGAGGCCGGCTCCTTCTAGAAGCTGGTTCCTTGTGATCTTTCCTGGCTCTTGCTCCATTTGTGAGACCTGCCTGCTTTTGCAGATTCTGAGTTTGCAAGCTCTGATCTTAATCTCTGCTGATTTGATGGCTTTACAATGACATCTGGTTGAAATTTTAATTTACATCTACAAAATTATTAGTGTAATGGATGCTGTCTTCATGCTTTTATTAGCCATTTGGGGTGTCTTATTCTGTGACTTGCCTGTTCATGTTCTTTGCTCTGTTTTCTTTTGGGTTGTCTGCAAGAGCTCTTTATCTATTTAAAGCTAAAAGAAAAAAGCATCTCTGGCCTAAATTAGCCTGACTGGGACATCAGACAAATATTGGCTGCCTCGGGCATACCCAGGAGGCTTCTGAAGTTGTCTGAGCCCCATGGTTAAGGAGCAGGAACTGACAGATGGGCAAGCAGGTGAATAGTCTGTCACTCCATTAGCTGTACCTGGACATGACTTGAGCTGGAAAGGATACACAGACTGAAGGCAGAATTTCAGAATAATACTATTTTAGGTCAATCTCCTGCCCCTTGATATGACCATTGTTTTACAGCCCATGGAGGGACTCTGGTCCAATGGGTCTCGGTTTCAATCCCAGCTGCACTGCCTCCTAGCTGTGTGACGTTAGTTGAGTTACTTTGCTTCTCTGAGCTTTTCTCTGCTCCCTTATGCTGCCTTGAGGTCTTCCTATGGCCAGAAGACTTGGAGGAACAGCAGATCCTTACAGCCATAGTCTCAAAGTAAGAAAGAAAAAGTCCTGTATCGGGAGAAATGAGTTTGAAAGTGTAGTCTGAACCCTGACATTTCCTATCTCTGGGCCTCAGTTTCTCCATCTGTAAATGAGGGTCTTGGTTGCCACGATGTTCCAAAATGATTAAAAACTGTCTTTGGCTGCTGTATCTTGAATTCCTGGTTGAATCCATCACTTAGATTGGATTCATTCAGTTCGGTTCGGTTTATTTCACCTTGGTGTAGATCAGTAACTAAGACCGGAGTCCCTTTGATGCACCAGGCCCAAGATAGGTCAGTGGCTTTAGAAGAAGCAGAAAAGGTGGGGTCCCTGCCCCCACGGCACCCACAGCTGGACCAAGGAAAATGAACAGGTTGTAAATTTCTGGGGCTAAGGAGGTATGTCCTTACCACGGAGGAGCCGTGGTGGGGGAAGAGACTTCCTGGAGCAGGAGCCGTCTGGACTCAAGAATAAGAAGGAGTCAGAGACCCTCGGAAGGGGAACAACGCGGGCAAAGGCTCAGCAGTGAGACAAAGCCAGGAGTGAACAGTGGCGGGAGCTTGGGATGGGGGACAGCCACAGAGGTCTTTGCAAAGATGTTAAGGAACCTGGGCTTCCTTCTGGGCAGGGAGAAAGGTTTTAGTCAGAGGACTGATAAGGTCAGATCTGCATCTTCCAAATGGCACTCTGGCTGCAGAGAGGATGCTGAGGGTGGGCTGGAGGGAGGGAGGCTAGTGAGGAGGTGAGTGGGGATGGAGAGAGGAAGTTGTCGGAGGAAGGTCCTGGAGGCCAAATGGTGGCTTGGAGGTGGGATGATAGAGAGAGGAAGGCAAGACAGGTGGCAGCCAGCTTCCTTCTCCAGGCAGGGCATGCGAAAGCAGCTTCGGAGAGAGGCAGACAGCCTGGCGAATGGGGTGGCTGAGGACATTCGGCGGGAATGACCATCTGATGCCCTGGAGGACAGACTCAAAAGCAGATTCTGTCGTTCACGTTGTGGCTTAGCCAGTGGGTGAAATAGAGCAAGAGCGCTGCCCTCAGCAAGGCTCGGTGCAAATGTGGGAGACCAGCAATCGTGGACAGAAAATGTCTGAGTCTATCGGAATGTGGAAGGTACTAGAGAGAGAAGAGGGCAGAGGCGGGGGCAGTGGGGAGGGGGCTGCCAGGCTAGAGGAGGGGTGGTCATCCTACATGGGGAGGCCAGGGAGGATCTCACTGGGAAGGAGACTTGGGAAAAACCTGTCCGTTTGTCCTTGCATCCATCCGTCCTTCCACTGATATGTGCAGCGATGGCCAGGGAGGGGCAGCTAAGGAGGCCGCTGCAGAACTCACCCTGGGACCTACCAGGGGCATACATTCTCCGAGGGTGAGTCTAAGGAGAAGAGGGGACCAGGCCCCTGGCCAGGGAAGTGGGGGGGCAGAGTAGGGAAACTCCAAAGCTAACAGCATCCCCCAAGAGCTTGCTTTTGGGAATCACCAAACACTACCAAAAAAAAAAAAAAAAAAGCAGGACAGCTGTTGTTTTACTTGGGATTATTTTTCTATTTATAAATGTATAAATCAGGTCTTCTTTTCAACTTTATTTCAAAGGCCATCTTTCCCCAGTGCTCCAGCCCTGGCTCCTGATCCTGTCCCCTCCCTGTGGCCTGACTGGCCTCTCCCTTTTATCATTCTTAGAATGGCTGAGTACAAGCCTGTCCCCTGCAGTGAGCAGGCTGGAAAAAAGACCGTGAAGGCACACTTGCCAAGAAAGCATCCACAGACTTCAGAGGCTCAGGCCTAGACCCGAATCCCTGTTCTGCCTCTGGCCTGCCGCGTGGCCATGGGAACGCCTTGTCACTTCTCTAGGCTTCTGTTTCCAACTCTGTAAAATGGGTACAAAAAATCCACTCCCAGCTACCTCAAGAGAGTGGCTAGGAGGGTGGGACGAGGAAATGGACTTGGGCAATAGCACAGATGCTTCTTAAGCACCTACTATGTCCCGCCCCCATAGGGTTTATGATCTGTGGAGGGGGTAGACATTAGGCAGATACGCCCAGAGCGGGGCTCTGGGGACAGTGTCAGGGGACACAGCCGTCCAAACCACGGTGAATTAGGACACAAGACAGAGACGCAGGAAGCCATTCACACCTCACACAGAGGCAAAGTTAAGGGGCACTGCCCCTGGGAGAGGAACTCAGGCAGTGTAGTAAGATGATCACATGGGAATCAGCTATTATCAGTGTTTTAAAATATAGGTTTTCTTGCTCTTTGGGTATAGCAACATCAGGAGATGACCGCCACTGAAAAGATAGGTGGTCACTCACAGCCCCCAAGAGGAGAGGGCACGCCGTGCCACGCAGGGTGAGCACAGGGCCTGTCGTGGGGCAGAAAGGAGCGAGAAAAGGTGGGCAAGAGCCTCTCTGGGGGTTTCGGCAGGAAGGAATGGGCAAAGCGAGTAAGCAGGCTTAGGACTGGCTAGAATAAGGATTGCTTTGAATAAGCCTTGGGTGTAGGGGCTGCATTAGGTGCCTGGGATCTGTGGGGGGGTGGTTAGAGGCCCTGAGTGTGAGAGGTGGGGGAGGGGTGGGTGCTGGCTTGGCGGGCTTGGATATATATGGAGGGCATACTAGAGGTGAGGGGTTTACCATCGTAGGAATTGGCTAGGGGCGATCTCTCCAGGGTCAAGATGGCAAAGGCCCCAGATATCAAAGCATCAGAAACACCTGGTTAACACAACCAGCTCCCGATCCCCGCTTGGTAAGTTGCGAGCTGTGTGGCCAGACGTGACTTGCCTTCTCTTTGGCTCAACCTCCTCAGTTGTAAGACAGGGGTGATAATACCTTTTCCCCAGGGAAAGGTCACTTGTGAAGTGACTGATGGTGCCCAAGTGCCCGTAGACGTCTGGCACACGGTTGGCTCTTTCTGCCCCCTTCTCCTTTCCAGGGTGCTGACGGGAATGCCAAACAGGGAGGCCGGAGCCCCTGGGTGAAGCTTCCGCCGCTTAGGCCCCTAGTCCCCAGCTTGTAGGCCACATCCTTGACACCTTCGCTCTGACTGCAAGATTTACTCCTTTCACAGCCACCTCCTTCCACTTTTGTGCTCTGGATAGCTCAGCTCCGAGGGGTTCCGGAGAAACTCTAAATTCCTGAGCACCTGCTGTGGGCCTGGGCTTCCACAGGCCTTACATCTTTTCACTTCATCTCTGTGAATCTCCCCATTTTATAGATGGAGAAACTGTGGCTCAGGATGAAGGGGCTTGCTCAGGCTCACTCAGCCAGCAGGGGCTGTCAGGGTCATGGTGTCGCCTGGGCACAAGGCCCCATGGGACTGGAGCCCAACTCACACTCTTTGACCGAGCTGTGTGCTATGGGCTACCTGTCAGCCAGGAGGAGGGGAGCCTTCACAATAGGTGGCCCGAAGCGTTTCAGACGCAGGTCCACTGCCCCCTCTGCTTCTCTTCTAGGGATAGGAGCACTCAGGTGAGGAAACCGCGGCCTCTTGGGGTAAGGCTTTTATTCCCTCACAGCACTGGAGGGTCTGTCCTGGGTGGGTTGAAGGCAGGTTGCCTCAGTTATTCTGGGCCTCAGCGTTCACCGTGGCCTCCCTCTCCCCTGCCAGGTAGGGTATAAGGTACACACACATCTCAGACCCACACGTGCCCAGACACACACACACACACACACACACACACACACACGCAGGCAAATACACACCAGCCCTGTGGCCTAGGCTGATCTCCCTGAGCCTGATTTTCCAGACAGCTAGACCGGACTTTCCCCTGCCTATTCCACGGCAGTGTCCTTGGCAGGAGGCCAGGGTTGGGTGTCTACCTGTGTGGGGGCGAGGGTGGATGATTCCCCGGGTGTGTGTGTCACAGACAGAGGTGTGTTTTGTGCGATGTTATTGAGAACGTGAGAGGTGCGTATGCCGGGTTCGGTGTGTGTGATGTTTGATGGTTATGGGGTGTGGCGTGTGTGCTGTTTGTGGGTGTGAGGGTGTGTGCCATTTATGAGCAGGCTGTTGTGGGGGACACACTGTGTGGGCAGTCTGCCCAGTCCCAGGAGCAGTTTCATCCCCTGGAACCAAGCCCTTCAATCCAGTTTCTTTCCAATTGCTGAGATCAGTCTGGTGCCAAAATTCAAGGCTGGCAGGATCCTCGGGTTCTGGAACTTTCCGGTAGCCAGCTCCACAATAGGAGCACCTTCCTCAAGGCCACCAGGAGAGGCAGGTGTCAGGTGGGGAGGGCGCTCTGGATACAGGTAATGGGACCAACCAAGGGGGATCATTTTCTCATTCATGCTGCTTCTTAGCTCTGTGGGAAGGAGGTCCCCGAATCGGTCAGGGACCGAACAGAGGGGAGATGGAAGAGGGACCGCTGGGCCTGCCACTGCCGAGAACTGTTCCCTCCGCAGGCCTGGCAAGGCGGGAGGTGAAAGGAGCTGTAGCCTTCTTTAAAGGAGAGTGGCCAACGCCACCCCCTGCCGACCGAGCAAGGAGGAAGCCAGGGGAATAAATATTCTCTCCTCCCATCCTCTGAGTGCCACTGAAGCCTCTTATTGGCCAACCCAAGCAGGAGTCAGAGCGTACGGGGGCCTGGGCCATACCTTGATGGAGGTCAGATGCTGGGATTCAGAACGGGGTGGGGAGTGGGCCTAGAGGGGCAGACGGATTTCCCACAACACTTATCATCTTGTCTTTATGGAGGGGAACCTGAGGTTGCGCGAAATGATGTCCCCTGCCCAAGGTCACTTGCCCAGGAGGGTGCAGAACCAGAGTTGAAGCCTGGCTCTGGCTGACCACATAGCATACCTTCTGGGCACCCATGGGCTGGTGCCTTACCCTTTCTGACCCTCCAGTCAGACCATAAACCCAGCTGGGCCTACATCCCAAGATTGCTGGGAGAGGTAAATGAGGTCATGAAATAGAGCAAAGGGTCTGCAATAGAGATGGCAAGGAAAAAGGTCTTTAGGGCAGCTGCTAAGGGGAGAAGGGTGATTATCGAGTAAGGACAGGATGGGATAGGAAAGCAGGGTGCAGGGAACTTAGTCCAAGCCTCGGGTTTTCCAGGTGTGGAGAAGGAGGCCCAGAGAAGTTCTGTGCCTTGCCCTAAGGTCACACAGCATATCAGGGGCAGAACTGGGGCTAGAACTTGGGAGGGAGCCCTCTCCATGCCACTGAGGGGATACTAGCCAGGGGCTGGGAGGTCTCCTCCAAATACCTCCCTAGCGGCCAGAACAGAACCTGATCAGGAGCCCTCCCCTGCCCTAGAGGTGTTCATTCCCCGCCCCCCCAAAAAAAGTCCGTTGCTAATCAGAACCACAATGAGATACCACCACACCTAGGATGGCCATAACCAAAAAGATAATAAGAAGCGTGGACGAGGAACGTATGGAGCCCTCATATGTGGCTGACGGGAACGTAAAATGGTGCAGCTGCCGTGGAAAACAATTTGGCAATGACACAGTTAAACGGAGAGTTACCATAGGACCCAGAAATTCCACTCCTAAGTATATTCCCCGTGGGGAATGAGAGCCTGTGGCCACACCAAAGCTTGCACCTGAATGTTCTAGCAGCTTTATTCATAAGAGCCAAAGGTAGAAAGAACCCAAATGCCCACCAACCGAAGAATGGATTAAAAAACGTGCTATAGCCATGCAATGAACTATTAATCAATCCTACAAAGAAGCATTTCTCCATATTACTGCATGGATGAACCTTGAACACGCAAGGCTAAGCAAAAGAAACCAGTCACGAAGGACCACAGATCATATGATTCCATCTACACGAAAGGCCCAGAATAGGCAAATCTATAGACATGGGAAGCAGATCAGCACTTGTGCAGGACTGGGCTACAGAGGGGCTGATGGCTCAAGGGTGCAGGGGTTTTTAGAGCACTGGAAATATTCTTCAGTTGATTGAGGCGATGGTTACACAACTCTATGCTAAAAACCATTGAATTATACACTTGAAAGCAGGTGGATCTTATTGTATGGGAATTCTATTTCAATAAAACTGTTTTTAATTAATTAATTTATTAATTAATTTATTTTTTTAACGTTTATTTTTGAGACAGAGAGAGACAGAGCATGAACGGCGGAGGGGCAGAGAGAGAGGGTGACACAGAATCTGAAACAGGCTCCAGGCTCCGAGCTGTCAGCACAGAGCCCGACGCGGGGCTCGAACTCAAGGACCGCGAGACCATGACCTGAGCCGAAGTCGGACGCTTCACCGACTGAGCCACCCAGGCGCCCCAATAAAACTGTTTTTAAAAAACAAGTTGTGGGGCGCCTGGGTGGCCCCGTCGGTTAGGTATTCTGACTCTTGATGTCAGCTCGGGTCTTAGTCTAAGGGTCAAGTTCGCGTGCTGTGTTGGGCTCCGTGCTGGGCATGGAGCCTACTTAAAAAAAAAAAAAAGTTGTAGAAGTACAATTCTCTATGTATAAGAAAAGGGCGTATATGTGTATGCTTGTCTGGATATTAAGTATCACAGCATAGATGTCACCAACACACTGTCTGCTATAGATGCTCTGGGAGAGGCTCCCTTTTGTTTCCTCAACACTGGCCTGACCCCCTGCCCCTCTCTAGTCCCTGCTTAGAATCTTCTGAGACACCTTTGCCCCCATAGGACCCAGTCCGGGTCCCTTGGCCAGGCATCATGATCCTTGGGGCTCGGCCTCCTGCCCACTGCACTAGCCACTGTCGCCAGAAGGGAAGAATGAGTCCCCATGCTTAGACTGGATCATCCCGCACCCTGCATGGAGTCGGCATCCCAAACCACACAGATTCCTAAACGGAAACAGGGGTTGCAAGGAGAGGGAGCTGGAAGATGGCTGCTGAGGGGCCAGTTGTCAAATATCCATTCTGCTTCTTCCAAAGCTCCCTGGCTGTGTGCCCTCAGGCAAACCCCTTCCCTGTGAAATGGGGGGGATTGAGAACTCTCACCTCATGGGGCAGTGGTGATAACAGAGTGCATTCACTGAACATTCCATCCCAGAGCCCCTGGGCTGCACCTCGACTTTCCCAACCTCCTGCCTCCACCTCTAGGCTTCTCGACCTCACACGTGTCCCCACCCCTGCCACCCCTGGCTTATGCCCAGTGTCCTGCTCAGCAGGACAGGCTGCCCCTGCCAACCAGCCCGGCCCACACAGAGGGCCACCTCCCAGCCAAGGCCACTCGGGGATGAGCGAGCCCTGGTGGCTCCTTGGAGAAATCGGGGAAACGGGAGGGACGAGGGAGGGGGGCAGCAGGCCCTCAGGGCCCCTGGCCAGCAAGGTTTCCACAGGCACTTTGCCACTGCTCCCGAAAATAACCCCAGTGTGTATCTTGTCAGCCTGGCGCTGCAAATGTGTAGGATAAACCCTCGTAAATCTCTGTGCCGGGCCAATTAGAGAAATGCTGGAAATCGGAGGAAGGTGGCGATGGCTGCAGACTCAGTTTCCCTCCCTTTCCCTCTTCCTCTCTCTCCAGCTTCTTCCTCCACCTCTGTTTCTCTCTTTCTCGATGTCTCTGAATCTCTGTCACTCTCTGTGTTCTGTCTCTCCATTTCCCTCTGAGTGTCTCCTTGTCTGTCAGTCCGTCCCTCCCATTTCTTCCTTTCTTGGCTCTTTCCCCCAATTATTAAGCTGCTAGAGAGGCCCCAGCCTACCAAACGCCCACAGAGCACACATTTTAATGCGGCTTCACAGTCTTCCAGAGAAACAGATGCAACAAATGTGACATTCTTCCTGCTCCCTGGAACAGCAATTAAAGAGAGAAGCTTGGGTGAGGGGGGCGCGCAGCAGGGAGGGGACGGCCGCAGGAGGGGCTGCGGGAGAGGAGAAAAGAAAGCCTCCTTGTCGAGGCTGCTTCTCTCGGTCAAAGCAGCTGATGATTCAGGGGCCCTGTGTGACTGTCTAGTGCCATGACATCTTCCTCCCATGGAGGGTGGCCGGGCTCACAGTGGCTTTGTGGCCGCAGCCTAGCACTGGAGAGACAGGACAGTAGGTGGCCCAGGCCTTGGCCAGAGTGATAGGGTAAGCGAGCACAGGCTTCTCCGTTCTGCATTCAAACCTGGGTTCTGCTTCTTGGGCCCGTGTCAACTCAGGCAACTCGAATCCACTTGCTCATGTATCAGTTCATTCCCTGTCTCACTCATTCATTCAGCAAGCGTGTTCTGAGCCCCTAGTGTGTGGTCTGTGGGTATGTGGCAGGACCATGTGTAGATAATTACAGAGCAACATGAGGGCATGTGAGCAGGGCGGCCTGGGGAACCTGGCCGCCCTTCCAGAGGTGATGAGATGGTTCAAGTCTAAAGAATGGGAAAGATTCGGGTGAATGGGGTGAGGAAGGGATGGGTGCGTGAGGAGAGTGGAGTTGCCACAGAGGGGACTGCAGGTTACAAATCGGAAAACAGGATCCCTAAGAGCACGAGGGCCCTCCATGTTTGCACAAGATGGCAGAGGGTCTCCAAGGAGGCAAGAAAGGCTGCCTGGGTCCCAGAATCATCAGCATCACCATCAATCAGGGTTCAGCCTCAGATGTCCAAAGAGGCAGGCGGAGGTAGGTGAGGTAGGCCAGGCATTGGGATCGGCACAGCACTCAAGACTTTATGCCCATCAGCAGAGTGCACCGATGGTTCCCATGTGGGACAGTGGGCCCCGAGTTACCCACACATGCAATTTTTCCTGAGAACATATGAAATACGTGATCTGTGTTTTGTGCATCCAAAAAGAAGAGGATGATACAGATGTTGGTGGGGAAGCCAGTGCGATCTCTGCGACTCCAGAAAACGGAGCTTGATTCCTCCTGTTGGCCAACCAGTGAGGCGTCTCCCGGACCAGAGCCTCCCCCTTGCTTGTCCACTCCTCTTCCAGACATCCCTCTTCCAGACATCGAGAAGGACAGGAAATGTGTGCATTGGTCATTGACCTTTCCCACACGGAGTTGTTTTTAGTTTTATGTACACTTGAGAGAGCAGAGATCTCTTGGGTCAGCTATTTCCTCTCTCATGGCTAAGGCAGGGAGCTTCTTCGAGTTCCGTGCCTTCTAACGTTTCATCAACTCATCCATTCAGCTTAGAATGCACTACTTACTGGGAGGGGAGGGGAGGGGAGGGTCAAAAAGTACCTCGAAGATAGTCCCTGCTTTTGAGGGACCCAACCATTTTCATTAAGAGCTGAGGGGCGCCCGGGTGGCTCAGTCGGTTAAGCGTCCGACTTCAGCTCAGGTCACGATCTCACGGTCTGTGAGTTCGAGCCCCGCGTCAGGCTCTGGGCTGACGGCTCAGAGTCTGGAGGCTGCTTCCCATTCTGTGTCTCCCTCTCTCTCTGCCCCGCCCCCGTTCATGCTCTGTCTCTCTCTGTCTCAAAAATAAATAAACATTTAAAAAAAAAAAAAAGAGCTGAAAGCCACAGACAAGCAGAAGCTACTCGTACAAGGCACCAGGTGTCTCACTGGAAGGATAAAAAGCAGTTTCAAGGACAAGGTAAATTGTGTGCTACACACGTAGATAGTAGAGCGAGAAACAAATGATCACAAATGGATCCACGAATACAGCCTAGTCACAAAAAGCAGACTTCAAATTTGCTGTGGCTGGTTCACAAGATTGAGGTTGACCTTCCTAGCAGCCAGTGAGAAAAGGCAAACTCGGTCCGTGACATAAACCACAATGATCGTGCCGCCGAACAAACCAGCCGCCCAGGAGAATTACGATAATAGTTTGCATCTGCTGGGTGTTTCCTACTCTTCATGCACCTATACAAGGGAGGCACTGTTATTTTCTTCACGAAAGGGGAAAGAAAAGTTCACACCTTGCCCACGGTCATACAGCTGGTGGCACAAGGACTGGAATACAGAACATCCAAATTCAGAGCCTTGGTTCCAATTCATCTGGTAACTGTTCTAAGACAAGAATCTCCCCCAAGGGTTCTCACAAGTGTGGACACTGTGTCATAACCAGCATCCTTGCGGTAGACACAGCGGGGGCTTCACGTTTTATCCCACCCTTCCACACATTTATTCTTTGCTGCCAATATGTGTCTCAGGTCTACAACCCAAGTCCCAACGGTGAGCCTCCCTGCCCAACCAGCTGCCATCTGGCTGCCTCCAGGATAGATTCGAGAATATCTGGAAAGGAAGATGGATAATCTGTCTTCTAAGGAATCCCAGCTTCATGCTGGTTCTCTCACTGAGCCTTGGCTAAATACTGCCTCACTCATTCCACAATTCATCTTGAGGATATCTGTTGCCCGGCAAAGTTCTGAGCTCTGGCCCCACCACCATGAACCCAGGAGGCAGGGTCCCCACCCTCTTGAAACTTACAATCTTGCAGAAAAGACAAACATTCAACGAGTAAGAACACAAAGGAAACACATCTTTACATGCTATGATGAGCCTGTGAAAGAAGCATAATGAAGAGGGCATAATTTCAGTTGAGGTGGGGCAAGGCAAGTCCTCTCGGAGGAAATGCCATTTAATCTGGAAACTTAATGATAAAAAGGAATAGGCTAGACAAGGAGGAGAGACAAGAGCCCTCCATGCTGAGGGAACAGCATGGAAGAAGGCCCTGAGTGGGGAAATAGCTTAGGGGCACAAGGAAGTGCAATTGACTGCATTGCCAGAACAGTAGGTGAGGGGAGAATGGTAACATGAGATCAGAGAGAAGGGGCAAGGCTCAGATGGCGAAGGTCAGGGTAAGGATTTTATTTTCAAGTTTGCTTGGAACTAGACTCCCTAGCAAGCGCATGACTTCTGTGATTATTTGTTATAGCTGAGGATGGACCTAAGCAACCAATTAATTGAATGAATGACATGGATGGGTGGATGGATGGATGGATGGATGGATGGATGGATGGATTGGTGAGAGGTTGTGTCCTAAAACACTGTTGAGGCTCTCTCGGGCAGAACAATTGGCTGGGGGTCGGGGTAGATATAGGAGACAGGAGGCAGGAGTCCCATTAGGGCACTTCTGTCCCCACCCAGGCAAAGTCAGGAAGAACCTGTTGAAGGAAACTCCTAGAAGAAGCCTTTCACCCCACTCTAAGAAAAGTGGTGTTTGGTCAAATGAAGGTGCTGAATTCAAGGAACCCAAACGGGGTCCATCCCACTTCAGGTAAGACTGGCTTTTGAGTTGAACTAGTGAGGTCTCCAGTGACCTTCTTGGTCCAGAGCAGAGGAGCTAGAGGAAACATGGAGGCTCATGATGTGGCTACTTCACGTTCATACAGACCCCTGTGGTTTACACAGCACTTTGAGAATGTGATGCGGAGGAGGAGGAGGATTGTCATTCGTTACACACCTACTATGTGCCAGGCCCTGTGCTAAACACTCAAGATGCTTTTGTTCATTTAATTCCTACACAATCTCGCACGGATTGTGTACTATTATGACCTCACCTCCCACCCCCACTTTGCAAATGAGGACACCGAGGCTCAGAAAGATGAAGTCACTTGTCTACGGCCACATAGCCACCGCCAGGACACCTCCTGTACCCTTTATCTGTAGAGCACCTCGGGTCTTCCCTACCGCCCAACTCGACTTTTTCTAAGCACGGTTCTTAGTCAGCGGCAGTTCCCGCAGCAGGCTAAGGGAATGCTCTGGCATTTCCAGATGCGTCTGCCTGAAACAAAGGTCGGAGGGTGATGGTGGCAAGGGGGGTAGGGATGGGAACGAGATGGGGGGTGAGCAACACAACAGGGTGACTTCTGGGGAAAGCTTTGATGCTGTTGGGTGAGGGAGTGGATCTCCTGTTTGATCGCACAAATGAGCGAAGCAACGCGCCAAAGCCATGATTCCTGGACCCCTCCCGTGTGCCCCTTCACGGCGGCCCAAGTAAAATTTCGCTGCACTCTAAAATTGTTTTTACGTTCCCCCACTAAAAGCAACGCAGATGAAAATAGCAATGAACTGCCAGTACCCTATCTAGCAGATGGGTGAGATTAAAAGGCCCGATAAAAAGCCATTGTTGGAGGGGTGGGGTGAGATAAACAGGCAGCACCTAAACTGAGGGAGTATTAATTGATAACATCTCTCTGGAGGGCAATCTAGGGTTCTCATCAAAAGCCTTGGGAACACGCATATGCTCTGGCAGCCAGTTCACTTTGCAAAGAGTTAGGGATGTGCACCACGGCCCCAAAGGCAGTGGGGTTTCACTGCGCTGGACACGCTCGCACGGGCCTTCAGGGAAAGCGCTCGCTCAGTGACTTTATGTTCCAGGAGCTTAAAATCAACCATGGTGGGGACGTTTACACCACAGGAATGGTAAACACCCCCAATCAGGGCCGTTTCCCCCTCAAAGAACCTAACGTTTGTCCGCTTCGCAACATTAGACTGTCAAGATCATTTGTAATTGGTAAGCTGAAATGTCCAACAACTGGAAATTGGTTCAATCAGTGAAGGCGATCCATCCACCAGAACAATGTGGGGAGGAGAGTGCATTGATTGACATGGGAACCCACCCCTGAGGGTGCTAAGATGGCTCGTACAGAACGGTAGGTACATTGTGATATCAATCACACACGCGTGCACCCACGCGCGCTCGTAATAAGCACAGACTGTCGGGATGTCTCCACAAGAGGCTATGGCATCTGTTACCTCTAGGGAGTGCAAACAGGGAGACCGGGGCAGGGGTGGGAGATAAACTCACTCTGCACTATCAGCTCTTGACTGTAGCGATTTGATTAGGAGCCTGCTTTCCTTAAACCTTTAAAAAATACCTTCTTTAAAACGTTAACTCTGCCCCTTTCTAACTCCAGCACAGGAAAAAAAGAAAAAAAAAAAAAGACTGGATGTATATACACTAAAATGTTAGCGGGGAGTGTCTCTGAAACTAAGAAGGATTTTTTTTTTCATGTTTACTTATTTTTTGAGAGAGAGAGAATGAGTGGGGGCGGGGCAGAGAAAGAGACAGAGACACAGCATCTGAAGCAGGCTCCCGGCTCTGAGCTATCAGCACAGCACAGAGCCGAAGCGGGCCTCGGACTCCTGGACCGCGAGATCATGCCCTGAGCCGAAGTCGGTCGCTTAACAGACTGAGCCACCCAGGCGCCCCTAAGGAGGACTTTTTAATGTTTTATTTATATATCTATCTAACTATCTTTTCGTTTCCTTCTCTTCATGCTTTTCTGAGTTTCTGCATATGACTATGATATTATATTTCAGAAAATAGCAACCTGATTCACGTGCTACGTCCTTTTTTGACAGGGACCAGAGGGTGTTGCAAGAATTAGGGTCACCGTTCTAGACGATCAGTGGTGTCCATTGGAACAAAACAACATTTTATGGTGGTGATGTAAAAAGTGGCCTTCCGGCTCCCAGAGTCCCAAGGGGGAGCTGGTTAAAAACTGCCGAGTTCAAATAGAGGCTGGTGCCTCCTGGCTCTGTTGGGGTTTTCAGGATAGATTTGAAGTCAGGGAACTTAGTGACCAGCCTCCTGTGGATGGAAAGTGGCCGGGGGAGGGCAGAAGAGCAGATACTGGGTGGGAGAAGCAGTCTCAGGGAAGCCTAGCCTCCCTTGGGGAAGAATTGGGATTGGCAAGCCTGGGGGGGTGAACAGGCAGGACACAGCTCTGTGATCAAATACATTCCTTCCGGGGCGCCTGGGTGGCGCAGTCGGTTAAGCGTCCGACTTCAGCCGGGTCACGATCTCGCGGTCCGGGAGTTCGAGCCCCGCGTCAGGCTCTGGGCTGATGGCTCGGAGCCTGGAGCCTGTTTCCGATTCTGTGTCTCCCTCTCTCTCTGCCCCTCCCCCATTCATGCTCTGTCTCTCTCTGTCCCAAAAATAAATAAACGTTGAAAAAAAAAATTAAAAAAAAAATACATTCCTTCCTTGCTTTATTCCTTCAACAGGTAGTTCCTGGGCACCTCCTTCCGGGCAGACCCAGGTTAAAAACTCGATGTAAACTGTTCTATCTAATCCTTGCAATCGCCCTGGGAATTACTCCTATTTAACACTGGAGGAAACTGACGTCCAGGGAGAAGAAATCATTTGCCCAGGTGTATCTACAGAGGCAGATTCCCTAACGTGACTTCCTTCTAGGCTTGAGGGACTCCTGCAGGGTGTCAGGGCTGAGTGATAAAAACCGGCTTTGGAATTTCACCCTTCGTGCCCTTCTCTGTTCTCTTTTCGGTGGCAAACGTGGTAGCATCCCACGGGAAGAAGGGTAGCTTCGGCCTCACCGAGACCAAAGCACCGGAGGCACCTGAAAGGGTCTCTTAGGCGGGTTCACTGTTGCCTCAACGGGTCAGATGAATGAGGAGACCCAGGGCCCGTCTCCCTCGTCCCGCCCCCCAGCCTTGCTGGGCCCAGAGGGATCCTACTCCGGAGGTGTGGGCGAGGGCAGCTGTCACCCAGCCCTCCCACTGCTGCTGCCTCTGCCTATTACCTGCATGGGGCAGCCCCACACCAAAAGCTGACCCTCCACACCACCAGGGTCCAGGGGATGGAGTAAGGGGGCAGAACAACTAACCCGGGCTCCAGGACCTGCAAAGTCCTTGTCGTGCTTCAGCTTGGCCTTCGGTCCCAGCCCACCCTGCAGTGGTGAACAGGAGTCTCAGGACATGAAGCACCCTGCCCTCCTGCCTCCTTCTTTTCAGCCAGCCCCGGATCAGGCCAGCTCTCTGCCCAGAGGCAACAGTTTGAATAGAGAGAAGGGACTTTGGATCAGCCAAGCCCGGTGCTAATCCTGGCTCTACCACTTACTAGCTGTGCAACCTCGGGCAAGTCACTTTTTTGCTCTGTCTTGCCTTTCCAAAGATCACGGGCCCTGAGAAAGGACTAGAGCATGAAGCTTCATGATGGCCATGAGTCACAGCTAGTGCAGGGACTTCTGCTTCAGACCGCAATGGAGTGACGGGATCTGGATCGACCCTCTTGCCTGAAACAAACAAAAAATGGACACAACATACAACATAATAGTTTTTAAGACACGGGACATGAAGCAATGGAAGAAGAGTGATCTCCAAGAGTCAGAAAACAAAGGTGGCCAAGATTACTGCCTCGAGGGAGTTCCCGGGCCACAGTGCAGGGTGCAGGGAGGCGAAGGGACCAGGCAGACCCCAATGGCTTCTCTGAGTTGAAGAGCTGGATTGAGAATCCAGGGAGGCCAACGTGGCTGGCGATTCCTGAACAGAGTATTGGACTGGAGAGAGCTGCACGGAGAGAGAGAGCTCCCAGGAAACTCAGAGGGCCCCCCCTTGAGTATTCAGCCCCATAGTCACCAGTGTGCACACGTGTGCAAACTATCTGAGCGAGGGAAAGAACCACCTGGAAGGATTAGACACCGCAGTGCCGGATGTGTGAGTGCCTCTTCTCACCGGCCACAGTGGAAAGCTCACGATTCACAGAGCATCAGGTAGGATACACAGAAGGCTCTTAACCTTCCATAGTGGAAAATAATTAGCCCTAATGAATTAATTCCTATGCATTGCTTCAGTCCAGCCTAACAAACCTTAAAAGCAGGACTTGCAAGGATTTAACTGTTTCTTAAAACTTTTTTTTCATGTTATTTTTGAGAGAGAGAGAGAGAGAGAGAGTAGGGGAGGGGCAGAGAGAGGGAGACACAGACTCTGAAGCAGGCTCCAGGCTCTGAGCTGTTAGCCCAGAGCCTGGCGCGGGGCTCGAACCCACAAACTGTGAGATCATGACCTGAGCCGAAGTCAGATGCTTAACCAACTGAGCCACCCAGATGCCCCTGGATTTAACTGTTTCTAAGTAACTCGATTTCACCCTAGAACACAGGAACACAAAAATAATCCAGTCCCCAACAAGGCAAAATTCACAATCTCTGGCATCCAATCAAAAATTTCCAGGCATCCAAAGAGGCAAGAAAATAGGACCCATAATTAGGAGAAAAGCAGACAGTGAAAGCTGACCCAGAACTGACACAGGTGTTAGAATTAGGAGACAAGGACATTAAGACCGTCATTTTCACTGCATTCCCTATGTTTAAAAAGTTAACAAGAGACTTGGAAGATAGAACACGAACTTCTGGAAATGGAGACTATAACGTATGAGAAGCCACATGGGGTGGGATTAACGGCGGAAGATTAGTAAACGTACAGCTGTAACAATAGGAACTACCCAGAACGAAACACAAAGAGAAGAGAATTAAAAAAAGTAGAGCATCAGTGAGCTGTGGAACAGCTTTCAAGCAGCTTAATAGATGTGTGATTCTGCAGGACAGAAAAATGTTTGAAGAAATAATGGCTCCAAATTTCCCAACCCACAGATCTAATAATAGCTCATGCTTCCAGGTTGTTTGCTGCATGCTAGGTGCTGTTCCCAGTGCTTACACGTATTAAATCATCTACTTCTTATAACTCCTTATCCCCGGGTTAAAATGAAGGAACAGAGACACAGAGAGATAGCCGATTGCCCAAGGTCACACCGCTGATGAGGGACTGAGCCCAAAGCGCAATTCAGGGATTTCAGAGACGGGTCAAATCTTGGCCCTGCCGTTTGTGATTGTTTTCAACACCGGCGAAAAGCTTCCAAACATTCTTTTTAATGGTTGCATCGTATTCCGTTGCTGGAACGTATCTAACAAACTCCCTGTGGTTGAACTGTGGCTTCCAGCTTTTCACCACGGTGGCGAATGCTGCTTGGATTTGCATAGGGCTGAACTGCTGAGAGTCTTGTCTTATTATAATCCTCAGGTTCTAAAGTTGAGCGACTAGGTCAAAAGCAGGTGCATTTGGAGGCCTTTGGCTGCAGATCATTATCAAATTGTCTGAGGGAAGTTGACTTCCTGTGCTGCCTTGGGCAAGTGACTCCACCTCTCTGAGCCTCGGTGTCCTCCCCTGTGAAAGAGGTACAATATTCCGTACCTCTCAGGGCTTTTGTGAGGATTAAATGAGACATCGCCCGGGCAAGTGTTTAGCATGTCGCATTGGATGGCATGCGATAGGTGCTCCCTTTGTATGACACGAATGGTGTAGGGGGAGGGGGTCAGTGCTTCCTGCAGTGCTAAGTTTGAAGGTACAGCTTTGGTCAGGCTGGGGTGTGGGAGGAGCACAGAGGGATGCACAGCCCCCGTGAGTCTCCCTCAGAGAACCGAGGGCTGCTTTGAGTGTCTCCAGCTGGAACCTTCCCCCTCCTGATCCGCCCGCTGACTCACGGTCTCACTCAAGCTGTGGAAAAACAAACCCTCATTGTTTTCTCTGTGTGTGGGTCGCTCCCCTGCTTCTCTATCAGCTTCTTTCAGGTAGAGGTTTACACTTCATACATGTAACATCCCCCCCCAGACGCGGCTCCCACCCCCTGCCCGACCCCCACAGGGACCCATTGTGACCAGAGAGCTAGTTTTTCAGAGACTGAGCACAGTTAATGCAAAGGGGTGATGCTAACAGTGGAACTGTAGGCGCAGCGGGCACACTGGCTGCGTCCCGGTGCCCTGAGCTGCGCGAGCTGGCCCTCACCCACTGGCCACTCCCATCATGCCTTCCCCACAGTTAATACTACCGGGCCCCAGACAGGAATCTTCTGACTCAAACATTGTCTCCCATGAAATCGAATTCACAAAGAAACGTCTTCCCTTCCCTTCCTTTTCTCAAGTACAAATATGGCGTTGATGTGGTTTTTTAAGGCCTGCTCGCCGATGCAGAGAGATCTAAACGTGTTCTCCTGATGGACTGACTACGTTACATGTTTATTTGCAATGTGAAGGGAATGAACGTTTATCGAGCACCTACTGTGTGCCAGGCACAGGGCCTGACATTCTGCCTCTAATCACTCACTTCAACCTCCAACAATGCAGAGGGCAGCTATGATGATTTCCAAGATGAGGGATCTGAGGCCCAGAGAGGCCAAGGGACTTGCCAGGTCATACAGCCAAGTTATGAGTGGGCCAAGCAAGTGGGTCCAGACCTCTCTGACTCAGACATGGGGAAGCATCCCCTGCTTTGGGGGTAATAGGAAGCCAATGTCGGTCTCTCCCCATTCTTGCCACACCCATCCACACCCCCCCTGCTCGTCTCAGCTCTGTACACATGGTAGGTCCTTCTTTCCCAATGACTTCTCTCCTTTGTCCATCCAGCCAGCATTTATTGAGCACCTACTACGTGCTAGCCCTGTGCCAGGAGGCAGGAACACAGTCGTGAATGGATTACTATTATGGCTGCTGCCTGCATGAGCTCACAGACTACGAGGAAAGGCAGTAATTAAATGCTGTGAATAAATGCACACTGGTACCCATGAGAGGTGCCACAAAGGAAAAGTGGGGGGGATCCATGAACTCACAGCAAAGTGAGAGAGAGGAGGGGTAAAGACAAGGCTTCCCTGAGGTTTGAGGGAGGTACTCAGGGAAGGGGGTGGTGATGGACATCATTCCGAAGGCAAAGGAAACAGAATGGACGAAGAGCAGGTGCCTGGAGGGAGCAGGTCTCATGGGTGGAACCAAGAAGAGGGAGATAAAGTCAGAAGATGGCAGGGGTTAGGCCATGCAAAGCTCAGTGGACCACAGAGGGGAGCTGTATCGGGTCCCAAAAGGATAGGAAACCACTTAAGTGGGAGTGTGACATGATCCAGTTTGTGTAGGAGAGACTCTCGGTGTATTGGAAAGAAAAGGTTACTGCAGGCGAGAGTTTTAGTGTGCACAGGGTTATCTCTAAGTTTGAAGGTACAGCTTTGATCAGGCTGGATGGGAAGGCAGAAGGACAGGGGCAACAACCACACAGTACAGTCTTGAGGAAAATCAGCCTCCTTCTCAAATGTCCCTCTGCTCTGTCTGCACCTCCTACTTATTGACAGACTTGGTAGAAACGTCTGCTCCTCTCATTCTACCAGTGTGCCCTCTGGCCTCGTCCCCTCCCCCCCCTCCCCAATCCATATAGGACACTTCACATTCCAGGCATGGCCACATATCTGTTTCCTCCTCAGACTAAGACTGTGAGGTAGGTTTTATTTTGGTGCCCATTTTGTAGAGGTAGGAATTGAGGTTTGAAGCAGAGAATCAAATTGTCCCAGGTCATTGGCCTCTACGAGGGAGAACAAGAGTAGGGGGAGTTCTGTGGGCAGATTCTTCCAGCCTCGTCATCAGTTGTAAAATGAACTAGTGTTTCCTGCAAAAGCCTGAAGGAACTGCATGTCTATGTGTCCGTGAGTGGCTGGGCTGTGGGCTCGTGAGGGCAGCGACCTCCCTTATTCACCAGGAGGCCTTCCGCAAATGCTGGATGGATGAAATATTGCAACAGCCTCCTGACTGGGGCACATGTCCCCAAACTCTCTGTCCTTCAACCCCCTTGCCGCTTGCTCAGAATCCCTCCGTGGCTCCCACTATCCTCAGATGAGTGGCCAACCCTTTGGGCCTGGGGCTGTCATCGGCCAGGCTCCCACTCACCCCTCCAGCTTTGTGTCTGGGGAAAGTGATGTTGGAAAAGCTGTAAGAGTGTCGAGTAAGGCTGCAAACAGGAGGTCTCAGGAGTAAAGTCTAGGCCCTTCAGTTTTTCTAGCAACTACTGGTAGGCCACCTAGCAAGTGGCAGGAACTTACACCTAAGTCCCTGCACCTACCATCGGCGGCTTGCAGCCGTGCCCAGAACTCTGCCACCAGCGTCACTCTTTTGCATGAGGCTGTTATGTCCTGAGAACTTTCATGAACGGGCAGCAGACAGACGGCCACAACTACACAGCACACCTCTGAACTGGCACCCGGCGATGGCTGGGAGCCGGCTGTCAGCCAGCAACACAAAGAACCCTAAGGGATCAAGGAACAGGAGCGTTAGGTTTTGACTCACGTGGAAATAAACAGGTAGGTCAGCCTGGATGGGACCGTGCAACATAGTAATGAACTTTCGGGGCAATAATAAATAATAATAAGACCATATAATAAAATAAGACGAACGATACTCATAAAACATTGGCTGTTCATTACTGTATCGCTTTCCCACCTTATAAACAGGAGGGCACTGATTACGCATTTCACGGGGCAGAGGCTCCCTTGGGACCATCCTGCTGGTCAAGATGACCTCAGACTAAAGCTTAGAGCAGTGGTTTGCAAAGTCTCCCCCGACAGAGTCACAGGGTGGGGTTGTCAAAGTGCGGATTCCGGGGTCTCACCCAGACCGGTCAAATCAGGAACTCCAGGGCAAGGCCAGGACTCTGTATTTCAAACACACTGCTCCTCATGATTCTGGTGCCCACTGTGGTCTGAGGGTCCCAGACACGGAGGAAAGAATCACCTTCAGGTGATTCCATCTCTGTTGCTGCTGACAGACGGGAGGGAACAAGACTCAGTCACGACCCATGAAGAAGTGACAACCCCCTTTTCACAAGCTGCCAACCAGAGACTGGTCCACAGACCGCAGAGGCCAGGGAGGGCCAAAGAGAGGGTCACGTCTGGGCTGGGCAGGGGCAAGGTGGACGGGAGCTCATCAGGTTGAAGTGGGGCAGTGACAGGGAAGGGCACTCCAGGCAGAAAAAACAGCAAGAAAGCAAGGATGGCTTGGTGACAGGAAGCCCCATGGAGAGGGTGAGAACTGGAACGAGGCAGTTCTGGGACAGAGAATTAGAACCAGTTCAGAGAACTGGAACGAGGGCCACCGTCAGGGGTCATCACGGCTCCTCTCTGAGCCCGAGCATCCTTGTAAGAGGAAGATAATTCCAGGTTTCGTTGATTCCACGAGGCGTATTCATTCACATTTTGGGTGCGTCTGAAATCAGAAGGCATTTTACAGTGGATGGCGTCCTAGGTTTGACATAACAAAACAGCTCCTGCCTCCCACAGTCCCGGGGGAGACTGGATGGGAGAATGTAAGGAGAGCACCTAGTGTGGCATTTGACACACAGTAGGGGTCCAGTAAGTGTGAGTTCCTTTCTCTCTGAACTGGTGAAAGATTTGGGGGGTTGGCATGTAAGTTTCTGAAAAGGCTCCTCCCTCTCACCTTCATCCCAGGGCCCTTTACGGTGACAGTAATGTCCTTCAATGACCTGATTTTATGACAACAAGCTGACCTGAATGACACGATCGTCTTGTGGGTGCAGGTCCTGTCCTGTCACCTGTGGGCTGTGGTCAAAGGCCTGTCCTCTCTGCATGGCGGCCTGGCTCTGGTGGATTTAGGCAAGCTTTGCTCAGCCTTACAACTCATGCCCCTCAAGTTTTATTCACTGAGGAGTGAAGGAAAGTTTGGGCTCGGTGCTGGATTCCAAACCCCAGGCCCACTGGGAGGATCCCCACATACAGATTGGGTGGCCTTGGGCAAATCTCTCTGGGTCTTGCCTTAGACCCCGCAATAGCCTCTCTGGGTCTCAGTTTTCTCACCTTTACAATTGGAGAAATAGCAATAGAATTGCTGGGGGCTGTTGTGAGAAACCATTTAGTCATTCACTTACCAGATGTTTGCTAAGCATCTACTATGTGCGCATGAACTCTGAAGATACAGCAGTGAACAAGGCAGACGAGATTCTTGCTCTCATGCTGCAGACCATCCAGCGGAAAGGAAGACAATAAATGAGTAGCCCTATCATGATGGTTTCAGAAAGTCTTTGAAAAAAAGAAAATGGAGTGCTAAGATAATCCGTGCCTGAGGGAGGAGGAGTAGGAAAGTTAAGTCCAACTAGTCAGGGTGGGGAGGACCCAGAGAGTCTCTCTGAGGAGATGACACTTGAGCTGAGACCTGAGTGATGAGGTGAAGCCACTTAGGACACCTAAAGGAAAAAACATTCCAGGCAGGGTAAACAGCATGTGCAAAGGCCCTGAGGCTCAATGAAGTTCGGTGCGCTTAAAAAGCAGAAGGTGGCTAGTGTGGCGGGGACCATGATCAGCACAGGCCTAACTGGTGGGAAGGGGGGTGGGAAAGGTCCATAGGAGCCACATCCGGGTAGGTCTTGTGGGCATCAGGAAGTGGGCTTTTACCCACTGGAGGGGACACCACTGGAAGGCTTCAGCCACAGTCATGTCACAGAGTGAGACTTGCTGCTGTGAGCAGAATGGATATAGGAAGCCCAGCTCAGTAGCTGATAGACCTGACTATGATTACTGGCCCTTCCCTGCAGGATCGGGAGAGCCAGATCCCTCACACAGACCACCAGGATTGCGCACCAGGGCCCCCCACACCCACCGAGCCTGCCAATGTGCCCTTGTTATTCTGACGCCCCCAAACAGCAACTCGAGTAATAAGGCAGTCAACAGCTGATGCACTTGGGTTAAAATTATGCAGACCACGTGTGATATTAAAAATCCAAGGAGCATATATTTTGAGCACAGGGGATGCCAAAATGCAGCTATTTTATTTAAGGAATTATTTGGTGGGTGTGAGCGGATGTTTATCCGAGATTTGGTTCCCAGTGGGGGGTGGGGGGCGGGGAGGAACAGGTATGTGAAGCTTGGTTGCTAAAAATAGGGGGATCCTCAGCCTGTTCTCATGTGATGGGTCCCGAAATACTGGCAGAGCCCACGGGGCCGGGATCTGCACTGCAGGCTCATCGCCGGGGCTCCGCTCTTGTGTGCAGAGGGGTTCAGGTGGGGTCAGCAGCTCTCCGAGCCTGACTGCCTTTGGCCAGAGGCCAGAACCGAACTGGAGGGTGGGAGAGGCGTTTACTGCCCGCAGAGTCCGCCGTGGGTCCATTTCACAGAGGACGCGTCAGCCTGAGAGGCAGGGGTGAAGGAGGCCCACCTGAGTCTGGGCCCTTCACGGCACCCTCCTCTGACCTCCTCCCGGGGCCTGGCAACCCACGCTCCCCCACGTCACCTGTCTTCTTGGCCATCCCTTTCATTCAGACAGCCGCCCCCTCTTTCATTCATTCATTCACTCGTTAGTACTCGGCAACGGCTCTTGGACCGTCTCAGGCCCTGGTTCAAGTCCTCAGCTGTGGCGTCCGAGGCCAGAGAGAGGCCGGTGCTGGCAGGAGGCCCAGGCCGGGGCCATTCACCCCTTCAGCTGTCTGAGGGCCCCCAGCTGGGCTGGGCTGGGCAGGGACCCCGCTCTCTGACAGAGTAGCCCGGGACGGCGGCTGGGGTAGGTCAGAGGGATGCCTGGTCCTGGAGCCCCTCCCCTGGGGTGCAGCTCTGGGGCAGCTAGAGACGGGACAGACAGGAATCTGGAGGAAGGGAGGCCCCCTGGGCCCTGCCAAGGCAGGCTGAGCAGAAGTCCCCTTTCAGAAGCCTCCCTCACCCCACCCCCAGTCTCCCAGGGAGGTGGGGAGCATGTTACCTTTTGGTACCATGAAGAGCATCAGGCAGGTGTTCAGCTGTGCAACCCTCAGGGTCAAGAACTTTGGGGTCAGAAAGATGGGGGTTGAAACCTCTCAGCTCAGCGACTTACCAACTCGGTAGCCTTGAACCAGCGTCTTCGCTTTTCTTCCTCTGGGCCACCCTTCCCTCAGGGAAGACCTTTGTCATCTGCAGTACACGGAGCTGCCTCCCAGCTCACCCCGCCACACAGTCCCTTTGCCCGGTGCACCTTCCCCAGCCGTCCACCTGGCTTCCTTCCTGCCTCCCTCCTCACAGATCCCTCCTCAGAAAGGCCTCCCCCCTACACACTGCTGATTTATTTTCCCTCATTCCACGCATCACCCCGACATTATACTCGACATCTGGTTTCCTGTCTGTCTCGCCCACCAGGCTGGACCTTCCTTAGGGCAGGGACCTCAGCTGCCTCTGAGTGTGTGTGTGTGTGTGTGTGTGTGTGTGTGTGTGTGCGCGCGCGCGCGCGCACGTAGTGGGGGGTGGTGACGCAGGAGGACAGTACTAAAAGTGTCCTGCTGTCCTCCCCAAGGTGGGGACCTCCCTACCACCTTCAAATTTGCTGGAGGAGGGACAGGCGAAGGCAATTCCCTCTGTGGTGGACCCTGAGCCCTTGCATCCATACTCTAGGATTGGTGGCAGTCCTACCCTATTTAGCAGATAAAGCAGTAAGGCTCAGAGAAGTAAAGAACTTGTCTGAGGCCACACAGCAGTGACAGATCTAGGGTGCAGCCAGCTGGTGGACTCTGAAGCCCTGGCTATTTTCTCTTGGGGAGTATTTGACAAGAGATACCAAGAGGACCAGAATACACAGCAAACTGCCTACAGGGGAGACTTCTAGACAGAACAATTTCACTTAGCTCTTTCTGCCACTTGGGCACTATTTGAACCTTTTATCTTTATTATAGCTACTATCTTTGGTATTGACAATGTTCTGAAGAGAGGTGTGAAGGACAGGGTGGCCCCCAGCAGTCTCTGTCCCCAGGCAGAGGGCCAGGTGGCAGGGTGGCATTCCACCTCCCTCCCCACCCCTCATCTGGTGAGGATGGGGCCAATGTTGCTGGGAGACCCTGGCAATGGTGGGGGATGGGAGCTGGTGGCAGATGGGTGGGCACAAGGCCTTTACAAGGCAGCTGCCAGAATAGGGGGCCGGCTTTGTTGGGTCTTTTCAGGAGCTGTGGCCACACACAATGGGGGGCCAGGGATGCCCTCCTTTCTTTGCTTTCTTCTTTTACACCTGCTCTTACCACCTGTTCCTCAGAAGGCTCCCAGCCCCTCGCTTTTTCTTTTTTTTTTTTGGCCAGCCCCCGTGGGCTACACTTCCCCAGGTCCTGGGCCTCTTCCCCTTCCCTTTACAGGCCTCCAGGGGGACCCTTCAGGGCTCCCTGGCAGGCCAGAGACCCTCTCTCCTTCCTCCCCTGTATCCTTCCCGGCTTAGACTGGCTTCCAGGCCTTTTCCTATGCTCTTCAGCCTCCATAGGGCCCTTCCTGCCCCTCTCTCTCGGACAGTCCACTCAGAACATCTATGAAGACAGGGGTCTTCAAATTTGGGGCTCCCATAGCCCCTCACAAGAGTTTTCAAAGCTACACACATCGCGCATTTGTTCATTGGCATCTAAATGTGTTTACCGTAAATGTAAACAGTTGCAAAGGATATAATTGCCAGCATGCTGCACACTGAACAAGAGCTTTAAATAAAATCTCATCCAAAGCTTCTGCTCATTCATTTTCCAGAAAACTCCATCATGCAGACTGAATAGCAAAGTCAACCTTCTCTGCCAAACCACGAAGCCAGGTCAGCCTGACTTTTAGTCAATACACTCTAGGGGTTTATTTTTCAGTTTGTAAACACGCTGATGTACGTGTGAACCCTCTCTTTTAAATTCTATTTCTACTGGAAAATGGATAAGACATGTGACTCCTGGATGAAATGAGGCTTTGGTGGCTTCTTGTTTCTGACTAACACCATCTTGCTTCCCTGCCTCAGGGGTGCTCCCTCAGGAGCTAGACTCTTCCACATTCCCTTCCCTTTGGTGCCCTGGAAGGTTTTTTTTTTTTTTCCTTTCAACCTTTTTATTGCGAACCATAACACAGAGAGAGAACTCATTGTGTGTGGCTAAAGCTCACATCAAAACTAAAATGTGCAGTTCGATAACTTATCAAAAACCAAACACCTAGGTCAAGAAATAGAACATTTGCAGCTCCTCAGAAGCCCTGGGTCCATCCTGATTCGTACCCCTCCTTCCTCTTCAAAGGGGACCTCTCTCCTGAGTCTTAGGACAGTCGTTCCTTGCTTTCTGCAGTTTTTTTTTTCAACGTTTATTTATTTTTGAGGCAGAGAGAGACAGAGCATGAACGGGGGAGGGGCAGAGAGAGAGGGAGACACAGAATCGGAAACAGGCTCCAGGCTCTGAGCCATCAGCCCAGAGCCTGACGCGGGGCTCGAACTCACGGACCGCGAGATCGTGACCTGGCTGAAGTCGGACGCTTAACCGACTGCGCCACCCAGGCGCCCCTCTGCACAGTTTTAACACCTGTACGTGTCTGTGTTTGAACGTCACATGGATGGAGTCACATAGTAGGTACTCTCCGGTGCCTGGCTTCTTTCCTAGACCATCGAGTTGGCGAGGCATCCAGGTGCCAGTCACCCAGCAGGCAGGTCTGCTCTGTTCATTCTCATTACTGTAGGGTGTTCCATTGTAGGAGTATAGCCCGAGTTACTGATCCATCCCACTGTTGGCGGACATTTGGAGCGTTCTCAGTTTGGGGCTATGTTGAACAAAACTGCTCTGAACAATCACAAACAGTATCTAAGTTCATGTGAACACGTGTTTCTTTGGGCATATATCTAGAAGTGGTTTTGCTGGATCATGGGGATAGATATAGGTTTAACCATAAAAGATCCTGCCAAATACTTTTCCAAAGTGATTGTTGCACACTATGTTCCCATCAGCATCACCTGCTCCACATCTTTGCATTGTCAAAATGTTTCATTTTAGCCAGTCTGGCTGGGGTGCCGTGTTGTCTCGTTGTGACTTTACTTTTTCATTTCTTTGATTAGTGATGAGATTCAGTGCCCTTTTGGATATTATTTGGTCATTGGAACATGCTTGTTGTGAAGCACCTGTTTTTCGCTCATCTTTATATTGAGTTGTTAGTCTTTTTCATACCCATTTGTAGTTGCGTTTATCCTGGAAACAAGTTAAGTCCTTTGTTGGGATGTGTGTACGATATCTCTTTGCCCACTAGGTAACTTCCTTTTTTATTGTCCTAGTAATGTCTTTTGAAAAAATTTTAATCGAGTGATTTTATCAATCCTTTTTATGGCCAGCACTTTGTGTATCTTGTTAAAGAATCTTTCTCCCACTCTGAGTTCATGAAGATATCCTCCTAGGTTACTTTCTAGAAGTTTAATATTTTGCCTTTAACATTTAGATCTGTAACCCCCTAAAATTCATGCTGCGAATGATGTGAGGTAGGAATCAAGTTTTATGTCTGTTCTATATAGATTTCCAATTGACTCAACATTAGTCATTGAAAAGATCGTCCTTCCCCCACTGCTCTGTGATGTCACATTTGTCATAAAATATGTGTCCGTATATATGTCTGGCATTTCTCTTCTAGTCCATTGGTCTATTTGTCTATCCTTGCAAAAATGCCATGCTGTCTTGCTTACCAAGCTTTATCGTAGGTATTGATCTCTAGTAAAGCAAATGCTCCCACTTTGTTCTTCTATTTCAAAAAACTGCTATCCTTCACCCATTGCGTTTCCACATAGATTTTATAATCTATTTTCTAAGTTATACTCTCTCTCTCACACACACACACACACACACACACACACACAACACACAAACATGTGCGCACACGCTTGTTAAGATTGTGATTTGGGTTGTATACGCTGAATCTACGAATCAGTTTGCAGAGAACTAAATGTTTTACCATATTGAGTCTTGCCATCCATGCATATGGTATGCCCCTCCATTTAGTATAGCCTTTTGAGATTCCTCTCAATAATATTCTATAGCTTTCTGAGTATTTTTAGGTCAACCAATTTTTTTTTAACTATAAAGTGAGTAATAGTGCAGGCAACATTTGGATATGGCAAGATCATGAAGACAGCAATGTTCCCAGAATGTTTTCTTTGTACCCCCAGCCAACTTAGTATCAAAAATACTTCAAGCTGTGCCCATGTCTGGCCCTCTGCCCACACCCACTTCCTGTGCACACTCCAAAGCAGGCCCGGAGCTGGGGCCCAGGGAATATGGACGCAGTGAACACTACCTGTCATACTCCCATCCCACAGCGTTCAACTCGCTGCTAGAAAGCTGATCATCCAATCCACACCAACATGCCAAGAACAGACCAGGCAGTGTTTCGGCTCCCAGATAAAACCCTGTTCTTGAGAAGCAGTTTATTGAGTTCGCCCCTGTTAAAGTTTTATACATGCTTATTAGAGAACATTTAGAAATCGCCAGCAGGTAGAACAAGGACAAAACACCACCCGTATTACCTATTACCAGATAATCGCTGCTCATATTTTGATGCATTTCCTTTCATCTCGTTTCTACACACATTGTGTATTTGCTTACTTTGTTTTTACAAGCTTGGCATCATTCTGAGTTTACAGTTCTGTGTGTTCAGCCTTTCTTACTTAACGTTAACACACAATCCTTCTTCCCTGTGACTCCATAAACTCTTTGGAAAACACCACGGCCAGAAGCTCTGTAAGTTTCTGTTGCGTGAGGCCTATTTACTCCCACGCTACGGTAGGAGAAATCATTTTGTAACTTTGTGCAGGTGCACGAAGCAGGCAGCGAACATCTCTGGGCATTTAGTGGCTTAGTCTCTATCCGTCTAGGATTACATCCTCGGGATAGAGTCTCAGAAGTGGATTCCAGACCGGGAGAGTGTAGATAGAAGCTTTTGAGTAGTTTAAGGCAAGAGTTAGAATCCGCAACTGTGGCTGCTCGGGCGCGTATTTCTTGAGGGCTAATTACTGCTAGATACCAGTGTAAATGCTTCAGGCCTGTTAACTCCTTTATCCTCACAACGCTCTTAGGGAGATTCTGGCATTTACTTCATTTTACACATACAGAACCTGAGGCACAGAGAGGTCACATCACTAGCTCTACGGCACAGCCTGGGAGCGCCCAAGCTGGGGGATACTGTTGGCTCTTGGAGGCGCTCTTGCCACTTCTCATGGGCTCCTTTCTTTTGACCAAAGGAGGCTCTTCCTTCTCAAAGTGAGGGGTCAGTGAGAGGGAGGCACCCAGCTGTAGGGTCCCGGGGATGGGCCTGAGTCCACCACATCCAGCTACGTGACCTCAGGTGAATCCTTCACTCCTCCGAGCTTCATTTTCTTCATCGTGAAATGGGCGGAGAGACCATGAAAGGGACATGACTCTGTGAACCAGAAAGCACTCGCTCTGGGGGCCCCGGGGGGCTCTGAGCTCTGGGGGCTGGAGGAGGAGGAGGAAGGCGGCTCCTTCCCAGGCACCCACCCCCACTAGCCCAGGACCCCAGCTCTTTCCACCTCACCTTGACTGACCGACTGATTCTCTGGAACCAGCTGGGGTGCAATGGCAATCCTTGCTGGTGGCTCAGCAGGAGTGGCCGCTCATCCTGTGGTCCCCAGGGTCTGACGGTAGGCCTGGCACAGAACAGGTACCCCGGGATGCTCACGGGATAGAGTTTTAAAGAGACCTCCTGAGATTTCACCCAGTGGCGGCAGAGCAAGCAGGGACCAGAAATCGTCAGGGAGAGGTGGGAGAGAAGAGAGCAGTTCTCTTTCTAGATCTCTGTGAGCATTCATGGCCCTCATTTATAGAAGGTCCCGGTTTTGCAAAAGTTTGGCTTGTCACTGAGTCCTCGTCGCTCTGAGACACAAAGGCACGTAAGACAGAAGTCACAGGGCAGTTAAGAAGGAAAGTCAGGATTCGAACCCAGGTCTTTGTGACCAAAACCTGGACTGCCTACTTGGCCCTGTACATCCAACTGTGGGGTTAAGACACCCATAGCTTGTATGTCATGGTCCCCCTCGAATCCCAGCTGATCCCCATAACAACCCTACAACTCTGATTTTTTTTCTTGGCCATTTTACAGACGAGGACACTGAGGCCTGCCTCAGGCCCCTCATGGGTAAGTGCTGCAGCCCCGAGCCGATCCTGGGCTTCCCATGTCCCAGTCAGTGCCTGAGCTCTCCTAGCCACACAGCACAGACATCTCTCCTTGAGCCACACAGGCAGGGATGAAGGACAGAAACCTCTGAGCGTGAGCCAGGCAGCGGTGAGAGGGCTCCAGCACGGGCAAGGGGGGTTCTCAGGTCCCTAAAGAGAAGTGTGGTGCCTCAGCACAGAAAGCAGACGGAGGCCCCAGCCTTTCTCCTCCTGGGACAGTAATGGTGGTTCCTGAAGCTGAAAGGCTTACTCTGTGCCAGGCTCTATGCCAGGCCCTGAGGCAACATAAGGGCCACCTGGCCTCATTTACTTTTCCTAATACCCAGGGAGACAGACCCTGCCACTCTTCTCATTTTTCAGGGGGAGAAACAGAGACTCAGAGAAGGAAGTCTCTTGCCAGAGGCCACATGGCCGAGGAAGGGCAGAGTGGGGGTTTTGAACCCAAGCCAGCTAGCCCCAGGGCCCAAACCAAACACGGCTGCACCTGCTGTGGCCCACTGGCTCACATCCTTCCCCCGAGTCAGCTTGTCCCACTGAGGTATGCCTCCGTTCTCTGGCCTTTTAACGGCCTCACCCCGGCTCCTGGCAAGGCCTTGAGAAATGCAGCCGGATCTTGCTTTACACTACACGTGTGTTTTGGAGGAACGGTGTGCCTTACACTGGATGTTATTCTAAATGTGAGGCTATTCTAACCTCAGGCAGTGGGCCTGAGCCTCCACTCTGCACTGACCCCTTTCCAGGCTGCTTCTCATCCCATTCCCACACCAGGTATTGTTGTCCCCATTCTATAGATGGGGAAGGTGAGGCTCAGAGTGGGCACGTGACACGCTCAGGGACCCTTCCCCCCCCCCCCCAGGCTGGTCAGTAGCAGGCTGGATATGCACCTAAGCCAGGGGCCCAGAGCTGGACTCTCCCCTCTGTAGCATCACCTGCCAGAGCTGGGGGAAGCCCTGTGTCTGCCCCCCACTCTGGAGCCCACCTGAACCCAACGTGTCCGTGGTACAAGCGGCCCTGCCCTCTGAACAAATATGACCCAGCACATTAAGGTGTGGTCTAGGAGGACACGCATGTCCCCACCTGCCTGGGACCCCAGGCTGCTTCAAATCCTGGCCAACCTGGGATCCCCCAACTCAGGCTCCTGCTGAGCTCGCACTGCCCTGGTGCCTCTGTGACTCCCTTGATGCTCTGGGCCAGTTCAGGGCTGGCTGGGGGCAACTGAGACTGCTAGAAAGACCACAGGACAACAGACATCCAAGGGTCCCAGCGTGCCAGGCGTGACCCGCTCCTCGCATCAGCCCCAGGCTGGCATGACGCCTCTGGTCCCCTGCGCAGGATCCCCAGATGTGACTGCTCCTGGCCTGGCCCAGAGGAGCTGCCCCAAGACATAAAGACATACTGCAGTCTCAGAGCCAAGAGAGGAGGCTTCTCCCACCGCGCCCAGCCAGAGTTCCCCACTCTGTTCCCCTCCTCTAGCAAAACGTGCCTCTTTGCTGAGTGCCTGACCCCAGGAAGAACAATAATCAATAATCATCATGGCTTCCTTTCATTGAGTATTTACCACAGGCCAGGCGCTGTTCTAAGCATTTGACAGGTAAGGATTTAATCTTCAAAGAAATCTTACGAGGCTAGTACTATTGGTCCATTTTATGCATGAAGAAAGTGAGGCACAAAGAAGTTGAGTAAGATGCTCAAGGTCACACAACTAGATGAGAGGGAAGCCAGACAATGAACCCAGGCCCCTGGCTCCAGGGCCTGAGCCCTTAGCCAATACCTCATGATCTGTGAGTGAGACCCAGTTCCTGCCCCTGGGACTCATCCGTCCATCCATTCATCAATCCATTCATTCATTAAACATACATACATACGTACATTTATTTTTTTTTATTTTAAAAGTTTCTTTTTATTTATTTTGAGAAAGACGGAGAGCAAGCAGGGGAGGGACAGAGAGACAGGGAGATAACATCCCAAGCAGGCTCTGCACCGTCAGCCCAGAGCCCGACGCAGGGCTCGAACTCATAAACCGTTGAGATCACGACCCGAGCCCGAGTCACGAATCGGATGCTTAACCGACTGAGCCGCCCATCTGCCCCATCATTAAACATTTATTGGGCATCTGTTCTGTGCCAAGCACATTCTGAAGACCATCCCACTGCAAGTTTATATCACCTAGTATTAGGTCAGCATTATTACCCTCCCCACTTCGAGATCAGGCAACTGATGTTCAGAGAGGTTCGGTAACTGCAAAGACACACAGCCAGCAAGATGAGAGGCTCGGTAGCACTGGAGCATGCTTAACGTGAGCAGGCAGGCCAGGCCAGGAGGCAGTGCACCTGGTGTGTCCAGCCAGGTCTGGCCCGCTTACAGATGATCTCTCCACCTTACAGAGGAGGAGGTGAAGCTCCACAGGTGTGAAATGACCTGCCTGGAGCCATCCAGCAAGGAAGAGGCAGAACCAGGACTTGAACTCAGCCCGCTCTGGCCCTATCTGGACCCTCTCTGCAGTAGAAATGGTTTGAGGTCAAGAAGGGCTTCAACCAGCTTGTGGGCCTGATGGGTGAGTTTAGGAGTGGGAGAGCAGGGAGAAAGATGAGCCTTTCCCCAGCTCACCTAGCCTGACCATTTAC
Source organism: Acinonyx jubatus (assembly GCF_027475565.1). Taxonomy (NCBI): domain Eukaryota; kingdom Metazoa; phylum Chordata; class Mammalia; order Carnivora; family Felidae; genus Acinonyx; species Acinonyx jubatus. The sequence continues at coordinate 174,391,735 of NC_069380.1, read as the reverse complement.
GATATGCCAGGCCACTTTGATTGAACTACTCTTCCAAATACCCTACGAAATATGGACTCCTATTAGCTCCATTTTACAGATGCAGAAACTGAGGCACAGAGAGGACATGGAAACTGCCCAAGGTGGCCTATGTAGTAAGAACCGAGCTAGGATTTGAAGCTGGGCTCTTAAGTGCGTCACAGTCCATGATTCCAGTTTTTCTTTGAAAGTCCCTGTTCCCCTGGGTGGGGTCTCCACAGCTCCAGGAAGTCAGCAGGGAACGGTAGGCTCTCCCAGGACCAGGCCACGGCTGGGCACTGGACTCCGAAAATGGATCAAAACTGGAGCAGGTAGGTAGGATGGGCTGGGCTTGCCAAGCTCTCGGCCACCTCAGGGGCCAAGAGGAGGGGCGCGCAGACGGTGAGGTCAGAGCGGGGCGGGTCTCCAACCTGATCCTGCCCTCTTGGCTGTGAGGCCTGGGCAAACCACGTCACATCTCTGAGCCTCACGACATGCCCCACAGAATGAAGAAGAAGGTCTTAAAAAGAAACCAATACAAGGGCTGGGAGGCAACACCTTAACCCTTAACTCCCTTCCTAGCTCATGGGTTATTATGAGGATTAAGTAAATGGACCTTATATGTTCACTCAGGCTGCTCTCTGCCTGTGTGGTGGTGGCCCCTGCACTCTATGGGCTTTGGTTTCCCCATCTATAAAATGGGCCTCTTAATAGCACCACCGCCTAGGGCTGCTGTGAGCTTAATACATCCAAAGGACTTAGAACGGCATCTGACAATAAATGTTAGCTGTTACTGTGTCATAATTTTCATTGTAACTGCACAGTAAATGCAAGTTATCAGGAGCACAAATTAATTTCAGCTCAGCCCCTGCCGCGGGCTTCTGTGGCATAACCATAATGACCACATGTTCCAGAGTGTCTCAGCTCTGTCCCTGTGTTGCGAGAAAGCTGAGCTCTGGGCCCCCATGACCCCAGCCTCTAACACAGCTGCCTCCGCTGGATTCCAGGAAAACTGTCGGCCCTTGATCTTTTCTGATGGCCAGCATGGGATCCATCCATCAGAACGTTGTTGATGTGTCTTGGGGCAAACTCGGAGGAAGGTTCCACCCACTCAGCCTTCCCATGCACCAAGGATGAGCTCCCCTTTGGCCCTTGCTCCAGCACCAAAAGTGCGTCCTGGAAAAACCAGGACAAGGAAGGCCACGGGATGAGTCCCTTGCCCTTTTCGCCTTAGCTGCCAAGGAATGTGCAGCAGATTCGGATCCACACAAACATGATTTGCTCACCGAGTGGCTCCAGTGCTCTGAGCCTGCTTCCTCCTCTGTAAAAAGGGAGAACAGAGAGCCCTCGGGGTTCTGCCTCCTCCTGGTCCTGTGAACGGGGCAGTTCCCTCCTCTCTCCCTGCCGCAGTTTCCTCTCCTGCAAGATGGGAATTGTGTTACTAACCACGCTGTTTGATTGTGAGGAGGGTCGCTCACAGGGCACAGCCTGGTGCCCACTACCCGGGAGGCGCTTTGTCACCGGGAACTGAAAAATGTCGCTTTTGTGGGTGAAGACCCGCTAGGTCTGGAAATTGAGGGTTTGATAGGCGGAGTTCACTGGAAAGTAGAGCCCTCCTGTAGCAATTTAAAAACCCAGCTTTGTGGTTTGATTGCAACCCGGATTTTCTGTTCCTGAGTGAGTTGCGGGGAGGAGTGTAGGCAAACACCCTTCAGCTCCCTGGAAGAAGAGGTCTTTTCACACACACACCGCCCCCCCCCCCCCCCGGTTCAGTGTGTGCCCTTTTTACGAGGTGCACCTGACTGCCTGTGATTGCATGGTGCAGGGCCTGCCAGGGCATGCCCTGAGGGAGCAGTGCCCATGAGCCTGACCAGGGCCTTCCCTCTCCCCACTGCCCTGGGAGACTGTGCCAACACTGCACGATCAAGAGAGCCAGCCTCACCCAGGGGCCCCTTCAGCCCAAGCACAGGTCTTGGTGCTAAGGGAGGGTGGCTTAGTCTGTGGGATTCTGGGCATGGTTAAGGGAACGGGTTGGGGGGTGAGGTGTGAAATTCAAACCCCAGGGGAGGTTATGGCCAGAGGCTGCTACCCTGGCCCAAGGATGCTCCCCTAGCCCCTGCTTCTGTTCCCACGCCTCCTGTGACAGGGATCTTTCTCGCTCCCAGAGCCACCGTCCCCACCTTTGTGGATCACTTTTGCCTTGCTTTTCAAGTACGGTGCTGAGAGTCAAAGCACCTTCTCCTCGAATGGTCTAATCAGCATGCACTGGAGCAGCAAGCCCCTCCTTTGTCCTAAGGCTACACTTCTGTTAATGCATCCCTATTTTGTTTGTTTCTCCCCACACATATCACTATTGATCACACCAGAGTCCAGGGCTACTATCAACTAATTCTCATTCCTTCACAACTCTTTCCTACCCCTTCCTCCCTTGCTTCCCTCCTTCTTCCCTTTCTTCTCCCAGTTCAGGGCAATGCATTTCTGCGGCCAGTTTATTCAAAGGTGTATTGAGCACCTGCTTATAGCCAGTCCTGTTCTGAGCACTGAAGATGTATAAATGAATACTACCAGGGTCCTGCCCACAGGTGGCTTCCCATCTGCCAGTGGAGTGGATGTAAGGCTAACAGCTACGGCACCTGCCCTAAGGGTATAATTGAGGGACAGAACAAAGTGCAGAGGTACCTCGGAGGGGTGAGCAGCTACCATACGTGCACAAATATAAGGCAACCCAAATAAAGGTCAACGGCAACCTCTATTCCCCCAATGAGAAGATGCACCATAAAGCTGAATAGTCTAACCTTTAAAGGGTGGAGTTGAAATAGATATCTACTTGCAATGTTTAGTTTTTTGGTGTGACCTACGTATTTTGAATAATTGTTACATAAATATTAATTTGGAAAGACTGCCTTTGTCCACCCTCAAATTTCAAGAAACTATTTGGTTCAAATTCTTTGTGTGTGGCTTTGATGTCAGTGTCCCCATCATCTGATGTGTGTGTGGTGGGCAGGGTGGGGGGGCTGTGGGTGCTTTTTTAGTTTTCCACAGCACATCTTATTCACAGGGATCAAGATGCTAAAACACAGCCCTTTTAGATACACACGTCACTGGCCACTGTGTCCCCTCCGCAGGTACCATCTGCATAACATTAGGGCAGCTGAGGCTTCATTTGCTGCAGGTAAGCATTTGTGGTCTACACAACACAGCCTCCTAGTTGGATGCTCTAAAAGTACCTTTAAAAGGTCTGTTGACACTAATCTCCCTGGCAGTCACCCTTTGTGACCTTCCCTTCGTAGTCCCAAAGTCCCATTCACACTGCATTGAGTAACATTTCCTTGACTCCTTTTATAATAAGGCTGACCTCTATATGCACCCCAAACCCACATGGATTGAGGGTGTTTTGAACTAATGTACCTTTCCCAAACAGGACTTGTGTTTAGAAATAAAGTAACTGAGAGAGCATCTATAATATGAGAAACTAGCAACTCGAATACAAGGCAAGCTTATGTCCAGATATATAGGAATCAGGGTGGGTGAGGTACGGAGAAGCTTCCCAGAGGCGGAGGCTTTGAGCTAACTTGAAGAATGAGAACCCTCTGGGATGGGTCAGGAACCCTAGGCAGAAGGCACTGGAGAAACAGAGCCAGGGGGCTCTCCCCTGGATACCCCCATTTCATTCACATAGCTCCAGGCCACCTTTGCCCCTTGCCAGCTGGGAGACTTTGGGCACCTCTCTTCTGTTCCCTGAGCCTCAATTTCCCTATCTGTGAGGTGGGGTAATAATACATATTTCATAAAGGATACTAGAGCATGGAAAGTAGAGCTGGAGGGAGGGGGGGAAACAACCTGGTTTAGTATTGGGTTTTAGTATTGGGTTTAGTATTGGGTTTTCTTGGGTAAGTCATTGCACCTCCTGAGCCTCAGTGTTCCAATCTGCAAAATGGAGCCCAGTGAGGGCAGGAACTAGCAGGCTTCACTTCCCATTGAGTTTGGTCTGGGTTCTTGCATAGGAGAGCTGCTCAGAAAATACCTGTGGGGTGAATGAACGAATGAGGAATGCCTGTTACTCCCTCTGCCAAGAATACTCTCCCCAGCTCTTCCCATGGCTGATTCCTTGCTGTTTCATCAGATGGAACAGGCATGCCACTAGGTTCTCCCTAAGCCCCTCAAACAAAGTTACAATGTCACAGTTATCTTATTTCCCTGCTGACTCTGATCATAATATTGTGTGATCTAAATTGCTTGTTATTTCTGTTTTCACCATTTGCATGCCTTGTCTGTATCTACAGTGCCCAGCACAGCGCCTGGCATATACTTAATACGTGTTCTACTATGTTCCCTCCTCCCAACCTTTGGATACTGCCTAGGTTTCTCTTATTCGTAGGTCCGTGATCCTACCCCCACCGCGGCCACCCCGACTGGGTTATCTTTACACTGCCTTAAGCGACCTCCTCTGCCTGCCTGTACTTCTCCACCCCCGAACCCCGCATTAGTGCACCGCCAGGGTGAGAGCTTGGCTCCCTATGGCCCAGCGCATGGAAGAGGCCTGGCATACACTAGGCCTTTTCTAAGTGTTGGAATAAACGAGTGACAGGCCAGCACGATGACGGGCCTGGCACCCCGAAGGCACCCGGCTGCCAACGCGTCTTCCCGCCCAGGGCGCGGGAGCCGCGCGAGCGGGAGGCTCGGCGGTTCTGCTCCCGCCGCCCGGTCCAAACTTTCAAAAGATGCGGCGGCCGCGGCCCCGCCCCTCCCTGCTTGGTTGGAGGCGGCGGGAGGCGGAGGCGGAGCCGGCGGGCTCGGGCCGGTTGGCTCCGCCTCCTCCCGCTGCCGCCGCCTCCCTTCAGGCGCCCGCCCCAGCTGCAGCCCGCCGGCTCGCCGGTGCAGCCGCGATGCCCCGGAGCCCGACCCCGGCCCGGGTGCCCGGCCCACCGCGTTATTAGCCTCCGTGCGCCCCGAGCGCGCCGCCGCCGACGCAGCGCCCCGACGCAGCGATGGGCAACACGGTGCACCGGACCCTGCCAGGTACGCCGGGGAGCCCTGCCCGGGAGGCGGGCGCTGGGGTTCTCTTCTCCCTAGGGTACCCGCTGGGTGACTTCCGGAGAGCCACCCCACCCCTCGGAGCCCTCGGCGCGCAGCGGGCTGGAGTCTCCGGTGCCTCCTGCACCCCGGCTAGCGCGCGCCCCTCGCGGGGTTCTGCGCTCCGGGAGGACGGGTACCGCGTCCTGGTTACCTTGGGGACCCCAGTCCTCGATCGCCCTGCTTGGCCAGAGGCGCGAAGGGGTCGCTGGGGCGATGCCGCGCGCCCCCTCGCCTTTGTTTCAGCCCGAGGGCGCTGAGGAGGGAGCCCGGGGCGCCTTGGGGGGTGACTGGAGTAGGGCTCCCCAGGGCTTCCGACGGCCAGAAGCCAGCCCTTGTGCGGAGACTGTAGCTGCTGAAAGTGGGGGGCGCTTGCAGGGGTACCCCAATTTCCAGCCGCCAGCGCCCCCGCGGCACATGCTGCCTTGGTTTGGCCACGTTCCCATGCGCACCCCGGCTGCGCCCCCCTCTGGTGTCCGCTCAGCTGGGGGCTCTCTAGTCCCTCAGAGTCACCGCTGCAAAGCGCATCGCCCCCTAGTTAACATCACCATAGAATCTCCGGGCCAGAGTAAGGAGATGGGGGGGCGGGGGAGGGGTGGGAGGGTGGGAGATGGGGAGCAGAGGGGGCCTTACTAGAGAATACCTGGTAATTTGGGAAGCAGATCACTGTGCCAGGGGGCTGTGTCCAGCGCTTTGCATACCCCAGCTCGGCATACAAAGTAGCTTTTCATTATAAAGATATTTATCCCAAATTTACAAATAAAGAAATTGAGGCTCAGAGGAGGAGAAATGACTCACCCAAGGTCATACCGCTAAGAGGGGGTAATCTGGATTGAACCCGTTCTGCTTGCCCGGCCATCCCCCCACCCCAAGTCTTTAGAAAAAGCCCTTATTTTGGCTTAAGGCTGGGCATTGGTAGCATCCCTTAGGCACAAAGTGAGAGATGTGTGTATTTTTAAAGTACAAAGGCCCAGCTCAGTGGGATAGCAAATCATCTGGCTGTGGGGCAAATTTAGTGTGAGGTTTTAGGAGCAGAGACATGTCACTGGTTTGTGCTCTAACACTCCCATATAGCCCCCCTTTCTAGGCTTTATATCAAAAAATAATTGTTTCCTCCCCTGGAGGGGGTTGAAATGGGTGATGCTGTGCTCGGGATTCCCAAGGTTGCTTTATGGAAGAAGAGCCAACTCCTACTTTCTAAGCTGCTGGGCAGCGTGAGGGCCATTGTGCTCAAAACCCCCAAGATTTTCAGCCAGGTGAAGTCACCAGCAGGGGGGCGTCAGCTAGCCAGAGGCAGAGGTGGGATTTGAACCCAGGTCCACTTACTGCAGGGTGGCCTCGATCTCCTATGAGCAGGGATGTTGGCTGGATGGGGATGGGAGAGTCCACCCACCTAGTCCGGAGGTACCCAGGGATGCCGACAAAGGTGGCAGCAGATACTCTCCTGGCCACAAAGACACCTGGCTGCATCATGGGCCCCCTTGTAGGATTTCTTAATAAAAAATACTGATGCTGTTCTAGTCACATAAAAACAAAAACATTGTGCCACCTGTGGGTCAGCTTTAGGGTGGGTGAAGGGACAGACACAGCCAGGCAGGCTAAAAATAGCTTGAGATTTATATATTCTCCATCCCACTGGGCTCTTGCTGTGTGGACTGGGCCATCCTGGGCAAGGAGCTGGGGGGTTGAGGTTATTACCTGCTGCAGTAGCTAAGTGTGAAAAATTAAAACTCCCCACGGGGCTGAAGCTTGCACTGAGTTGGAGGAAGGGGAGCGAACTGGAATTCCTAGTTGCTGGCGCTGAGAATATGAAGGGCCATTAATTGTTTTTTCCAACCTGTTCTGTAATTAGTCTCTCACATACACCGGGCCATTCTTTACAACTCTGTGATCAGTACATGCCGCTCCCCACACTTGGAATAGCCTTTCTTGTCTAGTCCATCTCTTACAATTCAGCTTACTTGTCACCGTATCCAGGAAGCCTTCCTTGAACACCCACACCCAATCCCACCCTTCGCTAGGCTACCTAGATACCTTCTTAAGTCTCTGCTTGTCCATCCGACCACGTTGCATTGCCGTCGCCCCTCTCCACAACTTGCCTTGAGGCTGCCTGGGGACAGAAACCATGTCTTGATTATCTTGGATCCCTGGTTGCCCAACCCAGAGCCTAGTGGCTGGCAGGGGCTCAAAAACCGGTGGTAGAGCTCACATGTTGCCTGCATCCTAGGCTGAAAGAATGCTTGGCTCAGTCCTGCCCTGTAGAAATCCTGGTGCTTTCGTTCTCAGGAAAAGGACACATGCGTGGGGTTCCTTCTATGGGACTTGAAATAGAGAGCTGGCATTTGCTAAGCACCTGGATTCCATGCCAGGCTTCCTGCATATGTGGCTTCATTTACATGCCAAGCATGCTCCTCCTTAAGGCTCCTGCACTTGCTGATCCTTCTGCCTGGAACATTCTTCCCCCAGACCTCCACATGGTTTCCCCCTTGCTTCTTTTAGGTCCCTGCTCCCATGTGGGTCCTGGTGTTGCCCCTGCCACGCCCCACTTACTTTCCCCCACTCTGTGTTTCTACATAGCATGATCACCATGTGCCACACTGTATGTGTAGTTAGCTGTTTCATCATCTGTCTCCCCAGGGAGGATTTTGTGTGTTTTATGTACCGCCGTATATTCAGCACCTGGAGCAGTGGCTAGTGCATAGCTGTTCGGTAAATATCTGTTGAATGAATCAATGAATTTAATTCTTGCAACAGCCCTGCAAGGTAGAGATCATCATCTCCATCTACAGATAAGGAAACTAAGGCTCAGGGAGATAAAATGACTCACCCCAGTTCACATGGCTCATCCAGTTGGTAGAACCAGGACTGGAATCCAGGTTTATTTAGCTCCAAAGGGCTGCCTTCTTCCTCTGACATGCAGTATCCCCCCAATCCATGGTTCAGACATCGGTTGGGGCCCCCCGAGTAATTATGGTATGTTATTGTGTGCAGTGATGACAAGCCAAAGAAAGGGAAGGTCCTTTATGATCGCTGTAGGGAAGCCCCTTGGTAATCTTCACAAAGGGCACATTCAGAGGAATGCCCTATAAATAGAACGGTCCAGGAGTCAGCAAGGGAATTCACGTTTGCTAAGTTCCTACTGTGTGCGTTACCCGTTGCAGTTCAGTACTGCAAAGTAAGATGCCATTCGTCTCCATTTTATAGATGAGGAGACTGAGGCACAGAGAGGTTACCAACACTCGATGCAGCTCACACAGTTAGGCAGTGGCAAAGCTGGGGTTAGAAGACCCAGGCCTGTCTTATTCCTAATACCCCCTGGCCCTTTTCTCTGGATTCCGTTTCCCTTAATCTGGGTTTTGTAAAGAAAAATAGTAAGAGTATAAACAAGTGGGGTTAGGGGAGACTAGAATTCCGGGGCGGGGGGCTCTTCCCCCTTCTTCTACCAGTTCATTGCAACCCCTCCCTCAGCTCGCCTCTGGAGCTCACTCATAGTTCTGGTTGGAGAAGAGACTGAATTCAAACTGCCAGTTGGGTTTAATCATTAAGTTGGTCTGTGCTTGATCAAGTCAATGGACCTTTTTAGTGTTAGTTCCATAGTTAGGCATCCTAGAGGTTGGAGTGAAGGACGTGTGTTGACCTTGTTCTGTGCCAAACTCTGAGTCAGGGCCTTTACCCACATTATCTATCTTAAACCCTTGTAACAACCCTTTAGAGGGGCTATAGTTACCCCATTTTACAGGGAGGCAACATCTCTCCATGTGCCCAAGCTGGAGGGACTCTGGGGTCTGTCCTGCTCTGCATTTTCCGGAGTATGCACCTTCACTGATTCAGCTGACATCTTTTAGCCACCTGTCACGTCCCAGGCCCTGGGGTTTCAGCTTGAATGGGATGGACAGCCCCTGGAGGTCCCCATCGAGCTGGCCTCTAGTGGAAGAGGATATAGGATGCACTAACAGAATAGGACAAGTAGCTGGTTGTCTCGATGGAGAGCACAAGCTGTTGCTACCCTGTGCCTCAGAGGGGGAGGGGTGGTGCCCAGTGCCCCCAAATGAGGCCTGGCCACCAGACCAAGTGCTCTGTCTACTGGGGGTCATATCTGACCAGCTTTAAAAATAGAACAGAATAAAAAATAACACATCAAGTGCATTGAGGTAGTAAGGAGTGTTTTTGCTTCATGAACTTTGTTTCAGTTGTGTGCGTGTGTGTGTGTTGGGCTCCGTGGGCTGCAGTGATTAAGAGTTGTGATGAGACCATTCACTGGTCTACAGCAGTGGGAGGTCTGGTGCTGGGTCTAGAACACAGATCTCGGAGTCAGGATGCCTGGTTTCAAATCCAAGCTCAGCCATTTCTTAGGGGAGTGACTTCAGGCAAGGTCTCTCTCTGTGCCTCAGTTTCCTCACTGCGATACGGGGACGACGGGGGTAGCTCCCTCGTAATTGGCGGCAGTGATAATTAAATGGAATAGGGCAGGTAGTCTTGGCACAATGCCTGGGGCTTTTCTATCATGGTTATTGTTGCCCTTCACTTCCTGCCTTGAAAGCTCTGTCCCAGGTGACCACCAGCCTTGAATCCAGGGGCCCGATTGGGAGGCGTCCCTTTCATGCGTACTGACAGCAGCAATTCCTAAGCGTTCTTCAGCTCGGTCCAGGACACCAGATTTCTGACGAGAAGAATCTTCTTGGCAGGTTGCGTTTTGCCATTTTCGTTTGTTCACCAGACCTTCAGGCTGGGCTCTGTGCTGAGCCTGGGGTCACAGTCTGGATTGAGGGACTCGAGGTCTAGTGGGAAGGACCAACAAGGACGGAGCAGTTATAGTAAGTGGGGGAGGGGGACCCTGGGGGCCGTGATAGCCCGGAACAGGAGGCAGGAAGGCTTCCTGGAGGAGGTGCTGTCCAGTGAGACCAGAAAGCAGAGAAGTTAGTCAAGGGAAGGAAAGCTGTTTAAGACAGAGGCCCGAGTGGAGGGAGAGCAGGGCATATGGGGGGAACTGTGGCATTCTGGGGATCCCAGTGCAAGCCGGGGTGGTATGTGGAGTCAGGGGCGGGCAGAGGCCATGTGAGAGGAGGGGATGGTTTCTTGCAGGCCAGCCCGCAGTCAGGAGGCTTAGATTTCTTAGCTGCCACACTCCCTGCCGGGATGATGTGCCGAGTTTGCCAGCAGGGGCATAGCATTTTCACTGGGCTTGGCTGGAAGGACTGTTTAATCTTCCCTGCAGACAAGAAGGGTCAGCTCTGCCCTCTTTTGGACCAAAGCGTTTTCTGTATTTAGTGGTGCTCTATGAGGGCTTAAAATAGAAGAAGCCCAGAAGCCAGGGCTGTGCTTCAAGCAGAGAGGGGAAAGGAAGGAGGCCTGGGTGCAGCCCTGTAGGTAGTAAGCGCTCACCTGGGCTATAGTAGAGCGGTCAGATCTTCAGCATGCCTGCCCCATACCGGGCCCTTTATCTATTTCATTCCTATTTCAGCTGTCAGGACCTGCCTTCCAGAAGTAGTTTCCCATTTCACAGATGAGGAAACTGAGCTCAGAGGAGAAACGAGACCTGCCTTGGGACAGGCAGCCAGGAAGTTGGCAGAGTGGAATTTGACCGCAGGCCTGCCCAGTTCCAAAGCTCCTTCTCCTCCATCACCAAGGGGCACTGCTCCCCGGGGCATCTTGGGGCTGCTGCCCTTTGTCCTCATCCTGAGCCCCACCCCTCTCAAGCTGTCCTTCCCGTGGACAGAATGAAGCTGCCCATGGAAAAGGTCCATCCCCCTCACCTCTCCCTCCCTCCCTCCCTCCCTCCAGGCCTGGAGACTCAAAAGCTGACCTCTGGGAATCCTGCCCTGGAGGAGGGGGAATCTGAGCTCCGCACCCTTTCCCCCAGGCTTAGGCTCCTGATATTTCTGCCTGGTAAAAACTGGCCTGCAGTCGGCCACTCCCACCTGCCATCGGCAGGGGTCACGGTGCACCCACACCCTCTCCCCTGAGTCCGGCTATTCACAGGCCCTTCCCGCCCAGAGGCAGCCCCACCAATCAGTCAGCAAGGGCACGGGGCTAGGGCGAAAACCCTTCCTCCTCCAGCACCCAGGCTTTCCTGCAGGTGAGGAGCAAGCATCCTGTCTCCCTGCTGTGCTGTCATCCACCCACAGCAGAGTTGGTAACAGCACAGGCTGTGGTCCTGGTCCCACGTCCTCCTCTTAATCGTAGCCCCAGGCATGCAAAGCGTCTGGCAGATAGGAAGTGCTCACATGGGGTGCCTGTTAGGATTATGGGCTTCCTGGGGACACAAGCCCCTCCTCTATGCTGAGCCCTGTGCTCCTGAGGGAGACAGACTCAGAAGAACAATGACCGCTAACTTGTATCACACAGCCCGTCTGTGCCAGACAGAGTTCTAAGTAGGTGCCTGCACTTGACCCTCCGAACAAGCCCCATGAGAGAGCTATTACTGTTAGTCCCTTACAACTGTTGAGGGAACAAAGAGGACAGAGAGGGAAACAACTTGCCCAAGGGCACACAGCAAGGGTAGTCCGACAGGATTCCTGCTAGAAGGAGAGGATGTTTGTGCGGGAAGGGTGACTGCTGAGTCAGGGTGGGGGGTCAGGTGGGAAGCGGTTCACATTTGCACTAGAAGCCTTCATAGTATTGAGCAGAAATCTGTAAGCATTTAGAAATCCCGCAGGTCGGTTTTTAGTGCGTTCACCTACTTCTGTAGTTGTCGGTCTCACGTCCCGCCTCTAGGCGTGGCAGGGTGGGGACAGTCTCCAGGTGGCCTGTGGGTTTACTGAGAAGATCCCAGCTGATATTCCCTGACGTCTGTTGTGTAGATCTCCAACCCCCTTTCAAAGCAGGTCAGGGGACAGGTGATGTCCTGAGGGCTTTCTAGACAACAAAGGAAGGGCCAGGTCATCTCGGGGAGAGCAAAGAATCCCCGGCAACATAGCCTGAGGTCAGAGAGCAGACCTGATGGGAAACGGTACTGTGGATCAAATGTAGACATGACCAGTGTGTGGACATCATGTGGAGGCAGGTATCAGCTGAGTCAAAGGAAGAACTTTCTAACTGTGGAAGCAGTCTGCAGGTGGAATGAGAGCAGTGAGGAACAAGTGCCCTTTGCTGGAGTGGTACTGGTGTTTAGCCCAGCTGGGACTTGAGATGGACATTGTAGAAGCAACTGAGCATCACATGGATCCAGGATGAATTGTTCATGAAGGTGCCCTTTGACCTTGGGGTCTTATGGGGTGTGCTATCCACTGTTGATCTGCTGAACGCCTGCAGGCCCCTTCACAATCTTTCATTTATATAATCCTCCTGACAGTTCTGTGGCTTGGAAGGTCTTGGGCCCATCTTATAGCTCAGGAAGTAAGGCACAGACAGATGAAGCCACCTGCCCTCGCCTGGGTCTGTTCCCCACCCCTAGTCTCCCAGCCTCAGCATTTTTGCAGACTCAGTGACAGATATTTCTGAGCGGGGTTTGGGACAGTCGTCCTTGGACATCAGTCCCAGTTCACCCTTGTTTCTTTTTCTCTCTGCATTCTTACTACTGGGACTCAGCTGGCCTCTTGCCTCACCTCTGGGCGGTGGGGAGAAAGTTCTTTTATGAGTAAGCCATTTGGGGAAATGGGTGAGTGGGGGTATCTGGGGCAGGATTGGCACTTGGCAGGATGCCCACAGCTATTAACAAGTGTATTCTGTTTATGCCTTCAACATTACACATTGTTTTATATTACAGTTATATCCCTTGGGCACGTGTTTTCTTTCCTTTTCCCCCCAAGGATGATGGATTTAAGAGCTGGGTGGGCACATGCATACCCTGTATCTCCAAAGCTGGGTCTGCCTGGTAACTTTCCACTCCACCCAAGAGCTTCCCTTCCCCTCAAGGTTTGGGGGCAATTCAAGGTCAGGAGATGGGACAGCGGAATTTCCCTGACTCTGAGGATGGCCCAGACCTTCATCCCTGCAGAGAAGTCCCCCAGGGACTCTGTTCCTAGGACCGGAGGGAGCTTGGAACCTACTTCCTATTTGGCAGATAGGGACACCGGGACCAGAGTGCAGGGTCACACAGCAATTACAGATGAGGTCTTTGACTGGAATCCCAAGAGAGGTGATGGAAAGAGCATGGTTTTGGAGGCAGTCTTGAGTTCAAATAGTTGTACTCTATCTAACCCGTGTCACCCTGGGCAAGTCATTTCCCTTTCTGAGCCTCCACTTTCTCGTCTCTAAGATGGGGATAATGATGCTACCTCCTTTGTGGTCAGGCAGTGAGGTACAGATAGGGAACTGCGTGAGAAGTCTGAGCCCAACACAAGACAAGGACTCCATAAGTCTCCCTGAAGGCAAAGGGGTCTGCGCTCCTGAAATTGACGGGGTTGAGGGGGCTGGGGTGGGGAGGAACAGTAGGACCATTAGTCCTGTTCCTCTCAGGTCCCCGTGATAGATCACTGAAGTACCCACCGGTTGGCTAGAGAAGCAGTTCTGCATAATGGTCAAGGGCATGCATGGATTTTGGCTTCCCATCTGAGTGGAATCCTGAGCCAGCTCTTTCCGGAGCCACACAGGCTTCCTCCGGCATCCTCAGTCCTCACTCACCTACTCCCATGAGCCCTCGGGGATTCGGAGGATGGTCAGCATGATGGAGGAGGTGGAGGGAAAGGAGAAAGCTGGATCTTCAGAGAAGGAAGCAGAGTGGCAGAGGCACCCTCCAGAGTCACTTCTTGGCGAGCCTCAGAGTCCAACGTGGCAGGGAAGGAAACTTTAGCTGAGGACCCACACTGTGTGCGGGGCACCATGTGGGAACCCTGTTCCTTCCCCGCAGGGACGACTTCTACGCTTTGCCTGAAGCAGCCATTGCCTCTTCTTCCTAGCTTTGTGGAGCCAGGCTAGTAGGGGTTCAAATGCTAACTCCATCTTTTCCTGGCTGTGTGGCCTTGGGCAGCTCTCCCAACCTCCCTGAGCCTCCCTGCCTCACTGGCAATGGGTCTGGTAGCAGTTACCTCACCCAGAAGGATCACAGGAGGTCTGGTGAATGTAGGCCAAGTTTCAGTCTCTGCGTTGCCCCCTGGGAGGTCTGTCTCGCTCATCAGGTCCCACCCCCAGTTCCTTTTTGAGGCCTTGGGGACATTAGGCACTGGGGCTCCCTCCCTGCCCTGCTGTAATCAGTCACCCGCTTTCCTTTTTTAGATGCTGCTTATTGTTCATCTCAAGTTCCGCCAAACTGTGGCCTTTGAGCCGCTCAAAACAAGCTGATTGATGATATCCACCCCCCCCCCCCCATCCCTCCCTGAAACCAAGTCAGGGCATCACTACACTCCTTTCCCAGAAGGTGGCTTAAGCTGCTTGTACATAATCTAGCTTTTTTCTGGCATATCCAGAGGGAAGCAAGAGACCTTGGCATGGAGTGAGGCATAAAACAGGAAAGATGCAGCCTTTGGAGTCAGGACCAGATCTGAAAACAGACCCTGCCCTCACAGGCTGGTGGCCCTCATAAGGATGTCCACCTCTCTGGGCCTCAGTTTCCTCCTCTGGAAGCCACCCAGCAGGAGATGGTGAGGGGTGAATGGACCACATGGCAAGCACGTTCACTGTGCCAGAGCTGGGCTCCCCGCCCCTCAGGGCCAGCAAACATTGCCCAGCGGTGGGGCTCACGAGGAACATTTCCTCAGCTCTAGGAGCCAGGACAGCATGGTTCAAGGAGAGTCTCCTCCTTCTCCAGCATCGCTTTGACCCTGAGAAGCAGGACCAGTGGATCTACTGTTCCACAAAGTCAGGATGGGGCCCTACAGGTTAGTGAGCAGTCAGGCTTCTGGGCTCCACCCAGGCCAGAAGAGTGGCTGCCCTCAAGGCAGAGAAGGAGAAAGTTGGCAGACTCAGCCAGCTTATCAGCAGGCAGGTGCCAGGGGCTGCCTGGAGGAGAAGCAGGTGCCGAGGGGCAAGACTGTACCAGCAGTTGGCAGCAACATTTGAAACCTGGACTGTTTTCTTACTCCCGCCATGCTAGGTCATTCTGATAGGCAGGAAGAGAGACCGGGACAGTTTCCATGGGAAGAAACTGGGCTTGAAGAGGTGGATCTTGGGAGAGGTGGATCCTTCAGGGTTCCTACCAGCTCCAAACACTTCAGTGGTCCCCTGAGGAATTTAACCCCCTCAGCACGGCCTTTAAGACCTTTTGTGATGCAGCCCCTCACTCCCTCCTCCAGCCTCCCTGCTCCCTTCTGCCCTATATTCCTTATAGTTCCTTAAGTGCATTCCATTCATTCTCACCTCCAGGCCTTTGCCTGTGCTATTCCCCCTGCATCAAACACACTTCCCCATCCCTACCCTCCTTCCAGCCATTTCTGCCTCAGTCTGCAGAGTGGCTCCTCTGAGAAGTGTCCCCATGGCCCCAGCCCTCCCTACCACCCACCCCGTGCTGTCCTGGTGTCTGCGTCCGTCCCCCTGCTGGTCTCTCAGTTACAGGGCAGGGCAGGGCAGGGCAGGGACTGCGGTTGCTTGTCAGTGCACGTGTCCCTGCAGCCAATGCACGCCCTGGCATGGGGCGCATGCTCCATAAATGTCAGATGAAGGAGGAAGTGATGTACTTGAGAAAGAATGAGGGCACATCCCCCACTCCGGGCCCTAACTGTGGGAGCTGGCACCTCTAAGGTCAGAGTCTCCTGGGGCAGTTTATCAAGAAGAGACCCCAGCGCAGGGGCCCGGCAGAGGGTCAGAATGGACCAGGAAATCTTGACTCCACTGAGCACCCGAGGGGGAGTTGGGATGACCTCACCCCCTGGGAACTTGGCGCATCTGAGCCCACTTGAGCAAAGAGGGCTGCCACTTAGGCCTGGAAGGAGCAGGCTTTTCTCCCAACAAGCGGTGTCGCCTGACCTCTGGCCTCCCTCCCCTCCCCAGGCTCCTTGCAGCTGCTGACAGGAGTGTGGGACCTTCCCGGCTGCACTGGGGTGACCGAGTTTTGTTTGCAAAGAAGAGGGGAGGGAGTTTTGTTTGCAAAGAAGAGGGGAGGGGAGGAGCAGGGTGGCGGTTTCCCATGTGGGCTGGCCCCCTTCCATCCTGGGCGCTGGCCTCCCAGGCCGCTGAAACAGAGAACAAAGTCCCATTACGCTGGCGTCTGTCTCCTGGGCGCATGTCACTGCCCCATTTGGCAGAGGTGAGGGGAGGTTGGTTGTTTTTTTTTTTTTCTAGCCCACTTTCAAACCCACCAATGGCAAAGGTACTTCCTGTTGCCAAAGACGGATATTCTCATCCTGCCTTGGGTGGAGGAAAGCCTTGCCAAATACCAGCCTTGCCTTTTCCTCTCTAAAGCACACGCTAACACACACACACGCACCATGTTGCTTCCGACAGCCAACAGCGGTGGTTTACATTGTGGACTTGAGCAAATGTCACTGGAACCAGAAACTTCTTGCTGGAGGCACACAGTCTAAGGTTAGAGGTTATGTGCACCCAGGAAGCCTCTGAAATTGAATGCCAAATTGTGTGCATGGAGGGTGGGTATTCTGGGGGGGACAGAGGCCCATATAGCTTTCATCACCCTTAACAAGGGCCATGACCCCTGCTCCCGACGGTCACAAGGGACTGCCTTGGAGAAGGGGTGAGCTGTGGGAGGAAGGGCCCAAGCCTGGCCCTCGGATGCCACTGCCCAGCTTGGCGGCTTCGATTTCCTCCACTGGAAAATGAAGGTGGTAAAATCAGGGTTGTCTCACAGACTAAATCAGATAAACAGAGGCACGTGCCGGCACGTAACAGGGGCTCGGTAAAAGGCTGCTTGTGAAAGGAGGGGCACAGAATAGACCACTCTCCCGGTTGGCGATTCCCTTTCCCTGTGGAGCGGAATCTGCTGACAATTTCAGCCAGAATGCCATCTGCTGGAAGCTGTCATCTCGGCGGCCAGAGAAGCTGGAGTGTTGCTTCCTGCTGTCCTCTTGGCGGTAAATGCCATTTTCTCCGGCTCTTTTTAGATCAATGGAAGGACTGGGCTGGGGTGATGAGCGGGGAACATTCAGGGGGTGGCACAGTGCATATTGGGGACGCTGCCAGGATGGCTTAAAAATGGGCCTCTGCCCTTGTCACCAAGGGAAGGTGACCCCAGGGTTTTCAAGAGGCCTTTCCTGGCCAGGATCACCACTAGCCCGCCATGGACAAACATGTCCGGATGTTTTCCCCCAGACCCACAAGTAGATGTCTCTGGTGTCAGAGGACATCGGAAACCCTTCCTTGTCAAAGGAACGAAGGTGGCTAGAGGGACCAAGTGTTTAGTGGACACCTACTGAGTGCCAGGCACTGTTTGATGAATTTACCTCACCAACTCAAAACTCCTCACAGCAGTCCCGCAGGGCAGTAAGGACTCTCACCAGTTTTCTAGGCCTGGTTGGGGAGACCCAGAGAAATTAAGCATGGACCTTACTGTCATCACGCAGCTATGAAATGACAAAACAGAATTTAAACCCAGATCTGTCTGCCTGCAAGCCTGTGTTCTTTTTCACTGCCTCTCAAACTGAGATTTAGAAAAAAAACTCTGGGAGAGCTGGAGGTGAGGGCTCACCTAGGAGTTGGGTCTGCTGCCTCCCACTGGGAAGGAAATGTTTAGTGATCATCTACTGTGTGCCAGGATTTGTGCCAGGCTCTCTCTGTGCTCTCATGGCCCCTCAGCAGCCCAAGACAGGGGTCTAAGATCACACACCATTCCAGATGAAAACTTGCAGCCCTGGGAAGTGACCTGACTGCCCAAGGACCCAAGGCAAACGAGCAGCAAAGCACAGGCTCGAACTCAGAGCCCAGGAGGGGTGTTCTAAGGCACTGATGCGGGAGGACCACAGAGCCACCACCAGAACTGCTCTTCTGTCCACCTGTCTCACCAAAGGACTCATGCAAGGCTGGGGGGTTGCAACATTTAATCAGAATAGAGTCCCGTCCTCCCTAACCATCCACAGCCACTCAGTGCTCACCCCACACCCAAATCTCTGGCCCATGCGTTTAAAGTCCAGGCATTGCTTCCTTGATGAAACGCTGGAAAGACCCTCCCCTCTGACCTTGGCGGGGCTGGAGCAGCCTTTGGTCAACTGTGAGGCTGGGCCAGGTCTGTTTCCTGCTCCCTCCTACGCCCGGGATGGGCTGCTACAGAGGTCTCCTGGGCTCCTACTTCACAAGACTCCCTCTGCCCTGCCTTGTCCTTAGAGTCCCCAGGTCTGATTCCTGGCCAGAAGAAGAGGGGGCTCACTGGCCATAGGTGGCCCCTCTCACAAGCCGGCGGGTACTCATCCTTCCATGGAAGGAAGGGGGCATGGGGCCTCGTCCTGGCAGAAGGTTTTCTCACCAGTTACAGTGTGCCCATTTGAATCTGGTCTTGGCAGCTAGGAACCTCTGTGCCCACAGACTCAGCCATTTGGGGGAACAGCTGAAGTGATCCCCAGGAGGGGAACGGTGGGGGGCATCTTGGCCCTCAATGGAATATTCTGCAGCCATGAAACACAAGCACTGTGAATGCTCAAGAGCCATGGGGGGGGGGGGGGGGGGGAGGAATGCTTTTTATGTAATGCTGAGTTAGAAAAGAGAAGGCAGGAAGCAAAACTGGCTGGGGGCTCTGATTGCAATGAACTTGGAAAAGGTGCTCAGTACTTCCACACCGCTTATGGAAGAAAGCTGGGACAGGAGGAAGGAACGCTGGTTTGGAGTCAGACATTGCTGGGTTTACGTCTCAACACTGCTTCTTGCAGCCAAGGGAAGTGTCTCCACTGCCTGGAGCTTTGTTTTTCACCTCAACAATTCTGCAGGTGAAGATTCATTTGGAGAATTAGCCACAACCCCAAATGGAGAACATCTGGCCCAGGCCACAGCACACAGCGAGGGCACAGCCAATGGTCCTTACGTGGATAAGGACCGGGCAGGGCCGATGAAAAATGCCGTGGGAGTTAGGGTGTGAAGGCAGGGAGAAGGGAGGGATTTTTCTCATCCTTGCCAAACTTTCCATAATGTGGTTCGTGGTGTTTACTGCAGTAATTTAAGCGATAAACTTCAGTTTTTCCGTCGACCTCTCTGAACTAGGATGTTCTGCAGGGCCCCTGGGGTCCATCCACACTGACATTTTTTCTCTTTCTTGGAGAAGCCACTTTCCCCGAGCCAAGCTAAAAGCAGACGTTGGTGTACAATTTGGAGATTGCTTATTACTGTTCTTTCACCTTAAGCATTTTCTATTTGCATAAATAACACATCCTCTTTAGACACTTTTTCAGTCTGGTCTTTTTGCCTCATGTCAGGGCGCTGGCCTCTGAGGAGGTAGAAGCTGTGTTTATCCCTCACTCCCCGAAGGAAGCTGGATCATTTAATCAAGCCTAAACGAGTCTGTAAACTCCGCTGGTCACTTGGCTAGATTTTGTCCTAACATATAGTTGGTTTTACAGGAAACTTCCCCTTCTGTGTCTCCCCAGCCAGCGTTCATTTCAGCCGCCAGGCCACTCTGACTGATTATCTATGTAAGGATTCCCAAGCTGTTTTGCAAAGAAACTCTCGGATTGAGACGAGGCTGGGAAAACAACAGCGATGGCAGGGGCGAGAAAAATAATCACAGAACAGTGGCTTGTGGTCTTTGGTGCTCAGAAGGGCTTTAGATCTGTGGTCCTATTTAATGTTTCCTGGAGTGTTTGCCAGCTGTGGGGACCTTGGGGAGAATTCGGCCTGTGGGTACTGGAGGAAGCTGCAACCCAGAGAAGCTGAGCGGCTCGCACAAGGCTACGGCATGCATGGGGATGCAGGCTCTGTGGTCCCTGAGCTGCCTCTCCTGACGGTTTACACCTGGTACTTCCCTTACTTAGCTCATTTTTGTCTTCCAAAAAGCTCTCCAGTGGGCCCTTGCTCTGATCCTTGTGGTTCTGGAGATGACCCACAGTCTGGCTCTGGGTTCACCCTCCTCACTGCCTTGGGGGCCCCTCCCTGGCAGGCCGTTCTGGCCTGCTCTGCCAAAAGCCCTGCGTGGCTCCCTTTCCTTCATGTCTCCTTCAAGGTTACGGAGGAACTCCTATCAATCAAGGAAGTTTGGGCTGCAAACATGAGAAACCAAGCCAACCCGGCTTATAAGCAAAAGAGGGCTCTCCTTATCCTCCTTGGGTGGAAGTAACCGTGACATTGTCTCCTTTATCAGAGGTGGCCTGCCCAAACCCCTACTGAACTTCAACTTGGCAGGCCCCTCTCCCTCTTTGGGCCCATTTCCCCACCCATAAAATGGGCTTCTCAGAGATGATTTCTGAGGTCTGGTCTAGCTCTAACGTAATAGAGACAACAGTTGGCATTTATCAGGTGCCTGGTAAGGGTCAGGCCTCTGCTGAGCATGGGGGAATCAAAGATGAAATGGAAAAGCCCCCGCCCTCCAGGATCCAGCACTGGTGTCTTCCTCTCCCTCCTTATCACCTCTCCACCTCCCCTTTAAGTATCCATTATTTGTCTTATTTATTGCATATATTTTATACACCCAAGGCAAGTATATTGAATGTCTCATTAAAACCTCCAAACTCCAAATCTCTAGGACCAGAATCTGACCCCTTCTCACCACCTTTACAGGTCCTCCCCACCTCCCGATGTCAGCCATCATCATCTCTGCCTGGAATAATCCAGTAGCTTTTGTCCTCCCCAGCTTCCTTGCCCGCCCCCTCGAGCAGTCCCCTCTCCACACAACAGCCTAGCAGTCTCACCTCTCTGCTCTAAACCTCCAGTAATGTCCCTCTCCCTCGGAGTAAATTAGTTAAGGAAGAAACAAGCAGCAACCATGGGATCTCCTCCCCACCTGCCACCCCCTCGCGGCTCCAGCTCTGCTCTCATTTGCTTCCACCTCCCCTACTTGCTCACACCCTCCCAGCTGGCTTCCTTGCTGTTTCTCAGCCACGCCAGCACATTCCCACCTCGGGGTCTTTGCACTTGTCGTTACCCCTGCCTGGAGCGCTCTTCCTGCCTGGAACGAGATACCCTCGTGGCTCACTCCCTTCGCCTCGACTCAGAAGTCACTCATCAAAGAGGCCCTCCGTGGAAGTGCTAATGCTTTGTTCTTCCCTGCTTCTTTGGCTACGTTTTTCTCTGTAATGCATCCCACCAGGTAGAGTAGGTTTTCCTTGTTGCCTAACTTTGCTTCCCCCCCGCCCCCGGAATGCCCATTCCATCAGAGTGGGAGCCTCATCCCCCTTGGTAACTGGTTGTATTCCCAGTGCCTAGCATATACGAGGTGCTCACTGAACATTTGTTAAATGAATGAATGATTTAAGTCCCTTAAGTTTTTTTTTTCTTATGCAGGACCTTGGCTTCATTTCTTATACTTTCTTCTGTGGATCTGTGGCTTCTGTTTGGAGGGGGGCCTCCAGCTTCCCAGCATGGCTGTCTACCTCCGTGACTGGGGCGTCCCTCCCCACAGGCTTGGGGAGGGGAGTCACGGCTTGCCTGCCTCATCATCGCCTCTCCCTCTTCATTTTCCCCGCTCTTCACTCCCACTAGGCTCAGCATTAATGAAAGCCCAGCAACGTGCCCAGAGCACAGTGAACCCTGTGGGTGGGTGTGGGACGACTAGTCCCTGCAGTGGATTCTCGTTCCCCGGAAGGCTGTTCTTCTCCCACATCTACAGACCATTGTGTGCTAGGGGTTGCCTGCAATTTATAAGCACTTGCCATGAAAATTGTACTCAGCTGCTGTTGTGAATGAGAAGCAGAGACTCGTGCAGTAATTACCCACCCCACCATCTCCCAGGCTTCCAGAGTCTCGCATGAACTGCCCCTGGGATGGAGGACAGGTGGGAGGGATGAAGCTCCCACCTCAATACTAAGCCACCTGGGTCTGTGGCCAGCAACCAGCTCCTTTGAAAAGAGACCTTCCCAAGATTCTCCAGGTCCTCTGGGCAAAATTCCCTTAGAGATGAATCTTGAAAGGTGCATGTTTTAGAAAAGCTAACCTTGTTTATAAAGAATGCCTTCATTTTCTGTGGGTAAATGGGAGGGGAAGTCACAGCATCCTGGCTTGGGTTTCCTTTGGAACCTCAGTATTCTGATCATATTATCACACTGTGCCAGGCAGTATTCTAGGAACTTCATCCTCATGACCTTTTAGCAGCTGTGTGGGTCAAACAATGTTCCCATTTTACAGGCAAGGAAACAGGCTAAAGAAGTGACAAGATCTAGTGCATGTCACACAGCCAGGAAGTGCTTAGAGAGCTGGGATTCCAGGCTGCACTCTATATTGCCTTTTATTCTATTGTCAGGGGAATGACCCCAAGACTGCCTTCTTTTTATTGCCTTTTCTGCCTTGCTTTTGAACCAAATTTGCACAGAGAAAATCAGCCAGACCCCCACTACTCCCCTAAGAACCCAAGGCCCCAGTTGCCTTTGGAAGGACTCTACAGCCCAAAAGTGGCCCTTGGAGGAAGCTTCTAGATTTGGAGATTTGATAGGGACAGAGAAGTCACCTGACCCCATCCTGGTTGTTGTGACAAATTCATTGGTGTTGGCCCTACTGGGAATGAAACAGCTCTGAAAAGGTTTTCACTACACACACACACACACTAAGCCTCGGTTTGCTCATCTGTGGAGTGGGTATTGTGACATTGTGTGATAGTCATAGGTAGGCTGGCGGTAGCTGGAACCTTCCCAAAGTTTATCAATTACCAGTCTAATGAAGATAGACTTTAAAATGGCAATGATTATTAAAAGTTGAATTGGGGCCGTGAAAGTTCTGAGAGGCCCTAACCCTGCTGCCTGTCTCTTCCCGCAGACCCGAGCCCGCCGGCACGCCTCCTGGCCACCCGCCCATGCTGTGGCCCAGGGCCGGAACGGCGCCCGGTCCTAGGCGAAGCGCCCCGCTTCCACGCGCAGGCTAAGGGCAAGAACGTGCGACTTGATGGCCACTCGCGGCGGGCCACCCGGCGTAACAGCTTCTGCAACGGCGTCACGTTCACGCAGCGGCCCATCCGACTGTACGAGCAGGTGCGGCTGCGCCTGGTGGCAGTGCGCCCGGGTTGGAGCGGTGCACTGCGCTTTGGCTTCACGGCGCACGACCCGTCGCTCATGAGCGCCCAGGACATCCCCAAGTACGCCTGCCCCGACCTTGTCACGCGACCTGGCTACTGGGCCAAGGCGCTGCCCGAGAACCTGGCGCTGCGTGACACCGTGCTGGCCTACTGGGCAGACCGTCACGGCCGCGTGTTCTACAGCGTCAACGACGGCGAGCCGGTGCTCTTCCACTGTGGCGTGGCCGTGGGCGGCCCGCTCTGGGCGCTCATCGACGTCTATGGCATCACGGATGAGGTGCAGCTCCTTGGTAGGTCACGGTCTGGACCAAGCAGTAATTCTGTGTGCATGGATGTGTATTTCTTTCATACTCACAAACACGAAGGGCTTACTTTGCCAAGCCTTGTTCTAAGCAGTTGCCGCATTTTCACTCTTATTTTTTATTTATTTATTTATTTTTTTACCACAACCCACCATCCTCATTTTACAGATGGGAAAACTGAGGCACGGAGAGGTTAAATAACTTGAGTTGCAAAGCCAGGACTGGAACCCACACGGGTTGGGTCCAGAGTCCATGTCCTGGCACAGGTTCATTCAGACCCCTTCATCAGGTACTTGCACATTTACTCATTTTTTTTTACCCATTCCTTTGCTAATTCCTTCTCTCCCTGTTCATTTGCTCACTCAGTCATTCACTCACTTATGCATGTGTTTGCTCGCTCACTCATGCATTCAGTCATTAACACATCCACTTACTCAGCAATCAAATTTATGGCCCAGTCCTCGCACATCTACAGTGTCCACTGCCAGGGGCTCAAGGTCCACCGGGGAGGCAGGCAGACAAGACAGGCTAGGCCTGACTCTAACAGAGGAGGCAGCCACTAATGCTGAAATCTGGTGGTGAGAATTCCTGGGCGTAGAAACCCTTACCTTGAAACTTTTTTTTTCTTTTAAAATGATTTAAAAGTCCCATAATGTCAAAGTAACCATTTTAAAGTGCACAATTCAGTGGCATTCAGTTGGTAACCATCACCTCTAGTTCCAAAACATTTTCATCACCCCAAAGGAGACCCATATCCTCATTCTCCCCTACCTCCAGCCCCTGGAGACCACTGACCTGCTATTTGTGACCTTAGCTCTTGAACTCACAGGTTACATGTGAGCCAGCCCAGCCTGGATTTCTGGGGCAATAAAGGGAGATCAGTTTGCTCAGAGAATCTGGACGTAGCCCTATGTGTCATTTACTTGCAGGGAATACACAGATCTCAAGTTTGAGTTTTGAGAGACTTATACACCTGCCCATAACCCAAGAAAGTTCCCCTCTTTTGGAAGCAGCCTGTGTTCTGATTTTTTACCACAGATTAGTTGCACTTATTCTGGAACTTCATATAAATGGAATCATACAGTATATATGCATTTCTACCTGGCTTCTTCATCAAAGCACAGTATTTTTGAGAATCATCTATGTTGTTGCCATGTAAATCAGTAGTTTGTTCCTTTTTAAGTGCTGAGTAGTATTCTGTGGTATAGATGTACCCTGGTTGGTATATCTGAATGTCTGGGCTGTTTCTGGGTTTTCTGCCTTACACCTTGAAGGAACGAACACTCCAGCCCGGGCTCCTTGGCCACCACTGCCACCCATACCACCACTGGGCAAGGAGGGAAAATGCATGCATCCCGGCTGTGCCCTCCTTCCAAAGAAGGAGGAAGGCAGCAGAACTTCTGAGGATAGGGTTGAGGGGTGCCTGGGTGGCTCAGTTGGTTGTGTCCGACCACTGATTTCAGCTCAGGTCATGATTTCATGGTTCATGAGATGAAGCCCCACATCGGGCTCTACTGATAGCAAGGAGTCTGCTTGGGATTCTCTCTCTCTCTGCTCTTCACCTGCTTGTGTGTGCATGAGCGCTCTCTCTCTCTCTCTCAAAATAAATAAATAACCTTAAAGGAAAAAAAAAAAAAAAGAGGAGAGGGTTGGGAGTCACACAGACCTCTGTTTTATACCTGGCTCTCAACTTGCCAGCTGTGTGGGCTTGGCCAAGTGACTGAACCTCTATGTACCTCAGTTTCATCCATAAAATGGGTTCATGGTAGCACCACCTCATGGCATTGTTGGCAGGGTGACACGATATATGAAAGGGATACAGCACAGTGCCTGGCACATAGAAGATACTTAAGAAATAACATCTAAGAAATCAGAATCTCTGCCCATTTGCATGTAGGAGGAAGCACATGTCTGAATTTCATGCTTAGGCAGACCAGACTATGAATAGCTAACCACCCTGTAAGCTGGGACCTTACTTGGGCATTTTAACCATATTCCCCCACACTCTTTTCCATGGAAGGTTCTGCATTTCACCTCCAGGAGACGTAGATTTCTAAAGCCTCCTAGATCTGTCACTCTTTTTTGGAGTTTTTTATTCCTACAGAGCAGAGAAACAATCACTCCTCATTCACCTGCTCCCTCACATAGCCCATGTGTTGAGGTAACAGCCAAGAAATCGCAGCCACCCCATAACCAATGCAAATGGCTTGGGGTTTTTTGAAAATACAAACTGGAAGCAGGCTTTGGTGACTTAGTGAATCTGAATAAACCTGTGAGGAGTCATGGACTCTTTCCCCATTTGCCTAGCAAACTTTTATTGAGCCCCTCCAATGCCTCAACCCCCATGGAGGAAAAGGAGAGAGCCCCCCTGGAACACTGGTATAACGTGGCAGACGTGAGTCAGTTTCCTTATCTTCAGGTAGGGCCTGAGATGTGCTGGCTGATAGGAAGCACCTGTAGTACAGGTGCCCCAGGACCAGGTTCACAAGTGAGATTCAAAGGAATTCCATCTCTGAGTGATAGGAGTCCAGGTGGATTTCATGTCTTTATACCTCTATGAGTTACCTTTAAAAATACATATATACGTGTGTGAAGAGCTTATGGTGCTTTTACAATCAGAAAGGGAAATAAAGTTCTTTTTCTTTCGGAAGGTTATAGGAGATAATGGGGAAGTTTCTGGCATGTGATCAAGGCTGAATGTTTCCTTCCCAGGGGAAGAGCTCATTGACATTGGGTACATCTGGGTAAAGGGATTATGGGTGATTTCCACCCCCCCCCCACCAAAGTTACCAATGACTCGTGATCAGAAAAAAAAAGTTATAATGAAAATAAGCTAAGCTTTCATGATTTTTTATGGCTTGAGCTCAGGCAACAAGTACCCTACTGTTGCCAGCATGAGGAAAGGTAACGTGAGAACCACAGAAATTCCACCATAAAGGGGATCTCCCTCTCCCAATTCTTGGGCGAACTGGGCTTTCTAATGGTGGTGTCTAAGGTAACAAGTAGATAAACACAAGGGAGCCAGTGTTTGTGTAATCCAGAACTCTCTGATTTCCTTTTCCTCACAAGGAATAAGGAGGTGACATAGTTCCTTTAGAGACTGTCAGCTGTAAAACTCCAGAATAGAGATCCCCTCCCCCCTCCCTCACAAGATTGAAAACAAACAAATGAAAGTGTCATTAAGGTTGTCAAATTGAGCAAATAAAAATACAGGACACCTCATTACATTTGAATTTCAGAACAATAATTTTTTAGTGCAAGTATGTCCCGTGCAATATTTGGGACATACTTAAAAAAGAATGTTTTTCTGAAATTTGAATGACCCTGGGCATCCTGTATTTTATCTGGCAGCCCTCATCTGAGAAGCATCCTCCCGGTCTTGTGAGGTAGGGGGACCCTTTATTTGCCTTGGAACTTGACCTAAAGTGAAGTCTGAGAAATAAAAACCTTCATAGGCTTCACATAGTTCTCTTACTTGATGGAATTATGTTCCTAGCCCAGCTTCTTCCTGCAAGGATGGGGGGGTGGGGGGTGGGGAGGGTCCAACTGCAGCAGAGAAAGCTACATCTATGTGACCAGACCCTGGTGTGCCTACTCTCTTGACATTCTCTTTCCTCAAGACAGGGTGATTTAGTCCTTTTAGATAAAGAATTCAGGACTCAGAGAAGGGAAGTGACTTGCCTAAAACAACCAAGCTTGTGAGTGGCAGAGCCAGGATTAGAACCCAGGTGCATCCATCTCTTTGGTTCAGGGGTTCTCAGCTGTGGCTGCACATGGTGATCACCACGGGCACTCTGAAAACCCCACCTATCAGCGTGCACCAGACCAATTCAATCAGAACCTGTGGGAGTGGCCCCCAGGCATCTAGATTTCTTAAGGCTCTGGTTGTGATCACAAGAGTCCCCTTTGCACTGGTGCCTATCCCTCTTCCCGGCTAGGTGCCAAGCTAAGTTCTTCAGACGTGCCAGTTCAAGGCATGGTGTCATCACTGGACCACGAAAGCCCCTTGTCTTGTTTCTTTTCTGTTTCATGCCCAGCTGCCATTCTATACTCCCGTTCACCCCATCCCCTGCCCAGATAGGCACCACTCTGGTGTTCAGTATAAGCCCTTGGATGTATCTTTAAAAAACACGTATAGTTTCATATGTATATATGGATGGGACTGTACTAAGAATCTTACTCTTTTTTTTTTCCACTTGCCCCATTTTCAGATTTATCTGTGCTGCTGTGTATCTGGTCCCTTGTTCCCTAGCAGCTTCCACACTGATGGACTAGGTGCCACCAGCTACCCCCATCCCTCCCCACCCCCAAGCAAACTACACTGCAGTGCCTTCTCCCACAGGGCTGCATTGTGGCCCTAGGGTTTACCAAAATTCCCCGGGGGACAGACCAGGATGGCCTTGCTAGATCTGGAGCAGTCCCATCCTGAGAACCTGTGATTTCTCTCCTCCTCCGAGCCAAAGAGAAGGGGCTGAGCCCAGGCAAGTGACTTTCTGTTGAATTTAGTAGTTCTTAGACCCATGAGAGGAAGGTTTGGCCAGGTTTCCCCCTCCCTCCCCTGGCTCCTCTGAGAAGCTCTTTCCTGGAGCTCTGGAATTAGGCCCCATGCTGTCCTGAGGCAGCTCTGTCCCTCTTTTAGACACCTCAGTAGTGGTCACTGTCACAGCCCCTTTGTCCTTCCTCTGCCCAGTGGTGGAAGGCTGTGGCAGACCAAATAAGCAACATCAGTCTAAAGCCATGGCATTGAAGGCTGTGTTGTCAGAAATCTTAGTTGTAAGTGGCAAAAACCAGTTCAATCTTGCTTAAGGAAAACAAGATGTCTCATGACTGAAAATGCAGGGGAACACCTGCCTGTAAGCCTGGCTTGATGCAGGAACCCAATGAACAGCACCTGAAATACTGGCCTGCCTTTATTTCTTACCCTCCTATCATCTTTGTTAGCATCATTCTCAGCTGAGCTCTCCTTTGGGGACCGGAGGGGGGTGGGCAGGACACCAGCAGCTTCAGTACCATGTCCCATCATATTAATAAATCCAGCAGGAGAGCTGCTCTCCCAAAGGTCTAGCTAAAGTTCAAGGTTTAGACTCCTTGCTCTCCATGGCCAGAAGGATGGGATAGAGTGGCCAAGTTAAGGCCTCCTTCTCAAGGTAATCTGTGGAAGTGGGAGGTGGGTGTGAGGCAGTTCCCTCAGAAGAAAAGCTGGGTGCTGGAACCAGAAACAACAGCTCTGTATAGGCCTTGTAGGGGAGTAATTTACCCTTGAAAGCCTTGAGCCCCGTCTGCCAGCTTTACCTGGGTGTTATCTTCCAGTCCTCATAAGAACACTATGAGGCAGGAAGTAGTATCACCCCCCATTTGAAGATCAGCATGGATGGATAATTTGGCCAATGTCACCTAACAGTTGGTGGTACTAGAGTTGGTGTTTATGGTTTATTAGTGTTATGAACAAAGTGTTTGACAAGGACTTGCATTTATGGATCCAGATGCAGGGCCTAGAGATCAACTGTACCACCCCATGCTTCAAGTGAGGAAACTGAGGCCTAGAGAGAGGCAGGGACTTGCCTAAGGTCACCCAGCTGATAAGTGGTCATGATAGGGAAGGGGGTTGGGCTCAAGACCCTGGGAGTTGCCTCAGCACGGGACCTGTGAGCACCCCACATCATGCAGGGGGGACTGGCTGCAGGTGGCTACATCCAGAGCCTCACTGGGGAAGAGCACGAAGTAATTGGCTTTTACAGTTAATATTTTCTTTCCAAACAGTCCAGGCCAGCACCCACCTCCCTGCCCCAATAGTAAGGCATTTGCCTGGCAAGGTGGCCTGAAGGATTGTCCTTTCCGAGTCTGGGGTGAGATCTTCAGTCTGTGGCCACTGGCATATCCTATTAGGGACTCCTGAAAGTCTACTCTGTGCCAGGCACAGTGCCAAGCACACTGTTATACCACAGATCTACCATTAACTTTCCCCACAGGCCTATGAGACAGGGGTGAGGGTCCTTACATTGCAGATGGAAACTGAGGTCACATCCAGGACTGGCCAGGGTCCAACAGGTCTGTCTCTCTGGTTCAGTCTTCTTTGCTTGGAAAAGCATGAGTTCAGTGGCCCACACACCTGGCATTCACACCCTTTTTTGTTAAACCCCAACACCCCTGCCTTGCTGCCTGCTCTCCTGTGGCCAAGACTCAAAGAGCTCTGCTCCTGTATCCTCCTGCCTGTTTGGGGACATTGCTCCTATCATTTGTCCCTTTCTCCAGCCTCATTTTCTCTCTCGCCATAGGATTATTCCCATGAGCACACAAAAGAGGTCCAGTAGTTTCCATTAAAAACAAAACAAAAAAACGCCCTTGACACTCTCTTCCACCAGCTACTTTCTCATTTCTCTGCTCTTCAGAGCAAAATTTTCTTAAAAATATCTATATGCCACCCTCTCCACTTCCCTCTTCAGCTCATCCCAGTGATCTGTATTTAATTTTAAAAGTTTAGTGTGAAATTTAAAATGCAAATAGAGGTCCACTTTCTTTAATGTACAAAGTAGGAGTAGAACCAGTAGTAAAGTATACATTTGTTTATACCATTTACATATATATATATGCTCAGATATAATATAGTTTTCCACATTAACTTTACTATTCAAACAATAGAAAGTGGGTAGCAATTTAGGAAGTATGAAAGGGATAAACCTCAGAAAGACTTTTCTACCATGTTTATTCTACGCCGTGTATGGCTGTGTGCTCACTTCTCCACTGCACAGAATTCAGCTGTGTATAAAACTGAACCCAATCAGAAGCTGAAGGAGACAAGAAATGATGGGTCGATAGCCTGATGCACTGTCATACAATTCAGACGATGGTACAGCTACCAGCTTGTAATTTTTAGGCACTGCAAACAAGGCTTTCTCTTGAAGTTGAACCAAAACCAACTTGGGTTCTGCAGGCTCTAATATGTACAGGAAAAAAATCGATGCTGAGGAGGTTCAAAATTTGGTCTCTACCAGTTACCAATGCAGTCAGCAATCACCCAATCTGGCAGGACTCCATCCTGATGACCAGTATCTCTGTCAGCATTTTAGTCCTTCAATGTCATCTTCTGGGTTAAGTTCACCACCAGACACTTTGAAGAAGGTTGCTCCCAACTGTAACAGTGGCAAGTGGCGTGGCTGGTGCTCAGGTACCACCTCGCAACGATTTTATCCAATTCCTCCCTCATGCACTGAAATCTGGCTGCTGCCAAGCTGTCCTCACCATTTCACCACACTTGAGCCTGCAAGCTCTCTGACAGCTCCACGCTGCCAGATCCACAGCTCAGCCCCGTCCTCTTTCCCGGCCTTTCACTTTCAGCACAGGTGATCTCTCCCAGCCTCTCTCACCTGCTTGTGCCTCCTGGCTTCACAAGCCCCCAGTTTTACTCCTGCCTCCCTGGCTGCTGCTCCTTGGCTTCCTTTCTGGCTCCTTCCTTGCTTGTCTCCATATGCTGAGAGCCCCAGGGTTCTATCATCAGCTTTCTTCTCTATCATGTAATACAACATGCACGTAGAAAAGTGTAAAAACGTCTCTGGAGTTTAACAAACCATCCTAAAGCAAGACCATTTCTCCACCTACCCTCTTTCTCCAATGATCCGAGCCCATCACTGGGGCCTTGAATCCTGTCTTTAGGCTGCTGGTCCATATTCCCAGCCCTGACGCCTCCCCTGAAGTCCGGACTTCCTTCTGCCTACTCACATCTCCTCCTGGCATCCAAAAGGCATCCCACACTGAACACATTCAGGCAGCCATCCCCACTGTCAGTGAAGGGCACCACCCACTCGGCTGATTGGTCCAAAACCTCATGAGTCATCCTTGATTCCTCTTTTCCTTGCCCTGCATCCATTCTGTCAGCATGTCCTGGCTCTTCTGCCTCTAGTGCATGTCCTGAATCAGTCCTTTGGAGACAATGAAGTGACTGATGGATGGTTCCTTCTGTCTCTAACTCTTCTAGCCTTCCTTCATTTTCGTCTTCACACAAAGATGGGGTTTCTCTTGGGACATAAATTCTGCTTTACGTCCAGCCCCAGACATATTTGAGCCCAGAGAGCTAGAGAAAGAAAAGAAACGCAAGAACCCAGCTTTCTCCCAGGTCCAGGGAGAGTGGGAGGTTGGGGAGCCAATCCGAGTCACCCCAGTCTCCCTGTGCCTGGCCTGGGACTGCTGCTCCGTAGATGTTTGGGGAAGGGGCAGAACGGTTGGACTCTTCCCCTCGGGGGTCACATTAGGCCCCCTGGGGACTGCAACTCCAAGAGCCACTTGTCCTGAGGCTGAGTCCACGTGCTGGCAGCTCAAAGAGCTAAACAAGAACAGCTGAACTTTGGAAGCAGTACTGCTAGTGGTCATGGGGTCTGGTTTTGGAGTCATGTAGCCTGAGATGGAATCTCATTATTGGGATCACCCCTGGCTGTGTGACCTTGACTAATTCACTCCACCTCTCAGAGCCTCCCACTGTGAAAAGTGCCCGTCTTACAGAGCTGTGTGGGATAATGGGGAGGATTGATGAGGATAATGCATGGAGTTGCATCTGGTAGATTGTGTCTCAAAAAAATGGCTGTGTATATTTTCATCAGACCCAGAGAGCGGGTCACAGGTTAGAAATCTTGATAAGCTCCCTTGGTGGCCTTTAGATACTGTGGCATTTCTGCCTGTCACCAGCTGGTTCTCCACAGAGAATCTCTTGAGAGATGGATTGTCAAGTGTCAGGCCTAGGCCAGCACTGTGCTATCTTGGGACTGTCTCACTCAGAGACGCCTGGTGGGGACAAAGCTCCTTGCATACAGTGAGGAGACCCAACCTTCTCTGAAAGGCTGCTGTGTGCCAGGTACCAGGCTGAATGCTGTCACGTATGTTGTCACCCCAGCCTCACAGACTAAGCTTTCACCTCAGAGATGCTGTTCCTTCACACAATCTATTCCTTCTGTCTGCAATGGCTACACCCCACTTCCTAGGCCTTCAGGCCTTCACTCCATCATCACCGTCAGGGAGGCCTGTTCTGACCCTTTCTCAGGCCTCACTTCTGATCAAGTCTCCCTTGTACACAGTCTCAAAGAACCCCAGTTCTGTCACTCCCCGGTTGCATGACGTGGGGTAGCTCACTCTGCATCTCAGAGTCTGCGTTTCCCCCACTGAAACATGCCCATTTTACAGAGCCATGGAGGACAGTGGCTCTTAGTAGCATTCATCACAGTTTGTACTTACACGGTTTCGTGCCTAAAGTCTGTCTCTCCCACTGGACTAGCAGCTCCACCGGCACAGGAGCCATGCCTGCTTCTTCACTGCTCTTCACTCAGTGCCCAGCACAGCATCTGGCACATGGCAAGTACTCTATACATTTTGATCAAAAAACGCTGAAGAAATAATGATAATAATTAACATGTTTTGAGCACTTACTTTGTGCCATGTTCTGTGCTACATCCTTTATTTAAAAAAAATTTTTTTAGTGTTTATTCATTTTTTTGAGACACAGACTGAGGGTACAAGCAGGAGAGAGGCAGAGAGAGAATGAAACACAGAGTCCGAAGCAGGCTCCAGGCTCTGAGCTGGCAGCACAGAGCCCAACCCAGAGCTCGAACCCACAAACTGTGAGGTCATGACCTGAGCCCAAGTCGGCGGCTTAACCGACTGAGCCACCCAGGCGCCCCTGTGCTACACTCCTTATAAAAGCATCTGCTTTAATCTCTGTAACAACAGAGACCAGGATTAATCCATTTTAAGCTGAAGAAGCTGAGGCTCTGAGAGGTTAAGTGACTTACCTCAAGTCCCATAGCCAGGAAAGGCTGAAGCCAGGACTTGAACCATCTCCACAGGCCATGCTCTTAATCAGACTACTGCACTGAAGGATGGGCTCCTATGTGGAGCTGTCAGGGGCAAGGAGGAGGAGCACTGGAGTGGAGGACGAAGCAAACATTGGCAAGGACACAGGCCCAGGGCCTGCCACAGCCAATGCCTTTAGGCTTAGCCTAGCAGGATGGGTGGGGCAGAGTCCTGGGAAAGCGTATCACATCCCACACCCAGAGGCTCTGCCAGAAGTTGACGTCTACACCAGAAACATCCACTATCTAAAATACCTTTTCAAAAAAATACTTTAGATTTTCACGTATGCCTTTGTTTTACTGATTACAAAACCAATACATGTTCATTAGAGAAAAATGAAAAATCTACAAACTTTATAAAAAGCAAATTTCCATCCAGAGATAACCAGCATCAGATTGTTATGTATATCCTTTCTGTACTTTTTCTATGCACCCTATACATACATTTCCCACACAGAATCAAATAATATATTCACTTTTAGATCTTCTTTTGTTCACTTAATGTTATATAATGGGTGTTTTGCCACATTAATAATTGAAAACAATTTTTTAAAATACAGGTTTTCTGGTGATAAAACTTTGTGGTATACATATTTATCGTAGAAGTATTAGTTAACACACCAGTAGGCTACACAAACAGGTCTATGAACCATGGTCTGAACTTGGATGGCTAATTTATAAAACCTGTAGATTTTTACAGGTGGGGTAGGGAGTAACATAACAGATTCTCACTAGGGGCTATGGCATGCTTTTTGAAAAATCATCTTCATTATTATGACTTAATTTTATATTTGGAAAACTAAAGAGAAAGAAATCCTTTTTTCCATGATATAAACTACAGAATGGTAACATTTAACAAATCTTAGCCAGAGGGGGCTGGTTAGAGAAGTTTGAAAAACACTTTTTCTTGCTTTACCTATTACGGTTAATGAGAATATTTTTATCACTAAAACAAGAACTTCACAATACTTTAATGACTGTTTCTTTCTTCTCCTGATTTGTTATTCAGAGTGGTCATCCGTGTCTTTCAGAGACCTCATTCATTCATTTATTCATCCAATAAACAGTGAAGGTTCTTTGCCCAGCAATCTGCTAAGCCCTGACAACGTGTTGGTGAACAGACAGGCAAGGGCTCCCATTCTAGTTGGGGAGACCATCAACAAGTAATTTACCAAAGTATAAAGACCTGTATTACCTAAACGAAACACTACTTTTGTTCCTTTTACTTAACTATATAATATGTAGTATCGTGAACATTTTTCCCTATCACTAAAAATTATTCAAAAATATTTTCAGGACTTTGACTTAAAACTCTTAAGTTTTCTGTCCTATAAAATGAGGCCATCTCTTACACATTCCATGTTTGTGCACCACCTAGGCATTGGGCTCCGTGCTGCCTTCTTTCAGAGTCAGCATGTGCTGAAGAGCCAGGGTTCTTGTTGTGGCTTTGCCACAGTTGCTGTGTGACGCTTGGTCACATTCCTTAACCCCTCTGTGCCTCACCTCCCTTCTTTGCTAGATGGCTGGTAATAACGGAACATACCTCACAGGCTGTATGAGGACTGAGATAACACGTGAAAGGGGCTTAAAGTAGCACCTGTCACAAATGGCCACAAATAAAGAGCAAAAGCATTCACTTTTTCTTGGAGCTTATGTTCTAGTTGGGGAGGCCGACAATACAGGGGTTTCAGATTTTCCAAAATGTGAAAACCTCTGGAATGCAGCAAGGAAGGAGGGAGGAATAAAAAAGAGCGAAGAAGGGAGGGAGAAAAAAGGGAGAAGGAAAGAAGGGGAAAACGGAGGAAGGGCTCTATTTGCCCATCCCAAAGTCAAAAGGGTTATGCTTAATCAGATTCCGTGCACCTGTGGTTCTTAAGTCAGTACACACGTGAACTAGAAAAGTGAGGGGCTGTGCGGGGGGGGGGGGGGGGGGGGGGTGAGGGGACCGAGGCCTGTGGGCGGCGGAGGGGGGGGAGACTCCTCGCTGACGGCCCGCACCCTCACCGCCCCCCTTCCGCCCCGGCGCAGAGAGCGCGTTCGCCGACACGCTGACGCCCGCGCGCCTCAGCCAGGCCCGCTTCAGCGCCTGCCTGCCGCCCAGCAGCCACGACGCCGCCAACTTCGACAACAATGAGCTCGAGAACAACCAAGTGGTGGCCAAGCTGGGCCACCTGGCGCTGGGCCGCGCCCCGGGCCCGCCGCCCGCCGACGCCTCGGCCGCCGCCATCCCGTGCGGGCCCCGCGAGCGCCCGCGGCCCGCGTCGTCGCCGGCGCTGCTCGAGGCTGACCTGCGCTTCCACGCGACGCGCGGACCCGACGTGAGCCTGTCCGCCGACCGCAAAGTGGCCTGCGCCCCGCGGCCCGACGGCGGCCGCACGCTCGTCTTCTCTGAGCGCCCGCTGCGACCCGGCGAGAGCCTCTTCGTGGAGGTGGGCCGCCCGGGGCTGGCGGCGCCCGGCGCGGTAGCCTTCGGCATCACGTCGTGCGACCCGGGCGGGCTCCGGCCCGCCGAGCTGCCGGCTGACCCCGACGCGCTGCTCGACCGAAAGGAGTACTGGGTCGTGGCGCGCGCCGGGCCCGTACCGAACGGCGGCGACGCGCTCAGCTTCACGCTGCGGCCCGGCGGCGACGTGCTCCTGGGCGTCAACGGGCGCCCGCGCGGCCGCCTGCTGTGCGTCGACACCACGCAGGCGCTCTGGGCCTTCTTCGCCGTGCGCGGCGGCGCCGCGGGCCAGCTGCGCCTCCTCGGTGAGTTTCCTGACCGACCGCGCGTGCGCGGGGTTTCCCCCGGGAGCCCGAGGGTACCGCTGGGCAGCTCTAGCCACCGCAGGGGCCCAGACTGGAGCGTGCATTAGCGCCCTCCTGCCTCCACCTAGTCTCTTGATTCAGTAGGGCGGCCCCGAAATGCGGTTCTGACAGTGCGCCAGGGATGTCCATGTGGCTGCCCTCTCCCCCTCCCCACCCCCCGCGCCCCAGTCCCCACTCTGCCCCCACCGACCTAAGTTCCCGCTGGGGTCAGGGCCTGGAAGGCTTTATGCAGTCGGTAAATGACGGGTACAATTTTTCTTTCTGTTGTTCTATTATATCACTTGTCTTTTACCTACGTAATGCATATTAAGTGTAGGAGAAAAAGTGAATACAACTATACTTAAAAGGGGATATAAGAATAACGCTGCCCACAGAAAATGGAACGGAGGCTTGAGCCATCTTATTTTAAAATGATTCTTGCCTTCATTCATGCCACAAATGGACACCGAGCACCCACCAGCTGTGGGCCAGGCCCTGGGCTCCAGGATGGGGCATGGCAGAGGACAGGACGCAGGCCATGCATAGGAGGAGCTTAGAGACACAGCTGAATGGACAGCTGCACTGTGTGATGTATGCCACCGCTGAGGGGCTTTTCTCCCACTTGGTGAAACGGGTGGTGGCCAGGGAAGGTTCCCAGAGAGCACAGCTCCGTTTTCATGATTCAAGAAGTAGGTCCAAAGGGTAACAGAAACGGTGAACATTTCGTGTTATCTCGTTCAGTTTTACACTCCTGATGCTTCTATGAAACCAATATCATTATCCCATCTCCAGATAAGAAAATTGAAGCACAAAGAGATTAACTGACTCTCCCGGGCACATAGTTGGTCAGCCATGAAGATGTTGGGCAAATTACAGACCCTCTCTGAGCCTCGATTTCCTTCTGTGTAGGGAGGGAGTAGTTACCTGCATCCTGGCATTGTCATGAGGATGAAATGATGAGGTGCATATAATGCTTTCAGCAGGTGCCTGCCACCTACAGCATGTTTAATAAGTTGTATTAGCAATGACTGCTGTTTGCAGGAAGAGGAAGAACGAGGAAACAGTGGTCATCATTTGTTGGTTTAAGGGATGACCATAGTCATCATTTACCCTGAGATGAGTTTGCCTAAGTTCCCACTGGGGCTTTGGCAAGAACTAAGCCTAGAGTCAGTCTTTCTTGCCCTCCTCCCCAGCACCTCCAGAGGAACCAGGATGAGCCCCTGAGTGGTCAGGAAGAGAAGGTAGAATGGAGGCAACTGCTTTTGGAGGCCAGGGATTTGCCCTCCTGATTTCTACCTGACAGCGGCCCCAGCACTGCATTATCTGTCCATTCATCCTCAATTAGGGTAAGGGAAGGAACATCTGTCTCACCTAAAAAATAACCCATTATTATCTGAAGAATAGCTATTGCATTCAATAGCTGTGAATGCAAGGAAGAAAACTCATTTGTGTCAAACACTACTAGGCAGAAATCTCATAGTTGCAAGTGACAAAACCCCACTCAATGTGCCCTGTACCAGAAGGGAAATGTATGGTTACACATACCTCAAAAGTCTGGGAATGTATTGGATGGATTCAGCAACAGCCGGATGTAGGTGTTGAAAGCATGTAATCGGGATCCCATCCCAAAGCTCACTTTCCTCTCTTGGCTTCATTCTCAGGCTCTACAGTGCCAGGCTTACCTCCCAATGGGTGTGCGCCTTCCTTCCCAACACCTGTAGTGTTTTAGTAAAGGCCTCTTTGACCTTAGTTGGGTTAGGTAGCCTTAACCATCATTGAGATGCAGGGGTGGAAGATCTTATTGGCCTGGCCTGAATCATGTGAGTGAGGGTGAAGTAAGTGCTTCAAAACAAAATCCTGGTACTGTTTCTGAAATAGACAGGAATGGAGGCTGGGCAGGCAAAGAACAGATGTCCACCACACATGTATGATTCCATTAGTCCTTAGCAGAACCCTGGGAGGTAACTCTTATCCCCCCACTAGACAGATGGGGAAGGTAAGGTGCAAGAGTGAGGAGCCAGGGACTAGCAGAACAGGGCTCACCCCCCCCCCCCCCCCCCCCGCCCCACACACTGCCCCTGATGGAGTCTCTTTGGTCTCAGGCACCCTGCAGTCCAGCCCTGCGACCACGTCTCCATCAGGGTCCCTCAGCGGCTCCCAGGATGATAGTGATTCTGATATGGCCTTCAGTGTCAACCAGTCCTCCTCAGCATCTGAGTCATCCCTGGGTAAGGAGGTATAAGCCCTAGAGGGGGTAGGGGCTGGCAGCCGGCCGGCTCCTTCAGCTGGGCCAGGGCCTTCTTGAGGCTAAGCAAGGATGGCCACCTTTCCCCCTCCTCTTCCCTGCATCCTCTCCTGTCTCAGCTGTGCATTCACCTGGAGGGAGGAGAAATCGAGCTCTGGTATCCCAAAGGCTAATGATGGGACTTGCTTCCTGGGGGAAGGAAGGAAGGAATGGGAACAAAGCCCAGAAGAAAAACCCCAAATTGGTATCTCACAAAACTGTTTCCCCACAAGTTCGGCCATATAAGCGCTGCCTTCCTGGGGTTACCCCAGCAGATCCCACCTGAAAACCACATTACTGAGGTCTGTCTTGTTCTCCCTTTCTACAGTGACGGCACCCAGCTCCCCGCTGAGCCCCCCAGTGTCTCCCGTGTTCTCCCCACCAGAGCCGGCAGGCAGCAAGAATGGCGAATGCACAGTGTGCTTTGACGGTGAAGTGGACACAGTCATCTACACGTGTGGACATATGTGCCTATGCCACAGCTGCGGCCTGCGGCTCAAGAGGCAGGCCCGGGCCTGCTGTCCCATCTGCCGGAGGCCCATCAAGGATGTCATTAAGATCTACAGGCCGTAGCCTGGCCTGCCAGTGGGCCTTGGCCAGAGCAAGGTCACCTTCCTGAAGGCCCCTGGGCCAGGCAACCACCATGGCCGCCAAGGAATCCAAGGGCAGTGGCCATCCCGTCTGCCACTCTCCAATAGTGGGCAAGGCGTGACAGTCATGGAGATGAGGCCCTGGGGGTCTGAGCCCAGGCAAGGGCTGCTTCTGGCTCAAAAGTGCTTTGCCCCCAAAAAGGCCGTCCCAAGAGCAAGCTCAGGAACTGCCTAGCAGACCACCCTGTCCTTCGGTGACCTCTCAGCTGGGAAGCAGCATTCTCTGTGCAATGCTTTTTGCTGGGGTTGGGCTGAGTGTGTGTGAGAGAGGGTGAGGGGAGGGAGTGGACAGAGAAGAGAGGGACTATGTGAGAGAATGAGTGAGAGAGAACACGTAGGTATTTATCCAGGGATCCTGGCTCTAGGAGGTTATTTAACACTAAGGAATGTGCAATCCAGAGCCCAGACGGTAGCGTGACTAGAAATTGTTCACTTTCTGGGGCTGTCACGTCAGCTGGTTTTGAATGTATGAAGCCTGCACCTAAACAGAACTCCCTTGGATGGTATAGAAAAGGGACACTCAGATTTTCTAAAGGAAGGCAAAAATAGCTCATTGTTTACAGCTCCAAAGCAGCAACGCCTTGGGGGGAAAGGTGGGTGGAGAACATAAAAGAACAATTTGCTTTTTTAGTTTCTTCCTCAGTCCTGGAGGGGAGTTTTGATGGGTGCTACGGCCCACTGAGAGCTCTGGGTGGTGTCATCCCCAGAAGCCTTTTCACCCTCTTCACCCCCTTCACCCTGGACAGCCTAATAATAAGCACAGTGCACCTTGACTTGGTCCCTAGATGCTTTTCACCTGGTCTACCCCTTGCTGTCACCAAGGAGAAGACAAGCAGCAGGTTCTCTTTGCCTGGGGGAGGGAAAGAATCCTGGAGGCAGAGGACTCACCTGGAATTGGAAAGGCCACTCCATCTCCCAGACAGCTCTCCACATTTCCTGCTGTGACTCCCCGGGCCTGGCATTCACCAGCAGCTGTTGGCATCACCAGGGCAACCTGCTGGTGAAGTGGGAGGAGGAAAAGACTTGCAACCAGTTCTGACTCTCAGCTTCTCTTTTGCTGCTGATTACTAAGATGTTAATTGACCATTAAGATGTTAACTAATAGCTTAGATATTGAAATGCTGACATCGAGACTCTTCCCCCTTCCCAGGACTCTTTGCAGGCATTTCCCCTGTCCCCCACCCTCCTCACCCTGCCTAGGCCCATCTCTGCAGACTCCCAGACCATCTCTGGGCTGATGGGCTGGCCCGGGGCCTCTCTTCCCTTTTTGTCCCCAGTTCTGGGCCCAACCTCTGCCCGGTCTTGTGCTGTATCTTTCAGGAAGCCCCTGGGCGTCTCTGATTCTCAGTTACCGATCCGTCCAAGATGAAGCCCAGTACCTGCCCACTGCAGAACCTCTGGGAGGCCCAGTATAACATGTAAAAAGTCCAAGACACCCTGCAAAGAATGGGTATCATTTTTAATCACAATTCCTAATCTGTTCATCTGCTGAACAGATGATGGCTGGGAAAGAACATCCAGAGAGTTTTTGCATTCATATGACATATGTTTGCTGGGGCTCTGGGGACCCAGAGCCCACCCCAGTTGGGCCCTTGTCAAATCAAATCCTATAAGCCCAGGTGGTCTTCGTGATGCTCTAGGTCTTGGGCCCCCTGCTTCTCTGCCCGGAAGTGGTCATAGTGTTCTGACCTGATCTCAACTTCAGAACGCCCACTCTTACTCCTGCAAGAACCCCTAATTGGTTATTTTCCCCCTAGTGAGTCTGGGAAACATGCCCACATTTTACTTTTGTGATGAAAGTTTTGGGGGAGCTACTGGAACCCCAGAGTTTGCCAATATAAGAGCTGGGGAGGCTAGGCAGCACTCAATGCCCAGCTGAATTTGGCCTGCAGGAGCCTTCCATTTCCCCCATGGGTGATGTGGGCACAGGCCATGTGGGAGAGGACTCATGACCTCCCCTACGGGACTGGTTCTCCAGGCAGCAGTGCCCCTGACTGGATTGAGCCATTCACAAGCTCTGGTGGTCTCAGAAGCTAGCAGGAGGCAGCTTGTCTTTCCTGCCACTTGCCTTTCCTGACTATCTCCCCTGGGTTCCAGCCAGGGTCATGTACAGCCACCATCAGGAAACCAGTGACCGAGGGCCTGGACCTGAGGTGGAGCAGGCCATGCTCCTGGTGACCTGTTACCTGGAACAAAAGGAGAGCTAGTGGCCTGTTTAACTTGCTCTGCAGCTGCTATAAATAGACTCCCTGTTTCCAAGAGGAATTAAGGGGGTGTTTATCTTCTAAAAACCAGACATTTCCTGATGCTCTAAACTGTTTTATTCAGTGCTATAAAGGAACTAGCTGCTCACATGGCCCTCACATGGCAGAAGAAAGAGGAAAGGGAACCCCACTTTTTTCTTTCACATCATTATGTGCCTTGGCATTGGGCTAGCAAGGCATCTTCATGCGTTAATTCTGTGAGGCAGGTCTTGTTACCCCATTGAGGCGTATGGAAAACACCACTGATTATAAAATACACCATTTTATGTACTGCTAAGGGGAAA
The DNA here is from genome assembly GCF_027475565.1 of Acinonyx jubatus. Classification (NCBI taxonomy): domain Eukaryota; kingdom Metazoa; phylum Chordata; class Mammalia; order Carnivora; family Felidae; genus Acinonyx; species Acinonyx jubatus. The sequence continues at coordinate 174,350,296 of NC_069380.1, read as the reverse complement.
AAAAGGCTGCCAATTCTAACTGCAAGATGTCACAGCTATACAATTCATTCTAATCAGAGACTTGAAATGTGGAAAAACTGTGCGGCTTAGGACTGATGAAACGCAGGGTTGTGCCCACCTGATGGGTAAGGGAGCCAAGGCCCTATGAATGAAGTGACTTAGGATCAAACTCACTAGGTGGCAGGGCTGGGACTCAAACATAGGAGTATCTGGTGCTGACTCCCACACTCTCCACTGCCTGGCCCCAGCCCCCCAAAGCTTGAGACTGCCTTGAGTTTTCTCTTTTGAAACTTCTCTGGGCAGTTCCTGGGGGAGCCCGGGCACCCGCACCTGTATGGAGAGTTCCAGCTCTAGGCTGTGGTCCCTCTGCCACCCATACTCTGGAAGGACATGTGTCCTTCCTTTCAGGCTCATCTTCCCACTGCCCACCTTTTCCTGGCAGAGCTGAGCTCCGTGAGGTCCCGAGTCCAACCTGAAGGCCTCCTTTTGTTACACAGGAGCGCACACATGAGGCAGCTTGGGGGAGCAAACGAGCACCTTGTTCCGCCACCTTCCTGGGCCTCAGCACCACCACCCCCTCAAGCAGGGATTCCAGGGGGAAGAAGGGGGAGACCAGAAGACACTCCTTTGTTGTGGTCTTGTGCCTATTTTGAGCCATCAGAGAAGCTGGGCCATTTCCAAGTCAAAACAACCTCCTTTTTCTAGTCCATTCCCAGAACTGGGAGTCTTCTGGGATTTAGCCTCACAGGGCAGCTGCTCCCCTAAGTGCAGCAACACTTTGCTCAACACCCACTCATCAGCATGGCCTCTTCTGGACGCGGTGTTGGGAATTGGGACTAAAGACAAAGCCTGCAGGAAGCAGATTGTCCAGAGCAGGAGATGGACAGATGTGTAAACTTTTATTTGATCCCTCTGGTGTTGGGGCCTATACTAGCACGTAGTAGGTACTCATTAAAGGTTACTGAAGGAACCAGAAATCAAGTTATGAATGCTCAGGGGGTTGGTAAAACATCACACTCACACACACACACAGTCATTCAACAAACATCTGCTGAGTGCCTACCAGGTGTGGGGTGCTGGGAATGAAGAGCTGAGAGGATAGCCCTAGCTCTACCTTCAGAAGGAGAGGCATTAACAGGATAAGACGACACTGGGGACAGAATCCTTTGGGGTTTCTTGGCCATTCTGTTGCCTTCGGGGATTTATCCTGGTGAGTGCCCACGACTGCTCTCCTGACCCAGAACCTCCTGCATGCTTCCAGAAGCCTCCTCCGCATTAGAAATGCCAGGCACCTTGCAGTCAGTGAGCTGCCACCAAAATGGCCTTGGGCAGAACCCTCAAAGGTTCCACTGCTTGATGATTACCTTCAAGTCCTGCCAGGGGGACATGTGGGGAGAGGCCTACCTGCTCCTTTCAGGCGGGACCGGATGCTGGAATCAATCCCCGAGTCCCCAGACAACCCCGTCAGTTCCAGTTGGGAATGGGCTTGCACAAAATCTTGGAGAATGAGAGGCAATAACCTCCCCCTGCTCGATCCCATCTCTGCCCCAGTTTTGGCAGAGGGACGCCCGCTCAGGAACACGTGGCCTCCTGGCATTTCTCAGTATTTAACTGTGTGTCTTTTCCAAGCCCTAATGAAATGACTTGTACAACAATCTGTCTGTGCCTTATGAAAGTGTCTGTGCACTTTTTATCCTTTTTAAAAGCAACGTTAAAAAGTGGGCAAGGGACTAGCATACATGGTAGTGTTCTAGAAATATGTGCTAATCACTTAAACCCTTCTGCATTATGGTTTTGATGTAGGAGTGATAAAGTGTACGTCTCTCATCCCATCCCCCCACTACCTGTGTACAGACCTTTTTAAAAATATCTCTTATTCTTATTTTTCTGATTCAATACTGTGACTTCTCCAACACAATCTAATCTTTGGGAATCTGTAATAAAGGTTTTAAAACTTGGGGGTGGGGTTGGGGAAGGGTTTGCCCTGGTCCCGTGTGTTGTGCTTTGCCTGTTGTGTGTTTTGGTTTTTGTCTATTTTTATCTGTTTTATATTAACATAATTTTTCTGTTTAAAAAACAAATACAACTTTGGCTTGTTAAAAAAGAAAGTTTCTTCAGAACTCAATTTTAAAAATCACAACTGCACATACCGTTGGGGAGTGAAGGTGAGGGATACAAAGCATTGCCAACCTTGAGGAAACATCTTGCACAACGCCCATAGAGTCCTGAAAATGTTTGATCCTTTTGCCACCTAATTTTGTGAAAATATCACAAGGAAAGAATTCTAATCAAGGATAAGCTCTGTATGTAAAGATACTCATTGCAGCAGTATTTATAATGATAAAAAGTTACATAAGCCACCCTAACTTCCAACAGCCAGAGTGAACTCGCCAGAACTCTTGGTTGCAAGTGACAGAAACCCAAACTCGAACTGGTTTAAAGGGATTAAAAAGCTCACCTAACTCAAAAGTCCAGTATCATGAACCCAAGAACCCACTTCAGGTACAACTGGATCCAGAATCTAAAACGCAGGAGCAGGTCTCTCCCCCTTCTCGCTCCGCCCTCCAGAGCCACTCTCAGGCAGGCTCTCGACGCAGCTAGCCACAGCGCAGACGCAATCCATAGCCTCCCCTGCGTGGGCCCACCTGGATCACATGTCCCTTCCTGAGCCAATCACAGAGGCCAGGGAAATACAGCGGTCTGATTGGCCACCTAGGACATGCGCTCAACTCCCTAGCTGCTACCCTAGAACTGAATTGGGAATCGCAGTCTCCGTGGGAAATTTGCACAGCGAGGACTGAGTGTGGGGCAGACAGGAACAACCCAGCTTTTCTCTGAGAAACGTTGAATGAACCATGATATACATGTGGATCCAGTTACTAGTATACATGTGAAGCTAGACAGCCTCGTCCTCACCATGACATTGGGCAAGACACTTAAGGTCTCTGTGCCTCAGTTTTATTATCTGCAAAGCAAGAATAAGAAGAGCTGATTTGAGGATGGGTGTAAGTTATTGAGATCACGCTGGTGATATGCTAGGCACAGCAACTGGCACTCGGCAAGGAGTTTATAAGACGGGAACGTGTTATGTCAAAATATGGTGGGAAAATCAAGGTATAAAGTTGTGCATACACTCTGATCTCATGGAATCAAAAACAAGAACCAACAGCCCCCAAACCTGACTGTGCATTGGAATGACCAACAGGAAAGAAGCAAAATCTCCAGGGGGGCTGTGTCTGGACAGTGGTATTATTTGACTTTCCCCCACCGCGTTTTCTAAATTTTCTCTAACGACGAATTATGACTTTTCATTTAAACTTGTTACCCGGAAAAATTATCTCCCTTCTCTGCAAAAAACAGATGAAAACAGCTAGCCCTTGCTGGAATTCTTCAGGAATTCCCAGGCTGATTGTCTGGAGTTTGAGATCCAAATTTAGTCACAGTGGAGATAAAGGCCTGCAAGCTTCCAGTGGAGGCCAGGCCAGGCTGACCAGTTTGGTTGGGCTTCCTCCAGGCGGGGCTGCAGGGCCAGATTTCTGGAGGTGGAGCCTTGCAGTGATATCAGGATTAGGGCAAGGGGTGGGGGGGGGGGGGAGGGAGAAGGTGGAGCTGCCCAGACCTGCTTTTCCCGGCTTGCCAAAACAGCCTGGGTTGGTGACACTGAGTTTGGGGAGCAATGGGGTAAGAGAAATTAAGTTGCATTTCTGAAGCAGAAGAAACCAGGATGTTCGTACTTCTCTCAATGAATCTTCACAACAATGTCGGTCTCCTCTCATTTTATAGGCGAGGGAACCAGGGTCCCTCCAAGGTGAAAGAAGGATTGGACCCTAGGTGGGCCCGTTCCAGAGCTAAGGCAAAATGTACCTCTGAAAGATCTCACCCATTTCTACTAGGCCAGGGGACATTTTCATAGGTGCCATCAAGATTTCTTTTTAATAAAGGGGGGGGGGCGGGGGGAAGGCCATACTAATCTAGACTTTGGGTTGTAAGAGACTGAAACTCAACTCAAGAAGGACATGTTGGGGCGCCTGGGTGGCTGAGTCGGTTGAGCGTCTGGCTTCGGCTCAGATCACGATCTCACAGCTCGTGAGTTCGAGCCCCACGTCAGGCTCTGTGCTGACAGCTTGGAACCTGGAGCCTGCTTCAGATTCTGTGTCTCCCTCTCTCTCTCTGCCCCTAACCCACTCGTATCCTGTCTCTGTCTCTCTCAAAAATAAATAAACATTTTTTTTTAATTTTTTAAAAAAGGCATCTTAAGAAACAATTCACACAACTAAACAGGTCAACTCCTGGCTTCAGCAATGGCTGGATCTAGGTGTCCACATGATATCATCAGGCATCTGCCTCTGTCTCAGTTCTGCTTTCCTCTGAGTTGACACCACTCTCAGGCAGGCTCTCCCTTTGTGAACCAAGATGGTCTCCAGTGGCTCCTCACTCATATCATACCAGCTTAGTGACCCTTTAAAAACCTTTCAGGAAAAGTCCCAGGGTGTCTTTCTTTTGACCCCTTGAATCAAAAGCCCAACCCCTAAATCACTTTCTGTCACATACGCACGCTTGACACAAAACCAAGTATGACATGACCCTTGCCCTCAAAGACCAACCAATCCAGAGGGGAACACTCATAAACAGAGTGCTCAGACCCGTGTGGTTATGAGGCTGCCAGGACAGATCAAATTCAAGACATAAAGGCTGTAGATCATTCAGGGATATAATTTAAACATCCTTCTTTCTCCTGGCTGTTCAGGCTTTCACTGATGCCTGGGTCATGCTTCCTGGCACATCATATTTCTCTAAGGTTTCAATGTACGAAGCCTGTGCCCTGACCCTCACCACCACCTGACCGTTGCCATCCTGCTGCCTAAAGCACAGCCAGCCTCAGAGGAGTTCTGTACGGAGACTTTTCTTTCCCCCTTTCCCTGGGTTCCTGCGGACAAGCAATCCTCCACAGGGATAATATCATCTGATGAGCACGTACTATGTGGTGAGGACTTCCATTACATCTCTGAATCCTCACGACAGCTCTTCGAAGTATCATTACTTCCATCTTGTAGGAGGGGAAACCAAGACTTCAGATTAGGCAACTTCATGCCATTCCATATGGCCTCTCAAAGACAAAAGGATTTCCTCTCTTTCTTTTTGTTCTTAGTTCCCAGGATCGAGACCCAGCGGTTTCCAGGGACAAAGGGTCCCGGAACATAGGCACTGTGATTTCATTGATCCCACAAACCGCCCGTGAGGTAGATATTATAGTCCCATTTTACAGACAAGGGGAAAGAGGCTCAGAGAGGGCAGTGACCTGCCCCAAATCACACAGGTGTGAGCTGTGGAGTCAGAATTTGACCAGGTCTGACGCTTTCCACAGCATCACTGTTTGTGGGTAAATTGTCCGAAGGAGGCTGTGGGGGGAAGGAGTAAGAGGAGGGGGAGGAGAAAAGAGATGAAAGGTTGGGAGAGGGGGGAGGGAATCGGGCTGTGCGTCTAGAAGGACAAAGAGAGAAAGCCGCCCATCAGGGTCCTGGACTTACATAATGACCATGAGTCTAACTCCAGGGCCAGGGAATCTTCCCCTCTCCCTTCAGGCTCAATTCTCCTGGCTCTTGGAAGCTGGTTTTGGCTCCCACACAAGGACGTGGAAAACATGACTATTCCAGGCATCCACAATAGGAACAGAGCCCCGACCTTGGCTGTTAAATGCACCCAGGGGAAGCTTCCAGAAGCCCAGGGGCCGCTACATCAATACAAAGTGCCTGGGGCAGCCTAGTCTTCTGTCCTCAGCCCTCTCCCCTCCTGGCTGGGGCCTGCCCAGGTGTAAACCTTTCTTCCTGGGTAGAGAGCCTCAGACTGCCCTCTCCTGCCTCTTCCCAGCTGCCAGGGGAAAGGCTTTAGCCATCCTCTGAGGAATCCAAAGGGCCTGCTTTGGAGCCCGCAGGACAGGCCTGAGTTCATGTCCACACTCTGCCCCAACAAGCAAGGCCACTTGGCCTCCCCAAGGGGCCTCCAGAGGTGCTGTTCATCCCAAAGCTTGTGTGGATGTGGCCCCTGGAGTTGTGCAATGAGGAGCTACCTCCCGTAGGTCTCACTTCCCTGCCTCTAGGTGGGGCCTGCAGGACTATCCCCTCAAGCCCGCGGAGGGAGGAAGAGCGGCTGATTGTGGCAGAAAGAAAATGTCCCCTGGGGACCTTCGCCCAGGGAGGCAGCATCCTGGCATCCCAGCTTGGAGCAGCTGTTTCCAGTGTGTTGGTGCCTAACAGGGAGGTGGGGTGGAGGTGAGGGGATGAGGTACAGCACAGAAGACAGGCGAGCCTGGGGTCCAGGCCTGCCTCTCCCGTGGGATCACGAGCAAGTCACTGACCCTGTCTAAGCCTCAGTTTCTGGATCTCTGAGTTGAGAGGATCTCAGCCCCCTCGTGGCTTGTCAAGATGAACCAACTGAGTCAGAAAGTGACTGGCACTTAGGGGGTGCTCAGTAATGGTGGTTATTGTTGTTACCAGTGTTAGAGGCCATTTCGCTTCCTCATCCCATTACCCGCCCCCACCCCGGCTGGGCGTTCCTTCAGGTCCTGTACTGCCTCAGGAGTTGGCCCCGCGACACTGTCAGCAGCATCTACAGGTGACCAGCACAGGGTCTACCAAATAGTAGAACCGCGGTATTTATATCCCCCGCCCCCGGGGTGCAATTTCTGGCGTTAGCACACCTCCTTCCCACAAGGAATGAAAGCAAGGGGCAATCAGATGGTGGGGGGCTTGCCAGGCCCCTGAGCTTGCCCCGGCCCCTCGCCCCTTGCTTGTTTTGGCTCCCCATCAAGAATGCTGGCCCAGGCCTGGGAGGCTGACTGACCTCGGACTCCAGAGGGAAAGTCACACTTTTGCTCAACTCCCAGGAGCAGCCCTGCATTCCAGGAGGGGCGTGGGAAGGGCCAGGCCTTGCCCTAGCTAAGCTGAGTGGGGAGCTGCCTGCAGCCTGGCCATGCTCATAGCCTCAGCACTGACCATGCCCACCTCCATACCCCCCAGGGAGATCTGCCCCACGAGGGAGGATTGGAGGAAGGGGGTGGGGCATACAGGATGCCCCTCGCCACCCCAGGACAGGAATGTAAGAAATTTCCCGGTGCGATGTCTCTGGCCTTCCCCATCCACCCCCCGTCTCCCTTGCTAGCTAACGCTCTTCTCCCTTTTCTGGCACCACCTCCCCCCACCCCCAACCTTCAAACAAACAAACAAGCAAAAAAGAACCCTCTCCATTATTCTGAGCAATTCTAATCTTCCTTCAGTTTCTGCCCTCTCTGAGAGATGGTCCCAGGTAGTCCCAGGGCTATCTAGATTTGACTCCAGGGCCATCCCTCCTGGCCAAGTCTTTCTTTCCACCCTGGGAGGGGTTCAGTTGGAGTTGTTCTTAACAGAGGCCGGGCTACTGAACAAGGCTCCCCTGAGGAGGTCACACGAGAACTGGGCCTTGGGGGGTGGATAGCAGTCGGCCAGCAGAGACCGGCCCAAGCACACTCTGCAGAAGGGAGCTGCCCCAACACAGAGGATTCAGGGCAGTTGTGCTGGAAAAGCAGACCAGGGCCCCGGGCAGAGGTCCCCAGGAGACATTTTCCTTCTGCTACAACCAACCTCTTTTTCCCCAAGAGGTTCCCAGGACTCTGCTGGCTAGTGACCCCTAGGCAGGCTTACTCCGGAGCCCCAGATAGGGCACAGGGCAGTGGAGTTGCCAGGGCAGAGGGTCAGGAAGCAGGATGATCTTGTGAGGGCCCCATTCCGTTGGAACTAACTTTTCCCTATTCTCACCTTAAGGCCCAAGTCCCCAGGTCCAGAGACGAGGGCTCTCTGGGCTCCTCCTTGGGAGGGTCTGGCAGTTTCTTTGCAGAAGATGGAGCACTGTCGCCCTCTAGTGGTCTTGGGAGAGGGCGCAAAGACTTGAGGAGAAAGAAACTGCCGGACAGGCCGTCAAGGTTCAAGCGCTGGTTAAGCTTGCTGCCTTCACCCCACCTTTAGCAGATCCTTGAGATGTCACCAGATGACCTGAGAATCCAGACTCCTGCGAATGGCCTTGTGAATCCAGGTAAGCTTGAGGAGGACAAGCTAGGGTGACACTGGGGCCCGGCTGAGGTTACATCAGAGCCTGTGGTTGGGCTGAAGCTTTGGTGGGGACGGACTGGGGCTAGGACCCTGACAAGTTTCTCCCCCAGACCCTGCAGTCCTAGGAGGGTGCTAGCTGGCCCCTAACTCTGGTCCGCATCTCAGGCCACTGAGCTGACTGGCCCAGTCTAAGCCCTACACAAAACCACACTGAAATTAAACAAGTAGGGGGAAATGCAGTAAAAAGGAATCCTCAAGACATTATGCTAAGTGAAATAAGCCAGTCACAAAAGACAACTACCATACGATTCCACTTACATACAGTCTCTAGAGCAGTCAAATTCATAGAGAGAGAAAGCTGAATGGAAGCTACCGGGGGCCGAGGGAGGGGGCAGTTAGAGTTTAATGGGCACAGAGTTTCTGTCTGGGAAGATGAAAAATGTTCAGGAGATGGATGGTCGTGATGGCTGCACAATGAAGATGTACTTCATGCCACAAACCTGTACAACTCAAAAATGGTCAAGATGGTAAATTTTACGTAATGCGTGTTTTACCATAATTTTTTTTTAATTGGGAAAAAATCCTCAAATATAGAAGAGGAATGGAGGTACTGCTAAAACTTCCTCTGTGGCCATCGGGGGGTGACTCCCATACACTTGTGTCCCAGTCTGCTGGGGCCACCATACAATACAACAGACTGGGGGGCTTAAACAACAGAAACGTATCCTCTCACAGTTCTGGAGGCTGCAAGTCCAAAGTTAGGGTGCTGGCAGGGCGGGTGGGTGGTGACTCTCTTCCTGCCTTGGCAACGTGTCCTGGCATGGCCTTACCACCGTGCACACGCAGAGCGAGTGATCTCAGGTGTCTCCTCTTCTTGTGAGGACGGCAGTCCTACTGGATGAGCTCCCCCTTATGACCTCATTTAACCTTAATTATCTCCCCGAAGGCCCCATTTCCAAATGCAGTCACACTAAGGGATCAGGATTTCAACATACGAATCCTGGAAATATCGTTATTATTGTTTAATGCAGGAAGGGGCTGGAGGGTGGGAAAAGAGATCTGACAAGGCAAGGCGACCGTCTAGAGAGTTGGCCAAGGAGAGCCTGGTCCAGGGAGCAAGTTTATCTAACACCGCACGCTCTCTGCTTCACCAAACTTGCCACCAGGGAGTGGGGCAGAAATGGATGTTGATGTTACAAGAGAGGGGCCAGGGTAAACCCAGGACAATGTGGGCACCCTGATCTAGACTGAGAGAATCAAGGGAAGTTTCTGGGAGGAGGCAACTCCTGAGGAGCATCTTGAAGGGGGAGTAGATGGTCTCTGGGTGGAGCAGAAAAAGAAAGGTTTTCTAGGTAGCTGGAACAGCGGGTGCAAAGGCCCTGAGGCAGCTTAATTCTGGCCTCGGTGACTCATTAGGCTAATAATAACAACAACAAAAAAAGTATATCAAGGAGCTGGTTTGGAGAGGATATGTTCTCCACCTTGAGGATAGCTTTTGAATATTTCTTTTTAAATAATCCTTGCTATTTTCCCTTCTTCCTTTACATAAATTAGAAAACACCGAAGCCCTGATTCACCTGTTAAGCACCTCCCCAGAGCGGCAGTTGCAACACTGATAAATTGCAAAACTGCCCAACTACTGCTAAGCAGTTAAATCAGATTAAATCAGGACAGTGAGTCTGCAAGGGCTGTTTATCATTCTCTACTGGTTTGCAAGGGAAGAAGGGAGTTGTGTTCTGGGTGGGGGCTGAGATGTGGCCTCTGTTAACTCCATGACCCCAACAAAGTGATTGGTACTTGTTACCCTTGGTTTCTATAGTAACATAATAGTCATGCAATAGCCCCAAACCACCTAGACCTCTCACTGCAGGATCTGGGAAGAGTGAAACTGTGAAACCCCCCCCCCCCCCGGTGGCCTTCAAGAACCCACTCACCTCTGCTAGAGAGAACAGTAACCCTATCAGGAGAGGATATGTGGGTCCACCCCAATTCTGCCCCTCTGTTGTCCCCCTACAGTTCCCACCCTCATCACTCCCACTCTGCACTTTGGGGCACCCTGTGCCCCAGCCAGAGTAAGCCAACTTTACAAAAGTGGAAGGCTCTTACTTAGGTTTTAAATATTAACTGAGTCTCCCTGGCCCCTGGCACTTCCCTCCCTTACCTGGGACCTCTCCTCCCCTCCCCTCCATACTCACTGGAAAGATGTCACAGGGCAAAAAGCAGATGGGGTGCAAGCGGTCAACATGTAACAGATGCTCTAGGGCCAGTCTGGGTCATTGTGTGGATGGCTCCTGAGTCCTACGCCCACCCCCCATCCACATCTTGGCATGATACCAGCCCCTGCCACTTGGCCATGACTTTGGGGAAAAGGGATAGCACCCCAGTGGAATGGGGTCTCAAAACAGAAATGAAGTTGTGAGGAAAATAAGCTCATTTCATGCTCGCCTGGGTTTACGGATTGGGATTCATGCCCACTGTATACATGCTTGCCTCCCCCACTGGAATGGTCCCCCCGCCCCCACTCCACGCACATCCACTCACACACATTGCACCTGGGTCATGCCTATTCGCCTGCTCTCCATTCAAACCTCACAGTTTCCACGTGACCTGCCCCAGAAAGCCTTCCCTGGCACATCCCACCCCTCCCCCCTGCACTGCCAGGCTGGGTTAATCTGTACTAATTTGCTTATGTCTCTGCCTCCTTTGGTGAACCATTAGCTCCTCAAGGGCAGGGATGGGATCGAATCCACTCTTGTATCCCTGGTGCCCAGAGCGGTGCCCACCTCTTCGTAGGCACCCCCAGATGTCTCTCCACTTAAAGACATGACTACCCGGTGGGTGAGGAAGTCAGACAGGGCGAAGGGGTCCAAGAGGGAGTTATTTCTGATAGCTGCCGAGATTGGCTTCCCTCAGACTGGACCTGGTGGACCTTTATAAGGTTGATCACCCTCAAGAAACCACATAGAATGTTGCTAAGCCTTCTGCCATCTCCACCTGAATCAGCAGCAGGGAAAAGAGATCTCTCCTTCCAGAGTGCACGGCCCTCCCTGTTTTCTACCTGTTAACTCTTCATTCAATAAACTTTTACTGAGCCTCCCCATGTCCCAGGTGTAAACGGCCCTTTACTTCCTTATGCTTTTCACGTCCATGATATTCCCTTTGATCCATTCCACTCTGGTTGCTGACTTGGGACAGTTATTATTTTTTCTGGTCTAGGCTTCATTCCCCTTCTTTTGGAAACAGCACCTCAATTTTCCTCGGGGGGGGGGAAAAATCCCACCCAGTCCCACCCCTGTGGATCCCGCCAGCTGGTCTCATTCCCTTGGCGAGAGCTATGCACCCGGCCTGGCCAATCAGCGCTTCCCACCTCCTCCTGACCCCGCCCCCCCACCTCCTCCATCATCCACACAGCAGCTGCAGGGACTTTCTCGAAACATTAACCAAATTATAGAATCCCTCTGCTTAAAATCCTCCAAAGAGTCTGCCATCCAGCCCAAAGTTCCTCACCAGGGCCCGCAAGGCCTTGCCACGTCGAGGTTTCAGCGTAAATGTCACTTACTTAGAAATACCCTTCAAGACCACACTCTGCAGATGTCTGTTTCAGCACACGTTGTTCAGAGCATTTATCACCTTTTGTCGGCTTGCTTTCTCTCTCACCCCATCGGATGCTGGGCGGAAGCAGAGACGGGTCTATCTTCTTCACTTTTTATCCCCAGCACCTGGCACACAGTAAGAGCTCAATCAATCTTTGGAGAAGCTGTGGGCAATGACCTGGGGCTGGGGAGAGGCCAGGCAGATGTGCCCGGCCACCGCAGGGGTCCAGGGCAAAAATGGCGGTGGTCTGCACTCCGGAGGTTGGCAGGCCAGATTTGGCCCATGGGTCACAGTTTGTGGATCCCTGCCCCACCATGCTGTGGGTGGATAAGCTAAAAAGGAAGACGTCGATGATGTTGAATGGAGGGAAAATCAAATAAGCAAGGCTCCCGAGAAAGCCAGAGGGGATCCAGAGCCCAAAAGGCAAGGCGGCCGTGGTGGGGAGAAGGACATCTGCTGTGTGGCAGGAGTGAGAAGGTGTCTACGATGAGGGAAGGTGGCAGGTTTGGTGGTGGGAATGTGCGCTTTGCCCCTAGAGACCTCTTTTACTCCACGAAGAATGAGCTGAGATCATCAGCTGTGAGGAAAGAAGTCAGGCTTGAGAAAAGACAGCTAGGAGGAAACTGTGTTCTCAGAACTGGACAGAAAACCTAGAGAACCATGGGAGGATTGCAAGGCAGCAGTGTCTGAGGACGACAGGGTCCCTAGAGTGCAGTGGGGTCAGGCGGCCGAGGGGCAGAGGAAGAGAAGGGAGGTGGGGGGTGGTGACGCTCAGGGCCTGGGTGAGCTACTCCCGCAAGCCTCCAAGTCCCCCCACGTGAGGTCCCGTCTTCTGTGAATTAGGGGGCATCCAGGGGGGTGGCAGATGGCAGCCGTGAGGTGGGAGAGACGGCAGTGTAGCCAGATGACAGAATCTCAAGGAGAGGGGGGGACCTGCTGGGAATCTACAGATCCATCCCATCCCTGGCCCCACGGGAACCTGGTGGAAGTGTGGAAACGTATGAGCGTGTCCTCAGGGGCAGCCCGGCTCCAGTGCAGGGAGAAGAGGAAGCAACTGCTCAGAACAGCAGCCCCTGATCTCAGAACAGAAGGGGGGCTGGGAGGTGCGTGAGTGTGCACGTGAGTGCCTGTGTCCAGCGTTGAGTGCAGGAGCATATGTGAAGGGGCATTAGTGTGAGCATGTGTGAATATGTGAGGGGGTGAGTGTGAGTGTGCAACTATGTGGGTGGGAGTGATGTGCGTGTGTATGGGTGGTGTAAGGATGTGCTGAGTGCGGGCACGAAAGTGTGTGTGCACGTTAGTGTGCGAGTGCATGTGAATATATGGGTAGCTGAGTGTCCCTGCGTGTGAGCGTGAATGTGTTTGCGGGCATGAGGTTCTGGGGGTGTTGAGTATGTGAATGCGGGTGGGTGAGTGTGAGGTGTGCAAGAGAGGGTTGGTGTGTGGGTGGGTGAGTGGAGGCGGGAGTGTGTGTTGTGCGAGCGACAGAGAGGGGGCAGGGGGGGAAGGAGAGAGAAGAGGGGGGTGGGCAGGATCGGGCCAGCTGAGGGGTTTTACTGGTGCTACAGGCCCCAGTGAAAGTCTGGAAGCAGAAGGAAGGCCCGGAAGTCTGGGAGGGAGGGCTGGGAGGCATGGCGGGATCACCAAAGGTCTGCCAGGGAGCAGGTCACCCTGCTCAGCTCCTGTGGCCCTGAGGCTCCCTCAGCTGAGTGGTGGCTTCTAGGCCGGTTATTGCCGTTTTCTGAATTGCTACCATGTATTTTTATCAGCAATTCTAAGAATGGAACAGTATTCCGTTGATTGGATGATCCACAATTTATTCACCTTCCCCCCCACCTTTTTTTTTATTTTAGAGAGAGCACAAATGAAGAAGAGTGGCAGAGGAAGGGAGAGAGAGAATCCCAAGCAGGCTCCACACTCAGCACAGAGCCCACCGCGGGGTTCGATCCCACGACCCCAGTATCATGACCTGAGCGCATATCAAGGAGTTGGAAGCTTAACTGACTGAGCCACCCAGGCACCTCCATCGTTCCTGAGCCACCCAGGCACCTCCATCGTTCCCTTATTAGTAAACATGTTAATTGTATGCAAAATTTCCCAGTTATTAACAGCACTATGATGCAGTCCTTGAAGCTCTTTTTGCTCATCTCACAATTTCTATAGAAGAAATTCCTTAAAGAGGAAAGTTAAGTCAAAAAATATGCAAAGATCTAAGGCTTTAGACTTCTGCTGCCAAATGCTCTCCAAAAACACTGAAACAATTTACAACTTCCCCGGCAACGTGGGAATATCTACTTCCCTATAACCTAACTCTGGGTATGATTTACTTTTCATCTTCAATCCGTGGGATACTTTCAATATAAGGCATCTCACTGATGTCGCAATTACCGTTTCTTATTATTGGCAACCACTACATTTTATCGTTTGAGTATTGCCTATCTTATTGTGAATTGCTTTTCCTTGTCCTTTGCTGATTTTTTAACAAGAGTTATTGCCACATCGTAAGAATGCTAGTAAAAATGACGATCTTTTGTTGGCCAGATATGTTGAAAGTATTTCTCCGACTTTATGATTTGACTTTCAATTTTATTTGGATGTTTCATAGGTAAAGAGAAAAATTATAATTTGTTAGCCAAAGCTATCAATCCTTTCCTTTGTTTTTTTGCCTTTGGTGTGAATCTTTAAAATAACTTTTCAATCCAAAGATTATGTAAGTATCCACCTGTTATTTTTTAGGACATTTATGTGGTTTTAAGAAACATTTGGGTAATAGAGTCATCTAGAATTTATTTTGCTTAAACTCTTGAAGTACACGTCTCGGGGTGCCCGGGTGGCTCAGTCGGTTAAGCGTCTGACTTGGGCTCAGGTCATGATCTCTCGGTTTGTGAGTTTGAGCCCGGCACCTGGCTCTGTGCTGACAGCTCGGAGCCTGGAGCCTGCTTCAGATTCTGTGTCTCCCCCTCTCTCTGTTCCTCCCCTGCTCACGCTCTGTGTCTCTCTATCTCTCAATAATAAATAAACGTTAAAAAAAAAAAACTCTTGAAGTACACATCTAACTTTACCTTTCAAGGTGATTGTTACACGCCCCCCCCCTCCCCAATGCTCCCTCTGCTGCCTCTCACCACTTGCCCAGTAACCATTTACTGAGCACTTACTGTATACCATCCCCATCCTTGCCTCTGCTTGGGAGTTATCTGGGAACCTGCCTGGGGGGCCCCAGGAAGGCAGAATCTCCATTTATGGACCTCAAGTTACCTTAGTTTCTTCTCTAAAGGCTCTCTCTCCAAACACAGTCCCATTCTGAGGTACTCGGGGTTAGGACTCCCCCTATGAATCTGTGAGAGAGGGGCACAGTTCAGCACATACGTGAGATCTGTTCTCAAAAAGGAGAGAATACTGAGAAAAGTGGAAGCAATATTCAAAGGGATAGTGGCTAAAACTGTTACAAAGGTTATGAAAGACCTCCAGACACAGTTTTAAGAAATGCTAACAACCTCCAAGCTAACCAAATCCAAATAAAAACTCACCGAGCACATGGTAGAAAAATAACCCGAAGGGGCGCCTGGGTGGCTCAGTCGGTTTAGGCGTCCAACTTCGGCTGGGGTCATAATCTTACGATTTGTGAGTTCGAGCCCCGCATCAGACTCCAAGCTGACAGCTCAGAGTCTGGAGCCTGCCTTAGTTTCTGTGTCTCCCTCTCTCCGCCCCTCCCCCGCTTGACACACACACACACACACACACACACACACACACACACACACACTCTCTCTCTCTCTCTCTCTCTCTCTCAAAAATAAATAGACATTAAAAAAATGTTTTTTCAAGAAAAAGAAAAATGACTGAAATGATAATGGGAAGCGATGAGAGGAGCTGAGCGTGTGGGCATTTGGTGAGACCCTCACTATGTGGGCTGTTGGGGCCGCACAGAGGACGGGTGTGGAAAGAGAGGGGGAGGCAAGGGAGTAGAAAGCATTCCTGGAATGACCTCGTGGTGCAGGACAGGGAGCAGGGGAGGGGCATTTGAAAGAAACAGGGAGGGTGCACATGGCGGATGGAGCTCAGGCCTGGCAGACAGAGATGTGCCTTCCTGGGCCAGTTGCCGGTAGGTCCAGGAGTCTTCTCCAGCTCACCCTTCCCTAACCAGCCATTGCCGGTGGGCTCTCCTTGGTGCTCAGAACCAGGCCTGGCCTCCTTCACATCTGCGTCCTCTCCCTCATCATGGCCTCCTCGACTTTGGCTTCAATGACGGCCTTGGGGCAGGTGATCCAGAATCCCTTTCTCACCTGGAGTGCTGTGCTTACAGCCATCCTCTTCCAGAAAGCTCCTCGGGGCCATCACCCAGCAGCTGCAAACGAACCCCGGACCTCCTGCATACTCCAGCTCTCCCCCCACCAGTCACTTACTCAATCCCAGTTGATCAAATAACAACCCCCAGGTCTCGAGTTCCACCCAGCGGTGCAGGGCTGGGTCTCGGGAGTCATGGGGGACCCGCTCTCTCCCTCACACCCCCCACCCCACCATATCCAATCCATCAACCAAGCCCCGTTGATTTCACCTCCTCACTTTACGCAGAACGTGTCCTCTCCTCCCCACCAGCACCCTGGTCCTTGTGCCCGTCATCTCTCCTCAGATGGGCTACAACGCCCCCCCCCCCTCCTTGCTCTCCTTCAAGCCATCCTCCTCAGAGGCCACAGTCCTTCCACCACTGGGATTCCGCCCCAGAACTCTCCAAGAACTAGAACAGCAACATAGTATCCGCCAGCACTCACAGGCACGCCCAAGGGCCCTGCACTGTTCCCGTTGTGTTACCTGTGCAGACTCACTCCTCACGGGGCCCCTACGGGGGCAGCTCGTTAAGATCCCAATCATCCAAGGAAGGAAACTGAGACACAAAGGGCTTCAGCAACTTGCCAGAGGCCACACAGCTGGCATAACACAGAGACAGGATTCAAATCCACATAGGCCTGTGCCCAGAGCCCACACCTTAACCCTGACACCTGCTGCACTGGAGGAAACGAGCAAATTGCCCACTGAGACCCAGGAGGTCCTGTGAGGACCCCTTCCAGAGTCTCCCATCACTGTCCCCCTCCCATCTGCCCCACTCAGCCCAGATCCAGCCAGCTCACGCACCAGGCTTGCTTCCCAACTCAAGACCTTTGCATACACCCTGCCTTCCGCCTAAAACTCCACCAGATGCCCACCTCCAGCCCTACCCTCTTCTCTTAGTTAATTCCTGTTCAAGCCTCTCCTTTCTAGGCCTTCCTCGTCTTTGCACGCGGACCACTAGAGGGCGCCATAACCTGAGAAATGGCCCTACAGACAAGTCTGCCCTAAGACCCATGGGGTCCAGGGGGCGGGGGTGGGAATGGAGCTGGGTGCCTGGGGTCTCCTCCTTTAGGGTGGGCGTGGTGATCTCCCCGAGAAGCACCGCAGGCAACTCGAGTTTGAGACCCAGTTTGATTCCCTCCCCTGCCATTTCCCAGCTGTATGCACAGAGGAGGCTCAGCCACCGCTTGTGTCCCCCTCTGTCAAATAGGGTTGTTGAACCAGCAGCACCTGCCCCACGGAGCTAATGCTTTCAGTCCCGCAGAAATCAGAGTGATGGCAAAAATCCTCCCTGCTCCTGTGGGAACCAGAGCCCGAGAGCCTCAGGGGGAGAAACAGATGCCCAGAAACATTTGTGGAAGGAACCTGCCTGGAAAAAGACTTCTGAGTGGGAAGAAAACACAAATACCAGTTAGCCCCTTACTCTCATGTGTCTTTCAAACCTCAGCACCACTCGGAGAAGTAGGTATTCTTGTTCTCCACGTTGGTCGATGAGGAAACTGAGGCACAACTGTACCTGGTAGAAAATGGTGACCTCCCCCCCGCCACCACCCACCCCCTGCCTGCTGGCTAGCCACCCCTGCATCTCACATCCTCTACACCAGTGGTTCTCCAGGTATGGTCCTGAAGCAGCAGCAGAAGAACCTGAGACACCGCCCCCCCCCCCCCAAACCAGAGATTCAGGGCGGGGCCGGCCTTCCGTGTCTACCACCCCTCCAGGGCATCCCTATCACCCCTCCAGGGCATCCTATAGGGTATCGAGCCCTTCCTCAGGTATGTGAAATGCACCTGCCCCTTGGGAAGGTGAGACAAAGAGGAGGGAAGCATGGAGTAGTCCCTGCAGGGCCCTGCGGGAGAAGGGGATTGGGAAGTCAGGCTGTTCCTTGGGAAAGGTGGTCTCTGACTGATAAGATCCCTGGGTGGGCAGGGCCCACGGGCTGGAAGAGCCTCCCAAGGTGAAGTCTTACAGCTTCTGTGACAACTGGGAGCCCATCAGGCAGCCCTGGTGGCGACAGAGTGTTGGGAAGCAGAGGTACTCAAACTCACAGGGTGGGGGGTGGGGGTGGAGATCACTGGCAATGCAGGTTCCTGGGCCCCTCCCTGCATCTCCCAGGTTGGGCCCAGGAAGCTGTCATCTGACCAAGCCTCCTAACGTTTGAGAAACGTGGGCATGGAAGGCGTTGGATGAGCCACACCTAAGTGAGTCTGACTCTGCCCCCCTCCATTGGTTTTATGGACCTGATACAAATTCCATCCCCTCTTTGACCATCAGATCCCTCCTCTATAAAAGATGGTCATTATGAAAAAAAAAAGAGATGTTTTCCAGAATCAGCAGTGGCTCAATACATTTAAAGCAGGAAATCTGACTGGGAAGGTGAGGGCAACAGGAGATAGGGGGCATAGAATGCCAAGATAAGGGGCATAGAATGCCATCCTCAGAACACAGTCAGATGGCAGAGGGGTTAGCCCAGGGGGAACACAGGCAGATTTGCATTTTCCCAATACTGCAGTGGCAGGGGCTGGGTTCATGGGGCTGTTTGTGCTCGCTCTGGGCCAGACACTCTGGGGTCCGGTCCCCACCCTGCCCACTCCCCACTCCCCACTCCCCACTGCTGTGGCACTTTGGGCATCGGCTGTCACCGGCCAGTCCTCAGTTTCTTCATCTGTCAGAGGAAGATAGAGGATTGTTTACCAGAATTAAATGAGAGAACTCACATGAAGTACTCAACCTGAGATGACCATTACAGTGAGCTCAGTCAGTCAATGCCAGAGCAGTAGCTAAGTGGAGGCCAGCAGGGATGGAGTCACGGAGAGCCCTCTGTAAGTGCCTTGGGAACAGTGTGACCCTGGGGACACATTATAGCACCAGCTCCTGGCCCTCCCCAGGAGCCCAGCCAGGTAGGTGCTGGCTAGGAGCTGGTGCCCTTCCCCCCTCCTGCTGCTGTCCCACCCCAACCCACCCACATGACCCGGCTTCCTGTTTGTGATGCCAAGGCTGGAGGGAGGAAATCAGTGCCCCCGCCCTGGGACTGGAGGGCAGGAATGTGGACGTGTTGACGTCAAAGCCTGTCCCAGTTCTGGGGAAGTCAGGGATGGGAAGGGCTTCCTGCAGTGCTGCCTTTGATCCCAGGTGGGAGCCGGGGGCATAAGCGAGCCCTGAGGGGGTCCAGCCACCCAGAGCTTTCTCTGATGGATGCCTCTGGGAGGCGACTCAGGGAACTACTGTCAGGGTCCTACCCCAACATAACCGTGTGGCCCTGGGCAAATCACCTCCCCCCTTCCAAGCCTCAGTTCCCTCATCCGTAAGGTGGGGATAAAAATGCGCATTTCGGAGCATCGCTCATTCATCAGATATACATTTCGAGATGAGCCTGCCCTGGATCAGTGGGCTCCTTTAGTTAACCTTCCCTGGCTGGGGAGGTAGCCAGGTATAGAGGAGGCCCAGAAGCAGACAGAGGCACTAAGCATTTCTGGAGGTGGCTGAAAGGAGGCTTCCCAGCATTAGGGCTCAAGGTAGTTGGGAGGATGTCCCGAGGGGGTCACAGCATGGGTGCCGTGACATAGAGTGACTGTGAGTGAACCTTCTTGGGAAGGGCACCAGGCGTAGTTTCTAGAGCCTTCTATGGCTCTCCTCTCCATTCTCCCATCTTTCCTGCCCGCCCTCTCATTCCCTCTCTGCCTTTCCCCAGGATACTTCTCAGCTCCCCTTTGGGGCCAGAGAGACTCCAGACTTGGCCATTCACTAGCTGTGTGACCTTGACCATTCTTCCTTTCTGAGTGTTTCCTCATCTCTCTGTGTCACATGGAGATAACCCCAGCCACATATCAAGGTTGTTGGAGATTAAGACATCATGTCTTTAAAGCACCTAGTGCAATGTCTGACCTACAGTAATCATGGCTGTTGCTATTGGCTCTTGTTCTTGGCATTTATTTATAAATGACCAGATATCCAGAGGGGCTCCTTGGGTGAATATAGAAGCCCTTTCTCCCAGATGCCCAGTAGGTGGCGGCAGAGGCCCCTTGTTCAAGGAAATCTTCACTAGCTGAAGATAAACCACACTTAGAAATTTCTGGGCTTGTTAATCCTGTCAGCAGATGTTTCCTGAGCACCCCAACAAGGTACCCAGGCAATTGTTGGGGGGAAGGACAGTGACCTCTGGCCAATAGACACCTGGGGAAGGAGAGTACTGACCACTTCAAAAGAGAGCTTGGTTTCAATTCATTTGGGTACATATATGCAGAAGTGGGATCACTGGATTATATGGTGAATTGATTTTTAATGTTTTAAAGAACGTCCATATTGTGTTTTCCGTAGTGGCTGCACCATTTTGCATTCCCACCAACAGTGTGCAAGGGTCTGAATTCTCAGCATCCTCACCGACCGCTTGTTGTCTTTGTTTTTTTTAACAATAGCCATCCTAACAGTAGTGAGGTTTTGATTTGCATTTTCCTGATGACTAGTGACGTTGAGCATCTTCTCATATACGTGTTGGCCATTTGGGTATTTTCTTTGGAGAGATACCTGTTCAAGTCCTTAGTCCATTTTTTAATCGGGTTATTTGGTTTTTTGCTATTGAGTTGCAGAAGTTCTTTTAATATTCTGGATATATATCCCTTACTTGACATATGGCTTGTAAATAGTTCCTCCCATTCCATGGGTCGCCTTTTCACTGTTTACTGTTTCCTTTGCTGTGCAGAAGCTTTGGTTTGATGTTCAGTGCAACATTAGTCACAATAGCCAAGATGTGGAGACAACCTAAGTGTTCACGGACAGATGAATGGGTAAAGAAAATGTGGTATAGACATACAATCGAATATTATCAGCCTTTAAAAAAGGAAATCCTGGGGCGCCGGGGTGGCTCAGTAGGTTGAGCTTCTGAGTCTTGATGTCGGCTCAGATCATAATCCCAGGGTCATGGGATTGAGCCTGGCATCGGGTTCTGCCCTGAGCATGGAGCCTGCTTAAGATTCTCTCTCTCCCTCTGCCCCTCTCCCCTGCTTGCACATGTGCGCATGTGCACACACTCTTTCTCTAAAATAATAACAAAATAAATAAATACAATAATAAATAATAATAACAATAACAACACTAACTAAAAAAAGGAAACCCTACCATATGCAACAACATGGATGAACCCTGAGGACATTGTGCTGAGGGAAACAAGTCAGTCACAGAAGGACAGATACTGCATGATTCCGGTTACCACATGAAGCCTCGAACTCGTAGAAGCAGAGAAGAATGGTGGGTGCCAGGGGCAGGGGGGAGGGGGAAGGGCAATTATCCTTCAACAGGTATACAGTTTCAGTCGCACAAGATGAGTAAGTTCTAGAGATCTGCCTATAGTTAACAACACTGTATCATACACTTAAGCATCTGTCAAGAAGATAGATCTCACCTTAAGTGTTCTTACCACAACAAAATACAAATGTGAAAGCAAGCAAGCAAGCTCAGGTGAAAGTCACCACAGAAACCTGAAAAAGGACTGCGTGGAGAGGGTGTGGGGCTCCCCACCCCCAGCCACTCCTCCTTGCCTCCTTCCACAGGCTCCACTGCCCTCTTCCTCTCCTTCATCTCTTTCCTTCCTTCCTCCTTCTCTTCCTTTCTTCCTTCCTTCTCCCAGCAAATACGCCCTGTGTGCCTACTGGGTGCTGAGCTTGTACTATGAGCTGGGATCAGAGCAGGAGACAGGATATAGGCTATGCCTTCTAGAACTTCCAAACTAAGAAGGGCAGATAATAAACAGATAAATAGAAGAAGAAAGATCCTTTCAGATCCTGACAACTATCTGGAGACAATACAAGAGTGATGTGACAGAGTGCCTAAGGACAGGGAGTAAGGAGGGCAGCAGGGAGTCAACTAGAGGGAAGGGTGAACCAGGCAGAGGGAGCAGCTGGAGCAAAGGCCCTGAGGCATAAAAGTCCACGGTGTCACGGGGAGGAGGCAAGAGGTGCCAGTGGGGTCAGGGGAAGATTCAGTGGCCAGAATCTGAAGGGGGTCTGCCAGGTACAGGCGAAAGGGACATCTGACAATCCCAGCTGCCACTAACACTGAGCGAGCACACTCACTATGTACCAAGTTCTGTTATTACCCCATTTTACTGATGGGGAAACTGTAGAAGGAGCCACAGCCCAAGCAGGGTCTTCAGGGTTCCTGGAAATCTTGAGGGTCACTGGTGAGAAGGAAGAGAGTATGGCTAGTGAAAATTAACATTTATTTAGCACCTCCTGGTGCCAGCACCCTGCTGAGTTCTTTGATGTTATTTTATGTGCATTTGTCATCATCACTCAAGAGGACAGTACGGTTATGATTCCCCTTCTGGAGATAATGAAATGAGAGTCCAGGAGCCAAGGTGATTCGCCCAAGGCCACGCCGTCAGGGAGGGGCAGACCCAAGACTGGAACCCAGGTCTCCACACTGGCACAGATGGTTCCCTGGGCTCGGAAGTCTCAGAGCTGCCTGGAGGGCCAGCCAAGTTCTCCGGCGACAGCTCCTCAGGATTGCTGGGTCCCAGCCATCAGCAAGTCCGGTCCACACGCCCCCCGGAGCCTCACTCTCCTCCACCACTAGGGCTCCAACAAAGCCTCCCATCTTTCCCTGGAGGGCCCTGTTTCCTGCCTCCCTGATACTCCGACAGACATGATCTTGTTTGCCTGGGTATGGTCATCTCCCCACCGAGCTGTACCCTGAACTTTACAGGCCTCTCCAGCTTCATGCCTCCACCCCCCAAGTTCTGAACCCTACACCGCCTCACACTCACATGCTCATGTGAACACACACCATGAGTGAACAAACTCACCAGGCACGAGAGCAGGCGTGACCCATTTCTTCCATCCCTCTCGACCCAGAGCTTAGCTCTGAGCCTGGCACAGAGAAGGGGCTCCGCGACCGTGGTGGACGGGAGAAAGGCTGTTTGACCTGAGCCTCTGCTGTCCCCCCGACTCACAGGAAGGTGGTCAGAGCATAGATGGCAGCAGTGACTTGGGTCAAAGGGTCCCCCGCTAGGGGCCTTCCAGGATAGGGGCAGGGGTCAGTGCCGGGGATAGGCTATCAGCGCGGGCTGACAACCTCCTGTGTGCACAGAGCATTGGTGAGTGAACCCAGAGACGTGACCCAGAGCATCTGCTGGAAAGGACAGGAGCGGGTGGAGTGCTTTGAGCTGAGAGCAGAGCAACAAAGGCCTGAGTCAAGGCCCTGAGTCAGCCAGGCACGACGGGAGTGGGAGACACTGGGTGCAAATACCCACACCACACTTGCACACGGCCCCTCACTCGCCATGAAGGACTCTAGCTTGTGGGTCCAAGGCGGAGCTTCACTGTGGCCCTTGAGGCAGGTGGGATTCTGCCCATGGTGCTGATGGAGAAACTGACTTCTGGAGGGGAAGTAACTCGTTCAAGACTGTCCAGACAGAGAATGGCAGAACTGGGTTAGGGTACTGGATCAGGGTGACCCAGTCTTTGCTTACCATGCCGGATGGGGCCTCTCTTTCCTGGGAGCCAGGCTTACAAAAGGCTCAGGAGGGAGTGGGGCCAAATGCGCCTGGAGGGAGCAGAGGCATGGGGGTACAGGGACCAGGGGGTCAGGCTGGAGAGAGTCCTCAAGTGCAAACTCCAGGCCTGCCCCTCCAAGCAGGCGGCCCAGCGCCCAAATGACCTTCCCCAAATGCAGTGCGACCGAGTCCCGCTGTGCTTTGCTCTTTTAGTGGTTCCACGATAGTACGGGTCTTGGCTTTATCACTGACCCCTGCGGACCTCTCCAGCCCTGTGCCTCAACCCCCAAGCCCTGCACCCCGCACCCCGCACCCCACCAGCCTGAGGTGCTTGCTAAGGCCACACGACTTTACACAGGTGGAGCTTTCTATGGGAAACACCTTCCCAATCTTTACCCCAATAGTTCCCCTGCGTCTTCAAGACAGATTCGGACTTCAGCAACTGTTTCTGACCCAGCTCACACCTCTGCTGGGTGAGGCAATCCCACTCCCCTCTGCTCCAATGACATGCTCCGCTGAGATCTACGGTCCGGGCAATTACCACAGGGCAACAATTATCTGGTTACCAGTCTGCCTCCCCAACTAGACTGCGAATTCCAGGAGGACGCTTCATGACTTATTCACCTCTGGAGCAGCAGGACCAGGCACAGCACCTAGCTGGAGTCTTTGTTATTATTTGTGGAAGGAGGGAGGGAGAAAGGAAGGGCGGGGAGGGAGGAGGAAGGAGGATGGGAGGGAGGAGGGAAGGAAGGAAGACAGAAGGGAGGGAGGGAAGAGGGAGAGAGGGAAGGAGGGGAGAGGAGGGGTAGGGGGGAAAGGCTGGCGTGAGGGAGGAGGGAAAGAAAAGAGAGGGAGGAAGGAGTAAAGGTGGGGGAGGAAGGAAGAGGAAGGGAGGAGGAAGGAAAAGAAGGAGGGAGGGAGGACGGAGAGAAGGGAAGGAGGGAAGAGGGAGGAGAGCACTTGACCGTTTCCAGTGTTCTTTCACGCACATTACTTTATTGAAAAGCTGCCGCGGCAAGGACACCACAGGTCCACAGGTCACACCACAGGGCTTTGCTACTTTTTGCAAAATCTGCAGCCCGCTTGTTTTCAAACGAAATCTTTGTTTTTCGTCGATGGACTGAACGAAATGTATCTTAAAAGGAAATGTTGCATCATTATCCTGAATGGAAAGCTCGAATCACTTCCCATCAATGGAAGGCTGGCATGAAAATGAACATAGCTGGGGGCACCCGGGTGGCTCAGCTGGTTGAGCGTCCGACTTCGCCTCAGGTCACGATCTCGAGGTCTGTGAGTTCGAGCCCCGCGTCAGGCTCTGTGCTGAAAGCTCAGGGCCTGGAGCCTGCTTCGGATTCTGTGTCCCCCTCTCTCTCTGCCCCTCCCCCACTCATGCTCTGTCTCTCTCTCTCTCTCTCTCTGTGTCAAAAATAAAAAAAATTAAAAATTAAATGAATATAGCTGGTGCTTACCACGTGCCAGGCACTCCACCTGGGCCCATTAACCCATCCATCCTCGTAAGAGTCCTATGGCGGGGTGCCATTATATCTTGAGCATAGAGATGGGGAAACTGAGGCACGCAGGCCTTAAGTAACTTGCCCGAGGCCACCGCTGGAGAGCAGCAGGGTTACCGCAGAAACGAGACAGCCGGGCTCTCAGAAACAAAGAGGTAAAGAAACCAAGGTTGTCTTCTGCCTAAATATCGTTGCCCTCTGCGGGCTGTGTCTGAGGGTTCCATCTCGTGGGAACAGCAGCGTGAAATGTTCCTCCAGAAGTCATCAGAGAAGGAAGGGGAACCGGAAGAAGAATGCTTTTCTCACCGCGGGATTTACTGCTACTTAATGCCACGTCTGTATAAAAGTCCTCTCGGCCAGAGCCAGCGCTGTGCAGCCCACGCTTTGGGAAACCCTGAAGCACAGAGGGCTCCCAGCAGCACCACCAGCACCCCAGCATTGTTAGCTCACGATGTCGTCCAACATCTCAGGAAGCAGAGGCGAAGCGGAATTAAGCCAGGTGTGAAGTGACATCAATAAGGATAGGTAAAACCTAAAATTAAGCTCAAAGCAAATGAATCTAACTGTATAACAAATTGAGACCACATCCCCGTGATAGCACGATGCTACGGAGAGGGGACAAAGAATGAATCCAAGAGACCTCTCAACACCGCTGAAAGACCATGTTACCCTCAATCTATAGGCAATTGAAATGGATGGACAGCCTGAACTTTACTTAATAGGGTTACCTGTCGCTCACCAGGTCTGAAGCTATTTTGTGGTTATTGGAGCACAGAGCAGACGAGCAACGCATTAATTAATGTTGAGGCTGTCGCGGTGTTCAGCAGGGGAGATCCAGATATGGAAGGGAGATAATGAGGGAGATGTGGGCTTGGGTGTGAGGTAAAAGGATGAGCTCATGATGTAAATTTATCAAAACACAAATGAATGTGGATTTCTAGTTCTTTCTGCTGAGAGGGCCCAGGATCGGAGACACCCCGATAACAATGAGCCCAGAAAGCACACAGATCTTGGCTTTATATCATTCCCCAGTAAAAGGAAGCAGGGCAATTTGGGGAAACGGATGGTTCCAAGGCTGAAACAGGAAAGATACAAGATGAGCCTGGAACATCAGGTTTTGGCAGAAGGTACTGAGATGACCAAAGAATGATGGAGAGACACCAAAAGCGGGCAGGAGCCAGCTTGAAGACACCAGTGCAGCCAACTCTGGGACAACCTGAGCACTGACTGAGCGTTGAACAAGGACGGCAATGGATGATGACATATTGAATAAAAAAAGAGTCCGTGAATTCACTCGGATGAATATAAAACAAAGGAAAAAAAAAGACACGAAGGAGCGGGGGACAGGGAGGGAAAACTCTTCCTTATAGAAGAATGCCAACTAATAAGTGAAGAGGGAATGATGGGTTTATAAGATCACCAACCGACAGCCATCATAGTAGAAATGAACTCATTTATCATCAACGGATGCTGGCGAATCATCAGGTCAGAATCATCAAGGAAGAATGGAGTGAGAAAACCATTTGGCTCCAAAAGAGTGAAAATGGATTTAGGTAAGAATCAGCCCAGGCGGTGGTTTGTTGGGGGTGGGCAGGATATAGACACAGCCTCCAAAGATCAGCCTCCATATTGCTTGTTAATCCCAAAAGGAGAAAGCAAGCCTTTGCAGGGGAGAAATCCGGTAGACACCAGTTCAGCCAAGAGATCAGTGAGGACCATCAGACATCACATGCCTCTTGATGTGATTCACTGAGGACTCAGCAACGCTGTTGAGGATCCCTGCCAAAAATGCAGGACCTGGATCTGGTTAGGAGGAAACAACCTGACAAACCCACACTGAAGGACAAGGCTGCGCTACGACACAATGGGCCTGTATTCTGCAGAAATGTCAAGGTCATGAAAGATACAGAGGGCTGAAGAACTAACTGTTCCAGATTAAAAGAGGGAAAGGGGACAGGACAACTGAATACAGGCCTAACTCTGGGCTGGATTCCAGGTGAGAAAAAGAAATGCAATCAAGGATATGACTGGGACAGTTGGCAACATCTGAATATAAACTGTGTATAAGATAATCATTCTGTATCAAATGTGTATTATACTTATGCAGAGGGACACTGGAGTATTTATGGGCAAAGAGTCATGATGTCTACCACTCATTCTGAAAGAGTTAAGCAGAAGAAGAAAAAGGAGGAGAAGGAGGAAGGCAGGAAGAGCAAAAAGAACAAGAAAGAGAAGCAGAAAAAGAAGAAATAAATCTATATACAGAGAGAGAGAGAGATTAAAGTCCATGAGTCAAACATTGACTATTGGTCGATTCAGAGCAGGATTTCTCAATCTTGTCATTATTGACATTTCGGACCATAAAATTCTTTTTCTTTTTTTCTTCAGAGTTGCACATGGCAATTCCAAATTCGTCACTTCATTGTAAGAGTTGAGCTGGACGTTAATGATGTCATCTCCAGGGTTGTTAGGGGACAACTGTCCAAATATCATGAGATTTAGTACCACACTGTGTAAGAGGAAGCCCCCCATCCTCTGCTGGGACATGCATATTTACTTATTTATATACATATACATATATATAGAAGATCATACATTTTGTTGCTGAGATAGTCTATAACCTTTCTCTTTTGTTTCACAGAGGTGTATTAAAAATATCCCAAATTAGTTATGGATTTTTACATTTCTCCTTTTATATATTTACAGGCTCTGCTTTTAGGTGCATGTACATTTATGATTGTTTTGCCTTCTTAAAGAATTTTCTCTTTAATTCTATGTATTTTCCCTCCTAATCCCTATTAATATAGTTGCTTAAAATCTATTTGTCCGATATTAATATGGCCACACTAGTTTTCTTTGGCTACTATTTGCACATTATCCATTTTTCCAGGCTTTCATTCACAGATTTTCAGTGTGATTTCATTTCATTGTACCTCTTTTTCTTTATTGAGATATTATTGACATATAGCATTACATTAGTTTTCGGTGTACAACATAATGATGTGATATATGTGTATATTGAGAAGTGATCACCACAGTCAGTTTAGTTAACATCCATCACCACATTTTTTTTTTCTGCTTGCAATGAGAACTGGAAAATTCTTTGGTGTGAGGGACAGTCACAGCGTGGTACATATTATAGGCTGCTTAGCAGCATCCCTGGCCTCTACCCACTAGATGCGGGGAGCACCTCCCGGTTGTAACAACAAAAATATCTCTAGACATGGCCTCCAGACCTGTCCTCTGGGGAGCAAAAGCATCCCTGCCTGAGAACCACTGCTCCAGATAAAGGACAGAGAGGTGTTTGTTAAGCCATCCTTACAACTTTTCTATGGATTTCAATTTTTTCCGCATTAAAAAACAAACACTAAACCACACGTCAGAAGAAGATGGCTGTGGGTGGTAGAGGGCCATTTACTCCTCCAGCCCAGTCTTTATACCTATGGCCCCTGCCAGCTGCGAGCTCCCTGAGGGCAGACGTCTTTTCTTCCCCATCGCCCACTGATGGCCTGGCCACAGCGATGTGTGTCAACACTGGGCAAACTCACAACATCGTCCTCCACAACAGGGGATCAACTAGTTGGCCATCAGTTGGGCATGTCACCAGCTGATGGGGCCAGAGCTAAGAGCCAGCTGAGACGAGGTGGAAAGTGGAAGCCCAGACTCAGAGGGCGAAGGATAGGAAGGAGGGCCGGATGCTCACAGAGGTGCAAGAAGATGGCTTCGAACAAGGCTGGCCAGAGACCAGCATGTGGCCTGGAGCTCCCAGCGGGCCCAGTGTGGGATGTGGGGACTTCTGATCAACCCAAGCAGAGAGGGGTATCCTGAGCCGACAGTGGAGAGAGTAGCAGCCAGTTTTTCGACTGGGGATAGAAGGGCCATACCTGAGACGAAGGGCCTTAAGCCTCCAGCTGCAGCCCTCTCTCCAAAGGCAGCAAGATCCCTGGCTACAGCCCTCCACCGCTGCAGCCATCGTTGCCCCCCAAACTGCACTAATGGAATGTTCTAGAAGGAGAGACTTGGACAAAAGGAGGAGGAGGTGTGGTGGGCTGTGGGACCACCGACTCCCCAGAGAGTGGATCTTATCTGGTCTGTGCCTGAGAGCAGACACTTGGCTTGCATCCTAGCACATCTATGGCAGTCCTAGGGCCCCAAAGACAGAGCTACCCACCCCCTGAGGAGCCCGACAGCTCTGTCTAACCCCTTGTCCTACCACCACTCTGCTTCCTCATATTACTGCTGCCACGCTGGCCTCCTTGGGGCTCCTGGCGCCAATTAAACTGGGTCCTAGCCTCAGGGCCTTCACACTTCCTATTCCCTCTGTATGGAATACTCCACCTCACATCCTCTCATGCTTCCTCCCTCACTTTATTCAGCTCAAATATCACTCTCTCGAAGAGGCCCTACCTGATCACCAGCCGCATGCTAGACCGTTCTGCCCTGGCCTTATTTCCTTCGTAGCCATTGTCATCTCACTCCTGAAATGGTTATTTTTATTCACTTGATTGTTCATTGTCTGTGTCTCTTGCTAGACTGTAAACTTTGTGAAGGTAGAGACTTTGCCCCAATCACAGCCATGTGCCCTGCATGAGAACAATGCTTGGCACATAGTAGGTGCTCAATACGTACTTGAATGAATGAAATACTTGAATTAATTTTCTTTCAGTGCTTTGGTAAGATTATTATCACCTCCAAAGAAGAAAGCGCTGACTCTCCCTTTCTGCCCCTTGAATCCTTGCTTGGCCAAACCCTTTTTTCCTATGCCAGGGCGGAACAGGTGATAAACATTGTTTTTTGGAAGGGCAGAGGAGGCCACAGAGAGCATGACATTGGGCCTCACTTATCATGGTTTGGCTGCTAAAAATGGATTCCCCAAATGCAGATTCTGACCAGCCCTGGAAAACCCAACCCCACCTTGAATATCATTAGACTGGAAGTGGCCAGCTGTTCTCTGCCTGGAGTGTTCTCCCCCTCACTCTTTGCACGAAGACTTCCTGCTAACCCTGCACATATTGGCTCAAATGCCATCTTCCCTGAGAGGCCTTCCCCCGAGCCTCTAGCCCACGAGCCTCTAGCCCACGAGCCTCTAGCCCACGTCACTCTCTCCCATGAAAGGCAAATCCTCACATTTGCAATTCAGTGTCATTCATCTGCTCCGCAGTTGGTTTGCTGCCTCCTGCCCTAGCCTGTTAGCCCCACGAGGGCAGGGGCCTTGCTTACACTGTGTCCTCTGCACATCTGGTCCCTGGCACTGTCCTGGGCCATAGTAGGTGCTCACCCAACTCAGGTTGGAGGCACTGGTGAAGAGGTTCTCCCCAGAGGCCTCCAGCCTGCAGAACCCACTTCACTGCCCCTCACTGAGAACCTGTCTGTGCCCCTCCTGCCGGTAAGAGAGACACGCAGTCCGGCCACTCTCCCTTTCTCCCTCGCACACCAGGAATTCTGCTGGAAAACTGCCAGAGATGGGCTACTTGCTTCCTCCCTAATGCTGGGCCAGCACAGTGTGGAGTCACTGGGGGACCCTCTTGCTCACCAGAAAGGCCCCCCTGCCCATAGGGGCCCGAATGGAGACTGCCCTTGTAGGGAGAGCTCAGGTCCTTGGTCCTTCCCACCCCCTCACTGCTACAACAAAGCTTTCAGTTGAAGGCCATGACCTTCCCCTTTAAGGCTTGGTTTTCAGAGTCTTCACCCACTTTCCCCATTCAGCCCCATCCCATCCCCACCCAGGCCTCCCTGAGGCTCCCCATTGCCCCCAGAGAGAGCCCCAACTCCTTGGCCTGGCATTCCAGATGCTTCAAGAGGGGGAGCTGCGTAGACAGTCTGGCCTTGTTTGGGGCCCCTCCACCACCCCACGCCCGCTCACCTGGTTGCTCACCATTTCCAGGGCGCCCTGGGCCCTTTCACAGCCCCGGGGGCGGGGGGGGGGGGGCTCTGCAGGTGTTGTTGAGCCTTCTTCCGGGACATCTTCCTGGCAGGGGCAGGATCGGCCCCTCCCTCTGCTGCACTCTGAGCTCTCTGGAGCGGAGACCTGCAGCCCCAACAACAACAGCAACCGTATTGAGTGCTTCTGGCGAGTGCTGCATGTTCTAAGTGCTTTGCATTAAACGCATTCAATCCTCACAACAAAAACCATGGCTTACACTACTCCTACCTGCGTTCATTCATTCAACAATATTACATACTTACTGTGGGCCACAGGCCATTCTAGGTTCAGGCGCTAGAGCTGAGAACAAAATACTCAAAACTCCCAGCCCTCTGCAGCTTATGTTCTAGTAGAATGAGTTACGGACAACTAAAGGGAAATAGAGGATGTACTAAATAGTGATTAGGGCTATGAGGAAAAATAAAGCAAGGAGGGGTATGCAAAGGATCTGGGGGGCTGGGGGGGGGGGTGGGCTGCCCTTTAAATACTGGAGTCAGATAAGGTGACATTCAAGCAAAGACCCAAAGAAGGTGAGAAAGCAAGCCAGGCCTGTACCTGGAGAAGAGCATTCCAGACAGACAGAATGGCCAGGGCAACATATCAGGGCAGGACTCGAGGGAGCCGAGGGGAGTCCTGCAGGGTGAGCCAGGGGAGAGGTGGGAGGCGCAACAGGTGGGGGAGGTGAGGCCACGTGGTGTGGACCCGTGGGCCACTGGGAAGACTTTGGTCCTCCTGTTGGTTGTAGGGCCCTGAGAGTGAGCTATCGGTGAGCCAGCGTGGGAGCAGAAAGGACAGGGAGTTGAGAGACACGGTGGCTCTGAGCAGCGGGGTAGAGCTGGAGAGGGAAAGATGTCACTGGAATCTGGGTATCTGGATACATCTGAGAGCAGAGCCAACTGGACTTCCTGAGAGTCAGATCAGATGCGGGCATGCGAGACAGAGGAGAGTCCAAGATGTCTCCGGGGTTTTCATCTGAGCCCCTGGGAGGATGGAGGTGTCTGCTCCTTCACAGATTAGGAAATGAAGGCACAGAGT
Organism: Acinonyx jubatus; assembly: GCF_027475565.1. Taxonomy (NCBI): domain Eukaryota; kingdom Metazoa; phylum Chordata; class Mammalia; order Carnivora; family Felidae; genus Acinonyx; species Acinonyx jubatus. The sequence continues at coordinate 174,318,339 of NC_069380.1, read as the reverse complement.
CAAGTAACCTGCCCCAGATCACACCGCCGGCCATTGGCCGAGCTGGGATTTGAACCCAGGCCTCTGGCTTTGGAACTTGGAGCTCCCTAACCCGCTGTGGTGCCTGGCGAATGCCAAACCTTAAAAGAAGAGTTTTCGAGAGAGGGAGGTAGAGACAGTGCCCGGATTGGAAACGCGACTGCTTCCGATCCAGCCTGGCGGGAAAGCGAAGCATCGGAACACGGACTTGGGCACCCGTCTGCTGGATTCCAGGAAGCGAGGGCCCAGCTTGCCCCTGCAGTGTCACTCAGAGGGCATTGGCCGTGCCAGCCTGCTTCCCTCAGTGTCCCAGGGGCACAACCGCACCCGTGGGGGCCCGACACAGGCAGCTACGTCACCTCCATCCAGCTCAAGGCACTGTCACCATGGAGAGACACCAACAGGCCTCCACAATATCTGGGCAACACAGGATAGGAGGGCTCCTCCTCGCTCCAGGGCCCAGGCCCAGGCACGTTGGAGTGTGGGCTGGGGGTGGGGCCTGGGGAATTCTGGGGCTCAGCCTGACACCCCAGAGGAGAGCAGAGTCAGCACCAGCGCTGCCCCTCCTGAGTGCCCGCAGAGTGCCCCGCCTCATCCCAGCCCCTTCTCCCTCAGCCCTGCCAAAGAACGACTGCTAATCTCGATTTGCCGATGGGGAAACTGAGGCTCAGTGAGGCAAGGTCACCTGGCTGAGATGCAACTGTGAGGAAATGGCAGAACCGGTTCGAGTCCTCAAGCCAGTGTTCTTTCACTCCGTCACGGGCTTCTCCCTGAAGCCAGCATGAGGGCAGTTCGTTCCCAAAAACCAAAAGATTTTTGTAAATGTGGCCCCAAAGGTCATGTGGCAAGTCCCAATCCCTGCCCTCCACTGAGCTGTGAGGCCCCAACCAAGTAACTTCGTCTCCCCGAGACTCAGTGTTCTGTAAAGTGTTGTGTAAAATGGGAGAGTGACCATACCTTCCTCAATGACTACCGTGAGGCCCGAATGACTGTGTGTGGAGCTCAGCTGGCTGTGTGTACCACTCAGAATTCTGAAACCTCTGGCCCCAGGTTTGGGATAAAAGGTTGTGGATCCTCGATTCTCTAAGGCACTTTCCAGGCAGCAGGCTCAGCACTTTGTACGGGTGATTGTAGTTAATCCCCTCACAGTCACCGAAGCAGACACTATCACTATGCCCATTCCCTAGATGAGAACACTGAGGCTCCAAACAGTGAAGCAACGTGCCCGGTTCACACAGCCATAGAGTGAAGGCCAGAATCTGAACCTCAGACTGCCACTGGGCACCACACATGTAGTCAGCGCAGGCCACAATTTTCTCCCGCCCTCTGCAAAGCCTGCCAGCCCAGCTGGGGGCCAGGCACACAGGACAGAGGCATGAGTCACAGTCACTGCCCTCCAGCAGCCTACTATCTGATCGGGGAAATAGACCGCAGCGCATCAGTCAGGGCCATCAGGGGAGGGCTTCAACCACCGGTCAGATCCTTGGACTTTATCCAGAAGGCCATCGGGAGCCATGGAAGGGTCTAGAGCAAGAACACAATACAGTCAGGCTGATGCCCTAAAAAAGTGGTTCCCAGACACGGGCAGGCATCAGAATCCCCCGGAGGGCTTGTTAAACACAGACTGCTGGGCCCCACCCCAGAGTTCCTGATTCAGTAGGTCTGGGGTGGGGCTGGGGAATTTTCATTTCTAACAGGTTCCCAGGTGACACTGCTGCTGGTGATGTGGGGACCTCCACTCTGAAAAAAACGCTGTTTAGAACAACACAGTGGTGTGGAGGGTGGCAGGAGCACCCGAGTATTTACTGGAATAAAGGCTGTCGTATATGTGGTACTGGGAACAGGCCACGTCGATCACCCCATCCTCATAGCTCACAGATGATGAAGCACTGAGACCTGGGGAGGAGAACTACCCACACGGGGACACACAGCTGGTCACTGCTGGAGCAGGGAGTCCATCCTGGGGACTTGGGGCTCCAGAGGGATCCCCCACCACTGGCCCGCTCTGAGATGGGGCCTAAGATGGGGTCCTTGGAGGACAGGACTGGGTCCTGTTCTTCATAAGCTACACAGTCACTAAGCTAGAGTCTGTGAGTCTAGGTAAATAGGTGTGAGGGTTGCTGCATTCCCAGATGCTGGATCCTCTCACATCCCCTGGGGACCCCCAACTGCAACGAGTTTGCCCTCACCCCCTGCCACTGCAGCGAGGCCAGGAGCCGTCCAACCAGGGCAGGTGGCGGCTGCTGCAGAGGGAGAGAAAGGGGCCGTCAGGGTAAGCCTGGAGACCCCCATCCCGGGAGGAGCCCCTGGCCCTGCCTTGAATTCCCCAAACAGCTGCATTAGGGAAATCAAGGCAATTTTTCCTCCAGTCACTTTCCGGTGGGCTCTTACCTTCAGCACCTCTTTGCGGGACCCAAGCCTGGACATGGCCCTCTTCCCTGCACCCCCAGGAAGGGAGGGCACTGGGAGACCAGCGGCTGTCCTCTCTCTACTCCCAAGACTTATAGTCCCGGTCCCCTTCCTGGCCGAGTGACCCTGAGCCCTGCTCTTGGCATCTCTTTCCCCATTTGCAGACCGCCTGACTCACAGGCTGCGTGTGGTTGGGTTGCAACGATATCAGGAAAGCCACTACTTCCTGAGCACCTACTATGTGCCAGATCCATTGTCAGATATCTGCCAGGCACCCCATCATTAGCACGATAGATGCAATCCAGCTCCGCGGGTCTGCTCTCTCCCTAGACATGCCCGGGGATACCCCACCAGCGCTACCTACCACGGCCATGCTCACACAGGTTTTGTACATTTGACTTCTTATGAGAGAGAAAGAGAAAGGGCGAGGCAGATCAGGCAAACCATGGAGTTAAACAGGGGTGAGGGGTGCTTGGACCCAGTACGATTTTATGAACCTCCATATGCTTGAGATATTTTATAACACGATCATGCTAGCCCAGGGAGTGTGCAGCTGGCCTGGTGGAGGGAGGAGGCACTGAGGAACTGGTCGGGAGCCGGCCAAGTTCCTTGCCGTCCAGATGTCATGGTGAAGACCGGAGGCTGTGACTCACCATGAAATGCCGGGGTAATCTGGATGTTTCTGAAACTCAGAAGTCCCCCCACGCTCTTGTCAGCTCCTGGCAAAGGTGTAGGCCTGGTGAGCCCATCAACCAGCAGAGTGAACCAGGGTTCCCAAGGTGGCCAAGCGTGGGGACACCCACCAGCCTTCCTTTCTCAGGCTCCCCATGGGGATTGTAGGCCATCTCTGGGATGCCCTGTGGTTCCAGCACAAGTCGCAGACCCACCACCGCAATGGCCAACGGGGTGGGCCTCTGGGCCCTGCAAACCAGCCAGAGACAGCAGAGCCCGCTCGGAGTTCCCAAGCCCCAGGCCTGGCGGAAAGCCCCTCGCTGCAGAAGTGGGCTGGCTACAGCTTGTTGTGCTGTTGCTAAGTTCTGCGCTGATCAATCTGGGCCTCATGGGTTTTTTTCCCTCTGGTTTCATGTTCTGACGGGAACTGTGCAAATCTGGAGCGCGTTAATCGCAGCCACAGCATTCCAGAGGGCGTGACGCTGCGAGTTCCTCCTTGGCCCCAAATCTTGAGTCCACACCCTCCCGGCTCAGAGGATGGTCAGGAGAGCAGCTCAGGCCAAGCCTGGAATACGATCTGTAGGATCTGACCCTCACTGTCCTTTCCAGAAGTTATAACTTGCCTTCCAGAGAGATGGAAGAGGCTTTAGGGCCAATACTGAATTCTGCTTCTGGGTTCCACGGCTCCCCTTCTGGTATTTACAGCTCCATATACTTTGTTCCGAAAGTCACCCTCAGCCTCATTCCACAGGGCCTTGTGCCGGCTCCCTGAGCTCGACCCGCCATTCCCCCAGAGATCCTAGGGCCCAGGTTTCACCTCTCCCTCCTTCCTGCCTCCACTCAGCCAGATCTGCCCCTAATTCCTTTACCCTTTCTTCTTTTCCTTCACTATTCATGCTCTTCTAGAGATTATGCTTTAGAGAGATGGACAATATTGTAACATTTTTAAATTATTTGTACACTTTATAAGTAAAATAATTTCGGGTGGAAATAAGCACTTAGAAGAAAAACTAAGGTGGGTAAGGGGTGAAGAGGAGAATTAGGGTGTACATGTGAGAGAGAGTTGAGGGCACAGCAGCTGGGGGTCCGGGGAAGCTCTAAGAAGGTGGTATTTGGGCAGAGACCTGGAAGGGAAGGCATCCACCACAGAAGCATCTGAAGACATTTGGGGGAGGAAACGGCAGGTACACGGGGCTCCGAGGGGAACAGCAAAGAGGCCTGTGTGTTTAAAGCAGGTGAGTGACCAGGCAGGAGGAGAGGAGGTTGAGGGGAACTGGACCCTGAGGTCTGGAGCTTGGTGAGCTATAACGATTTAGGGTTTTCCCGCAACTACAATGGGAAGCCACTGGCTTGTTGAGTGCACCGAGGTGACATTATCGCAGTTGTGTTTTCAAAGGATCTTCCTGGCTGCCTGTGAGCCAAGAGTGCAGGCAGAAGCAAGGATTCAAGGTAGGAGGCACCTGCTGCAGAGAGGACTGGCCAGGCCTGAGTGGTGAGCGGTGGTGGCTCCCAGAAGAGGAGGTTGGTTTAAGGATACAGGCTGTGGGGTATGAGAGAAAGAGAATGAGTCAAAAAACGCTCTGGGGCTTGGGGCCGAGCGGCTGCTGGGAGGCAGGAGGGGAGAGTGAGGCCGTGGTGGGGAAGCTGTGAGCAGAGTAAGTCTGTGGGGGTGAAACTGAAAGGTCAGTCTGGGTTCCAGACCGCATGGAGCCTCGCGAGCCATGGAGACAATAAACAAACCTGCTCTGGGTTAGTTCTGAGGACAGGAGAGAAGTCATTGGTGGGCTTCAGGCAGGAGAATTCCAGAACAGTTCAGGCATTAGCCCCCTCTGAGGATCCTCCTGATGCAAGTAAGCGGTCTCTTCCTTGCGCAGGGAAGTCACAAAGTGACTTCATCCTGGAATCTCGACTCGGCTTCCCTAATATCTTGTTGCACGGACTATGTTCCACTCTACCGTTTCACGGAGAATGGGACAGGCGCAGAGAGGCGCAGTAACTTGCCTGAGGTCACACAGCAGAGAAGCTGGGATTCAGATCCAGACAGCCTGGCTCCAGTCTGTGTGTCAAACCCCTGCACCCTGCCATCTGACGCTTATCCCCCCCCCATCAACCCCCCCTCCCACGCTCACACCGTGCTGCGCAGCTGTGCATGATAGAGATACCTGTGGTAGAGGACGCGGCTCCTGCCTGGTTTTACCCTCTGTGTTTATTAATTTGCTAGACAAATATTTATATGCGAAGGCCAGGGCTGGGGGCCCGTGTTTCCTGCCTGTGCAGGGATGGAGGAAGGAGGGGCAGGGGAGGTGGGGGACGGAGGAGGAATTTAATCCTGCAGAATGCTCAGTGCCTGGAGGGAAGGAAGCCACAAACAGGGCCTGGATGGCCCCGGGGTTGGGGCAGGAGAGCTTAGGGGCGAACAGTGCCTGTCTTAGAGTCACCCCAACCCTGTGTGACCACAAAGTCACCCGACCTCTGCCAGCCTCAGTTTCTGCCTGGCTGTGAAGGGGTCAGTGACAGCCACCTCCTAGGGCTACCAGGAGGGTTCTGGGAGACCACCCACGGCACCAAACCTCTCATGACAACTGTTCTTTCTTTTCTAGCTTGGCGGAAAAGTGGCCACCGCCTCTCAGTACAGAGAACCAGGACTTTCATTTCCCGGGGCCAGGTTTAACATTTCGTGTATTTCACGCGCTGTTCTTTTCTCTGAGAAGTCTCTTTCTCAGAAAGGCTAGAGGGTGGCAAAATGTGGCAGAGCGGGTCTTAGCTTTCCAGCACCCCCACCCCCCACAAATCAGTCTGGGGCCAGGTGCAGAGGATCCTGGGCCACATGGATTCTCAGCTGTCTCTTGACACAGCAGATTCCAGGGCCTTATTTAGAACCTTTGCTGGGGGAGGGGACACGAACGACTCCCCTCCCTCCCCCCCCCCCCCCCAGTAATTCACCTGCCCTCCACCACCCCCACCTTGGGGTGAACAAGGGCTCTGGCTCTGGAGCCAGGCTGATTCCCCGACCTTGGGCACAGCCTCAGAACCCTAGTCCTGGGCTTACCTAGAAACCCTCACAGCCATGGGCCGGTTACGCCCCAGGCTCCTGGAGTCAGTAACCACGATGGGGTGAGCTGGTGACCCGGAGAGGAAGAAAATCAAGGACTTTCTCTGGGAAGGGAGGTGTAGATGCTTCTTCTGGGGAGGGAAGTATAGACACCTGTGCCCTTACCAGTATCATTAGAATTAAATATCACGTGAAACTCTCTGTGTCTTAATGAGAATATGCATCACATTATCTACAGCCTAGGAGGAGACTAGAAGAAAAGACTGCAACCAGTAGACAATTCCTGTCTCTGGGTGGTGTGGGAGTGTGTGCAAATTTTATTTATGCATTTCTTGTTTCTATATTTTCTAAAGTTTTCCCATTGAAAATGCACTATCATTAAAATCACGAGGGGAAAAAAAAAACCAGTGATGAGGCACCTGGGTGGCTCAGTCGGTTAAGCATCCGACTCTTGATTTCGTCTCAGGTCATGATCTCACGGTTCGTGGGTTCAAGCCCCATGTTGTGCTCTGTACTGACAGAGCAGAGCCTGCTTGGGATTCTCTCTCTCTCCCTCTCTCTGCCCCTCCCCTACTCGCTTGTGCCCTCTCTCTGTCCCTCCAAATAAATAAACTTTAAAAAAAAAAACCCAGGGGTGCCTGGGTGGCTCAGGTGGTAAAGCGTCTGACTCTTGGTTTGGACTCAGGTCATGATCTCAGGGTTTGTGAGTTTGAGCCTTGCATTGGGCTCTGCACCATCAGTGCGGGAATTCTCTCTCTGTCCCTCCCCTGTTCTCTCTCTCTCAAAAATAAATAAAAACTTGAAAAGAAAAAAAACAATAGAAACACGGGCACCTGGGTGGCTCAGTCGGTTAAGCGTCCGACTTCAGCTCAGGTCATGATCTCACAGTCAATGAGTTCGAGCCCCGCGTCGGACTCTGTGCTGACAGCTCAGGGCCTGGAGCCTGCTTGGGATTCTGTGTCTCCCTCTCTCTCTGCCCCTCCCCTGCTCATGCTCTGTCTCTCTCTGTCTCAAAAATAAATAAAAACATTTTTAAAAAAACACAATAAAAACAATATATGTGACTAATATGTAAGATAAATATGTGTGTGTTTACATATTCTAGATGAGAAAATTATAGGTGAGGTAGAATAACAATATTCTCTCTCCTGAACAGTCTCCCACCACAGCACATACTCAGGGTTCTCTGTAATGTACTTGTCCTTCTCTGTTGCTGGATCAAGAGACACTCAAGCACCAAGGGAAAGTTGTATCTGTGTCCCTCTGAAGACCTGGCACATAATAGGTATTCAATAAATGTTTATGAATGAACAAGTGAATATCTTCTCTAAAAATAAAAATACACCCGGGAACAAAAAGTACACCAGAAACTGATGTCAGAATGTGTCCGAGAAGTTCGTGAATCGCACAGGGTGTGTCTTCTCTGACAAGAACCCCAAGGGCACTTTCACCAACAGGGTCCCCCTCTGAGTCCTTATCCCTCTGGGTTGCTTGTGGACCCTGTGTCTTGCCAGGAGACAGGCAGGACACAGGAGGTCGAGGTGGACAGAAACTGTCCTTGTTCATTTCCGAACCCAAGGTGCCCAGCACAGCTGACTGTTCTCAGGAGTACAGCAGAAGCAGGTCAACAATAAGAACAAGATGTTCTTTACTCCATAGAAGAGTAAGATAGGTCCTCAATATCAAACAAAAAGACAGGACTAGGGGCACCCCAGGGACGAGGCCTTCAAGGCAAACTAAGGTCCTGAAGACAGAGCCTTCTCTTCCCACGGCTGTTTCTGCCCTGGGGACAAGGCGCCTCTCACGCCAGGAATGGAGGGAAAGTGTCTTGGACAGACAAGAGACCTGTTTCCCTTCCAGTGCCATGGTGCTGGGATTACTTGTCTGTTTTCCCTTCTAGACTGAGTGCCTCACCCAGAGACTGGGGCTTCTCCATCTTTGTCCAAGAAACTAAATAGCTGATGAAACTCAAGCAGCATTTAATGAACTACTATGTGCTATGATATTTACTGAATAAAGGAATGGATGAAGACCAATTTTTATCACATTTCCGCAGCCTGGCCTTTTCACTGGGAGCATCGGAATGAGTAATATGTTGAGCATTCTTTCAGAAATATTCACTGCTCTTCTGTATGTGCCAGGTACAGCTGCAGTCCCCACACTCATGAGATTCATTCGTTCTGTCAGAGTTACAAGTGACATTTTAAACCTACTCCATGCTATACATATTTTGACATGAGGGATTTTTTTTTCTTCCTTTTAGAAGAAAGTAGATTCCACTCCTGGATATATACCCAAGGGAAATGAAAACATACGTCCACATGAAAACTGTTGAATGTTCACAGCAGCATTATTCAGGATACTCCAAAACGGAAGCAGCCCAAGTGTCCGTAAACAATGAATGAACACACAGAGTGCGCATAATGTGATCTATCCATACGCCGGAAGATTCTTTGGCCATCGGTGAAGTACTGTTATATCATTACGACACGGATGAACCTGGAAAATATGCCACGTGAAAAAAGCCAGTCACCAAAGACGATTCCATTTATGTTATGTCCTGAAAAGAGAAATCTATAGAAGCAGAAAGCACATTTGTGGTGACCTAGTGTGGGTGGGGAGGGAGGAATGGGGAACGACTGCTAATGGGGAGGGGGTTTATTTTGGGGGTGATGGAAATGTTCCCAAGCTGATTGTGGTGGTCGCTACAAAGCTGTGGACATGCCCAAGACCACCTGAACCGTACATTTTAAATGGGTGAGGTATGTGGCATGAGGATCATGTTTCAATAAAGCCGTTATAAAACAAAAAACAAAGAAAATTTCCCCTTTCAAGCACGCAAAGTGTCATGGAAACAGATTTCACAACCAAGTGGTCTGCTTCAGTTTATGAGCAGAATTTTTCATTTTAACAGCCTTGAACTCATTCTTCAAGGCAACTTTTCTCAAGGTTTGGGCTCAGAAGCCCCCCCATCCCCCCCCGCCTCCACTCCCCCCCTCCACCTCCCCACCCCCCACCCCCGCCACCGCCACTGCCTGTCCCCAGGCCGGGCAAGGCTGTTTGTGGCCCTCAGCCTATCTCGTTCCATACACTCAGCTCCCACCCCGACCCCCCACCCCGTGCCCATACTCAGCTGTGTTCAGCTGCTGCCAGCTCCCAGATGCCAGAGCTGCCACCGGGGGCCCTGGCGACGCAAGGGCCCGCAGTGTTGTGATGTGTTTGGATGGGGAGTGCATTTGGTGCCCGCGTTACCAGGCTCCGAGGGTGACTAATTCCATCTGCATTTTCGGTTTCAGCTGCCTGAACTGTTCAGCTGGAGAACCTCAAACCTCTCAGCTGTTTTTGGAGAAGCTCGCCTCCCGCTTGTGGACGCATGAACTTAATTAAAACCGTTCCCCGGCCCTTTCAGCCACCAGTCCACATGCGTATGCCCAACAAATATTTACTGAGCACCTACTATGCGCCAGACACTATTCCGGGGACACAGCAGCGACCAGACAGAGTTCTTGCTCTAATGGAACGAACATTACACGTGCTTTTGAAAAAGGAAAGAAAAAAAATCTACGTGGTAGCAGAGGGTGCGGTTGAGATTAACGAACCAGTGTGAACTGATTGTGAGCAGTTCCAAGAGCCACTTTTAGTTGTAGAGGGTGGGGAGAGTGGCTTCTCTAGGGAGGGAGCTGAGAGAGAGCCATCTGGGTGAAGATCTGGAAAAAGAATGGTTTGAGCCAAGTAAATAGCATGTGCAAAGACCCCGAGGCGGGACTAGTAATGAAGCCAACATGGTCTCCACCTAACAGCCAGTGAGTAAGGAGAGAAAATAGGTTGGAGCAGGCTGGGTTACGTAGGGCCTTCTCAGCCTCGGAGAAGAGTTTTCTTTCCTTAAAGGCAACTGGAAGCCACCGGAGGGTTCACAAGAGAGGAAGAGGATGGGGCTTACATTTTTCAAAGGTCACTCTGGCTGTTGGGGAAGATAAGGGGAATGGACAGGTGGTAGGTATGGAGAAAGCTGAGGCCAGGACAGCCGCCTAAAGGGTCTGCCTGCCTCTGTCCTGCATCTTTTCCACTGTGTCCAGGAGGCCACAAGGTCATGGGCAAGAGATCCCCTCCCATTCTAGATCACTGGAATGGACTTGTCCATACCTTTACTGTTTTTATTTGAAATTGTCATTTAAATCAAGTGCTACTTTTGGGGAGCCTGGGTGGCTCAGTCGGTTGAGCGTCCGACTTCGCTCAGGTCACCATCTCGCATTTCGTGAGTTCGAGCCCCGCGTCGGGATCTGTGCTGACAGCTCAGAGCCTGGAGCCTGCTTCGGGTTCTGTGTTCCCCTCTCTCTCCGCCCCACCCCTGCTTGTGCTCTGTCTCTCTCTGTCTTTCAAAAATGAATAAACATAAAAAATGATTTTAATCAATTGCTACTTTGATTTAAAAAACATATTTTTATAAAGAAATTATATCACAGCCAAAGGTCATGAATCTGATATATGACTTTCTCCCTAATACACATTAACATAAACATACAACTATTAAAGGTTTTTAAATGAATAAGTGAATATTATCTGAAGACTAAAGGTGAATAGTGAAATTATAAGAAGAAAAGTTACCAGTAACACATGAATTTGATACACTAGTTATTTTTTTCTAATACCCATTCAAATACATACTCAGTCGTTTAAAAAAGGGGGGGAAGGAGGGCACCTGGGTGGCTCAGTCAGTTGAGCTTCTGACTTTGGCTGGGGTCGTGATCTCACAGGTCATGAGTTCGAGCCCCACATTGGGCTCGCTGCTGTCAGTGCAAAGCCCTCTGCGGATCATCTTTCCCCCTCTTTCTGTGCCCCTCCCTCTCTCTCTGTCTCTCGCTCTCAAAAATAAAAATAAACATTTAAAAATAAAAAATAAATACAAATGAAAATAAATTAAAAAAAAAAAAAACACACCGCTAACCTAAGTACCAGTTCAAATCATCACAAGCTGGTTTGAGAAGTACCAACATGTAAGTTAGGACTAGGTACTTTAGGTTAGGACCTGGCTGTGCCACTTACCAGCTGTGTGGCCTTCGGCTGGTTACTTAACCTCTCTAGGCCTCAGTTTCCTCTTCAGTGAAGTGGGGATAATAACCCATCGTCAGGAAGCTGTTGTGAGAAGTATTTAGAACAGTGCCACGCACAGTAGAGACTCAACCAAACACTATCTAGTTTCACAAATCAAACAGACCTCAATTAAATGCAGGCTTCCCTAAGCACCTACTGTGTACTGGGGCCTGGACTAAGGGCTGAGAGTCCAGAGGGAAAGAAGAACGGTCTCTGCCCTTAGATTATCACTCATATAGCCGGGGAGCAGACAAGCCCACATGTTAAAGCTCAAGTATCTGTAATGGGGGCACATGAGAAGGAGGTTACAAGGGGCACCAGTCAAGAGGGAGGAGGGATTGGTTCTGTCCAAGGCAGTCATAGCCAGCTTCCAGGAGAAAGTGCTGGCTCATGTGGGTTTTGATGGATAAAACGGAATTTGCCGGCTAGATAAAGAGGAATCACAGCATTCCAGGCAGTGGGAACAGCATATATAAAGGCGTGAAGGCCCAAAATGGGAAACTGCTAAGAGGGTCCAGTGCAAGAGGCTGCTTTGCAGAAGATACCCCAGGTTCGACCTTGGCCTCAAGCTTAGAAGTCATCTAAACCCACGGAGGACGGTGAATTCTGACCCCTGCCCGAAGTGGAGGTAAAGGAATCAGTGAGGAATACATAAAGAACAGAAAGAGCCCAGAGTCTGGAGTAGTGGCTGCGGGATTAAAACTGCTTTTCATCTGTGCAAACTGGGGCCACGGTTTCCCTCATCTGTGAAACGGGAATAAGGTCCCTGCCTCAGGGAGAGTTAAATGAGGCCGTGTGAATGGAGGGCTGGGCACAGGCCTGGCTCCCAGTAGGTACTCAATACCTGGCCTCCATCTGGCTCCCACTGCCCCCTGCCCCACGCCCACAGCCCTGTGTGGTGGCTGATGATGGGAAGGAGTCTCCCAGCTGTCTGCATGCCCAGCCCATCCAGTTCCCAGACTGGCTGAACCAGCCTGTCCTTCCCCTGCCCCACCATGCCCCAATCCACACCCTGGGAGTTCCCAGGTTGACTGGCTGGGCCTGACCCCAGGAGGGAGGGTCATGGCAAACGAGGCACATGCACATTGCTAAGGACAGCCGAGTGACCTGTGTGCTCAGGGCTCAGCATGCACAATCTCAGCCAAGGACCCCCTCATTGAATGTTACCACGACACTTCCTGTCCCTCAACGTTCAGACAAGAGGCCCAGAGTTGGGGAGGGCTTATCCAAGGTCATTCAGTGAAGATCAAGGTTTAAACCCATGCCGGGGACTCCAGGGTTCCTTCCTTGCCCACTGTACACACATATGTGTGTTTTCATCCCCTCCAAAGGCCTCCCCTACCTCCTCCCCCCACCCCTTTCTCTCACAGTCCCTGCACCCAAGTCGTAAGGAACCACTTGCAGTTCAGGGCTGGACTGCTTCCTTCACACCTTGTTTCTTCTGCTGGCTAGTCCCTCTGCTTGAAATGCCCGTCCTCCACACTCACTCCCCCTTCACCCCTCTTCACCTGGCAAACTCCTACTCATCCTTCAAGGCCCAGCCAACTGCCTCCTTCTCTAAGAAGCTTTCCCTGATCCTTAGCCCAGCAGGGTTAGTCCAATCCTCCTCCTCCGTCACAAAGGACCTCTAAATCACAATGACTAAGAGCCCCTGGAAGGCAGAACACCACCTCTTTCTCAACTTTGATATCAGTACCTACTAATGATTTCTTAATGAACACATGAGAACAAATTTTTAAACAAATTAGCTGATTCGCCATTGCATGCTCTTAAACGCAGCAATTGAGTTGAAGTGATTCTGTTGTGGTTGAGAGCAGAGCGTGGGCATCTGCACACAGACTACAATGTCGATGATACCCTCTGGAGGTGGGCAGCCTGACCCTTGGCCATTCTAAAAACGCTTGCAGCCCATCAGACGGTAGAGCAGGAAGGGCACAGGCTTTGGATACAGACTCGGATTCCAATCCCAGCTTTGCCACTTACCCACGATGTGCTCCCTGGGCAAGTGACTTAACCTCTTTAAGTTTCTGCAGTAAAACGGGAATACGTACCTCCTCACAGGACTGCCGTGAAAATTAGCAAAGCCAACATGGAAACGCCTAACATGTAGTGGGCCCACAACAACTGTTCCTTCCCTTCCCTGAATATCTGGAATTCTTGTTGCCCTCCTTTAACTTCCAGACTGCAAAACCAGGCCAGGTTCCCAGACTGGGCTGCAAAACCTTTTGATCCTTGTCCCAGAAGCCTGGGCACTAGGACCAGGTCTGATATAAATCAGCAAGGTCCTGTTCCTCCAGGAATTTATCTCACAGATGCCCTCACTCATGTGCATGAGAGTATACGCAAAGCATCATGGAGAGAAACCAAAGCAACAAGCCACATGCCCACCAGAGGAGGCAGATTAATGAATTACATATATCTCTGTGGTGGGGTACCCCACAGCTGGAACCAAGAGGTGTGGCTCTCCATATGGGAACAATATCCATCTCCAAGATAAAGTACAGGGGAAAGAAAGGTATGGGACCCTTGGTTGAACTGACCAGCTGGGGATCAGGATCTGACCCAGAACACGGAAAATGACATGAGACAAATTCTCAGTTTACTCATGGATGTTTCATAACTGGTGCCACACGAGATACAGAGGAGAAAGGCTATTTCTTTATACACAATGATCCCGAGGGGCATTAAGACCTAGCTCTCTCATGGAACCCAGCTGGGAAGGGCTGGCCAGACCATCTCTGGAAGGACCCATGAGAAACTGATAATACCAGCTCCTCCAACAAGAGACTAAGGTTAGGTGTGGAAAGAAGTCACTTATCACAGATCAGATTCTTGGGTACTTCTTAATCTTCTGCCACGGACATGACCTAACCTGTTATAATGAAAGCAAACCATTTTAAATAAGAAGGTTTTTAAACCAATACGTATGAATTAATAACAATAATAAACTTGCTGTTTGACCTTGGGCAAGGCTCCTGGCAACTCCATTACCCCCATCTTTAAAATGGAAAGACCATCCAGAGAAGAGAGCATAGAGCTCACATTCCAGCACCCACCACTATGATCCTGGCCTGAGGGCCCCTGCTGGATTTCAGCTGGGCTGTCCTCAGAGGGGTGGGACATCAGTCCCCATCCAGGCCCTATCCAGGGCCATGCCAGATTTGGACACATGCTCTACATCCCAGCAACTGGACCTTGTTGTTGACACTGTTTCCCAGGGAGCAGGATCATAGGAGCCCCTGGCTCAAGGGGTCTAATTTTAAACACCGGGTTCTGGACAGACGAAAAAAGCAGATCCTGGCTACCTACAAGATGCATGCACTAAAAAAAGATGACCCTGGGGCGCTTGGGTAGCTCAATCCGTTAAGTGTCCGACTCTTGATTCCAGCTCAGGTCATGATCTCACAGTTTGGGAGTTTAAGCCCTATATCGGGCTCTGCACTGACTGTGGAGCCTGCTTAGAATTCTCTCTCCCCTCTCTCTCTGCCCCTACCCTACTTGTTCTCTCTCTCTCAAAATAAATAAACTTAAAAAAACAAAAAACGAAAAGATGACCCTGAGGGCAGAGGACAGATAGAGAATACATCCTCCAGGGGGAGGAGGCGGGCAAGTATCAGTGTCCTGGGACAGTTCTCATTTCACTCGAAGAAGAAGTCGGGAGTCTTAAAGTTGCCTGATCCCAAGAATCCCATCTTAGGAGCATTGTTCAAAGTAGATCACGAGCCCCTACCCAGGTTATTCTTAGGGATACATTCAAATTTCTTATTTCATGAATGGTTTTCATCTATTGGAGTTTTTTCTGTTTGTTTCGATCAGAATCCTAAATAAGGTCTACACCTGGTAATTGTTTGATGTGTCTCCAAATCTCCCCCTTTCGATTCCCCCGTTTATTTATTTACATACCTTTTTATTGTTTCTTCTTGAAATTTATTTGTAGAAGAAACCAGCTTTCCATCTATATTTTTTAGCATCTAAGTTGGCTGACCACATCCCTACGGTACCATTTAACATGTTCCTCTGTCCCCTGTAGTTTCTGTAATTTGCTCCAATCTAGGGGCTTGATCAGATTCTGATTTGAGTTTGGGGCAAGGCTACTTCATGGGCGACGCACATCCTTCCATCAGGAGGAGCCTTTTTGCGATGTGACCCGCTGCGGCTGCCCAAATCATCCACTAGGGGTTCACAGATGTTGTGTCTCTAATTCTATCATTCCTTCTACACTTTTAAGCAGGTATACATCTATAAATAGAAACTTCCCTGCGTCAACCATTTCATTACCCTCAGGTACCTTTCATACAGAAAGGGTAAGGCTAATTACAATTCTTCCTTTCTCTTTAGGAGCTTAAATCCTTTTTGGTACAATAAATATGTACTCGCAGTTTGAGTAGGCACATTACTATGAGCCTCTGGTGGCCACCTGTAAAATGGGGGTGCTGGTGGACTCACAGCCTTATTCTTACTCAGTTCTCTTACCAAAGGCTGTGTCCACACATACTGTCTACGAACTGTAGAACCAGGGCACGCAGCAAGGTTCTTCAGACTCTCCCCTGCCCCAGCCTCAGTCCAAAAGCACTGCTGGAAGATGGCAGAAGCCAGCAGGGCCTTCCCTAAGCAGTGCACACAGCCGCTTGGCTTCCGGCGGCCCCCTCCGCACCAGTTTCCTGTGCAGTGAGGATTCTAGAGCTCTCTTCAGGGTGGCTCTAGGTGCTAAATGAGAAAATGTGGTCGTAGGCCTGGCACCCTAGTAAAACCAGCGAGGGGGCCTCTCCCTGTTCTCCCTCACACACACACACACACACACACACACACACACACACACACCACACATACATGTCCCACCCCCCTACACACTCAGACATCCCCCCCCCACACACACTCCACCACATACACAGGCCACACACACACACACACACGCACACGCACACGCACACGCACAGGCACGGTCCCTCTGGAGGCCCTATTGTTCAGCCACTTCCCCAGCCAGGAGGATGGCTGGGAATGAGAGGCAGCCCGGCCCTTCCTGCTGGGCGCTGACGTGAGGCCTGCGGAAGGAACAGCTTCTCGGCAGGGCCAGCGCATTCCATTCGTGCCAGGCAGCCGGCCTCACGCACGTCCGCAACTCCCGCGCCCCCTCCCTGTGTCCCGGCCGCTGCCCTCTCGGGGTGCTCGGGCTCTGGGCGGGCCTGGGGAGGGGTGATCTGGAGGGGGGCCTGGATGAGGGGGGAAATGGTAGGTCCCCCACCCCGATCTCCTCGAACCCCACCCCACCCCTGTGAGGGTGGGCTTACTCGCCCATTCCACAGCTGAGGAAAGCGGAGGCCGGAGGGACACAAGGAGGCCAAGGTGAAGCGGGGCTGGGGGCTCCCAGGCTCCGGTTCTCTTTCGCTACCCTGCGTTGCTTCTCTCGCTGCCTGGCAAGGGAGCCCCAGAGGGCAGCAATCTGGGGGCCTCTGGTGACCAGGCACCATACTGTTTGGACTGCAAGGGGTTGGCCTCAGGACAACTTAGACCAGCAGATTTACACAGCCAGATCTTGCCATCTCAAAAGGGACACCAGGGGAAAATGAACCCAGTACTTCCTGAGTACCTTCTAGTGCCAGGCCTTGTGTAATGACACTTTGTCATCTAACCCTCATGACCACCAGGCCAAATAGGTATTAGTTATCTCAAGTTAAGGGTCTGGCTGAAAAATGGGTGAGCCCAGATTTTCTTCGGTCCAAAGCCATCCTATTTCTGGGCAACATAATGGGGGCCTCTGGCCCCAAAACAGCAGAATTTAAATCCTGGCTCCACTACGCAGCTAGCTCGCTGTCCTGCAATAGGTTAAGTTGCTCCACCTCTCTGTGCCTCAGTTTCCTAGTGTGTAATACGGAGACGATAGTACCAAGTGCACGGGATGATTGTCGACAGTCTGGAAGATGATGCATGTCGTTCAGAATTTCACTTCTGGAACGTAAAGGGGTTGAAAGGGATCTTGGCTGACCAACTGTCCCAGTTTACCTGGGTCTGAAGGGTGTCTCAGATATGCCCTCTTGGTGCTAAAACTGGGACATCCCAGGCAAACCGGGATGGATGGTCACCCATAACGACTCTGGTGTTTTTAAAAGTCCACGACACGTTCCAAAGGGCAGGAATAAGGCCATTTCATGCTCTCAGTGCTGGTGAATTTTCCCAGAAGCCCTCGGGCCTCAAGCCCTTTGTTCTGGTCTCCCCGCTCTGCCCTGGCATAGCTAAAGGGAAACCAGACATTCTTAACATGAAAATTTTCCACATCCTTCAGGGCAATATTCTGCTGCCAGAAATAGTCAGCAGGATTTGGGAGTTAGCCCAGCCCACTAAAAATAGCTCCTAGGGCCCCCCCCGGAAGGCCTGCCCCATTTTGGCCCAGGGTGGCCCGACACCCTATGAGCTGCCTGCGCCAGCCAGCGCCTTAAATGACCATGCGCTCTGCTGGTCTGGCTGACCAAGGACACGGAAAAGGCTGGCTTCCGCTTAGGCCAGCTGTTGGGCCGGGACCACCCTGCCCTGCCACTCAGAGATGCCCCTTCCTCCCATGTCACGTCCTTCTCCTCCATCCAGAAAAGACATCACACGTGTTCACACCTGAACAAGCCCACAAGGGCCTCAGCAGTGCTCACACAAGCAGGGACACCCAGCTGTTCCCTCGGTGCCTACCTGCACCTGCACACACACTAAGCAGCCACACACACACTCACACCGAGCCTCTCATTTTCGCTAGGCAGATGCCTCTCCATTCTTCAGGCAGGATTTCCAAATCTTTAACACCTTTGCTTCGATTTCTCCCCCACCCCTACCCTACCCTACCCCCAAGAGGATGTTTGTCAAACTCGCTTTTTGTTGGTGGTACACAGGATTTAAAAAAAAAAAAAAAGTTTGAATATGCATTTTCAAACTATTTCCAAACTACTTTCCATTCCCAAGATTTGATATCTGACCTCTACCCGTTTCCCATCGAGTCAGCGAGAACCCAAAGGCAACAGAGAAGGAGGATGCCCAGATTCCTGCCCAGCCTCCCGGCCTGAGCCTCACAGCTCTGGTCTAAGGTGGGAGCAAGGCAGAAAGTGCTGTGCACAGTGAGAGGGCCCAGGCCGAGAGGCCAGTATGCCTGGGGTCACTACCACATTGCCTGGGCTCTCTCTCTGCTGCTGCCCGAAGCCTGCCTGCCTTCCATTTCTGTGAGGGAAATGGAAGCAGAAGGAGGGTGTTCCCCAGCCACTCCACCAAGGACTGGAGGCCACATCCCTGTCCCTGTGGAAATGCAGAGAAAGAACTGCCCACCGAACTTTGACAAAACCTGAGCATCCAAGAAGGGAGTCAAGGCAGAGCCGGGCCCCCTCATTCATTCATTCCCCCAAATATTTTTTGAGCACCTACTATGTTCCAGATCTGTGCTAGGGCTGGGGCTCCAACTGTGAATAAGACCGATAGGACCCCTGCCCAAAAGATGCTTACAGTCCAGATGGGGTGCAACAGTAAACCACTGTTACCCTGGAACAGAAGCAAGGACCGCGCCCGGTGCCTCTTGTTGTTTAATGAATGTTGGCTGCGTGGGGGCAACCATGGTGGAAAGTGGCCATGAAGTCAACGAGCACGGTGCCAAGTGGAGAAACAAGTGGAGGGAGGGGCTGGGCTAGAAAAGGTGTTCAGGCGAGAGCTCTGGAGGAGGGGAGGAAGCCAGCCTCACAGAGGAGTATGTGCAGCCGTGCGTGCGCAAGTGTGAGCGAAGGCCTGTGAATGTGAGCCTGCGTGGGGAGGAGTGTGCTCGCCAGCATAGGTGGATGACCCTGGATACGCATCTGTGTTTGACTGTGTGTGTTTATGTGCGTGCTGCACGTGTTTGGAAGTGTTCGTGCATGTGTGGGTGTGAGTGCGTGAGCATATGCACCTGAGCGTGCGTGTGTGTGTGTGTGTGTGTGTGTGTGTGTGTGTGGTGTGTGTTTGTTGGGTGTGGAGGTTCGAGTTTCAGGCAGAGGGACAATGCAAATGCTCCACAGTGGGAACGAGCTCAGTTATTAAAGTAAATAAAAGAAAATCAATGCGGTTCATTGCAGTGGTCAGGTGGGGGCGGGGGGGGGGCGGAAGAGGCTCTAGGCCAGTAGCAATATGTATTGAGCACCTGCCGTGTGCCAAACACTGTGGCTGCTGCAGTTTTAGCCCCACAACACCTCCATATGGTAGGCCTATTATTAATGCATTGTATAGATGAGGAACCTGAAGTGCCAAGGAGTTAAATAACTTCCCCAAGGTCACAGATGAGAAACAGCACCACCAGAACATGAACCCCAGTTCCAAAGGCCTAGCTCTTAACCACTCAGCCAAGGACTAGACTAACCGGGCCCATGGAGGCCACAGAAGGAGCTGGGCTTCATTCTGGGTATGATGGGAAGCTACGGGAAGGTTCTAAGCAGGAGTATGACTTCATGTATTGGTTAGAATTAGTTCTGGGTGCAAGAAATGCCCGGCATTACAGTGGCGCAAACAACATGGGAAGACAGAAATACAATTTTCTCACACACAAATGAAAGCTCACCAGATTCAACAGGAAGAGGAGGCAAGCCAAAGTCTGGGAGAAGATATTTGCAAAAGACACATGCGATAAATACTGTCACGCAAAAAAAAACCCTTAAGATTCCACACTAAGAAAACAGACTGCCTGATTTTTTTAAATGCCCAAAGATCTGAACGGACACCTTGCCAAAGAAGATATAAAGATGGCAAATATGTCATTAGAGAATCACAAGTAAAAACGAGATACCAACTACGTGCCTATTAGAATGGCCAAAATCCCAAACACGACACCAAACACTCATGAGGATGGAAGAAAGAGGAACTCTCATTCACTGCTGGGGGAACACAAGACGGTACTGCCACTTTGGAAGATAGCTCGCCGTCTCTCACAAAACTAAACATTCTCTCACAATAAAATCCGGTAATCGGGCTTGTTGTTCTTTACCCGATGAAGCTGAAAACCTACACGTGGATGTTTATAGCAGCTTTATTCGTAGCTAGCTCTAATATTTATTTATGAATTATATGTACAATTATTTATTCACAATTGCCAACACTTGGAAGCAAGCAAGATGTCTTTGAGTAGATGAATGGATAGACAAGCTATGGTCCATCCTGACAGTGCTGGTATTATTCAGCACTGAAAAAGATGGGCCATCAAGCCACAAAAAGACATTGAGGAAACTGAAATGCATACCACTAAGTGAAAGAAACCAGTCCGAAAAGGCTACATCCTGGGTAATCATTCATGACATTCTGGAAAAGATGGAACTATGGAGACAGTAAAAAGATCAGTGGTTTCCAAGGGTTGGAGGCGAGGGAGGGATGAACAGGCAGAGCACAGACGACTTTTAGGGCAGTGAAACTACTCTGTATGATACTCTGATGGTGGACACATGTCATCATACATCCATCCAAACCCATCAAATGTACCTCACCAAGAGCGACCCCTAACGTAAACTATGGATTTAGGGTGATAATAATGTGTCAGTGTAGGTTGTAACAAACATCCACTTCGGTGTGGTGTGTTGATAGTGGAGGTGGGGGGTTATGCCTGTCTGGGGACAGGGGCAGATGGGAACTCACTGTGCTTTCCACTCAATTTTTCTGAGAACTTAAAACTGCTCTAAAAAATAAAATCTGTTTAAAAAACTTTTCCAAAACTACTGATACATGGGGGGTGGAGGGGATGGGTGAAATAGATTAAGGGGATTAAGAGTACACTTACCATGATGAGTACTGAGTAAGGTATAGAACTACAGATTGTACACTTACATTGTACACTTGAAACTAATATAACACTGTGTGTTACTTCAAACAAGAAACAATAATAAATGCAGGTGTCTCCTGCCAGAATGGCTAAAATTAACAATTCAAGCAACAACAGATATTGGCAAGGATGCCGAGAAAAAGGAACCCTTTTGCACTGCTGGTGGGAATGCAAACTGGAGCAGCCACTCTGGAAAACAGTGTGGAGGTTCCTCAAAAAATTAAAAATAGAACTACCCTACGACCCAACAATTGCACTACTAGGTTTTTATCCAAAGGATACAGGTGTGCCATTTCAAAGGGGCACATGCACCCCAATGTTTATAGCAGCGCTATTGACAACAGCCAAAGTATGGAAGGAGCACAAATGTCCATCGACTGACGAATGGATAAAGAAGATGTGGTATCTATATACAATGGAATATTATTCAGTGATCAAAAAGAATGAAATCTTGCCATTTGCAACAACATGGATGGAACTAGAGTGCATTGGGCTTAGTGAAATTAGAGAAAGACAGATATCACATGACTTCACCCATATGTGGAATTTAAGACACAGAACAGATGGACATAAAGGAAGGGAAGCAAAAATAATATGAAAACACGGAGGGGAATAAAACATAAGAGACCCTTAAATACAGGGAAGAAACTGAGGGTTGCTGGTGGGGGTTTGGGCTAAATGGGCGATGGGCATTAAGGAGGACACTTGCTGGGATGAGCACTGGGTGTTGCATATAAGGGATGAGTCACTGGGTTCTACTCCTGAAATCATTATTGCACTATATGCTAACTAACTTGGATGTAAATTTAGAAATAAATAAAATAAAATAAGCCAGACAAATAAATAAATAAATAAATGCAGGTGTCTGTGGATTAGGAGAAAGAACTGAGTAAAGATACAGGTACCAAGGAGAGAAAAAAAAATACTGATACACACAAGATAGATTAATCTCTGAAAATTATGCAATTTGAGGAACGCCTGGGTGGCGAAGTTGGTTGGGCATCTGACTCTTGATTTCGGCTCAGGTCATGATCTCACGTTTCATGATCTAGCCCAGTGTGAGGCTCCACACCAAGTGTGGAGCTTGCTTAAGATTCTCCCTCTCTCCTTTTTCCCCTCTCCCCCACTTGTGCACATTCTCTCTCTCTCTCTCTCTCTCTCTCAAAATATAATTTTAAAAATTAAAAAAAAATAAAATGATGTTACTTGAAAGAAGCCAGACACAAGGGAAAGAATACTGTATGATTCCATTTATGTGAAACTCTAGAAATCACAAATTTAACCTATGGTGACAAAAAAGCATATCCCTAGCTGGCTGAGGTAGGGAGTAGAGATTGATGGGGAAGAGGCATGAGGGAATTTTTTTGATGGATATACTCTATATCTTGGATGTGTTGGTAGGCATAATACATTCTGTATACATCTGTCAAAAGTCAAAAGTATAGAAAACTGTGTAAACTTGTCAAAGTTCATGAAACTTGAAGCTTAAAATAGATGCATTTATAGAGACAAATTTTATCTCAATAAAGTTAGGGAAAGGAAAAAAAAAAAGCCCTCTAGAGCTAATGATAGTGCTCTGCTCCTTGAAGTCCTTGGTAAAAACACGAAGAGTCTGAGATTTCTTTCCTACTTGCAAACTAACAAGTGAGCCTACTGTAATTTCACAGATGCTTACAGAAGACACAAGACTCCTGGGTCAGAGACAAAGGATTTTATTACATCACAGCAGGGAGCATGAGGTTCATGTTTGCACTGGTTCTCCTGGTCCCCTAAGTTCCATGGAGCCCATACAGAAGGCCCAGATGGATGGTGTGCACACTGTGGGTGTGTGTCAGAGCTGAGACATACTGAGTTTAGAAAACTCCTAATCTTCTGAAAAACTGCTAGCAAATCTAGCCAACATTTGCTCTGGATGATGACGTTTTTTATTATCCTGGTCAGGAAACACATCTGTTCTCTGTTCTAGAAGGAGACACACTATCTCTGTCCCCGCCAACCCCCCAGCTATTTGCCATACAAATGTTCTTGAAAAAAAGAAAAAAAAAAGTCTCCAGACAAAAGGTATCACAAGAAGTATAAAAATTCCATGGAGAATGATCCCCCAACAAATCCTCAGGGACTCAGACTTCTTTATCTTGCTGCTCTGCCATCATGCCCAGCATTGCTTTGTGGTTCAAAATGGCTGCTCTTAGCTCCAGCCATCACATCTGTGTTTCAGACCACAAGAAAGATGAAAGGGGGAAGAAAAATATTTCCCCTCTCTTTAAGAAAACTCCCTGGAAATTGCATACACCCTAGGCTTATATTCAAATGGCTCCAAAGGAGACTGGGAAATGTAAGACAGGTACCTGGCTAAAAATCTATTACTGAGGAGGAAAGAAGAACAGAAACTGGGGGCAACCAGGCATCCATGACTTACATAGTTTAATCATGGCCTGTGAATTTATTGAAGGTTCTGAGAACCCAAGATTCCATAATCCTCTCCTCACCCCTCGGTAGGGAAGCCTCATCTAGTAGTTCATCATTAGCACTTTCCACCCTCCCCGATTCTAAAGCAGGATAGTGGACCTCAGAGTAAGGGCTGGACTCACTCCAGTGTTTCCTGGTGCAGGGGAAAGACCCTGACAGACTTGAGCCTTGGACTAGACACTGTGTTCAGCCCAACTTGTGGCCCCAGGCAAGTCCTTTAATCTATGCCTCAGTTACTGTTCTTTGTGACATGGCGATAATGCTAAGCCCTGCCAGAGAGCCAGATAAGAGCATTAAATGAATCACGTATGTAAAGCAAAGAGTCATAGCAGGTGCTCGACAGAAGAGACTTCTGGGGTGTCTGGGTGGCTCAGTAGGTTGAGCATCTGGCTCTTGGTTTCGGCTCAGGTCATGATCTCACGGTTCATGTGTTCGAGCCCCACATCAGGTTCTGCGCCCAGTGATAGCACGGAGCCTGCTTGGGATTCTCTCTCTCTTTCAAAATAAATAATTTTAGAAAGAAAGAAAGAGAGAGACAGGCAGAGAAAGAAAGAAAGAAAGAAAGAAAGAAAGAAAGAAAGAAAGAAAGAAAGAAAGAAAGAAAGAAAGAGAGAGAGAAAGAAAGACTTCCTTTATCTTTCTTCTCCCACCCTGAGCTGTCATGGCTAAATTAGGCACTAGCTCTGGTCTGACACGAGAAACAAAGTCATCCCCAATCTCTTATAGACTTTACAATAGGGTGAGCAACGTCCAGATGGGACCCCAGGTCTTGCGTCTCCAAGGCTGCAGGGCCCTTCACACTAGGGAAACCGTTCTTAGTAGAGTAACCAGGGTTCAATGCTAGTTGTGCCCCATGAAGTTCAAAGTAGGTAAGAGTGGGAGCCCAGATGGCTCACTCAGTGCTGGGGGGACAAGGCGGTCACAATAAAGTTAGCTCACTTTCATGAGACACTGTACTCTGTAGGTTTCAGGTCCATGGGGTCTCTCTCAGTTCATCTTCTCCATGTTTTAGGACTACAAAACCAGAGAGGCTACGTAACTTGCTGAGAGTCACACAGCAAGGAGATGCTACACTTGGGGCTAGAACGTAAAGCTCCCGCCTGAAGCCTCTGACTCCTGCTCAGACAGTGTTAGCCATTGGTGGTGATGATGATGTGATGAGGGAGGGTGGCCAGCAAAGCCTGTAGCAACCCTTCCCCTGTCTGCAATGAAAGGAGAACAGCCCAATTCATCCAATGATCGATCACACTGAGAGGAAGCGGGGGTCAAAGTCCAAGCTAATACTGTTCAGTCTTTCTTCCTTGGAGGTCATTTCCTTGGCTTCACTCAGGGCACCGTGGTGCCCACACTTTGAAATTCCCACCATAGGAGGCACAAGGCTCTGGTCCATTATGTATAAGAAGGGGACAAGGGCAGGGACTCTTAAGAGTGCTCTTGGAAATTCATTTCTAGGGCAAGTAGGGGCCTTTCTTTCTTCCATAAAATCCTTTGAATAATAAATTGGCTGCAGACCACTACTCATCACCCTGCAGACAGAAGTCCTTTCTGGCTGCTAGGACGCAAGGGTTGCCCCCTGCGGAAAGCTGTTCCTCCTCGTTTCCCCCTCTTCCTGCTCCCCTGCCCCCTGCATCTCCCTGCCCCTTGTCCTGTCCCTACCTCGCCACCTAAAATCCGGACAAACCATCCATCTCTGCCACTTGTCAAGAGACTCCAAGTTCAGGGACCATGGCTTCTCCATTTCTGCGGATCCAGCGTCCAGCACGGGGCCTAGCATGAGTTAGCATGACTGGGCTGTGGGCTAGAGCATCTGTATCAACCAGGACCATCTATCTTAGCCTCTCCAGTGTCATCCACAGGGGCCGCCAAACTACAACCAGGGTCCCACTGACAACCTTCTCCCTGCTACTGACTTCAGGCTCTGTCAGGCCTGGCAATATCCTAGACTAAAGTCCCTCAAAACCCCCAGTGTTTGTTTATTTATACAACCATTCACTTCCCCAACTATATCCCAAGGCTTGCACTGGAAGCTGGGGACCCAGAAATGAAAAGGGCATGATCCCACCCTCAGTGTCTCAGTCTGGTGGGGTGGGAGGGAGGCAGATGCTTCCCTTTCTCCTCCTCCTCTTTTGACTCCTTTTTTTTCCTTCCATGTGTACTTATGGAGCAACAGACATACATCTACACAGCGTGGTGAGTGCCAGGAAGGTGTTATTGAGAGCTCTTTGGGGAGAATCCCCAATGGTCACTAGAGACCTTGCCAAAGGACATTTCCAGGATATGCTATATGGATATCTAATTCTCCTATTAGAGGAGAAGCTGTGAGTCATAAGCCCCAAGCAGGCCTACAGACTTCCCCATGAATCACCTACTGCCCCATTCTCTTCATTAGAGGCACACGCCATGGGGAATTCTTCAGACAGGAGGGAGGAGATGTGGAAGGAAGCAGTGGGAGGATGGGGCTCAGAGTGGAATCCCTGAGCAGGTTTTCTCACCAGCACCCCTTCTAGAATCACAGCCCTGA
Source organism: Acinonyx jubatus (assembly GCF_027475565.1). Lineage (NCBI taxonomy): Eukaryota > Metazoa > Chordata > Mammalia > Carnivora > Felidae > Acinonyx > Acinonyx jubatus. Next base: position 174,292,308 of record NC_069380.1, on the reverse strand, counting down.
TCACAAGAATGGAGCCCCAGGATCATAGGTCTTAGATAGCCAGGACTCTCATGTTGCTTCCTGCTTTCAAAGTGCTTTTATACACTTTATTTCATTTGCACACCACTGTGTGTGACTGGAAAGTCTCCAAGGGAAATTGCTTCATGTGGAAGGGAAAGAGATTGACTGAACAAAGAAGAATCACTTCCCTCTAGTTTGGGCCCAGGACTCACCCAGAAAGGGGAGGAATTATCCAGAGCCTTCAGAGGTCTTTCACGTATTCATGAAATTTATTCAGCACCCACCACTTGCCAGGAACTGTTCTAAGAGCAGGAGATCCCACAGTGAATCAGACAGACAAGGCCCCTGCCCTCAAGCCTTTACATTCTAATAAGGAGATAGACCACATACAACTAAATAAAGATTAGGTGGTGGTAAGTCTATGTTGAGAAATAAAGCAAAGAAAGGGGTACGGGATGCCAGGGTTGGGGCAGGGTGGTCAGGAAATGGCCCACTGATGAGATAACTTTTGACCAGAGAGCTAAAGAAAGTGACAGAGCTGGCCCCGCCAAGATGAAGGAACATCGGTCTCGGTGGAGGGAAGGGCATGGGTCTGTGGAGCAAGGGTGGATTTTGTCCAAGCTAGAAAGAGCAATGAGGCCAGCTTGGCTGGAGATGAGTTGGGGGGGGGGGGGGGGGGCGGGGGGGAGTTGGGGAAGAAGGGCAGATGTGGTCAGAGACACATCAGCAAGACAAGTCACATTAGCTCTTTCAGCCTTTGTAAGGAGTCGGCCTTTGAGCCTGAGTGAGATGGGAACCATAAGAGAGCTCAGGGTAGAGGACGAAAATGACCTGATGTGTTAGAAGTTTCACTCTGGGTTTGTAAAAGTTTAACTCCCTTCTAGTCATGGCAGATCATGTAATTCAGAACTGCCCTACTGCTGAGGAATGGGAAAGTGAGATAAAAATATTTCTAAATACTGAAGGTTAAATACTTGAAGACATTCAAGCACTAAAAGGACAGTGAAGAATTATGGAATCAAGTCTAGAGGAGGAAAACCAGAGAGATGAGGACAGTATTTGGGGCCTCTTCTCCCCAGTGGGTATCTGCCAATTCTGAAACAGGGGGCTGAAAGCCTATGAACTGGAGCAGAGCTTTTAAGACTCATGAGTCTGATGGGACAAATAATGGAATTCAGGGCACACAGAGGCGAGTGGAGGTGGGGGGACCCAGTAACACCCCATGCTTGTTTGTGTATTACCCTCCAAAAAGTAATCAAGGCCAGGGGGGTCAGGTAAATCCCCCAAGCTTCTAGTTGAAACCCCTAAAGGATAAACCCTTGGAATAAGAATGAAGCAAGTTATCACAGGGTCTAAAACCCAGCTTCGGGTCCTCTCAAACCATCTCAATCTCTGGTTGCATTAAGATGGTCTGGGATTCCTAGGCCCCTAGCTACCTGCAGCAAAGTAAACCCTATTGAGGGGTGCCTCGCTGGCTCAATCCGTGGGGCATGCAACTCTCCATCTCGGGGTTTGTAAGTTCTAGCGCCATGTTGGATGTAGAGATTACTGAAAAAATAAAACCTTAAAAAAAAAAAAGCAAACCCTCTTGAGAAGAGGATAACAGCACCTAAACCTCAAATGATCTCCTAAGTTTTTCACAGACAGTGGCCGAACTTTATTTGAAAATAACCAGGCATCTGAGGGAAACAAAGCGTGATGATGATCATGATAATAACCATTAAAATGGTTAACATTTATTGTGCTGTGTGTCCAGTACTGTGTAGAACATTTTCTCCACATTATGTCATTTCATCTGGACAATCCCAGGTGCAGCAAATACCTCCCCCCCCTCCCTTTTTAGAGATGTAAATACTGAGGCTTTAAGAGAAGTGATCCACCTAAGGCCATACAGGTATTAGTTATCTATCAGTTTTGCCCCGGGCACTTGGAACAAAATCTCAGAATTTTCTTGGTGTTTTTTCAACATCTACCGAGCACTTTCTAGGGGATAAATGACCATTAGTCACTCTTTTATTCAGAAGGCATATATAAGTACTTGCTGTTCACAACCCCTGGGCTGAGACCCAGGAGCCCAGGGTCACATAAGTCACCCTTACATTGAGACGTTTACAAAGTTGGCTAGCAGCAGTCATACACCCACAGTCACTGGGCTGCATCCAGGTTGTGGCTGTCTTGTTTGGTCCATACAAAGTTTCTGAAAAAAGATTTTATGTTAAAATACCGATTCCTGGCTTCCTTACTACAAATAGTAAGGTCCAGGGGCGCCTGGGTGGCTCAGTCGGTTGAGCGTCCAGCTCGATTTCAGCTCAGGTCATGATCCCAGGGTTGTGGGATTGAGCCCTGCATTGGGCTGCACTGAGCGTGGAGCCTGCTTGAGATGGTCTCTCCCTCCCTCTGCCCCTCCCCCCACTCCCATGCTCTCTCTCTCTGAAAAAACAAAACAAAACAAAACAAACACAGTAAGGTTTGGCAACACCGGGGCCTCCGTTTCCGCCTTGATTGGCAGCTTCCCTGTAGTACAGAGCATGAACTTCCTATGTCACCAGAGTCCCCAGTGGCCCAATTCTCAGTTATGTGGCCTACCTGGCCCAGGGGGCAGTTGGATTATGACCCTTGGTCACAGCAGTGGGATGAAAGCTATACGTTTTCAGAATACCGATGACAGATGAGAAAGTCTTAAAGGTCAAAGAAGGCTTTATGGATTTGGTGATATTTGAGCAAGAGACATTTTGAGCATTCAAGCAAAAGCCTAGCAGGTGCAGAGGTAAGGGTAGCAAGAAAGAGCATATCCTGTTATGAGAACTACAAGTCTCAATGTGCATGGAGGACAGGAGCTGGGATTAAAAAAAAAAAAAAAAAAAAAAAGATCTGGAAAGGAAGGCAGTGGTCACATCTTCGGAGGACCTTGAATTATGTGCCAAAGTGAGTCTGGTCAAGGGAGTGTAGACAAGTTTACAAATTCCAGAGAGTGAGTAGGGCTGTGGAGAGGTAAATATGGAGTGTTTTTACAAACTAAAGGTAAGTACTACATAACTATTGAATGAATGAATACATGAATATATATGAAGAATGAGAAAGGAGGCAGCCAACTTCAAGGGTCTGTTGGTGTCAGCCTTAATGAAGCTTTTAAACCCGAACTTTGCCGTGTGGCCCATGGCAAAAGGATTACCCGGAGTTGGAGAAAAGGGGGCTGGGAGAATGTGATACTTGGCAGGAGATCGTATGGGGACTCATTCCCATGGGGACCAGTCACATCGCCATCACACCTCTGTCTCCCAGGGGTCCAAGACCCCTTGCTGCCCCTTCCCAGGTAGTGTCTATTTCCTTTTCCCTCCGTCTCCCTGAGCCAGCCCAAAGGAACCTCAGTGGTTCCAGAGCATTCCCAGGCTTGGATGAGGACAGGGGCTTAGAGCTGGCAGTTGGATGGGAAAGCAGAACACGTGAAGGTCTCTTCAGGGGCTTCTTACAGATGAGGAAACTGAGGCCCAGAAAAGGCATACCTCGCCACAGTCGATAGGCTAGGGTTGGTGGTCTCCAAGTAAAGGCTGTCCCCAGACAAAGCTCTGATGGCCTCAGAGGGAACTATGACATGAGCACAGGCTCAGGGTGTCTGTCAGGATGGGGAAAGACAGTCCACTTCTCCCTGTCTCCTTTCACCAGGACACCATGGGGAGTGGCACATTGAGTGACAGAATGGCGACCAGCTAAGTCACAAGAGGACAAAGCGCCTTTCTCAAGCCTTCCTGATGTGCCCAGAGGTGACTGCCTTTCATTTAATCCACCTTTCATTTAATCCTTGAAGAGCCTTTGAAGGTCGGTGGTTAGTGGCCCATATGACAGATAGGGAAACCGAGGTTTAAAGAGTTTGGTAACCTACTCACAGTGAGTCACACAGCGAATAAGCGGCAGAATCAGTACTTGAACTCAGGTCTAGCTGACTCCCAGCCACTGGTTCTATCTAGTGGTCCATGAAGATCCCCCTCCAACCTCAAGTCTCTGTTGCCCTCCTGGCAGGAAACTCTCTTCCCAGCTTGTCTCTCAAATGGGCAAGTAGGTTTTATCTCTCAGGTCTTGACCACCTCTCAGAGAGGCCTCCTTGACCACCAAAATCTAAAGGAGCCTCCCCTTTTATTATTCCACCTTCATAGTCTTCATCTAAAAAAAAAAAAAAAAAATTAATGTTTATTTTTGAGAGAGAAAGAGAGAGAGAGACAGAGCGTGAGCAGGGGAGGGGCAGAGAGGGAGGGAGAGATACAGCATCCGAAGCAGGCTCCAGGCTCTGAGCTGTCAACACAGAGCCCGACGTGGGGCTCGAAATCAGGAACCATGAGATCATGACCTGAGCCAAGTCTGACGCTCAACCCGCTGAACCACCCAGGCGCCCCTTCATCTTATTTCTTAATGATCTTCTTTATATATTGCCTTCTTCCCCTCCCTCCACCCCCTGCCCCCATTGTTAGCTACTTGAGAATGGGAACTTTGTCCTGGGCCAAAGTGTCCCTAGGCATAGGGTGCCAATAAATATTTGTTGAATGAACGAACGAATGAATGAATGAACGAATGAATGAATGAACGGCCCTGCTGCTTAGCATAAAAAGCCACCGTGGAGAAAAAGGTGGTTTTAGGGTATTTTCCTTAGCAGAGCACTTTTGTCTGCTTGGTGCCCCAAGGCGCAAACCCTTTGTTTTCTGGAGAACCGAGCACCAAACCGCCTTCTGAGCTGATAAGAGGGGCACGGAGGCTCCTCTGGACCCAGAGGCTGTTCTCCAGCAGGCGGGCCCTACAGAGCCCCAGAAAAGTCCCCAGAGGTGGGCAGCCCTCCCACCTGCTCCCCAGAAGGCAACCTGCGGAGGAAAACATCCCGGGGTGACCTAGCGCCACCCGGTGAGGGGTGGGAAACCGGAGCCGGAGCCTGGCGCTGGGCGGGGCTACCCCGCGTGGCCTCGGCTTTGTTTGCCTCTGTGTATGGCAACCAGAAACCACCGCAGCCGGCAGTTCTCAGAGGCCTGCTCCAGCTCCCCGCCCCCCCCCCCCCCCTGTATTTTAATCTCCTAAACTGATTTGTCAGCAGCAGGAAGTGACATGACAGCTTTCCTCACAAAAGGGAAACTCCTCCGCGTTACCATGGGGATGGAGGCCACTGTCTGCTCACAGATTTATATAATCTTAAAGGTGTACACACCATGATGTCATCCTGGATGGGCTGGGGAGGGAGGGAGGGAAATGGCCTCCGGAGGCTGCAAGTCGGAGGCAAATTAGCTACGATTTGCAAAATTCCAAGGAAAGGAGAGGATGCGGTGGAAGCGTTTGCGGTTGGAACTATCCTAATGGAAACCACAGAAAAGCATAAAGTATGCATTGGTACATCTTCTAAGACCCGGAGGAATCTTACCCATTAGATCCAGGGCAAACTGGTCATTTTTGGAGTGGGAAAACTGACACCAGAGAACCGCTAGAAGTCGTTAGGAATGGGGAATGGGACCTAAATGTTCCTCCAGGGCCCATTACCTGCCAGGCACTTGCCATCCATGAGCCTATTTCCTCCTCACTCGTGAAGCAGATTTTATGACTTCATTTTACACGTATGGAAACTGAGGCCCAAAAGGATAAATAGCTTTTCCACCCCCAAAATTATGTGGTAAAACCATGATGATGTCTGGTTGGCTACAAAATTCATCCTTTCCCCACTCCCTCAAGATGTTTGCACTGAACTCGGGCTTTGGTTCCCAGTCTTTCCGACCCAGGTTCCAATCTCTGCGATGTTGTTTACTTGCTGTGTGAATTTGGACATGTCCCTTCGTCTCTCTGAGCCTCCGTTTCCCCCTCTGTAAAATGGGTGTTGCTGCTAAAGGTTTAATGTGAAGGTGTGTGAAGCAGTTAACACAGTGGTAGCTCTAAAATTGAGAGCTATTATTACCACATCATAAGTATTAAATGATGGAGTTGTCTCTATTTCAATCTCCCATTGAGAAACAAACATTTTAATAGTTTGAGTATCTTTCTCCTCATCACGAGGTACTTCCCCCCCCCCCCCCCCCCTAAGAAAAGCAGTATCAGGCCAAAAGTGACATTCTCTGGAGGGCGCAAAGACCAGGAATCGGATACAAGAAGAAAGATGGTTATCAACCCTGCTCTCCTGAGCTGACGGGAGTGGGGCAGCTTGGACTGGGCGAAGTGAGTGAATTGTTTTCACTGGCGGCTCCCCTAGGCAGCGGCTGTATTTTTCCACTGCGTGGATTACACTGGAGATTAATTCTGGTTCAGCCAGTGCCTGTTAAGCAGAAAGTGATGGCCTGAGCCCACGGGGGAAGTCAGCCACGGCATCTGCCATGGACTTGAAGTTGCTGGTAGGTTTCCACGAAAGGAGATATTTGCAATAGTAAATTTCTAGGGTTTGAAAAAAACACTGGGTACGGTTTGTTTTGAAAGGCACGAACACACTTCCAACGGGAAGCCCAGCCAAGGAAATGAGCTTGCCAGCTCAGGGTAAGTTCTTAGAACTTAGAACACAAGGATCTTTCAGGCCATGAGAGTCAAGCGGCAGATGGTAAACCAGTGGGTAAAGGTCAAGGACACTGATTGTGTGTCAAGGCCTTAAATGACCTGGCTGGACCAGGACCACTGTTCAGGGCACTACTAAAGTCAACAGAGAGGTTTCCTTTTCTGCTTCCTACATCACTTCATCCAGAGACAAGTAGCGGGGACAGGAGCTAAGGGACTAGTGACCCAAGAGCTTGACTGTTATTTAACTCAACATCATAGACTGGATTAGGAGTTGGTAGGCAATTACACCATCTCTGTTTTGGCCTGATTGACAAGAGCAAAAATCCAGGATCTTACCCTAGAGCAAGTCAGATCTGATTGCCTATCTTCAACAAAATTATGAAATCAGACTAGCAAGTGACCTGAAGGAGGCCGCCACCAAAAATTCTGTGTATGTGTGTATATATATATATTATATATACACACATACATATATGTGTGTGTGTATAATAGATAGATAGATAGATAGATAGATAGATAGATAGATGCTGGTATGGATGTACTCCAAAGCATGAATAATGGTCAGGTTGGGGGTGGGAATTTCAGGCAATTTGTCCATGTTGTATTTAGAGTGCTTCGTATTCTTTTCACAAAAATAAAAGTCTTTTCAAAGGCAAAAAGGGAGCACATGAGAGAAGCAAATGATAAAGTGCAAACCACATAGAATTAGGGAACAAAACAGATAGATGTAGGGCCCGATCCCCCCCCCCCCGCCCCCGCCACTTAGCTATGCTGGGTCTCAGCAGCTTTGTCTGCAAAAACGGTCCTGCTGAGTTGTTTTGGGAGCAGGTAGCACACTACCTTACACATAGTAGGACCACATTTATGTCAGCGGTTTTGGAAAACCATCATCCTCATCATTCTAGCACGGCTCAGAAAGGAGAAGGCATCTTTTTATATTATCCTGGGCAAAGTATTAAATTAAAAAAGCAACCCAAGCAAACGGTCATTTCTTTTTGGCTCTGGGAACACTTGGGCTCCCTGTGTAACAGGGTAGGAATACATGGATAGACACCTGGATCTGATACTAAGAGTTCAGCTACAGTACCTGGTTTTTCACGACAGATCGCTTTCCTACCTTCCTTGCAACCCAGCCACCTTGGACTGGAAGGGCCACCAAGGAGTAGGAGACCAGATCCCAAGACATACGTCAGGGAGGCCCTTGTCCAGATTGTTTCACTGATGGGAAAGGGATCAGTTGGGGCTGCCCAAGAAACAAAGCATTGAGATTTCAATAGAAATGCCATAATTTATTCTGTTGTATAAAAAAAAGTCATCCTTATGTAACAAAATGTCTTTCTTAAAAGAAATATATTATTTCAGTTCATAAATAATCAAACATACAACTGCTGGCAACTAAAAAACAACAACAACACTGGTGCTTTCCATCAGTGCTGAACACAAACCTGCTTAGGACATATTTACAGGGTATTACAGTACTCAAAACACAAAAATTGAGGTATTTGGTTCTTCTAGGAGTAGACACGGACATTTGTGAAGGTAGACCACCTACACAAAAATAAATAAGGTATATTCTCATAGGTGTGTGTCGTCAGGAATGGTAATACTGGTAGGTATGTCAAGCATGAAGAGTTCCTACAAAAAACAGGAGCAAGCAAAAAGAAACCGGCTCCTTAACTGAGTCCTTTCCCTTCTGCCCCTTTTTGTCAGAGGGACTTGATGTACCCACTATATTGGTCCCGAACGTGCTGAGTTCAGCAAACGCCTTGATGCTAAATCATCACCATGACTGCTCAGGAACCCAGTGGAACTCGGGGGTGAAATTAAATAAATAAGGACCAGCCCTCACGAGCCCCCTCCCCAGAGTTATTGCATTTCTCCTCAGGGCGCCTAGAGTCCCCGGGGGGTTGTGGAAATCACCTCCCGTGGCTTTTCAGCAGCTGGGAGAGGTCGTGATGGGGCTCTGAAGGTAGCTCAATGCACTGTTCGTGGAGTGGACGGGGATGGAGACAGGGAAGTTGAAGACGGTGGTAGTGGAGGTGCTGCGGTCCAGCACAGCCATGGCAGGGCTCCCAGCCTCTGCTGAGCAGTGTGGGGCCAGGACCTGGGACTCAAACTGCAGCAGCTGGCCCATGAAGCTGAAGTTGGGGGAAATGATGCTTCTCCTTTGCTTCACAAACTCAAAGGCCTCGTCCAGCTTGACTCGGTTAGTCCTCATGAGGTAAGCAAGGCAGATGGTGGCTGATCGGGAAATGCCTGCCTGGCAGTGGACAAACACCCTTCCTCCAGCGTTCTTGATGGAGTCTGGAAAACAAAGGGTGGCCAGTTACTCAAGAGCTCACGAGAACAACCCTAACCCCAGGCAGAGGGTGCCTAAGAAACGTGTGTCCTGTCCAGAGAATGGCAACATCACGTCACGCCGTCACACAGCGTTCTGTGGAGGCAACACAGGCATTGTGCAAAGAACAGCAAGGGATTTAAACCAAAACCAGGCATCTCCATGAAGCCGATGGGTAAGTCAACTCCATGTTCTGAACCTCCGTTTGCTAATTTATTAAATGGGGCACGAAATCCCTATTTTGCAGGGATGCTGCCTGCCCCAGATTGATATTAACGTACGGAGAAAGGCTCAGACAAATGTCATTCAAGTCCTTGCCATACAGTTGGGCTCAGTGACTAAAACGGGAGGAGCAAGGCAGACGTCCCAGGCATCTGTCCATTTACCTATGAAGTCAATTGCCTCGTTGAACCAGGAGCTGATGTCCGCCTTGTGGTTGTCTTCCACAGGGATGCTCTTGTATTGGTAGTGACCCTCAAAATGGTTGGGACAATTGGCCGAGACGTTGATCAAGGCAGTGATGCCCAAGGCGTCCAGCATGTCTTTTCGGGAAGCGTGATAGGCACTGCCCAGGTACAGAAAGGGCAGGATCTCCACCGGGCCACCCTGAAATCCAGAAATATCCACTTGTCAGGCTTCGCACAAAGTCAATTCCGGAGCCCATCCCCACAAAAACTCCCTGCAGGAAAGGTCAGTTTCAGATACTGAGCGAATTTAGTATTGTTGCCGGAGTATAAATAAATAGGGTAATATACCCATTTGCCTGGGCAGAGCCACCAAGTTCATTTCTGTAATGCCAGCAATTAGACTCCGTTCCATCAGACCACTTAACCATGGGATAAATAACATCCCTGTGCCCCCTCCGTTATAAACTTGAAGGTTACTTTGTATATTCTCACTGGTACGGCTCTTCTTTGCCAGCTATTCCTTTCCCCCTCTGGCACGGGTCCCTACTAACCTGATCATAGAGTGGGGTGCTGCAAGAACTGCACCCTGATTCAGCGCTGTCAGGGACGCTAGTACTCAGGGGAAGGCTGAGCCCCATGGGGGTCGACTGTTTGCTGCACAGCTCCGGGCAGGAAGCTGAAAAAGCTTCATAGCCTCCTGGGAAGACAAAGAGACATATTTGTTTCCATTAGTATCCGGGACAGGGCACCTTCACACAACTCCCCCCACCCACCGGGGCTGAAGTTTACCCCGGAGAGGCCCAGACACGTCTTTGTTCTTAAAGCCAAACAAAGCCACCGGGTCCCCAGAACGGGACTCGGGCGCCCACGCGCTCCCGGTGAGGCGGCCCGCAGGGGCTGAGGGCCAGGGTGGGGAAGGGGAGGGGGCACGCGGCCGCCCGAGCTTCCCCGAGGGCGTACCTTTGAGGAAGAAGACTTGCGCGGCGCGCGCCTCGCGGCAGAGCGCGCCAGCGGCCAGGGCCAGGGTGCCGTCGCGCTTGGCGCCGTCCAGGGCGGCGCTGCGCTCGTCCAGCAGCACCACGGCGTGGTAGGCGCCGGCCAGCAGGCGGCCGCGCAGCTCGGCGTTGGGCACGATGTGCTCCAGGCCCATGGCGCCCTTGGCCCGGCGCCGCACGATGGTGCTGAAGCGCACGTTGACCGAGCCGGCGATGTGGCCGGCGTTGAAAGCGAAGAAGGAGCGGCAGTCCAGCAGCAGGCACTGCGCCGCGCGCTCCCGCAGCAGCGTCCGCAGGCCTCCGGCGTCCAGGGAGCCCACTTCCATGACCATGGCCGGCCCCAGCGCCCCCAGCGTGCCTGTTTTAGGTGCTCTTTGTCCTCGGAAGCCAAGGGCAGGGCAACGGCTTTCGAGGAAGAGCCCGACCCTGGTTCTCTCTACGCCGAACCCCAAACTGCCTTTAGACTGAGTGAGGGGGCGTCGTGCGGGACTCTCAGCCGCCTCGGCTTCTTTGCTGCTACCTTGACTGCCCCTCCGGCCCAACCACACGTACAGCCCAGCGTCCTTCGCAGCGAGCTCGGCCCGGGGGAACGCGTTTATATGTGGCCTCTCTGGGGGCGGGGCGGGGCGGGGTGAAGCGGGCGCGCAGGGGGAGGGGGTTTGTTTGTTTGAATGGTGCTCACGTGACCTGTGGTGACGTCACCCGCCCTACCCGGCTTGGCGCCGGCGGAGCCCGAGGCGAAGACGTCATCGGCCTCGGAGCGGGATCCGCTGGCTGCCTGCTGGCTCCGACCCCAGTCCGGCCGTCCGGCCTGCGCCTGGCGTGTCCCTGGGGATCCGGCCTGCGCCGCTCTCGGGGCCCAGAGGCGAGGTGGCGGGAGCACTGCCAGCCAAGGGCTGACCTCAAGGATCCAAGCGGCGGCGTGCCCGCAGCCTCTCCTCCCCCTTCCCTGCACCCCTCCCCGCGCTCCCCTCCGCCACAGCCCCGATCGGAAAGGGGCTTCCTGCGCTTTTGCATACACGTGTGCCCCTTTCGCTCATTGCCTCGTCACCACCAGGCACGGACAGGCTCCCCAGGAGAAGCGATTTACTTGACCAATGTCACAATGCTGGGGGTAGGGGTACAGAGAAGAACTGAAATGAGGGTTGGAGAAAAATTAACAAGTCTGTCGGTGGAAATGTCGTTCCTACTAAGGATAACCGGGGTGAGTTGGGGTGGAGAAGTAAGTTCAGGGAAAAGTTTTCCTGTTTTCCAGATTTGCTCTCCGGCTACTTTAGAAAAACATACATTTAACAAGTCAAATGCCTTCCAATCGAAGCACCACAGGGAACAAGTTATCCCCAGGCAAGTAGTTCTAGTGGACTTTGAGCCGAGAAAGGCGAGTAAGAGGGCTGAAATCTCAAGTATGGGATCGCAAGGTGTCGTGGATTTCGGGGTTCGGCGTTTGGGGAGGCGACCCCCAGCGTGGCTCGACAGCGCCCCCCAGAGGTCACAGGACACGTTTCTGGTCGCGTTCGCCTAAGATAGGTCGAGCCTCTCCAGGTCTCTACGCCACGAGTATATACTGTTAGGGCGCTTAGGATGAGCTGGACGCAGGGGCTTCAACCCCCAAGCCCTGACTCTTGTCATCTCTACGGACTGAATCCGAAATCCAGTCCTAGGGCGCTTCAAGAGTCCAGGACAAACGTTTGGGAAGACCCCGTGCGGCCACCCGCACAGCGTCAGTGACGGCCCCCTGGGCAGTGGAGGGCGGCACCGTTGTGCTAGGTACACAAACATAAATATTGCGCCACCCCGCCAGGGTGCCGAGTCAGGAACATTCTGCGGTTTCTTCCCCTCTGTTGCAGAGAGGGGGGATGGGATGGGGATTTCATGTACCGTGTATCGTTGATCTGTGGACTATCACCAGAGGCAACTTCTGCATTTGCCTTGTTTAGCTTCCGTGTCTACACATGCTCAAACTTTCTGCCTACGTTCTAGAAAAGTTCAGGGTTGAGTGCTGTTAAGGGCATTTTCTACCTTCAGATGAACATTGTCTGAGGACAGCAAAGAGGTCCTCAGATAATGGCAATACCCTCCTTGTATCTTAAAAAAAAAAAAAAAGGAAAGAAAGAAAAAATTATTTGTTTATACCATTTATTCAGCTGAGGAACTCAACATATTTTTTGCATTGAATCATAAAATATTACAGCTGCTGACTTTTCACAGCATACCAGCTTTATCTGCCCCATTTTTTTTAACCAACAGCATTCATTATATATTCCTCTACCCACATTTAAAAAAAAGAAAAGAAAACTTTTTTTTATACAGCTATTATAGTGCTGGTGGCACAGTCTGGCCCCGGAGTCAGGTGTCTGCTGAGCTCTGTGGGTTTTCCTCTTTATCTTTTTCTGGAAAGAGCGTCGTTTGAACCCCCGTGCTGTTATTTTGCTTCTGGGTGACCCTAGGCTAATCTCTTCCCCTATGGGCTTCTAAGCCCACATCTGTAGAATGGGTTTACAACGGTCTACCTTGTGTGTGGTTTGAGGCCCAAGTGAGAGGACAGTAACTGTAAGGAACCCAGACCCTACCCTACCCCTTCTCACTATGATTCACTAAACCTCTTGGTTTTCCCCTTCCCAGCAAGCAGTTTTTATATCATCATCCACCGTGTGTTTCGGGGTCTGGCATCAGAACCTGGGGAGAAGATCACCACAGGTCACTGGTAGGTGTAGTTGGGACAGAGGCGCAGCTCAGGAAAAGGTCCCTCCTTGAGACCAACCAACACAGTGGCTCAGTTCAGGAAGTGTGGTGGTAAAGGTGTAGCCACTGAAGACCTCAGTCCAGGCAGTGGAGATGCTGCTTCTTATTGGGGATTGAGTCCAAGAGATGCCCAACATGATCTAGACTTGGTGATGGTAGGGGGGCTGGAATTGTGGGCCTGGCAGGGCATAAAGGAGTATGAATTATGGGTATTGACGCGGGAAAGAACTGGGCCTTTCTGACCTGGGCTCTTTCCCATTTTATTTCATTTTATTTTTTAATATTTATTTATTTTGAAGGAGAGAGAGAGAGAGAGAGAGAAGCAGAGCATGAGCAGGGGAGGGGCAGAGAGAGACAGGGAGACACAGAATCTGAAGCGGGCTCCAGGCTCTGAGCTGTCAGCCCAGAGCCCGATGCGGGGCTTGAACTCACCAGCCGTGATATCATGACCTGAGCCAAAGTTGGATGCTTAACCAACTGAGCCACCCAGGTGCCCCTGGGCTCTTTTCCATTTTAGATGTGCTTAGAAATAAACCCGGAGGCAGTGGGGGGTAATGGGAAGGGTTTGAACTCTGAAGGCTTGGCCTGGACTCCCCACCCTTAACATGTGGCCTTGACTAAGTCACTTCCCTTGCTGAGCCTCCACTCCCTCCTTCCTGTGATGGCGATAATAGCAATGACTACCCTACAAGCCCTGTCCAAATCCTGCCCTCAGAACGGACTTTGGATCTGTCCTGGCGTAACAGAAGGAGAGAGGGTGGCACTCTCACGGATTATAGTCCAAGAGCAGCCCAGCTCACTGGCTACTCTGTGAGCTCCGGCAAGCAGTTTAATATTTGTCAGCTTTGGTTTCCCCGCCGGTAAACTGGGAATACTATCCGTCTAGAACTAAGGAAGACCATGTGTGAGAAAGGGCCTTGGGTGGGTCACACCCAGAACGGGTGCTCTCAGGAGAGGGAGCTGGCTCCTGCTGTTCATGTTCTCTTTCACAATCCATAGGTCTTTGGCCAGGCTGTCAGACAGCCTCTGTCCTTGCTAAGTACCCTCCAAGACTCTGCCTTTCCCACCAAATTCAAAGCGCACCACCCCTGGCCTCACCCATCCATCCGGCCCAACCCCCCCCCCCCACCCCCAGCTACTGTCATTGGCTCTCTGGTTCTCTAGGCAAATTCAGTGGGCCTGTGTCCCCACCCCTACACCTTTGCTCACACTGCTCCCCCTCTCCCGGCCAGGATGCTGTTCGCGCTGGGCTCAGCCATATCTTTTTTCCATCCTCCAAGACTCAGCCAAAGTGACATCTCCAGGAAGCCTTCCCTGGTTTCTCCACCCTTTTCCCTTGAACCCTGGAGGACTTTGTCCAAAGGTTCTATTTGTATAAAAGTCTCTTAGATCCTTATCTTACCCTCCCTGAGTTGCTTGAGGGCAGGGACTGTTTTTCTCGTCTGTGGGCCTCCACACCTGTACTCCCTTGGATGCAGCCCTGACATATAGTACGTCGTAATCTGCGGCACGATGGAAGAACTTTTTCAAAGCATACTGCCAAAGGGAGCCTGAGTGGCTCAGTGGGTTAAGCGTATGACTCTTGGTTTCAGCTCAGGTCATGATCTCATGGGTCATGGGCCTAAGCCCTGCATTGGACTCTGTGCCAGCATCGAGGAGCCTGCTTGGGATTCTCTCCCCCCACCCCCCACCCTCTCAAAATAAAGAAATAAACATTTAAAAGTAAATAGATACAAGCATACTCTCGGAAAGTATATGAAGAGAAGGGGACAGAAACGGCCATTTATTAAGCCTCTCCTCTGCGCCAGCTCATTACAGTATCGTCTGAAGAACTAATCAGTGATCCCCCGAGGTGGTTATTCTCCCCGTTACACAGGCAAGGAGAGAGGCTCAGAGAGGGAATGTGCCCAAGGTCACGCAGCTGGTGATCATCAGACACGGATCCAAACCCTGGCCCTGTCTGATTGAGAGATGGAATGGGGCCCAGGCCTCCCGCCGCAGGAGCCTCTGTCTATTAAAGCCTCTGCCTGTGCCCGTTCCGTCCCAGGCTTGCTGGCTGAAGTCTCTGACTCCCTGCTTGCCTGGAGCTCTATTCATTGGGCAGAAGGCTGCCTGGCACCATCCCTGGAGGGAGCCTGAACCTCTTAGGACGCCCGAGTCAGGCCCCGGTGTCCCTGCTGTCCGAAGTCACTCAGTGCTTGGGATTTGGGGGAGCCACCGGAGGCGACCAATTGACCCATCCTGAGGCGCTGGCAATGGGTGACTTCACCTCCACACCCAAGCAGTGAGGACAGAGCCAGCTGCTCTTGTGCAATCCTTACAAACACAAATCCAGGGTCAGGCCTGAGAGGGCCTGCAGGGCTGCGTCATGGGAGCCAGCTCCCTCACTTGAGAGACAAGGGCCCAGAGAGGTTAGGCAACCTCTCCAAAGTCACACAGTGTTCAGAATGTTCTAAATCTAGTCAGCATTGTGAAAGCTGTGTGTTCAACACCCGTAAGCATTTATCTCTGGAGGGTGGAGTTACTTTCATTTTCTTCCTTATAACTCTGGGTGGTTTGAATTTTTCAGCACAAGAGTGGAACTATTATGATCAGGAGAAAGAGTGAAAAACATGAGAGGGCACCCGTATTTAGGGTAAACCATAGTCACTCTATTTAGGGTAACTTGTTAAAGACAAGATACAAAGTTAGACTGCCTGGGTTAGAATCCCAGCTTGACCACTCACAAGCTGTGTGTCCTTGGGAAAGTTACCTACCCTCTCAGAGACTCAATTTTCTCTCATGTGTAAAATAAGGATAATAATAGCATCTTGTAGGGTTGATGGGAGACAGGGGTCACTGAACTACAGTCTAGCCCAAATCTAGCCCACTCCTTCTTTTGGTACAACTCACAAGCCAAGAATGGTGTTTATAGGTCAAACGGTTGTGGAAAAAATCAAACAAGAATAATATTTTGTGATACATGAAAGTTGTATGACATTCAAATTCCAGTGTCCGTCAATCAAGTCTTATGGAACATACGCATACCTGTTGGTTTCCATATCCTCTGTGGCTGTTTTCGCACCGCAGTGGAAGGTAAATAGTTGTGACGCTTTTTGGCTCCCGAAGCCTAAAATATTTACCTTCGTCCCTTTACAGGAAAAGTTTGCCAACCCCTGATATGAGATCATGAATGAAAACTGCTTTAGAACAATGCCTGGCTGAGGGTGTTTAGTAAACTTTGTTATTATTAATATGTGGATATTTATAGCATCTTCTTCCCCTAGGATGTGTTTAAAAGCAGTAATTGATTTTTGTAATATATCTCATGGAATCTAAGGCACATCTTTTTATATTTTAATATTCCTTACATGACTTACGATCGGAAGCATATCATAGTTAATTTACATAGCTAATTAGCAGCATTTTTCTTTCTTAATGGTGCATAAACTAGTGAGGGAGACTTAGAATTGCTGACATCTTAGATCCGGTAGAATACAGCAAAGTAAAAGGTTCGCGATGGACAGAAATTAAAACACTGCCGTCATTCAATTAACAAACATTCTCACAGAGGGCCTCACTTGTTAGTAAGTAAGTACAAGCCAGGTGCTAAGTGCCAGGGTACAGGTTGGGGAGGCCAAAAAAGGGACCCTCACCCAGCTGGGAGAAGGTTATGAGGGAAAGATACCCAAAGAAGGGGAGGTCTACCTGGAGACAGAAGGACTGATGTGAAATAGAAATGTCTGGATAAAATGTCTCTCTGAGAGATGGGCCTTGATTATCGAACACTTTCCTCCGGAAACCTCAGTTTCTTCCCCTGTAAAATGGGGCAGCAATAACCCAAGAGACCAACTCTCAGATTTGCTGTGGGACCAGATGAAGCCCCAGCATCTTGTGTTGAACGGTCTCCATAGCTGACCATTTCTGTCTCTCCCACTAGCTTGGGAGCAAGGACACGGTTTCTTTGCCTCTCTTGGTCCCCAGCACAAACCTCAAAGCAGGTTTGTTGAACAAACCCGTGAAGATGAGCCCAGGAACAGGACCAGGAAGTAGCAGGGCCTCCATGACTCAGACCTGTCCCTGAGCCGAGGACACAGCTTGCCAACATAGCCCCAAGCCACGCCCCAGGCTGCTGGGGGGGGGGGGGGGCGGGGGAGAACTGACTGCCACCTTAAGAAATGACACCTTTCTGTTGTTAATTTCTCTTAGAGTATGAATTGAGACATAATTTCCTTTTCATAATTAGAAGACACTAATTAATGTTGGAGGGAGCAAATGAGATCATGGCTGGTCAATTCCAAACTCTTCCCTGAGGGAAGGAGGGGGAAGAGTTACCTGCAGAATGTTCAGAATCACAGGTGAAAATTTGACAGTTGTGGATCACAGTTTTGCCTTTGTGGGTACATTACTTAGGGGCAGTTCTTATTCATAATCGTTGCCAATCTCTGTTGAGTTCTTGCCCTGAGCCTGGCCCTTTGCTAAGTCCTTTGTGTTCATTTCCTTGTATGGTGACACTAACCCTGTCCGACAGGTAACATTACCAACCCCCATGTGAAGAGACAGAGGAACCGAGGCCAGAGAAGTTAACTAACCCCTCCAAAGGCACACAGCAAGTAAGTGTCACGGCTGGGTGCCTCATACTCTTTCTCTCTGTTTTCTAAGTCCTTTGTCCTTATCTTTCCCCAGCACACAATGGGTGTGTCAAGAAGGTGATGTGTTACACTATTTCACTGTTTATTTCTGGGGTTGATGACTTTTAGGGGGCTGATTCTAGGTTCCAGAGGAAAGGGAAGAGAAAATAGGCCCCAAACTTGGGCTTTCTGCCTGACGCTCCCTGACTCACTGAGCCACATTGCACAGATGACTCATTCATTGGCCTTGACCTCAATGGGTTTGGCCACCCATTGAGAGTGAAGTCACACCTCCAGCTTTCCAATGCATTCATTGGCTCACACATCCAACCTCAGGCAGGCAAGAAACAGACCCGGCTGGGCTTGCTTAGGGTCAGGGACAGGAAAGCACACAAATGCTGCCCCATGTCCTGAAGTAGTGGGTGGACAGCTCCCTCCTGCCCTAAGAGAAGTGGGCTCTAGTATATTGCTAGGGCTGCTGTAACAAAGCACGACTAGCCAAGTGGATTTAAAAAAACAAACTTGTCAGGGTACCTGGGTGGCTCAGATGTGAGCATCTGACTTGATTTCAGCTCAGGTCATGATCCCAGGGTCGTGGGATTGAGCCCTGCATGGGGTTCCACGCTGAGTATGGAGCCTGCTTGGGATTCTCTTTCTCTCTTCTTCTCCCCCTCTCCCTGTCTCGTGCTGGCTCTCTCTTAAAATGAACAAACAAAAAAACAGAAACAAAAAAACAGAAACAAATTTGTCTTACAGTTCTGGAGGCCAAAAGTCCAAGACCAAGGTACCAGAAAGGCTGGTGCCTTTTGAGGGCCATGAGGGAGAATCTGTTCCAAGCCCCTCTCCTGGTGGCTGGTGGCTTGTTAGAGGTCTTTGGTGTTCCTTGGCTTTCAGGGACATCACCCTGATGTCTGCCTTCACGTGGTGCTCTCCCTGTGCTCGTGTCTGTGTCCAAATTTCCCTTTGTAGAGTGACACCAGTCATATTGGATTAGGGCCTAGCCTAATGACCTCATTTTAACTTAATGGCCTCTGTGAAGACTCTATTTCCAAATAAGGTCACGTTCTGGGTACTGGGGGTTAGGACTTCAGTATACCTTTTGGGAGCGACACAAGTCAACCCGTTTAAAGCCTGTGCCCCCCAAAAAGAGCCCCCTGAAAATAACACGTTCTTGGATCGGATGACTCAATACCATAAAGATGTCCATTTGGCTCATGTAAATATGAGATCCATTTAACATGCTCTTCATGAAAATACTGAAGATGTTTTTTTTTTAATTTTTTCCCTGGAGTTAAGCAAGTTGATTCTGAAGGTGATATGAAATAATAAACAATCAAGAATAGCCAGGAAAACTAAAAAAGAAGGGCAGCGGGGTAGGAGTTATCCCTACCAGATATTTAAAAATGCCATAAAGTCTCTACAATTAAAATGGTATAGTTAGGAACATGAATAGACAGAGCAATGGAACAGAATCCAAAATCCAGAAATTTGCCCAAATGGAAATTTGACGTATGGCGAAAGTAACAACTCAAATCACTAGGACATGACGGACTTTTAAAAAAAATGACCCTGAGACAATTGAATAGCCATTTTGAAAAACAAAAGGTAAAGTAGACTCAAACTTCAGACCAAACATAAATACCAAATGGACCAGAGATTCAGATTTTTTAACTAATTTATTTATTTATTTTGAGAGAGAGAGCTCGCGCGCACACACACACATTAATGCACAAGTACGGGGAGGGGCAGAGAGAGAAGGAGAGAGAGAGAATCTCAAGCAGACTCTGCACTGTCAGGAAAGAGCCCCACGTGGGCCTTGAACTCATGAACCATGAGATCATGCCCTGAGCTGAAACCAAGAGTCAGACGCTTAACATAGGTGCCCCCAAAGATTCAGGTTTTTTCAATGAAGGCTTACAACTTGTGGGAGAAAACTGAGGGGATTCCTTCATAGCTCAGAAGTGATAGGGATATAACTCCTTTTGAGTTAGGAGTCAAAATTCAGAAACAATAAAAGAAAAAGTTGAAACATTCAACTACATAAAATTAAAGCAAAGTTTTTAAAAAGCTTTTCATGGCAAAAAACAAACAAAAACCTAACCATAAGCGAGAAAAGCTTTAAAAAAATACAAATGGGAGACAATCTGCAACTTAAAAACAAAGGCTAATTTCGCCAATATATAAGGAGTGATTAGAAGTAGAGATGAAAAAGCAAAAATATGATCTTAAAATGGGCAAAAATCATGAGCAGGTAGATCACAGAAACAGAATTGCTGAAGGACCTTGAACATGTAAAAAGATTCTCACTCGTAATCATAAGAGACAAGAAAATTATACCTACACTGAGAGACTCATCCATCAGATTGGCAAAAATCCAAAATTTGATGGCACCCCTCTGCTGAGACCAGGGAAATTTGACTATGGGCTGGTTGTTAGAGGATACTATGGAATTATTACCTTTGCTGGCTTCTTAGGAGCGTATCTTTTTCTTAAAGGATGCATGCTGAAGAATTTATCAGTGAGGGGCGCCTGGGTGTCTCAGTGGGTTAAACGTCTGGGCTCTTGATGTTGGCTCAGGACATGATCTCATGGTTGTGAGATTGAGCCCAGCATCGAGCTCCGTGCTGACAGTGCAGAGCCTGCTTGGGATTCTCTCCCTCCCTCCCTCTCTGTCCCTCCCCAAGTTGTGCGCGAATGCGTGCTTTTTTTCTCTAAATAAATAAATAAATAAATAAACATGAAAAAAAAAAGAATTTCTCAGTGAAAGGTCATGATGTTAGCAACTTCCTCTAAATGTTCAGAAGAAAACACACAAATACACAAGATAATGGCACAACATTAACAACTGTTGAGTCTATGTCATGAATGTAAGGCTGTTTATGAATGATAGTTTTCCAACCTTTTTGTATGCCTGAAACTTTTCATCATAAAAGATGCGGTCTGGTCACATGGCCTCAAGGTGAACTCCTGGTGAACCAAAGCCGTCCGTGAAAGCAGCCAGCTCAGCTGAGGCAGTAATAATTGTTGACATGATCTAATGCTTACTGTGGGGGCCAGCCACTATTTAGACAGCCAACTCATTAATCTTCGTACTATCCCCATGAGGTGGTCCCCATTTACAGACAAGGAAACCAAGCCCCCAGCAATCTGGTAACTGTCAAATCCATGGAGGTTTGCACTCTCCCAGCTCTGCTGGTTGATTTTAAACTGATATGTATCCCAGACCCCGAGAATCCTTAATAGGCTGGAGAGAAACAGCCTTAAATTGGACCCAGTTATTTTACTTAATGAGTCATCCAAAGAGTTAACAGGGATCTTTCTGATGACTCTTACAAGCACTAGTTATTTTTAAGGGCTAATATTCTGCGCTCTAATTTAGATTCAGTGATTTCAGACACCACTTGGAAATCGAGGACAAGGGGATTGTAACAAAGCAATTGTGCATTCAACCTAATGATTCACTTAGCAATCCGCCAGTGGAGAAGGTTCTAGGATTCTCTAAATGAAGGTGTGCGAACAGAAGAGAACTTGCAATGGAAGCAAAATTGGACCACTTTCATAGTAAATTTCACAGGGTAGAGTGCTGGCATCGAGTAAAAAGTTTAAGTTCAAATGGTTTATGATTTGGAGGACAGCAGTGCAGCTCTGCCCAAGCGCCTGGGTTCAAATCCCATCTCTGCCAGTAACGTGACAAGGCAGAGTGTTGGGGGGCAAGTCCCATAGCCTCCCTTTGCCTCAGTTTCCTCATCTCCAAAATGGAGATAACAGTGGTGCCCTCCCCCAAAGCTCTCAGGAGGGATAAGTGACTTGAATGAATGAGCTGAAATGTCCGGTGTGTGCTTTGGACCACACGCCCACCAGGGCCCAACCAGTGATGCCCCGAGTTTGCCCCAACAGCGTCGCCCATGGCGGCTGGCCCTGCCGCACCACTCTGTAACATCACCCCAGCCTGGGAGAGAGAGGAATCCCTAAATCATGGCACCTCTCAGGGCGACAGGAACAAGGGCAGAGGTGACACCGAGCACAGGTGTGGGCCTCAAGGGGGAAGGGTGGGGGATGAACAGGACTTTTTATTTTTTATTTTTTTCAAAATATTTATTTTTTGGGACAGAGAGAGACAGAGCATGAACGGGGGAGGGGCAGAGAGAGAGGGAGACACAGAATCGGAAACAGGCTCCAGGCTCTGAGCCATCAGCCCAGAGCCTGACGCGGGGCTCGAACTCATGGACCGCGAGATCGTGACCTGGCTGAAGTCGGACGCTTAACCGACTGCGCCACCCAGGCGCCCCTGAACAGGACTTTTTAAAGGACTGTATCTTCTTGGGGTTCAACAGGTGAATGTACTTAATGCCACTGAACTGTAGACGTAAAAACCGGTTAAGATGGCAAATTTCATATTGAGTGTGTTTTACTACGATAAAAAAAAATTGTTTTGATGGATAATATCTTCTTGGAGCCTCCAACCCGTGAGGAGTACTGAGTGTACGGATGAAGAAATGAAGACCCAGAGTGCGGGAGTCTAGCCCCCCACCCCTGGGTGGCTTCCTCAGATCCATTTGGTAGAGGCGGAAACCTCGGTTTGGAGGGCTCAACTCCTCCTGCTCAAGTTCACTCTGCGGCACAAACCCAGAGCAGGACCGGATCCAGGATTGCCTGGCATCTAGTCAGGGGCTTCTTCCGCCACAGGCCCCCGCGCCCCTACGCCTGGTCTGGGAGCCCCCCTGCCCGACCCCAATCCTAGTTCTGCGGCAAGCTTCAGATACGGGAGGGGCTGCAGAGAGACCCTGTTTCTCAATCTCATGCAAATAGGAGTGTATTTTCCTGTTCGTAAGCGAGTAAGTAGAGTCTCCAAAAGCGGAATCCCCTCTACCAGGATGGGTGGCTGGAGGAGGCCCTGGGAAACCTCCTCCGTCCTCCCCACCTCCCTGCACCTGCATTTCCTATCCGGGAGAAGGCAAGTGCAAAAAGGCTTTGGGTGGATCCCCGAGGGCCTTCTCTTGGTATGGGTGGGGTGTCCAGGGCAGGCACGTGTGGATATGCCCTTCAACTTCGTGTCGTTGGCAGCTGCTAGTACCCCCACCCAATGCCTCCTGAATGTCATCCCATCTGCTTCGAGAGACCTTTCCCTTCCCAGCCAAGAAGGGTGGGGCAGGGGACTGAGCGCCCCAGAGGAAACTCCTTCTGGACACTCCTTCACCCAACATTGGCCAGATATCAGCCTGGGCCCTCCTTCCAGATACATTATTCATTCTTGGAATTCTTGGGACCGTCTTGACAGAGGAGAGGTACAAAGTCTGAAGTGGTCAGTGCTGTGAAAAATATAAAGCAAGAGAAGGGTTATACAGTGTGGGGCAGGCATTGGGGGTGGGCAGAAGGGGTTTGATTTCAGTAGGGTGTTCCAGGAAGGCCTCAAAAGAAGTAAAGACCTAAGGGGGGGAGAGAGTGAGCCAGGGAGTATCTGGAGGAAGAACAATCGAGGCAGACATCCCAAAACAGGAATAGACTTCACAGGAGCAAGAAAAAACAAAGAGGAAAAAAGGAAGAAGTACAACTTGTCTTTATTCTCAGCATGGTATGTATATGTAGAAAATCCCAAGGAATCTAAAAGCATATACTATGTAACTAATAAGTACAACAAGGTCACAGGATACAAAACCAGTGTATAGAAATCAATTTTTTTCTACCTGCAAACAATGAACAAGTCAAAAATTAAATTAAGAATATAAGTACACTCCTGGGGCTCCTTGGGTGGCTCAGCTGGTTGAGTGTCTGACTTCAGCTCAGGTCATGATCTCTCGGCTTGAGGGTTCGAGCCCCATGTTGGGCTCTGTACTGACAGCTCAGAGCCTGGAGCCTGCTTCGGAGTCTGTGTCTCCCTCTCTCTCTGCTCCTCCTCTGCTTGTGCTCTGTCTCAAAAATAAATAAACGTTAAAATTTTTTAAAAAATATATGAATACACTCCTAACAGTATCTAAAAGAACAAAATGCTTAGGAATAAATGTAACAAAGGAAGTGTAAGATCCTACACTCAATATTGTAAAACTTTACTGAGGCAAATCAAGGAAGTCTAAATAAATATAGAGACATTGCTATGTTCTTGGATTTTAAGACTTGATCTTAAAATGGCAGTACTCCCTAAACTGATCTATGGATTCAACATGATCCATCTCAAAATTCCAGCAGGATTTTTTCCCAGACGTTGACAAGCTGATCCTAAAATGTATATGGAAGTGAAAATCACCTAGCACAACCAGAAAATTCTTGAAAAAGAAGAACAAAGTTGTAGGGCCTCCTTTTGCTGATTTCAAAGCTACAGTTGCCAAGATAGTGTGGCACTGGTTATGTAAGTACTACTAAATAGATCAATGAAACAGAATTAAGAGTCCAGAAATAAACCCTTACATCGTGGTCAATTTTTGACAAAAGTGCCAAAGTAGTTCATTGGAGGAAAGGATAATCTGTTTAACAAACAGCACCGGGACAATTGGCTACCCATCTATATGCAAAAGAAAGGACTTAGATAGACCCTTACCTCACACCATGCACAAAAAAAATGAACTCAAAATGGATCATTGACTTAAATGTAAGAACCAAAACAATAAAACTTTCAGAAGAATACATAGGAAAAAAATCCTCAAACCCTTGGGTTAGGCAAACATTTCTTAGCATGGTTTATAAAATAAAATATTAACACATTGAAATTCATCACGATTCAAAGCTTTTGTACTTAAGAGCCATGATTAAGGAAATGAAATGACAATACACTGGGACAGAATATTTGCAAAACCAAATCCCATGAAGGACTTGTATCTCGTATTTACAATGAACTTCTACAACTCAATAAGAAGAAAACAACAACTTAATCCAACAAATGAGCAAAAGATATGAACAGATATTTCTCTAAAGAACATGTACCAATAGCTGAGACACACATGAACAGGTGTTCCACATCATTAGTCATTAAGAAAATGCAAATGTGGGGCACCTGGGTGGCTCAGTCAGTTAAGTGTCCGACTCTTGGTTTCGACTCAAGTCATGATCTCGTGGGTTCATCAGATAGGGCTCTGCGCTGACAGTGTGGAGCCTGCTTTGGATTTTCTCTCTCCTTTTCTCTCTCTGCCCCTCCCCAGCTTTCTCTCTCTTTCTCAAAATAAATAAACATTAAAAAAAAAAAAAGAAAATGCAAATGTGACATGAGATCTATATCACACCCACTATAATTTCTTTTTTAAAAAGGCAATAATGAGGCACCTGGGTGGCTCAGTCAGTTAAGCGTCTGACTTTGGCTCAGGTCACATTCTTGTGGTCTGTGGGTTCGAGCCCCATGTCCGGCTCTGTGCTGACAGTTCAGAGCCTGGAGCCTGCTTCGAATTCCGTGTCTCCCTCCCTCTCTCCCCCACTCATGCTCTGTCTGTCTCTCAAAAATGAATAAACTTTAAAAAAATTAAACTAAAATAAAGTAAAATAAAATAAAACAGGCAATAACAAATATGGCTAGGACTTAGAGAAACAGAACCCTCACACATTGCAGGAGGGAACCTAAAATGGGGCAGCATCTTCAGAAAATAGTTTGGCAGGTCTTCAAAAAGTTACACATAAATTTACCACATGACCCAGCAAGTCCTCTTCTGGGTGTCTACTAAGAGAAACGAAAACATATGCGCAGAAAGATTTATGAGTCAGTGTTTATAGCAGTATTATTCATAATAGGTCCTAATTGGAAACAACCTAAATGCCCGTCAACCGATTGATCAGTGGATAGGAAAATATGTGGCAAATCCATAGATCAGAACACTATCCAGTGATAAAAAGAACAAATGAATGAATGACAGGTGCCACCGTATGGATGAACCTCAAAGGTGTTATAATAAGTGAAAAAAGCCAGAGACACAAGAAGACTATATAGTGTATGATTCCACTGATGTGAAACATCCAGAAAAGGCAAATTGATAGAGACAGTCAGTAGATGACTGTTTGTCTAGGGTTGGAGTGGTAACAGGGATTACCTGTAAATGAGCGTGAGGGAGAGACCATACTGGGGGGCCATGAGAACATTCTAAAATGGATTTTTTGGGGTGATTGCACCCCTTGGTAACATTACCAAAAAAACATTGAATTGTATCCTCAAGTAGGATAAACTTTATGATATTTAAAACATAGTTCGATAAAGCTATTACAAAAATTCAGTTCAAGGTTTCAGGTTGAGATTCAGTTTACACATGGTCCAGGAGCCCTTCCTGAGCTGTGACAGCTGGGATAGATGCCACACTTTTGCCATAGAGAACCATGGGTCATAGTATGATGGCACAGCCTTTGTGTAGGGGTTAGATATCGGTCTCTCCACTTTGGGATAAACTTCTTGAGGACCTTACTTAGTATTTATTTTCAGAATCCTAGAACAAAATGCAACTCATATGGGACTCAACAAAGTCTTGCTAAATTTATGAATAGAAAGAGAATTTGATCTCATTAGTAAGGTCTATGTTTGAGACCTACATGAGTGTCAAAATAATAAAAAAGAGATAGCATGGAAAAAGTATAAAGTATTAAAATAATGCAATTTTGGGGCACCTGTGTGGCTCAGTTGGTTAAGCGTCTGACTTCGGCTCAGGTCATGATCTCATAGTTCGTGAGTTCAAGCCCCACGTCGGTTTCTGTGCTGACAGTTCAGAGCCTGGAACCTGCTTCAGATTCTGTGTCTCCCTGTCTCTCTGCTCCTCCCCTGCTTGCGCTCTCTCGAAAATAAATAAACATTAAAAAATGTAAAAGAAAAATTAAAAATTAAATAATGCAATTTTATCCTATACATAAGAGAATGCTGGGCTAAAGGAAGAAAAGCCCACTTCCAGGTGAACGAAGTGAGCAAACAATGTACTCTTTCTTTTAAAAGGTTGGCAGAGAATAAAAAGTAAGAAGGGAGAAATATAGCTAAATGGAAACATTGGTTAGGGAATCTGCTGTGTCTAGATAAAATATGGCATAAGGAAGGGAGGGAGGGAGGGAGGGAAGAAGAAAGAGAGAGAAAGAAAGAGAAGGCAGAAGCCAGTGTGACAGAGTAGGAGCGGGCCGGCCCCTGTAGGGCTGGTGGGCACTCAGAGTGCTTGGGCTTCTCCTCTGAGTAGGGCAGGAGCCTGTGGGCAGAACAGTGACAGGGAGGACGTGTGTCAACAGGATAATAATAGGACTTCCTTCACCTGGGAGAGGATGAGATGAGTTCACAGTGCAAAGTCCCAGCACGGTAACGCATAGCAAGCACCAAACCCAGTAGTTAGTGTCATGATCACTATTTGTCCCCCGACACCGCAGGCCCAGAGAAGTGAAGCACATGCTCTCAAGGTCACGGATGTCCATCCTGGGGATCCATGGCTTCACGGGAAGCCCGGGGGCAGGTGGTCAGCTCCTGGAGTGCAGGGGTGTCGGGAGTGAAGGACGGGCAGAGTACAAGTGACTGTGCTGCCCGCCCACATCAACCTCCTCGGCCTCTGAACCTCCTCCATTCCTCACCCAGGGGACGGGAGAATAGCAGCGACATCTCCTACAGAGCTCGCTAAAGGGACAGAATAAGGCAGAGCCAGTGAGCTCTCAGCCCAGGGCCTGGAGTCAGCATCTCACAAACAGTGCTGTCTATTCAGGTTCCTTTATTTGACAAGTATTTATTGACACAGGTCACAGACCACACCAGCTGGGACATTAGGGACACAAGGCGAAGAAGAGACACTTGTCCAGGACCACAAACACATACACGCACACCATTGGTAAGCTACCTAATTATCAACACACCAAAGTCCACAACGGGGGTGAGTGTTCATAAAGCCGTTTCAGTAGAAATGAACGGGACAGGTGACACTGGGCTGACTTGCTCCAGGATAAGCTGGGGAGGCTCTTCACAAGACAGACCATCACTGGGTCCATCTCTCAGTCCCTTGTGACAGCTTTCTTTGACTAACAGGTAGGCAAATACCCAATCCCTCACCCAAGTCCTGGCCCCGGCAAAGCCACCTTCCCAGGAGGAGAGAAAGGCAACATGACAGTAGGATAAAATAAAGGGATAGCTCTCTGACTTAAAAAAAAAGCAACATCCTTCTCTTTTTCATTTTCCCAGACAGAAAGCAGCACTGGCAGATTTCAAAGCAGAGACCGCTGGCGACATTAGCTCCCGTGTTACACACACCGTAGCCCAGAGCACTGGTTGTCAGTCCTGGCTCCACACTGAAACCACCTGGGTGGTTCAAAATCCTCACACCTTGGTCCCATCCCCAGCACTACCGATGTAACCAGCCTAGGGTGGGGCCTGTGCACGGGATTTAAAATCATCCCGAGGGTTCTTTTCTTTTCTTTTTTTTTTTTTAAGTTTATTTATTTTTGAGAGAAAGAGAGAAAGAGATCTTTCTGCAGGGGCAGGGCAGAGAGAGAGGGCAAGAGAGCATCCCAAGCAGGTTCCACCATGTCAGCACAGAGCCCAACTCGGGACTCTGATTCGTGAACTGCGAGATCGTGACCCGAGCCGAAACCAAGAGTCAGACACTTAACCGACTGAGCCACCCAGGCACCTCAAAGACCATTCTGAGGGTTCTAATGTTCAGCCAAGACCAAAATCTACTCACCTAAAGAATTATCTTTAATACCCAGCATGTTGTTGACAGAAAAAGCAAGTTGAGGAACTTGCACAATGCTTGGAGCATAGTAGGGGCTCGATGTAGGTTCCCTCCTTTTTTAAAGAAAGGCTATGTGTGCGGGTTGGCCTGTTATCAATCACACAGGACAGACCTGGGAGGCCCCCAGCCACACACACAGGTCCTTCTGGAAGGAGGATGCGGTCGGAGAGGCAATTACACTTTTCGATGTACATGCTTCTCGGGCATGGCTGTTTCCACTCCAAGCCCCTATCTTTTTGTGTAATTAATAATTAAGAAAATGATTTGCCAGTGGTTAAAGAAGCCCCAAGTTGAGCTTCTTTCGCTTCCCTTTTCTTTACCTATTCAAGGGACAGGAAATGCCCATATAAATAGCCAGTGGGAAGGAAAGGTCGGGTGGGTGGGGGGAGGGGGAGGAGGAGGCTGAGTCAGTGAACCAAAGCCGGCAGGGGCTGAGCTGCCTGGCTCAGCCCTCCAAAATCCCTTCAAAAGTCCCGAGGCCCCTTCCAGGCGGGCAGATGGGACCCTGAGGTGTGTCGGCATAACTGAGAAGCAGAGCTTCTAGACTAACAACTGAAGCAGGGGCGGGGGTGGTTGGGTTTCTGGGTTCACAAGTCAGGAGTTCAGCCTTGAAGCTCCACTGGGCCATGGTCCGGGGGGGCCAGTCATTCTGGTGACCTCACTCTGACACAACCCCCCAGCCCTGCCTCTGGGTGTTTCAGAGAAAACTCCACAGAGTTGGGCGCAGAGAAGCCACTAAGGATCATGTTATCTAATGTCACTGCCACACAGTGCTCTGTGAGGGCCCTATCAGGATCCTCCTGCTGCTGCTGAGGGCACTGAGGCCAGCCTCGGGATGCCTGGGAGCTGGTCCTGAGTCACACAGGCCACAGAATTTCAGGAGACCACAGCACCCTGTGGCTGGGCTGTGGTCAGCCCCCTACCCACGCTGTCCGAGGGACTCTGCCTAGTGGCCTCCCTGCTATGCACAGAGCGGGGGCCCTGGTAACGTCTGTGACCTAAAGGAGACCCCAGGAAATTTGAAGCACAGGAACACTGAGAAAGCCCCACACCCAGCCCTTAGAATGCCAAGGTCCCAGCACCTGTTTCCTCACCTACAAGAGCAGGAACTGGCATTACTGGGGCCCTTGCTCCATGCCAGGTACTTAGATTGACTTTACCTGATGCCAGGGGGGCAGTACTATAATTTCCCCCATTTACAGATGAGAAAACTGGGGCTCAGAGCCACTGGGGCACATGACCAACGTCCCCCGAAAAGGGGCAGAGCCGGAACTCAAGACCCCTGGCCTCTGAGCACAGGCCCTAAGGTGCTCTAAGAGGACCCAAGTAGGGCAATGGACTTTCTTTCCAGCTCTGGCCACCTCCCACCAGGCCTCAGCCTCAGGAACCTATCTGGGAAGGTCAAGAGGCAAGCCTGGAGAAGGATCTGGATGGAGGTGGATCATAGACGGCCTCAAAGACCTTGTGCATGAGCTCAGCCAAGTTGGTCTGGGGGCTGGAGCCCTCTTGAGAGCCAGCCTCTGGGCCAGGAACCAGGCTGACCTCTGGCCCTCAAGCTCCCTCTTTCTTAGAAGTCTCTCAGCCCTGTACTTCCTGAAGTTTCTGCTGTAGTGCAACAACCTGCTTAACCCCTTGTCTCCCGGGATTCCTTTATCCACCCTGAGTCAGGGCTCTGGTTCCTGGGGAGCTGACTCAGAACTCAGATGGGAAGGCTCCTGGGAATACAGGTGCCATGTGGCTCAAAGGAAACAGAACATGCATCTGGGACACTCAAGGGCTCCATTTCAGCTTCCCTATTCCTCTGTGGTCCTAGAGACTTGGCCCCTCAGTGCCTCAATTTCTTTGGCTGTCAAATGGGGTTGATCATGACAACAGCTTCACAGAGCACCCTTTCAGATAGAGCAGTGACAGACTTTGACAGGGTGTCAAAGACCTTCTCTGGGCCAGGCACGGTCATGGCAGCTGGATGTGCATTTCCTACTGAAGCCTTCACAACAACCCAGTGAGGCGGAAATTTATATTTTCCTGATTTTACAGCCTTGGAACAGAGGCATAAAGAGTGATGGTAGTTGCCCAAGGTCACACAGGTGTTAGGTAGATGTGGGGGGGGGGGGGGGGGGGAGAGGGAGAGAGTTGAACCAAGGCAGAGAGACCTTCCATTTGCCTCTCTGAGTAATTATACTTCCTCATGGGCTTCTTACGGACTGTGACCCACCCAGGGAGCAGGCCTGGCAGGTTCACTGTGTGCCCTAGCACCTAGTGGGTGCCTGGGACAGAGTAGGTACTCTGAATGAAAGAAGAACGAATACTGCAGATGTCAGAGAGGAAATAACCTGGGCTCTGGAATGAGACACATCCCTATTTGCCAGCCCTGTCACTTCTTAGCTCTGTGACCTTACGTGATTGTCTCTACCTCTCAGAACCTCGATCTTGTCGCAAAATGCGATAATAATTATAATAATACATGAAAGCGTCCCTGTGAGGATTGGAGGCATACACGAAAGCCCCTTCACCTGCAACTCCGTAAATGGTACCTTTATTATCATTTTGAATTAATTCAAAATTTTGAGTTTTATTCATTTGAAATGAGAAAATGTCTGCAAAGACACATTGAAAAGCATAACACACTGTCTTCTTACGTGTTTTGATGCAACCGATCTGCCTAAGGGCACAGATAAAAGGAGACCTTGCCCAGGTCAGGATGGAGGCATGAGATGGTCAGCTCAAAGGAGGGACTTATGGGGACATTTGTTATCACTCCGTGAACCAGCATGTGATGGGGCTGACCAAGGATCTGGGATACAGCCTGAGACCCAGGTGGTGCCAGACTGGGAACTGGCTACCACCCCCCAGACCCTCAGACCAGAGTCCAAGACTGACATCAGCCAAGCTGGAGGTCCCAGGCAGGTCATAGCCCCACTGTGTCAGCCACCTGAAAGGGCTTTTCAAGACTATCCACTCACCCTTGCCTCATAGTTCCAATGGGAAAAACAGAGGCCCAATGAGAGGTAGGGGTTGGCCATGGTGACTGCTAATGACCAAGCACAGAGCAGAGACCAGAATCCCTGACTCTTGACCCCAGCCACCCATTTCCTTTGCCTGGCTGAGCATTCCCACCAAAGCCACCGTGCCCACCTCCAGTACCCAAAGGACATAGACCATGAACAGGTTGATTTCTGCCCAATCCAGGCCACATGCCCCATGATGGCCAGCGTCTTACTCCCACTTCTTCCTGTCCCAGCTCTGACCCCAGCAGTAGGGCTCAGAAAAACCTGCTGAGTGAATGAGACCATACTCGGTGTTAGGCCCAGCCTATGACCCTCTGAGCCTCGTAGGGCTGTGCACAAGTTGACCGTGAGATCACAGAGGTAAAAATCGTGTGAAACAGTGAGAAGGGTGACACGGGTGTAAGGCATGGCCCATTGGGGCAGCTGGGTGGTGTGGAGGGCCATAAGCTCTGGACCACATGGCCTACATTCAAGTCCCAGCTCCACCATGGACTAGCTGGGGGCCTCGAACCGCTTCCTCAGCCTCTCTGTACCTCAGTTTGCTGGGGGTAGCACAGCGCCCACCCCCACAGAGCTGCCATGAAGATCTGTGAGATGCACACCTGGCACAGGGCCTGGACCACAGTCAGGGCTCACCAAATGGCCGTCGTGATCGTCTAGAATAGCTGTCTCTGAGCCACACACTGACACGCGCACGCACGTGCCTTCCCCAATAGCGGGATTGCTTCCAAAATCAGGCTGTCACCTTGACAGGCTGGAGCAGAGCTTTCTGCAAGGCATCGGCATTTCTCTGCTGCTGCCAGTGATACCCTCCAGTTCTTTCTGGATGTCTCCAACCAGCCTGAAGCCTCTTCATTCCTGCCCTGGGCAGTCCCACAGCAATTCCTAAGGAGAAACTGAGGCCCATGAGTGTCCTCACTCTAAACGGCCCCAATCGCCTGGGTGAAGTGAGGTAGGCCAAGAAGAGCCCTAGACAGAAAAATGAGCTCGAGGTGACCTCAGGTTGGGCACGTCTCCCCTGTGGGCCTCCACGTCCCCTGTAGTAAAATAAGGAGGTGATCTAAAATAAGATTGTCATTTCAGCCCACTGTCCCTTTGACATGATTCTATTTTTGTGCTCTCTGTTAATGGCATCATCATCCCCACAATAGCTAGCATTGATTGAACACCTGCTATATGCCAGAAACTAAACTCGGACTGATACAATAGCCGCTGACAGTTATCGAATGCTAGGATCCACCAGCCATAAACGCTTCACCCCTTCTCTCATTTAACCCTCTGCAAAGCTATCACCAGCCTCCTCACCACCATAAGGATGCCTGAGGTAGGGCCCGTGTGATGAGATGGCCTCATCCTGCTGGGGTTTGAGCCCAAGAGCCAGGCTTGCAAGCACTGGACCATGCCCAAGCCCCTACAGCCCTGTGAGGTAAGAATTATTATCTCCATTCTACTGATTAGAAGAAAAAAAAAAAACCCTGCAGCCCAGAAAGGGGAAGTGACTCAGGCCACGTCACACTGTTTCAGATGATGGGCTCTGAGGATATCCTCCTTCTAGCTCCTTTTATCCCGACCATCTCAGAGACATCAAAGAAATGCGCTTTGAGCCCTGTGACCCTCAGTCCCCACTCAGTTCCTGTCCGCTTACTCTGGGCCCACAGCTGAGCTCCAGATACGTGAGGGTCTGGCCTTTGGCAGGAGGTCTGACTTCCAGATACGAGAGCCCTGAATCACAGGAGCTCGCACCCCATCCACTGCCTGGCCCTCATCGAAACCCGGGGAGGGGATTTACCCCGCGGGGGCACACTCACTGGTGCTGTGCCCTCACTGTCATCTGCGCAGCCAGGACAGCTTTGCCAGTGCCATTCGACAATCCTCATTTTGCCGAAAATTGAGGTCATATGCTTTATCTAAGCAGGGAATCAGTGACCAGTGCCGCAGGTGAATTCTATCGTCAAGGACACCTTATTTATTACTTATTTATTTATTTATTTATTTAAAATATTTATTTATTTTTGAGAGAGTGCAAACAAAAGAAGGGCAGGGGAGGGGGCAGAGTCCCAAGCAGGCTCCGCACTGGCAGGCTGACAGCAGTAAGCCCGATGTGGGGCTCGGACTCACGAACCCTGAGATTATGACCTGAGCTGAAGTCGGGTGCTTGACCAACTGAGCCATCCGGGCGCCCCAAGGACACCTTTTTAAATTCCAGCAGATCGTGGAGGATGGGTTGGTTTTCCACCTGTGGAGAGGGTATTTGGAGGCACAGGAGGCAGGTCCTGCCTCCAGCCAGGCAGAGAAAGAGATCCTGACATGCAGTAACTTCAAGTGATCCTTCCCTGAGAAGTCTCTTCCCTTTAGGTGGCCACCATAGAATGAATGGTGGCTTAGTTCCTCTCTTCAATCCTCCCTTTATATACTCACC
This sequence comes from Acinonyx jubatus, assembly GCF_027475565.1. NCBI lineage: Eukaryota > Metazoa > Chordata > Mammalia > Carnivora > Felidae > Acinonyx > Acinonyx jubatus. The sequence goes on along the minus strand of NC_069380.1, from coordinate 174,258,627 downwards.
TTTTTCCCCCTGGGAGCAGAGAAAAGAGGAAGCTGCTGTTTGATTTCTGAAGGCCCAGGCAGAGTGAAAACGGGAGGACCCATAAGGATGGGGTGACTCATTCCCTGACCAAGGGATAAGGCCACCCCAAGCAGAGGGCGTTTTGGGAAGACCTGGGCTTTTGTTCCCTTTGGGACTAAAATGAATCACCAATCTCAGCAAGTCACACTGGCCAGTCCCAAACTTTCCCAGGTAAAAAGCACTGAAAATGAGTCAGGTGGGGCTCCCATCAGTGGGCACAATCAAGGGCAGAAAGGCTGAGCTCCTCCTTACTGTGCACCTTCAGCTTGGTGCTTAGAAGAGGCCAGATGGGACTTCATTCTTCTTGGAGCAGAGTGGAAACTGGAATCAGAAAAGGAAAGTCAGGCACCACGCCTCTAACCACATGGGTCAGCAAGGTAGTGAGCGCCCGCTGCAGGCTGGCGCTGCGCAGGATGCCATACAACAAGCTCAGTTGGCTCATTAGTTCACCGACTCAGGCGGGTGGTCAGGAGCCTTGACTGGGTGTCAGGCATTCACCGTGCTCTCCCTTCTCCAGACCCTGCAAAGAAGGGATCCGATCCTCATGCACAGAAGAGGGAACTGAGGCACCGGCCAGGATCCCTGAGCCAGGAATCCTTCTCAGAGCTGTCGGACTCTGCAGTCTTGCTTCTTCTAGCCCTGTGTCTACAGAAACCTGGTCGTCATCCGTGGACGAAGATACCCATGTCACCACCTGAATGTGTTCAGGAGAGTCTAGAAAGCCCGAGACTTGTCTCAGCAAAACTGCCCGAGTTATCTCAGAGGAAGAGCTACAAGGAGAAGCAGAGGCTTGGCAGTCCTCTGGGACCTCAGCATTCCAGAGGCCAGATGTGTGAGCCTGACGTCACCTCACCAAATTCCAGGCTGCGCTCTGCTGGCTTGTGAGCCCTGTTCCTCCATGCCTTCCTCCTCCCTTTCCTCAGGATGAAAGAGACTGAGTGCTGCTGGCAGCTCCTCCCCAGCATCTGGCAGAACATTCTGCCCCATAGCTGAGCTCCTCTCACTCCCCAGTCATCCCTGGGGGCGGCTGGGGACTCATATTTCCATTTTCAGTGCACAGCCAGGCACCAGATCTTTCCATGACCAGCAGGGCTAGCCATATGGGGTCGGGGTTAGGGACATGAGCTGTGACACCGGACAGAGCTGAGTTCAAATCCTCCACCTGCTGCTTGTTAGCTGTGCGATTTCAAGCAATTAGCTTACCCTCTCTGAGCCTCTGTTTCCCTATTTGTAAATGGAGACTGTGGCTGTCAACTCTGATGCCTTCTTCATTGAAAGAGTCTCTTCCCATTTGCTTGCAGCTCTGAAAAATGAAGTATTCCATCCTATCAGTTTTCTTTTTTTATATGCACTCCATCCATAAGCCAAGAAAAGAAGCAGCTGGTACTAGAGTTTTAAAATGGAACAGTAATGTCGTATATCTGAAACTAAAGTAATATTGTGTGTCAACTATAGTTCAGTTTAAAAAAAAAAGGGGGGGCGCTTGGGTGGCGCAGTCGGTTAAGCGTCCGACTTCGGCCAGGTCACGATCTCGCGGTCCGTGAGTTCAAGCCCCGCGTCCGGCTCTGGGCTGATGGCTCGGAGCCTGGGGCCTGTTTCCGATTCTGTGTCTCCCTCTCTCTGCCCTTCCCCCGTTCATGCTCTGCCTCTCTCTGTCCCAAAAATAAAATAAACGTTGAAAAAAAAATTAAAAAAAAAAAAGAAGCAGTAATATTTATATCCTATTTACTATGTGCCAGGAATCTGTTATAAGGTACCATCACTAGCCCCGTTTTACAGATGAGGAAACTGCGACCCAGAGAGGTAAAACAACTTGCCTAATGCCACATGGCCAGTAAACAGCTGGCTGAGATTCACACCCAGGCTGTCTGGCTTCAGGGTCCATGCACTTAAGCATTGTGTTGAGAAAAGTAAACAAGATGAAACCCACAAAGTGTGAGGCATGCTGCTAGATGCATAGTGGATTCTGAATAAACGTTTCCTGGTAATATTATTACTACTGTTGTTATTGCTTTGCCATCCACATGTCTGAGTCTTATCCTTGACCTTGACAAGTGGGTCAGGGCTTTCTGTCCTTTCAGCCAGATATAAGAGACAAGAAGCTCTTGGATTAAAGGTGGTCAATCGGTCCACCCCAATATGTGGGTCCCTTGACATGTCAATTAAATGTTCCTACCATGTGGTCTTGAACAACTGACTGAAGTCTCTGAGCTTCAGTTTCCCCATCTGCCAGGGGGGAGGGTGCTCTGCTCTCCCTTACTGTTGGGTTGGGAACAAGAGAGAAAGTGCTAGGTGTGCATGGTATGCCCCATTAAATATCGGCAGGCTGCCGGCAGGCCCTCCAGCCCGGGCAGCCTGGCATCAGAGGCCCATTTTAGCCACTGGGCCCTACTGCTTCCCAGGTGGGATGCTCTTATTAAAAGACAAAGCTTGCAGTTTGGCTCCCAAACCCCACCCCAAAAAGCCAGTGAGATGTTGGTAACAGAAGACCCACCTGGGGCACCACCCCAAAGGGCTTCTCATTTTTATTATCCTTCCCAGACCTTTTCCTCTCTGTCTTGTTCCTGCAGTGACACTTCATGGTCCGAAGGCTTGTCTTCATATTAATTCCCTGAGGGATGAGCCAACCTCCTCCAGTCCTCCATTCTGCTGCTGGCATTCACTTCTTAGAGACTGCTGGCCTGTTGAGATCTTTCCTGCCTGGTCCTCTTTGACCAGACAGGGCTATGGCTCCTTCCTCCCCCTATTCCCTAGGCTCTACCCTTGCCTGGTCTCAGAGAAGTCGTGAGCTTGTCTCCCAGAAGGAATGGGCAGAGGGTACGCACCCAAAGGACTTCTGCCTGGTGACTTGTGTCCACAGTCATTTCCAGCACTTGTTTATGAGTATAGGCCTGGACCACAATAGGTACCCATTAAAGGCATGTTGAGTAAAGCTAAGAACCCTTAGTCAGTAAGATTTTGTTAGTTCAACCCCCTCCACCCACCACCCCCCAAAATGATATGGAGATCTTATCTGGCAGCAGTGGTCCTGAGCTACAGAGAAAATTTATTTTTTTAATTTTCTATCAAAGATGTTCGGCTAGAAAATATATCCGCTGGAATCTTCCAAGTGTGTGCCCGTCTCTTACTTCCTTCATTCAATATGCATTGGTTGTTTTGCTACCCAGCTCTTGGTGTTGTAAGACTGCAGAATTGTGCAAAGTTTCAAGCAGCTAACACTACAGAAGGAACGGGAAGTCTTCTAATCATCGGTCAGCACCAGCTATCTATTACAGATATGTATTGCGTACAGTGAAATGGGGAACAAACACTTCATCGAGCTTACACTCTTGGGGGTGGGGGGTAACAGACATCAAAACCATCGTCACAGAAAGAGCGAGGCACCCCCACACAAACAGCTACCTTTCAATACACTCGTTCTGGAGTTTGGCTGGGCTGATTTAACATCTCATCTCCTTGACTTACTTTACATGAGCTTGAACAAGAGGCTTAAGCTCCTTGAGGCTCAGTCTCAGTATCTGTAAAATGGAAATAAGAATTACTTTCTTCCTAGGGTCATCAAGAGAATTTTGAGGAGTTATTCAAGTGTCTGCCATGTCTCGTTTTCATCATTATGATAATGATGATACCAGATGAATAGTACTGAAGGTGGGGAGGGGAATACTTCTTCCTGAAGAGGGGATGGTATGGATGAGAATTTTCAGGAGAAGGGGGTTGTTGGTGCTGAGTTTTAAAGGAAGGTTTGAATTTCTATACAAGGAAGTGGCCAAAAGTGAATCTGTTCAAAAGTAGAAAAATGAATGATTCAGAAGGTCATTAAAATAAAACAAATAAAGAATCTAAACCAAATGACTGGGCTCCTTAAAAATAGGACATTGCATTGCCAAGCTAAGAAAGCGTTAGTCAGGCAGAGGAGGTGGTTACTGGGAAATTTCGCCCAGTTCAGCATTATTGAGAAGTTGTGGATTCCTGGAGCCTTCAGTGGCTGTTGCACAATCTTGTGGGGTCATGGTTACCCAAACCCTGGTCCAGGACTGAGAGGGAAGTGTTCAGGACAGGATTGATACTAGAAAAAAGAAAGGGTCTACTTAAAAGTGGAGCTTCAAAGTGGTTAACTGTATTGGGAGAGTCTGGGGTAAGTCTGTAGGCCAGCAAACATCTGTCCTGAGGAAACATGACATAGGACATCTGGATTCAGGGACGACACATGCCCAGGGATCTGGGTCTAAGCCACAGGGCAGGCATCCCATTCCTTCTCCCCCAGGGTCTGCCAGCCCCTCCTCCCTTTCCCCATACTCTCACACTGCAGGGACACCCTAGCCTTCTCTGCCCAACTGTTGGAACTAGGCAGATGGGGCTCAGATCACAGCTCTTGCTTACTGTATGATCTTAGGCAAGTCGCTTCACTTCTCTGTGCCTTTATTTTTTTGTCTATTAAGAGAATCACAGTATTCACTTCACTGGATCGTCGTGGGGAGTTAGTGAAACACACGCCTGGCACACACAAGTGTTCAGAAAAAGTTAGTTCCAGGGGTGTCTGGGTGGCTCAGTCGGTTGAGTGTCCGACTCTTGATTTCGGCTCAGGTCATGATCCCAGGGTCATGGGATTAAGCCCCATGTCGGCCTCCCCGCTGAGCATGGAGCCTGCTTAGGATTTTCCCTCTGCCCCTCTCCCCCACTCATGCCCTCTCACTCTCTCAAATTAAAAAAAAAAATGAAAAAAGAAGGAAAATGTTAGCTCCAGCACTTTCTCTCATTCTCTTCCTTCTTCTGAGTTCATCCTTCCCTACCTGTTCTGATGATATCTTCCTGGAGGTAATTATGGATTCTATAGGCAAATAATTCAATGCCTCCTATCTGGTACCCCGCAGATAAGTTCAGGGGTTCATTTGTGTCATTCAGTTTACGTTTGTCAGTACCTCCAATGTAACTAGCATTGTTCTTGGAATAAAGACAAAAATATTACATGAAGGCGAAGGGCTGAGGAGCATCTAAGAGAAGGAGATGAAGTTCCAAGGAACTGAAAAGAGAAAAACCTGTGTTTTCATGCCCCTACCATGTGCCAGGCATGGAGGTAGACAGCAGGATAAGGAGGTGGAAACGGGGGTCCCTGGGTGGCTTAGTCAGGTGAGCATTCCACTCTTAATTTAGGTTCAGGTCACGATCCCAGGGTCGTGGGATTGAGCCCCATGTCAGGCTTTGCACTGAATGTGAAGTCTGCTTAAGATTCTTTCTCTGCCCCTCTCCCCATCCTCTCTCTCGCTTTCTCTCAAAAAAAAAAAAAAAAAAAAAAAAAGGAGGTGAAAATGGTACAGCCTGGGGCTTTGGAGGGACCACAGTTCAAGGGTAGATAGACACATAGACCCAAATGATGATTGTGGGGCTCCACTGGAGGCTTTGATGTTATTGTCTCGGGAAAACTTTGGAAGACTTCCAAGAGAAGGCGACAGAGTAGCTGAGTGCAAAAGGGTGAGAATCCACCAGACGGATAAAGCCCGGAAGAACATTTTCAACTGAGGAATAGCCTATGTGAAGGCCCAGCCACATCAAAGAACACAGTGTTTGGGGAACACTTGGGCATCTCTTCAGAGGAAATGAAGTCGTTTCATTTAGCACAGGACCTGGCACGGAGTAGTGCTCCACAAAAGTTGGCCATTATTACGGTCAGATGGCCCCTGAACCTGTTCTCTGATGGTGAGTAGATAGTGCTAAGACTCACTGTAAAGAACCCCATTGGCTCCCAGGATGAAGGCAGGCTCAGGGGCAGAGCAGGGAGAGGAGGGAGAGGAGGGAGCTTCAAAAAGCGGCTGTCATGTAGGACAGGCCAAGGTTCATTTCTCACGTTAGGGCACCTGTGCAGTGTCCCTCCTCCCTGGGACTGAACATTCTGTTCCCTTCCCCAGGCAGAACCCCAAGAACGGGCAGGCTTAATGACCAGCGCTGGGCTAACGGGAAGATGGGCCACACTGGGCCCCAAGTCATCTGCCTGTCCTGATGAGCCAGGCCCTGGGGATTCCACCGGCCCCGGGGAGCATTTAGAGAAGTACTCTGGGAGTCATCCGCCCTGTGTGGTCACTGCCTGTCAGGGCTGTGCAGGGCTGGCGGGGAAATGGGCAGATTGCGGCACTGTGCGTTGAGAACCAAGTGCTCAGACCCTGGAGCTATCTTCGCGAGTCTGTTACCAGAAGACAGTTACGTAATCGGTTTGCTCACATCCTCGACAATTGTGTATTGAGTGCCAACTGTATGCCAGGCACTGTTTCAAGCTCTGAGGGTACTGTGGGGAAAGACCCAGCATTCCCGCTTCAGGGAGTTGACGTTCTGGAAGAAAAATACGCACTAACAACGTCTTACCGCATTTATTTATTTTTTATTTTATTATTATTTTTTTAACATTTATTCATTCTTGAAAGACAGAGACAGAGCGTGAGCGGGGGAGGGCAGAGAGAGAGAGGGAGACACAGAATCCGAGGCAGGCTCCAGGCTCTGAGCTGTCAGCACAGGGCCCGACGCGGGGCTCGAACCCACGAACTGTGAGACCATGACCTGAGCCGAACCTGGCCACTCAACCGACTGAGCCACCCAGGTGCCCCTTTACCACATTTATTGAGGGTTTATTATAGGCGGAGTCCTGTACCATGCACTCAATAGGATTTCATTCGATCTCCTTAATTCATGAGACAAGTTTTATGTCTCATAACTGTTATCCCACTTTACAAACCACATTCTCCTTCTTGAGGAATCCACCTTCAGGGACCCTCGTCCCCAGATCTGCCCATTGTTACATCTCAAATGGGCGTGAGCTAAGGTGGGGTGCAAACGTTGACACCTAGCCTTACTCTGGGCTCACAGTGACCTAACGGGGCAGGAATGAGGGGCCCGGCATCTTCTGATAAAAGTCGAGTCCCGCCCACCCAAACCACTCTCCTGAACCCTGAGAGCTTTCAAATGCTTTCAGAGCCTTGTAATAATGTCCTTTCCCAACATTCCTTAATCATCATTACTCTGGACTCAGGCATTTAATTGCTCATCTGTTTCTCCATTCCTTCATGAATAGAGTATTTCTTTCACGATTGCATCAGGGCAAGAGCTGCCTTTGACCAAATCGTGCCACAGGTGAGTCCCCCCACTGCCCCACTCCACTCACTCTATCACTCTGCACCCACGTGTGAGCCCTGCTGTGTGCCAGGTGCTTGGGTCAGGAGCCCCCAGGGAGGCAGAGGAAGAAGCAGGCCTCTGTGGTGAGGGGTGATAGATAGGGGCCAGACCTCTGGGTCAGGCAGGGGAGCCCAGAGGTCATGTCACCTGGTGGAGGTGCCGGAATGCCACCTGTGTCTGGAAGGCCCAAAGTCACCTAGGGTCAGGGCTCTCTGGACAGGTGTACATGAAAAGAAATGTAACCTTTGTGGGAATCTGGATGCGACCAGGAGGGCACCGTAGGGTGTAGAGGGATAAAGGTGGCAGGCAGGAAAAGGGCTGGCAAAGAAACCAGAGTGGTTGAAAGGCAAACTCACAAAGGGGCTTCAGTGGTGGGTTAAAGGAAATGCTTCTCCCTCTTCAACAAGCAGAGATGAAACACAGCCACGGAAGTCAACTTCTATATTCCATCCGGTTCAAGAAATGCTTCGTGAGCTTTCCTTATCTTCCAGGCCTTGTTCTGGGAAGGACGGAGATGAAAAAGCTGCACACAAAAATGCCTGCCCTCGTGGGGCTAGCATTCCGGCGGTGGGGGAGAGGGAGAGACAGCCAGGAAGCCAAGAAGCGAGTAACATGCATGGCACGTCGGGTGGCACTAGGTGTGGTGGGAGCACAAAGCAGGGCAGGGGAATGGAGGGTGCTTGCGGCGGAGGGGGGTTGCCATTCCAAAGAGCACAGCCAGGAAGAGCCTCCATGAGAAGGCGACAGGAAGATGAGAGGCGGCACGGCTGACATTGGGGGGAGGGTGATCCAAGCACAGGGAACGGCAGTGCACAGGCTATGAGATGGAAGCATGCAGTTCTTGAGATAAGAACCGCAAAGGGGCCGGTGTGGCTGGAGAAACTTGACCGGAGAGGAAAGGGCGAAAGGGCGCTGGCAGGGCCTTCGCCCGTGAGCCCCGGGAGAGGGGGGCTGTGAGCACGGGAGAGGCATAATCATGCTGGCTGCCGAGCTGAACACAGACCCTCCTGGGGGCCCCTGGGGGACCACGTGAGAGGCTACCACAAGAGTCCGATAAATGCATTTTTAAAAAACCGGAAGGATGGGTGGATGGCAGGTCCTTCCATCAGCAGAAGCCATCCATGGACATAAGATCTCTTCAGCCTTCAAAAATATGCCTGCTAACACCTGCAGCCTTTGGGTGAGATGGGATAGATGATCATGGGCTGACACAGCTGTCCAAGAGAGAGCATCGAATGGAAGAGTTAGGTCGCAGGAAAAAATGAGTAGAATATAGATCGATCGGTCGTTCGATAGATGATAGATACATAAAAAGAAAGGAGGAAGGAAGGAAGTAAAGGAAGGAGGGAGGCAGAGAGAAAACAGCAGAGACACACAGACCCGTTACCCAGGGTGGGAACTGGCCCCCCAGTGGCCCCGCCCCTGCACTGATGCTAGTCCCAGCATAGCCTGACCATCTCCCCCCCGCCCCCAAACCACAAACCCAATACCAAAGTACGGCCAAGTGTCTGGATTTTGTTTTTAATTTTCTTTATTATGAACTATGTATGAAAAGTATACAACGGTCGGGTCTGCCGAATTGCCAGAACTGGAAGTCTCAAAATCAGACTTACTGCTGGTTAGCCACAGAGATGGAGGAAGGCAATGCATGGCACAAGGCTCTGGATGCTTCTGAAGACTCCACTGAAATAGCCCTGCCCCCTTCCCAAAGCCTCTCTCCCCACCTCTTCCCAACGCTCCACTGCCAGCACCACCTGTGAATGCTCCTCCCCGCTCTCCAAGCTCCCAGACTTCTTCCCTTTTTTTCTCCTTGCTCCTTCCGTTTTCCTGCCTGGCAAGACCAAAGCCAAGGGGGACTGAGCATTTGTCAACACAAGCAGCGGGCTGCGAGTCAAGCTGGGGCACTGCCGTCCTTCAATGTCCTGGGTCTCACCTGTACTCACAAGAAACTCCTTCCAGTGATTACTTCTGGACGGGCCTCAAGGCTTCGGCATATCATTTCATACCCTTTTGAACAATTTATTTCTTCTTTGCATGTACATAACTTTATATTTAAAAAAATAATGATATCCCACCCAGGCCCGTCTCTAACATCACAGGACCCAGAAAGAGAGAGCAAAAGGAGGCCTGTGACCACTGCCTACCCTCTCCTTCCCTCCCTGTCCTGGATCCAGCCTCTGGGTGGCTGTGGGGGGACGGCCCAGCCTACATTTGCTCTGCCAACTTCCCCAGAGCCAAAAGCAGATTCTTGGTCTTCCCTTGCTAGGTAGGACCTGGAAAGAGGCCTGTGCCGGCTCTGGAAGTGAACTTGGGAATACGTAAGCAGGAGATGCACAGGTCCTGGGTGCCCAGAACATGTGAGGAGGTGTTAATACTGCCTCTACCCAACAGTAGGATTGCCAGCATCTTTCCCTTAAATTCCTCCGTACTGTCGGAACATTTAACATCTAGCAGAACATTTATGACCTTTATGTGGCCCCCAAATTACTCAGCCACATTTGAAGGAACCGAGGTTCCCATGTGCAGAATGGCACATGGGTGGAGGGCAGAGTGAGGGGGCGTGGCTGGGGCATCAGACAGATCTGTAGAGCACGCTGGATTTTGTCACTTCTTAGCTGAGGGCTTTGAACAAACCCACTGAAGCTCTCTGAGCTTCAGTTTCCTTGCCTGTAAACGGGAATAGTCATGACCATTTTCTGGGTTATCGGAACGATTGGGTGGCCAGGCAAATGAGTGGCACAAAGATTTTTAAATGTAATTGTTACTATTTTTTAAATGTCAATCGATGCCAGGAATATTTCGATGATCCTTCTAGGGTGGTTTCAGCACACTTATTTCCTGGTCATAATCACTTCCTTTATCACCTCTTACGTCATCCTGAGCCTTTACCTCATTCACCCTCCCTACCCAGTCCCTCCCATTAGCCACATCACCACTCCCTGCCCCAGGCTTAGCCCACCCCGTACCCACAGTTCAGCCTTAGAGGAAAAGGACCAGCGGGCACACTTTCTCTTTTACCTCAAGCTGCGATTTTGACCTTTACCCTCTTCCTGACCCATATCGGACCCTCTTAGTCACCCCTGCAGAAGTAGTGTGAATGAGCTCAAAAATCCGTGTTTGAGATTTCATTCCTTTTTTTGTTTAAGGTTATCCATTTTGAGAGAGACAGAGACAGCACGAGTGGGTGCGGGGCAGAGAGAGGAGACAAAATCCCAAGCATGCTCATGCTGCCAGCGCAGAGCCCGTCGTGGGGCTTGAACTCACGAAACCGTGAGATCGTGACCTGAGCCAAAACCAGGACTCGGACGCTTAATCAACTGAGCCACCCACGTGCCCCTAGATTTCATTTCTTAATCAGAGAGCCAGAGTGAGTGGAAATACAACTGGCTGGGGAGCCAGAGACTGGGATGAAAATCTTGTGTCTGTGCTTTGTGATTGTGGGTCTCTGAGGAGTCATTTCACCAATCTGAGTATCACTGCCCCCATTTATAAAGTGAAAGAATGATTCCTACCCAGCAGTTTTGTATCACAGATCACCAACAACACATGGAAGACACTGAACAGGAATTTGGTCAGTGATGGCTATTAGGTGGAGCCCAGATCATGCGGGGCCTTGAAAAGCAGATGAGTGAGTTTGAACGGCATGTTGAAGGTGGTAGGGAGCCATGGAAGGCTCTAAACCGGGGATGGCACTACCGGATGGTGGGGCTGAGATGTGGGCAGGCTTGCTGGGGCGGCAAGATGGAGAGAAGCAAGAGGCAGGGAGACCAGAGGACGGCCATGGGGCCTGTGCTCAGGCAGTAGCTGGGGAAGGGGGGACAGATTACAGAGCTGGCCTGGAGTCAGAATCCTCAAAGGGGGAGGTGTCCTCATTCTCCACTGTTGTCACCTAGAGGGTCAAGGAGCCCTCTGTCCAACATTGATCGTCTGGGTTTAACCCAGGGATGAGAGTGAGGGTGGGGAGCAGAGTGGCAGGAGGAGGGAAAATGTGAGAGGAAGAGAAGGTGAAACAGAAAACAGAAATCTTGACTTTTGTTGTTCGATTTTTCAAACCCTGATTTCAGCTAGAAAAATCAATACCCAATGAAGACTCTTGATTTCGGCTCAGGTCATGATCCCAGGGTCGTGGGATCAAGGCCCACATCCGGCTCTGCGCTGACAGGGCAGAGTCTGCTTGGTATTCAATTTCTCCCTGGCTGTTTGCCCCTCCCCCACTCATGTGTGAACGCACACACGCGCGCACACACTCTCTCTCAAAATAAATAAATAAACATTAAAAAAAAAAAAGAAATAATAACAGCTAGCTTTCACTGAGCTCTTCCTGGGTGCCAGGCTCTGTGTTAGGTGATTTACTATATTATCTCATTAAGTCATCACAATCAACCCATGAAGGAGGTATCATCATCATTTCCATTTTAGAGATGAGGAACATAGGTGCAACAAGGTGAAGGAAGGATATAGGCTACGATGAGGGACAGCAAGGATTGGGATTCAAGGTGGTCACACTCCAAACTCCAAGTTCTTGGAGGAAAACTAAACATCCCACGAGACTCGAGAAAACTGAAGACCAGAAGCCTGAGGTGTCCGGTGATAGTGAGATAGTCACTCTTCCCTACTGATACTCAGTAAGTTTATGAAAAGCTGGTGTAATATGATATAAGTGGAAAAAGCACATTATATATAGTGTGATGTAGAATATGTGTATTTTTAAAAATTTTTTTTCTTAATGTTTTTCTTTATTTTTGAGACAGAGAGAGACAGAGCATGAGCAGGGGAGGGGCAGAGACAGAGGGAGACACAGAATCCAAAGCAGGCTCCAGGCTCTGAGCCATCAGCACAGAGCCCGATGCGGGGCTCGAACTCACAGACTGTGAGATTGTGACCTGAGCTGAAGTCGGACGCTCAACCGACTGAGCCACCCAGGCGCCCCTAGGATATGTGTATTGTACATACATACAAGAACATGTTAGAACACATGGACTCAAGATACTATCTATAGAAGCAACCGCAAATCTAAGATACCTACGAGGTCAAGGCCTTTTTAGGAAAATTACAAAATTTTATTAAATGGCATCCGAGAAAACCTAAATACGTGAAGACGCATACCATGTTCATGGGGAGGAAGGCAGTTCTCATCAGTGTCCTAACACTATTTCAGTCAAAAGCCCAACTCAGTTTTTCTTATAATCTTTAGCAAGCTGAAGGTTCAGCATATATGGAAGACCAAAGGGCCAAGAAAGGTTAAGACACTCTCAAAGCAGAATTCTGGGCAAGGCATTAGCCCGTCACATACCAAAACTTATGATAGAGGAAACGCATTTTCAACAGTATTAAACTGATACAGGCATTGACAAATAGATTAATGAAACAGAAGAAAAGTCTCTAATAGAGGGATCCACATGTATCAGAAAACCTGATTTCTGATAGAGGATGCCCTAAAGACCAACGAGGTGGGGAACCCTTATTCCATAAATAAGGCTGTGAAAACTGGCTCTCCAAATGGGGAGAACAATACCCCTTAGTATACAAAAAATTACTTCCAGGTGGGTCAAGGCCTTAACTGTGAAAGAAAAACCTTAAAAACTTTTAAAAGAATTATTCAGCCACAGAAAAGAAGGAAATCCTGCCATTTGCCACAACATGGATGGACCTGAGGGCACTATGCTAAGTGAAATAAGTCAGACAGAGAAAGAATACTTTACTGTATGATCTCATTTGTATGCAGAATCTAAAAAAAATTGAACTCATAGAAATAAAAAATAGATTGTGGTTACCGATGGCTGAGGGTGGAGGAAATGGGATGTTGATCGAAAGGTACAAACTTCGGTCATGAGATAAATTCGTTCTGAAGATCTAACTGCAGCATGGTGACTTTATTTACAATACTGCATTGTATACTTGAAATTTAACAAAGTGGATCTTGAATGTCCTTGCCACACACACACACACACAAATGGTAACTATGTAAAGGGGAGGGATGCATTAACTAACCACACTGCGGTAATCATTTCACAATAGGTATGTGTATCAAATCATCACGTCATATACCTTAGACTTACCCAATGTCGTCAATGATATCTCCATAAAGCTGGGAGAAAGAAACCTCTCAGAATAAAATAAAGAATATCTTTATGATCTCTGGGAGAGACAGATTTCTTAAGCAAAATATAGAAAATGAAACCACAAAGAAACAGGTTGATACATCCAACTGATTAAAATAATTTCTGTTCGTCCAAAGGCATCCCAAGAGATGAGATGACATGTGATAAATTTGGGGAAGATATTTGTAACACGTAGTCAACAAATGATTAGTGTATAAAATAGATAAAGTCCTACAAATTCATAAAACTAAAACAATCTGATAGGGAAATGAGGAAAAGACTTAAACAGATATTCTACATAAGAGGAAACAATTACGGCCAAGAAACCTATGACAAGGTACTTCATCTTGTTATTACTCATAAAGATGCAAAATAAAACCACATTGTCATTTCACACCCATCAAACAGTGAAAATAGTAAGTGTGACAATATTAAGTATTAGGATAGAGAGCAGCTAGATAGAAGGATCACCTACCCTTGGTGTCAGGTGTGTGAACCATACTGATGCCATCTTGGACAAATCCGCCATGATGACCGGTCTAAGACCTGAAGCTTTCTTGAACACTAGCACCCCCCCCCCCCCACACACACACACATACACACATTCTTTCTTTTTGTCTAACCACGCCCTTAAATACACTCTTGGGACATAACATCCTTGATCTGCTCAGGAGATAAGACTACCAGCACTGTGCTCTCCAGTCAGTAGGCTGTAAAAGCAGGTCTTGCAGGAGGTGGGGTCACGGAGATCTCCTCCTCTTCCAGCTGCCCAAGAGAGATCTCCTCCTCTTCCAGCTGCCCAAGACACACCCAAGGCATACTTCTGTCTGTAAGTCCCCTTAATAAACCACTTCTCCTCAGGCTGGGCTTGTCAGCTTTTTTCTTTGATCTTATGTCTCCTTTAGAGGTCGTTTTCATATACCTCCTCTACACAGAACAACAGTGTATGTTGGAACTGTTGCACTGAAAAATAACACACATATATCTTATGACCCAGAAATTTCATTCTTAATTATATTAATAGAAAAACTCTTACACATGTGCACCAGGATATATGTATTACAGTAGTCATAACTGTTTTGTTTATTAAAAATCCTGAAACCAGGGTGCCTGGGTTTCTCAGTCAGTTAAGTGTCTGACTCTTGTTTTGGCTCAGGTCCTGTTCTCACGGTTTCATGAGTTCGAGCCCCACATTGGCTCTGTGCTGGCAGCTTGGAGCCTGCTTGGGATTCTCTCTACCTCATTGTCTGTCCCTCCCTGCTCGTGCTATCTCTGTCTCTAAATAAACTTTCCAGTTCCATCCACGTTGCTACAAAATAAGTCAGGCAGAGAAAGACAGATACCATATGTTTTTACTCATAGGTGGATCCTGAGAAAGTCAGCAGAAGACCAGGAGGGAGAGGAAGGGAGAAAAAAAAAAGTTGCAGAGAGGGAGGGAGGCAGACCATAAGAGACTCTTAAATACTGAGAATAAACTGAGGGTTGATGGGAGGTGGGGGGGGGGGAGGGGAAGTGGCTGATGGGCATTGAGGAGTGCACCTGTTGGGAGGAGCACTGAGTGTTATATGGAAACCAATTTGACAATGTTTCATATTAAAATAAATAAATAAATAAATAAATAAATAAATAAATAAATAAATAAACAAACAAACATCAAGGTGGACACAAAATTAAATGTCCCATCAAAAATAAATAAGTAAACTGAAAAAAAAAATCCCAAAACCACTTCACATCCACATTAGGATGGCTATTATTGAAACACCAAAAAAAAAAAAACCCAAAAAACAAAAAAACACACAAACAAAAACAAAAACAAAAAAATCCCAGAAAAACCCAAGAATACATGTTGACAAACATATGGAGAAATTGGAACCCTTGAGCATTGCTGATAAGAATGTAAAATGGTACAGCTGCTGTGGAAAACAATAAGGCAATTTCTCTAAAATGAAAAATAAATTAACATATGATCCAACGATTTCACTTATGTACCTGAAAGCATTGAAAGTAGAGACTCAAACATATTTGTACACCCAGGTTCAGAGCAGCATTAAGAGGTGAAAGTTTGAAACAATACCGGAGTGTCCATCAATACATGAATGGGTAAACAAAAGTTGGTATATACATACAATGGAATATTATTTATCTTTTTAAAAAGGAAGGAGGGGTGCCTGGGTGGCTCAGTCGGTTGAGCGTCCGACTTCGGCTCAGGTCATGATCTCACGGTTTGTGAGTTCGAGCCCTGCGTCGGGCTCTGTGCTGACAGCTCAGAGCCTGGAGCCTGCTTCGGTTTCTGTGTGTCCCTCGCTCTCTGCCCCTCTCCCACTCACACTCTGTCTCTCAAAAAAGAAAAATGTTAAAAAAAACATTGTTTTTAAAAGGAAGGAAATTCCAGCACATGCTTCAATATGCATGAAACTTGAGGATATTATGCTAAGTAAAATAAACTAGTCACTAAATGACAAAGACTTTCCATTTAAGTGAGGTACCTAAAGTAGCCAAACTTACAACAGCAGAAATTAGAATGGTGGTTGTCAAGGGTTAGGGGGAGGAGAAAAGGGGAAATTATTGTTTAATGGGTACAATGTTTCAGCCCGGAAAGATGAAAAAATGCTAGAGGAGGGCGGTGGTGACGGTTGCATAACAATGTGAATGTACTTAATGCCACTGAACAGGACCCTTAAAAAATGGCTAAAATGGTAAATTTTGTGTTTATCTAGGTTTTACCACAATAAAAATAGATCTTTAATCATTTTCTTTAATAAAACAAAACATTTTAAAGATGAAAAAGAAAACCTGGAAACCATCCACGTGTTGATCAGCAGGAGAATGGATACATAAGTCGGAGCGCAATATACACATGCAATGTAGTACCTCAAGCAGTGACCGTGAATAATCTACACCTGCTTACAGCTACCGTGGATGAATCTCACAAACATAATAAATGAAAGGGGCAAGTTGCAAAATAATACACTCCAATTATATAGTTTAAAACATTACATCGTTTGGGGACACCATGTACAGAGAGTAAAACTATTAAGAAAAACAAAGGAATAGGGCATCTGGGTGGCTTAGTTGGTTGAGTGTCCGATTTCAGCTCAGGTCATGATCTCACGGTTCGTGAGTTCGAGCCCCACATCGGGCTCTCTGCTGTCAGTCTGTCCCGCAGAGCCCGTTTCAAATCCTCTGTCCCCCTCTCTCTGCCCCGCCCTCACTTGCACTCTTCCCCAAATCAATAAACATTAAAAGGAAAAGAACAGAAAAGAAAAGAAAAGAAAAGAATGACTCACACAAAACTCAAGATGATGACTACCTCTGGGTGAATTGAGAGGGAGGGGCATGTAGAGATTTCTAAGATATTGGTGATGGTCTATTTCCTAAGCTGGGTGATGGATACATGGATATTCATTCTACAATTCTTCAAGTTACACATCTGTGTTATATACTCTTTTTGTGTGCATATACCTATACACAGAAAATATTAAAAAAAAAAACCTTTTTTTTAACCTATACATAAAAAAAAAAAAAACGCTGGAAGAACTCTACACATGATGTTGTCTCAGTGGGGAGGCTATTTTACTTTTTGTTTTCCTGTATTTTTAAAAATATTCTTTCATACTTTGATAGTGAAAGAGGAATTAAATGATATTAGGGGCATCTGGGTGGCTCAGTCGATTGAACGTCAGGATCTCACGGTTGGTGAGTTTGAGCTGCGCATCTGGCTCACTGTTATCAGCGCAGAGCCTGCTTCAAATCATCTGTCCCCCTCTTTCTCTGCCCCTCTGCGCGTGCTCTCTCTCAAAAATAAAATAAACATTAAAAGAAAGAAAAAAGAAAAATTATATTAAGAAAAAAAGAAGAGAGATTTTCCCTCAGATTTGTGCAGAGAAAAGGGAAATGAGGGGACATGGGCGAAAGCTTTGGGCTTCCCTTGACTCTAGTGGTAGCAGAAGATGACATTAAAATTTTGAGGCGAAATGCTAATTCAGAGATAATGAGTTTCCACTGCAGTTGAGGTAGGAAATGGTTCCTCCAAAACTGAACTCCCCAGTCCCTCTTCTCAGGAAATCCCTGCCAGTTTCAAGAGTGGGCAGAGGGTTTTGTTGCCCTTTTGAAACAAGGGACATAATCAAGAAGACGAAGCCACGGGGCTCAACCAGCGCTTGTCAGCATTGATTTCATATGAAAATTTTGGCACGCATCCCCTTTCAGCAGATGAAAGAGAAGAAAAAGAGGAACAGCCCAGAGCTAAGAGAAATAGTTGAGCTGGAAGATGGTTTGAGAAAATAGGGCCCAACCAGTCACCATATATCTGGATAGTATTAGCTGCCATTTGGTAAAGTTAATTCCAGACATGTTGGGATTCTCCTTCCACACTGTCGTCTTATGTATCTCCTTTCTCTCTCGTATCATCACTAAAAGCTCAACACACGACACCAGACTCCACTGTTCACTGTTTTGAGGCAGGCATGTCTTTCACAGACATATAGGCGGCACTCACCACGAGTACAGGGCTTGTCTGGGGCCTGGAGATACAGATGAATGAGACAGGGACCCTCACTTCGAGGAGCTCACCCTCAAGAGTGGGAGGCAGATATAATGGCAGTTAGAATGGGATGGAAAATATTTTGAAGCCCATAAGTACAAAGCATTGTGGGCCACAGCACAGAGGAGGAACATCGAACCCAGCCTGGGGGTAACCAAGACTCTATCAAGTTGCAAAGGATTTGTAGGGATGCATAAAGGATGAGTAAAGGAGGCAAAGAAAGGTTAAGGTGAAGAGCAGGTCCAGGCACCTGGGTGGCTCAGCAGGTTAAGTGCCCAGCTCAGGTCACGATCTCACAGTTCATGAGCCCTGCATCAGGCTCTGCACTGACAGCTCAGAGCTTAGGGTCTGCTTCAGATTCTGTGTCTCCCTCCCTCTCTGCCCTTCCCCTGCTCGTTCTGTGTCTCTGTCTCTGTCTCTCTCTCTCTCTCAAAAATAAATAAACATTAAAACCATATGGGCAAGGAAGTGGGGGAGAAATAATGGTGCGGCATGAAGGCAACCTTCAGTGGTTTATTTTTTCTGGAGTGCGATTTTGTGATATAAGAAACAGGTATTTGGTCTTCATCCTATTTCTAACACAGAGCTTCTAAAACCCTTAGACTCTCCTACAAGATAAGCACAATAAGGTTGTCTTTTATTATTCACAATGATCCCCTTCCAACCACACCTGAGTTTGCATTACTGAGGTGACTTTTGGAAAGCCCCTAAGGATGGTTCCCCTTTGCCAGGGGAACCAACAACTTCTTTGGCAGGGTTGTAATTTAGCCCCTCCACCAACTTCAGGAAGGGGAGAAGGGCTGGGGATTGGGTTCAATCACCAATGGCAATGACTTGATCAATCATACCTATGTAATGAAGCCTCCATAAAAGCCCAAAGGGACACAGGGTTTGGAGACCTTGCATGTCGGTAAACATGTGGAGGTGCTCGGAGAGTGGCAGCTCGTCACCCCTTCCTACATACCTTACCCTACGTACTTTATCCGGCTATCTGTATCCTTTACGATATTCTTTATAATAAACTGGTAAATGTAAGTAAGTAAACATCTGAGTTCTGTGAGACTACCTAGCAAATAATTTAACCCAAGGAAGAGGTCTCAGGAACCTCTCATTTATAGCTGGTCACTCAGAAGCACAGATGACAACCTGGACTTGAGGAGGGCACCTGAAGCGGGGCATTCTTGTGGGGTTGAGTCCTTAATCCATGAGATCTGGTGCTATCTCCAGGTAGATAGTGCCAGAATTTAGTTAATTGCTTGGAGGTGCTGGAGAACACATTCCAAATGGAGCATTGACCAAGGGAGGCTGGGGAATTTATAAGGAGCCCTGTCTAGAAGATCTTGTCTTACCAGGTTGGGGGACTTAGACCCAGCCCCGGGTACCGGGCAACCATGGAGGTATTTTAACAGGAAAGAGAGGTGGCCAATTTGTCCCATGCATTATGATCAATCTCCTTTAAATGGCCCATTTGATGATGTCATAAGCCAGAAGAAACATGTACAAACCACAAGCAGATTAGGTAAAGGGCAGGTAGAGTTCAAATTTGGAAAGACATGTCCACGTCTGAGTCCTGCTTCACTACTCACCGGCTGTGGTGAGTCACTTATGTCCTCCGAGCCACTGTGTGATCACCTGTAGTGGGGCTGATGTGATCACCCAATAACACACTATGAGCTCAAGTGTAGATCTGTATTTGCCTGAAAAAAAAAAAAATCTCTCAGATATGTTATTGATCCAAAGACTAAAAGGCAGATTAATATGTATGACAGCATTAATCTGAAAAGAGAAAGAAAATATATATGTGTGAAAAATGCAGAGAAAAAAGTTGGAAGGATTCACACCAAATTGAAACACAGCTTACCTCTGGGGAGGCAGAGGAAAGTCATGACTGGAGCTAGAGATCAAAGGGGGTCTTTGCCCTATCTGTCAAGTTTTCGTTTTCACCTGGAAAATGTATTCCTAAACTATTCGTGTATTTAAAAATTAATTTTTAAATAACCTGACAAAAAACCCTTGACAGACAATAGATTTTTCAGTCAACGTTCTCTCCCTTCTGCTTATTTTCATAGGGAGATTTGGGGTCTTTCCAGTTTCATTTCCTAATTCACCCTAATTCCAATCATAGTTGGAAGCCGGTCATACTCATTTAACAAATATTTGGTAGAAGACTTTTTCCAATGGGGTCAGCGGGCTTCTTGCAAGTGGGTTAAAGGTCTCTCTTGGCCAATCTCTGATCCCAAGGTCTCCCCTGGAAGCTGCCTGAGGAACTGAACTTGGTCCTCAGTCGGGCCCCTGAGGACACTGCTGTCCCTCTGGCCTTTTGGTGGACCCTCAAATCTTTAGGAAGCTCCCACTCCTGCTCCTCCTTCCTGGCCTCAGAGCTCTTGGCTGGGAAAGCGGAGTGATGTCTGTGGCTGTTTTCTACCCACAGAAAGGCTGGGGTCACTACTGGCCACCAAAAAGCCCTGTCCAGTGAAGAAAACCTTTAGCAGTGGTCACCTCTGCTGGGGAGTGGAGGGACAAGAGAGACTTCACTCTCCATTGTGGACCCTTTTTCCTATTTGACTATCTGTTTTCCATATGTTATGTTTTAAATTAGGTAATTACTATTCCTTTAATTGATTAGTACATGAAAACAAAAGAAATCACAAAAGCGAATTCTATTTTAATAACTCTGATTTAGACCAGGTGAGATTTCTTGATAAATATATGACTTGGGGGGTGGGCAGGGCAGAAAGAGGTCATTTGATGGGGTGACTCTTCTGGAGAGGAGGGTCCAACTGTCATCAACACCCAGAACACCCAAACACTTCCTAGGGCTCAGTCAGGATTTCTTGAATTTAACTCGGTAGGAAGCCATGTCTAGGGTCTGCTAAAAATGTACTTGTTTTGGAAAGGAGGAAAAAAAACGGAGGAAACTCACAGAGCAAGGAGGGACCTTGGGTGTTCTGACAGATCTCCTCCCCTCACCGATATGTCCATGAGACCAGACTGGGGATGAAACTTGAGATTAAGCTAGAACCAGATTGTAAGTAGTAGGGGCTCCAGAGGTACCTGAGTGGCTCAGCTGGTTAAATGGCTGACTCTGGATCTCTGTTCAGGTCTTGATCTCAGAGTTGTGAGTTCAAGTCCCACCTTGAGCTAGTGGATGTGGAGCCTACTTAAAAAACAAAATAGGGGCACCTGGGTGGCTCAGTCGGTTAAGTGTCCGACTTCGGCTCAGGTCATGATCTCACCGTCAGTGAGTTCGAGCCCCACGTCAGGCTCTGTGCTGACACCTCCGAGCCTGGAGCCTGTTTCAGATCCTGTGTCTCCCTCTCTCTCTGACCCTCCCCCATTCATGCTCTGTCTCTCTCTGTCTCAAAAATAAAACATTAAAAAAAAATTAAAAAACAAAATAGTGGGGGCTCTGATATGACCACAAGATAACTACTTGACCCTCCCGACTATCCTGTGAAGTGGGTGCTCTGTCCATTTTGCAGGGGAGGAAACTGAGGCTATAGCAGAGAATGAGACAACCTCATGGTGACAGACAGGAATCAATGGAACTAGGTCTACGATTCTGCTCTCTGACCCCAAAGCTTTCTTTTGCGCCTTTGGCCTCACCTCATGCTATGCAACTCTTGGGGTCACAGTGAGTCAGCTTTTCATTTGGACTTTTTCCATTTGCAGGCACCTTGGAAACTGTTTGGATCTGGCTGGGAACCCCTAGAATGTATTATTATTGGACTTCTGTATATTTATCACTATTTATGGGATGCTAAATACGTGTGTGAAGGGAGTTCCCGTCCTGTTCACTGGTGCATCATCAACTTGCGAATGAATGAGCAAATGACCTCTATTCCTCCAAGATCTCCCCCCTTTACACAAAAAGAAGTTAAGGCTCTGAGAGCTGAAGGGACTTACTTTGGTTACATGGCAGTCACACCCAGGCCTCCCTTTTCTATTTCCTCCTCAGAGTCAAGTTTGGTTTGACACCCCGCCAATCACCAGCTCACCCTGAGGAAGCATAGCACAGTCATCAGCTGGAAGAACAGACCCACTTGCCCCAGGTTGGACGTCAGCACTGTCAACACATGGTGACGCCCACACACTGTGACACACACACACATGCTTGGGCCACACAGAAGCCTCCCCAGTCTCCCCAAGGCCAGCCAAGGAGCCGGAATGGAGGGAGGAGCCCGCGGGGAAGGGGGGCACAGTTGAGTCTCTGGCCGCGCAGGCCCCGCTCCACCCCAAGCCACCCCACAGACAACGGAGGAAAGGGTCCAGGTGAGCGTCAGGTGAGAAACATGATGGAGGCGAGCAGGTGGCACTGAGTCACGTAGCTCGTGGAGACGACTGCTGGCGGCAGAAGTTAGCACTGTCTGGGGGAGACTCAGACATGTGACCTGAACAGCACTTGAAAAGTGTGGATGAAACGCCGCACCCTAGGCTGACCAGAGGTCCACCATCTGTGTGAGACAAAGGCCCCCTTCCTGCATGGACCTAATGCCACTACCTTTGCATTCATTCTCCCTAGAGGTCTCAGAGTGGAAGGGTGTGAGCCAACTGCAATTTTATTAACATAATACACGTTCCTGATTCTATGCTAAATCCTGGCCCTATATCAAGGCATTTAATATGATATAAACACTACACAGTTTACCAATGAGCAGACTGGGGCACAGAATGGTTCAGTAACCTACTCACAGTCACACAGCCGGGATAATAGGCTAGCACAATCCAAAGCCCTCTGGGTCATAAGCCCCACAGAGCAGGAGCTCAGTGAGTAGTTAATGTGCCAAGGAGAAAAAGGTCAGGCAGGTGGATCTCAAGAAAGAGGCAAGACTGAACCACACTCGCAAGAGAAATTAGGTCCGCCTAGATTTATCTGGATTCAGAGACAGAGTGAGGACTCATGAAAAAGGAAAAAGGTGGGACTCAGAAAAATAGGATCCAAAGAATTGAGATTTCCTTGTGTGTACTGAAAAGCTAGAAGGTTATCTGCCAGGGGCTCATGACCAAGTAGTTTCCTGCATAGCTGTGGGGAGCACCTGGGCACTTAATATAAAATGGAAACACTGAGCACACTGCACCCACGTATCCTTCTACCAAATATGCACCTGTGTGAGATACAGAACTTGGTGGGGGCGCCTGGGTGGCTCAGTCGGTTGGGCGTCCGGCTTCAGCTCAGGTCATGATCTCGCGGTCCGTGAGTTCGAGTCCCGCGTCGGGCCCTGTGCTGACAGCTCAGAGCCTGGAGCGCGCTTCGGATTCTGTGTCTCTGCCCCTTGCCTGCTCATGCTTTGTTTCTCTCACTCTCAAAAATGAATAAATTTTAAAAAATTAAAAAAAAAAAGATACAGAGGTGGGTGCTGGGGCAAGAGATATATCCCCCCCTCCACATATATGGTTACTTGTTCATCTAACATTCCCTGATCCCTGTAGAAGAAACCCGATGATTTAGCCTCCCAGCGCCCTTCCCATCTTTGTCAACGCTGCCCTAATGTTTCTTTAGGAAGTCACCCTTCTCCCATCTAAATCTACGTGTGTAGGGTGGGGCTGACTGCACTCCAGGCACTAGCGGCTGGTATTCACACACCATTCTCCTTGAGCCACTGGTCAGGGCTGGGGCCTAAGCCAGGCCCTCGTGGGTCAGCCCAGGAGACCTCCCTGGAGGTGTCAGGAGCCTGGTCATCATTATCTACTGAACTTGCTGAGCAGGAAAATGTTAACCTGGAGCGACAGATGGACATTTGCCACCACAAAGGGAAAGTTTACCTTGAAATGAAGCCAGAAGAAAAAAGATGAGCCCGGAATGGAGAAAGGGATTCCTGAGGCGATTGTTGAAGTGCCTAGATCCAACTGTGCCTGAAACCCAAATCTACCTCTGGACTTTATCCCCCCCTGAGACGGTGTGCATTGATTTGAGATGATCTCTTTCACCTTCAACCGAAAGAATTCAGACCAAGTCATCCGTATAGGTGAGCTCAGGGGCCCCTTCCCGGCCTCCCAGGACCTCTGGTGCTGCCCACACCACAGGATTTACCACACTAAGATGCCTCCACACAAGAAATGAGTGCCCCTGACCCTGGTTTTTTACAGTGGTACCACATTTTTGGTCACCTCCTCCCTAACTTCTTGAAAGCAGGGATGTGTCATGTTCATCCAAAAGTCCCGTCACAAAGAGGTATTCAGTGAATGACTTACAATGAATGAATGTCCTCCGGTGAGGAGACTTTAATAGAGACTCTGTCCAGAGGCCTAAGTTACCCTCAAGACCTCTCTGAGCTGACAAAAGATTATTATTTCTTAATCTCTCTCTATCCAGACCACATCTGAACCAGCCACACCCATGGAACACAAACCAGTCTCTCATTGCAGAAAAGGAAATCTGACCCAGCTATTCCCCTGCTTAAAACACCTTTCAGTGTCGTGTTCGGCAGGAGGCGGTGGAGGCAGTGAGCATTTGGATCCAGGGAACATTCCACATTATAGTACACTCGTCTGTTTATTGATTGATTTAGCAAGCATTTAATTAGCACCTACTGTGTACTAGGCACATGTTACTTCATCTTCACAGCAAGGTTTTAGGACCATGTATTTGTTCCGCTTTATAACAAACCACCCCACACCTGGTGGTTTAGAGCAACAAACATTTTGTTATCTCACAAGATCCAAGCAGAACTCGGCTGGATACCTCCGGGTCAAGGTCTCTCGTGAGGTCACAATCGAGCTGTCCACCAGGGCCGCAGTCATCTCAAGGCTTGGCTGAGGCTGTAGAATCCATTCCCGAGCTCACGCACAAGGTTTTGGTCAAGCCTCAGGAGGTTCACGCTTTGCCCTCTCACACTCGGCCTAACTCACACAGGCTTCTCCACAGGGCTGCCTTATAACATGGCTGCTGGCTCACCCCGGGCCACTGATGTGAGTGACAGCAAGAGTGCCCAAGACAGAAGCCGCGATCTCCTTATAACTTCGTCTTAGGAGTAACATGCCATTACTCCTGCCACATTCTGTTCATTAGAAGTGAGTCAGTAAATCCAGTTTACAGTCTAAGAAAGGGGATTGCACAAGGATATGAATACCAGGGGGTGGATTGACTCGGGTGGCGAGTTTAGAGGCTTCCTGACACAGATGAGGTGTTATTAGCCTTCATTTCATACTCAGACGCCCAGCTAGTTAGGCAATGTGTCCAGGTCGCTCAGCCAGAGTGCTGACTGACCGGTTGGGGTGAGGCAAAGGAAGGCAGGGAGAAGGTGCTGGTAGAAAAACAAATGGGGATAGAGTCTATATTAATTGTACCACCATGGAACTGATTACCTACAACTTTGTGGCTTAAAAGAAACGTTTATTATCTCACATCCTTCCAGGAATTCAGAGGCAGCTTGGCTGGGTGGTTCTGATTCAGGGTCTCTCATGAGGCTGTAGTTAAGCTGTGGGCCAGAAGTGCAGCTTTGAAGATTTGACTGGGGCTAAGGATCCACTTCTGGGATGGCTCACTCACACGGCTGTTGATGGAAGGCCTCAGTTTCTGGCCGCATGGACCCCTCTATAACAGTGCCTGAGTACCTTTGCAACACAGACGCTGGATTCCTCCAGAATAAGTGATTCAAGAGAGCCTGAGCGGAAGCCTCAATGCCCTTTATGACTTTGTCTCAGGAGTCATACACTGTCATTTCTGCAATGTCCTGTTGGTTACCCAAGTCTGTCCTACTTGTTGTGAGAGGTGATTACACAAGGGCATGGGAACATCAGTGAGGACCATTGGAGGCTGGCTATCATAGAGTCCTACAAGATTAGTAATCCTAAAACTCGGTTTTTATTAAGTCACTCCTCTGGTCCAAGAGACCCAGAGCTTTCCCACATACTGCAGCACAGTCAGACTTCCTTAGCCCTATCTCCCACTGTCTTTTGGGTGGATGGATCACCTGGGACTGGCAGCCTGGTCTGCTTACAGACCCCAACAGTCTCCACAGAGATCCTCGTGGATGTGCTCCCCTCCCCAGCCCCTCTGTTCTGTGGGAAAGCCTACTTCCCTGGGAAGCCTCCATCCAGCCTTTGACACAGAGGCATTGCACCCCTACCGCGTGCAGGCTCTGGCTGGATGCTGGGATACAAGAATGAGCAAACGGACATCCGTGCTCCCCGGAGAGCTTCCAGTCAAGATGGGGAGGTTGACATTGGCCAATTAACGATAATGTAATCACAAATTGTGACACGGTTTCCCCAGGAAAACTACTGGTGCCATGCAAATGTATAGTGGGGAGGAACCTGGATGGATTCTATATATAATATTTGAGCTGCCAAGTAATTAACTAGTCTGAGGCAGGTGCATCAGCATTAGGTTCAGGTGTAAGCAGCTGAAAATCCAAAATAAAGGTGGCTTATATAAGATAGATGTTTATATCTCGCTTAGACATCCGGGGAGGTGTTTAAGGACAGGTACTGTGCCACTCAGTGACAGGGACTCAGGCTCCTTCTATCCTGTTGCTCTGTTCTGCATGACCTTCTTCACATGGTCCATGATGGTGGCATCCATATTCTGGGCAGCTATGTGGAAAAAGCAAGACAGAGGATAATATATACCAAGTATCCCTGAAGCTGCCATAGATGTTTCCCCTTACATATCAATGGTCAGAACTTAGTCACAAAGCCACACCTCAGTGCAAGGGGAGCTGAAAAATGCAACTTTCATTCTGAGAACCCATATGCCCAGCCAAAAATTGGAGCTCCATCCCCATGCAAAAATAGCAATGATAGTCAACCCCACTTTGCATTATTCTGTACCAGGCACTGTCCTAAGTCCTTGACATATGTCAACTCATTTCCTTTTTTTATGTTTTTAATTTTTTAATGCTTATTTATTTATTTAATGTTCATTTATTTTTGAGACAGAGAGACAGAGCACGAGTGAGGGAGGGACAGAGAGAGAGGGAGACACAGAATCCGAAGCAGGCTCCAGGCTCTGAGCTGTCAACACAGAGTCTCATGTGGGGCTTGAACTCACGAACCGCGAGACCATGACCCGAGCCAAAGTCAGATGCTCAACTGACTGAGCCACCCAGGCACCCCTTTCTTTTCTTCTTCTTCTTCTTTTTTTAATTAAAAAAAAATTGTATCAGCTCATTTTACCCTCCTAACAAATCTGTGAAGAAGTTACTACTATTGTCCCCATTTTATGGATGGGGAAACTGAGAGACAGATGTAAAATAACTCAGTAAGTGGACATGCTGGAACATGAACCCATGAGGTGTGGCTCCAGAGTCTGGGCTCTGTCCACATGGCTAACAGTCCTGAAGAAAGGGAGAACAGACATTGGGAGACATTGTCCCTATAAACAGGGTGGAAGACAAAGAAGAAAGTGCTCCAGGCAAAAGGAATAGCCAATGTAAACCTCGCCCCAGTCTGCTTGCAGGGAGCAAGGTCTTTATAGCAGTGCCTCTGAAACTTAAATGTGCCAACAAATCTCTTGGAGATCATGCTTTTAAATGCAACCTGATTCAATAGGTTGGGGCTGAGGCCCCACAAACAGTGGTCTGGGCCCCGTGGCAGGCCACTCAAGGCCCCTTCACCTTTCTTGTTACCCCAGACTTCCAGTTCAGGCTGATGTCCTTCTCTCACTTCAAGGTGCCAGGCCACTTGTAGAAAGAAAAGAAAAGAAAAGAAAAGAAAGAAAGAAAGAAAGAAAGAAAGAAAGAAAGAAAGAAGGAAGGAAGGAAGGAAAGAAAGAAAGGGAGAAAGAAAGAGAGAAAGAAAGAAAGAGAAAGAAAGAAAGAAAGAAAGAAAGAAAGAAAAAGAAAGAAAGGAGAGAGAGAAAGAAAGAAAGGAAGGAAGAAAGAAAGAGAGAAAGAAAGAAAGAAAGGAAGGAAGAAAGAAAGAAAAAGAGAAAGAAAGAAAGAAAAGAGAGAAAGAAAGGAAGAAAGAGAGAAAGGAAGAAAGAAAGGAGAGAGAGAGAGAGAAAGAAAGAAAGAAAGAAAGAAAGAAAAAGGAAGGAAGGAAGGAAGGAAGGAAGGAAGGAAGGAAGAAAGGTAATGCTGGAGGTCAGAGGGAGGAAGAGGTAACTGGTCAGGCCATAGTGTATGCTCCAGGGGAAGATTTTGGTTCACCCCCCACCCATAGTGCTGTCACAGTGCATTCTGAATGCTCCCAGAGGAACCAGGTACCATGATTTACCTCTTTTTATAGATGAGGAAACTGCCCTCTGGTCCTGCTTTTAGAACACGAGCCCCCACCTTCCTCTCCTGGGATTTTTCAAGCTCTATGACTGAAACCTTGGAGGTGGGGCCAGCAATAGAACCCCAGGGGAAGTTCGGAATTAGTTTCCTTTACACCAGTCTTGTGTTACCTCAACTATCAACTCTTCTAATCCACCAATCCTGGAAGGAGGTGCTGATTACGTGTGAATTTTGCAGGATGAAATTGAGGCTCAGAGAGGTCTGCCCTGGGCCAGGTCACAGACTTGGGCAGGCCTCGCTCTGCCTGAGACAACCAGCATGTCCTGTATGGACCTGGCTCACAGCCGGCTCTCAATGAATACCGTTGGAATGAACCATAAACAGAAGGTGCAGACAGAGGCAGCTATCTGGTCCACCACAGTTACTTCGGGTGATTGAGCCCATATCATGTGCCAGGCACTGCACTAAGCCAGTCTCCCAACTTTCTTATCTGACCCCCAGGAAAATGCCCCTAAATGCCATCAGTCTCTTTGTGCATACGTGGAAAGGGTGGGGGCTCAGAGATGCCAAGTATCTTTCCCAGAGAGGCACAGCAGGGAAATAGATGGTGGGTTCACTTTATAAATCTAGGATTGCCTTATCTCCTGTCACAGAGCTAGACGCTGTGCGCGACCCAAATCTGGATCATTCATTCAATTTAATCCTTACAACTCAAGGAAACCGTTTTACAAATGCAACAGGGCTCTGAGAGGCTGAGGTTTGCCCGAGGCCACAGAGAGAAAGTGAAGGAAAACACAGTGGGGGGCTTCGAAGGAAGAAATGCGTCTCTGTGGGTTCCCTGCTCCGGCCCCAAAAGGTCGGCCCCTCCCCCTACGCGCCCGCGGGCCCCTTTAACCGGGCGGCGGAAGGGGCGGCGGGGGGCGGCGGACAGCGCCCAATGGGCTGCGCGGAGCGTCACTTCCCGGCGGCGGGAGGCGAGCGGCGGGTGTCTGGGGCGGTGGGCGGCCCGCGGGGGCGGGGCGGCCGGAGGAGGCGTTGGCAGCGGGCTGGGACCCACGCGGCGCCGCGGCCCACCTGGCCTGCAGCGCTCCCACCCCCGGCAGCGGCGGCACGATGCCCTTTGACTTCAGGAGGTGAGTGTGGCGACCGCGGACACAGGGGGTGCCCGGGCACGACGCGGACCCCTCTTGCCGGCACGCAGAAGCGGCCCCCAGCGCTGTGCATGCCTCGGCAGGCCCTCGGGGACCTGGGGCGGGACCCCTGCAGCACACAAAGCCAGCCGGAACCGCGGAGGGCCCCCCGGTGCAGCGGCTGGCAAAGCCATCCATCTCCGGGCCGCCCATCCCTCCCCTCCGCCGAGCCCCCTCCTCAGCCTGGCCCCACACCACTCAAACGCGCATCTCCACCCCCATTCTGGGAAACAGATTAACTCCCTACCGCCGATGGGAACAAACGAGCCCTCCCCCTCCTGCCGTCCGTCGGTGGAGTCTTTTCGTGGCCCCTACCCCTGCTGACAGGTGCGTCCTGGGCACCTCCAGTGAGTCCACAGGGGTCTGCAGCCCCATACCGTCTGGCAGCAGTTGGAGGGTTTTAGGTTTCCATAGTCTGAGGCTGCCCCAGCCTGGGCAACACAGGAGGCCTCTGCCAGTCCGGGTCCTGTTCTCTGGGTATGGGGGCACCATGGGAAGGGGAGGAGGCCAGGAGTCATGGGCAGGGCTCCCCAGAGGGCCCAGCCTGGTCTGGCCTGGGCTTTCTGCAGTCACTACAATGGGTTCTTTGTAGGGTCCAGCTGCCTCATGGTCCACGTTGTGCTGGGTTAGGCCTTCTGGAAGCCTGCCTTGGAAGAGGTCTCCAACCAGGCTTTCCCTTGAGGTATGGAGCCCCAGGGAATGCCCTGGCCTGAGGCAGACACACTGGGGGGTTTGGCCAGGAAAATGGCAGGACTTTAGTGTAGGAGAAGAGCTGGATTAGAATCCTGGCTCTGCTCCCTCCACTGAGCAGCTCCGTATATTCTAGAAGTTAGGGGCAAAGGCTCTGGATTCAGACCTCCCCTTGGCTCTGTGGTGGGATAACTTGGGCAAGTGTCTGAACCCTCTCGTATCTCTAAAATTTACCACCTGCAGACTGGGGCTAAAATAAGGTCCTCACCTGCGAGGACTGAATGCATGAGAAAGCGCTTAAGTCAGAGCCTGCTGTAGGGTTTAGAGCCCAGAAGGAGGATGTTAGTAGATGAGGATCTTCTCCATGAGGTCATTTCTTCATCCACAAATAGGGATTCTAATGCCTCGCAGGAGGGAACTCTCCCTCCTCACCTGCCCTTTCCCTCCCTACAGGTGTGAGTGAAATCAGGGTAAAGTGACAGCCTTCCCAGAAGGAAAAGCCTGGCGGTGACCCTTATGCATTGGCTGTTGTGGTACTCTAGCCTGTCTGGGCACCGATGCCATCTAGAAAACATCTGCCAGCTTCCTGCCCCTTCCATGAAGCCTAGAGGTTCGCACTAGGGTCTCAGACAAATGCTTGCAGACTCAGGGTGGTTTCAAACAAAGAAAGTCCCTCTGATGGAATTCAGGGTCAGTCCTTTGATAATAAAGATTCCTGACCTTCCCCCCCCCCCCACACCCTCCCCCATCCCCATGTGATTTTAGTAGGTTCAGGTGATTTTGGCTTTGTTGGATAAATCACTGCTTTTGGTCACTTAATCCTGTCACTCTGTACCTAGCCCCTTATCTTAAAAGAAGGAAGTTGAGGCTCCAGGTTGAGGGTCTTGCCTTGGACCTCATGAGAACTAGCCTGAAGGGTGGGCCAGGGTCCCAGGTCACTAACAGCTTCTGACCTGGTGCCCCTTGAGTTGGAGATTTGGAGTGCCCTGGTGCCATGGGGACCCCAGCTAAATGAGGTGTTGTAATAAGTTTTCTTGATGGCTTGGGCTTACCACAGAATGTTGAGAATAGATTTCACCACTTTGCATTTGCACTTTGGAGGACAAGACATTTCTGCCTAGCAACCCGCACTTTTTAAGATCCATTAACTCCAGGGCTCAGTTTCTAAGGAAGGTTCCACCACCCCACATACCTTCTTCCTCTTCAGTGTTCATCAGATGTTTACCGTGCTCAGCCCTGTGCCACGTGGCCCACAGTACAGAGCTGGGTGACATGTGGCCGTGCCCTCTCAGCACTGGAGAGAAGAGAGGAGGGCATCGTGGGGCCCAGGAGTGGGGGCATGTATGAACCAGCATGCTTGGGGCATCTACCCCTGTATAGGCACTGCAAGGTCCAGACTTGATGTCTGTTCCCTTGTCACCTGTGAGAGGGAGTTTTCATCTTCATTTTAAATCAAAGGAAAGGGAGGCTGCCAGGTAGAAGCTGTTTGCCCAGGGCCATATACTGGTGAGCTGGTGGAGTTGGGATTTGCACTCTGGGCTGTTAGCTCCAAAGCCTTAGCTCTGGGAGAAAAGGGAGTGCTTGGAGGGTCCCACAGCCCTGTTAGATCTCTTAAGAACTGTGGGGGAGTAGAAAGGGGCCCTGTGATTGGACCCCCTCTCCCAGTTCAAGGCCTGGAAGAAATCCAGGCTTCCTGCCTGTTGTGGTGCCTTAAAACCAACCAGAATCAGGAAGAGGCTGGGGGGAATGGCAGTCTCCTGACCTTTCTTATCAGTACTCTTGTTTTCTTATTGCATGTGGGACCTTGCACAACTTACCTCCTGTGTATTCTGTCTGTGAAATGGGCATGAGAACAATATCCGTTGTTGAGAGGATTAAATGAGTCAATGTGTGTAAAGCATTTAGACACAGAGTAAGCACCCAATAAATTTTGGCCGCTATTTTCATCATTTGTGTTATTTCATGTAAGCACCTATATGTCCTAACACTGTATAATTCACTTAATTATTATGCTTATTCTCTTTCTCCCTGCCATTAAAATATGAGCTCCTTAGGGCAAAGATTTTTATCTGTTTTATTCTCTGTTGTAACTCCAGTGCCTGGACCAGCACCTGGGCCAAACTCATCCTTGGAAATGCCTCTCAGAGTCTGTCAAGGAAGCCAAAGACATGGTGTACTTTGATATGTCAACTCTTCCTTTACTAGGCAGATTTTGAGCTATTGGTGGAGAATTTTCTCCCCCTTCCTTCCTTGAATTGGCTCTAAATTGGTTTTGGGGGTTGGGAGAGGAGGGATCCTGGGACTGCAAAGATTATTTGTGTTTGCTTTGCTCCTGGTGAATTGTTTCATTAATCGCTGGCCCGTTGCTGTTGTGGAACTGGCCTTGTGGACCCAGATCCGTGGGCGTTGGCTCTGACCATACCCAGTTCCGGCTGGCAGGGGTCAGCTCAGCCTTGGGTGGGGGTGGAAGGCAGTTCCTGCAGCCCAGGCCCGGATGAGCCTGAGCACTGCTTTCTGAGAGGCAGAGGTGTCCACTTTCCCACAGTGGAGGCCCCCAAGTTGAAACCCCAAGACCTGGGTATGCTGCTGCCCTGTCACTGACCAGCTATGCCATGGGCCGGTTTACCTTCTCAGAGCCTCCGTTTCTTCATTTTAAAGACAAGTAACCTTCACTGCCTCACCTGGTAGTGTAGACGTAGGGGCAAATGAAGTATCCCTGCAAGGTAGGGCCAGCTACATAATTTGTGGGACCCTGTGCAAAATGAAAATGGCATAACCTCTTGTTGGAAACGTATTGAGAATTTCAGGACAGCCACAGCAGAACATTAAAATAAGCGTGGACCCCTGGGAGCGTGGGATCCTATGTGACTGTGTAGGTCACACGCCCATGATGCCAGCCAGCCCTGCTGCGGTGCCTTGGTTTGGCCT
This sequence comes from Acinonyx jubatus, assembly GCF_027475565.1. Lineage (NCBI taxonomy): Eukaryota > Metazoa > Chordata > Mammalia > Carnivora > Felidae > Acinonyx > Acinonyx jubatus. The sequence goes on along the minus strand of NC_069380.1, from coordinate 174,225,797 downwards.
CCATTGCCTCCTACCTTGGCATCCCTCCAGGAGACCCCAGACTTCCTCAGGAACCCTGAATGAGCTTCCCAAAGTTGACCTTTTTTTTTTTTTTTTTTTTTTTTTTACAGTGAGCTTTCCACAGTTAACCTGATTTTCTCATGTCCTGGTTTCAACCTTCAAACAAGGCCCGTTGCTCTGAGGATCAAGTATGAATTCCTTAGCTCCTCATGTGGCTTTGTCTGAGTGGGGCCCTGCAGACCCTGAGCCCTCCTCACTCCCCATACCAAGCTGAGCCCCAGCCGCCACAGGGGGCTCTGAGCACGTAGTTAACACTCAGCATATAGTAGTTATCATGAGTGTCTGTATCTTTATCCTGCCTCATTCCAGAAATTACTCGAGGAAACTGACAGAAACATACTTTACATCAATTTTTAAAGAATATAAATGGGCTGGGGTGCCTGGCTGGCTCAGTCTGTGAAGCCTCTGACTCTTGGTTTAGGCTCAGGTCATGATCTCACAGTTCGTGAGTTCCAGCCTGGCGTCAGGCTCTGTGCTGACAGTGTGGAGCCTTCTTGGAATTCTGTCTCCCACTCTCCCTGCCCCTGTCCCGCTCACGGGCATGCTCTCTCTCTCTGTCTCTCTCTCTCTCTGTCTCTCTCTCAAAAGTAAATAAAAAGGATACACACACACACACACACGGGCTTAAAAATGAGGTCAAAAGGGAAATGATTAGACCAGAGAAAAAACGATGTGAAAATCAAGCCAGTGTTTTGTGTTTATGGAGCAGTTCCTAGTGCCTGACACTGTTGTAAGGATCTTATGTGCATCCACTCATTTAATCCCACAGCACCCCTACAAGGCAGACCCTGTTGTTGTCCCACTTTACAGCTAAGCCACTTGAGGTGCAGCAGAGTTCAGGAACAATGTGGGTCAGCAGAAGACGCTCCGGGTGGAATGCTGCCGTCTGGCTCCAGAGCCCCACTTGTATGCTGTAGGCTCCTCTCTCAAGCTTTTCCCCTTCCGTTCACCAAGTGCAGAGAGAATGGATATCTCCTTTAACTGGATTCATTGGGTTTCTCATCTCTAATTCTTTCCCTACAGTGCTTATTAAAAAGCTTAAAGTCACTAGCTTCCCCCCCCACCACCACCCCCCTTTTTTTTTTACCAGCCTCATTTGGTCTGACACCTGATTTGGAAATTGTCTTTAAAGATGCCAGTTAAAGGGTCTTGCCCTAACTTAGAGCATCTCACTCTGGAGGGTCCAGATTTTCCCACTTTGGCCACTGGGGCTTTAAAGCATAGAACGTCAGTTTACCTGCTCACCTGGACATAGGCTAATATGGAAAAATCTGTCCTCTCAAGGCAGTTTGGATTCCTGACTATGATACCTAATGTTTTGAGACGGGGCTTTAGCCAGCTGTGGCCTCGTTAAGTGCCACTTCCCATCCGGTAATCCTTTCACGTTTTGTCTTGGAGTTGCTGCTGGGCTGTTTTCATCAGGCATTAGAGGGGCAGGCAGGGCGTGAGGAGGGCATTTGGGGTGATGCTCACCTCTGCCTCAGTGATCCTCGACATTGGCTCTGCATTAGAACCACTGGCAGAGTTTAAAACAATTCCCCAACTCAGGCTACACTTCGGACCCAATAATCAGGACCTGAGGGGGAGGGGCCCAGGCATTTGTATAGTTTAAAGACCCTCACATGACTCCAGCGCGCAACCGAGACTAGGAAAATTGCTCAAAATCGGAGAACTAGTGGGGAGCAGGGCCAAGAGCTGTAGGGCAGCCAGAGGGTGGAGTAGGTACAGCGGATCTAGTCCCACCTGTCACTTCTATGTGACCTTCAGCAAGTCACTTCCCTATGCTGGGACTGTTCCTCACCAGTAAAGTGGTCGATAAGTGGTCTCACTTTTCCACTGATGTCCTTGCTCTTGAGAGTGTGGTCCCCAGACCAGCAGCTTCAGCGTCACCCAGGAGCCTGTGGGAAATGCAGAATCTCAGTGCCCACCCCGAATGTGCATCTGTGGTTTAATAAGACCCCCCCCAGGTGGTTTGGATGTGTGGTAAGGTTGCCAAAGCCCTGCTCTGGATGCCTGACTTGACACAGCCCCTCTCAGTCAGTGCTCCGTGCTGTGCCCCCTGCCTGTGGACTCACAACACGCATGTACCTTTCTAAAGATGCTAAGAAATCCTGAGTGAGGGGAAACCAAGTCACTGGGTTCAGCGCAGCTTTTGCCAAACTGATTGTCCAAGCCACTGTGTTGTTCATGGGGCACCCAGTACCCTTTCTCAAAGATAGTGTGGGAGACAGCCCTAACTGATCCTTTAAAGAAGTAGTAATTAGCCTAATTGTCTCTTGTCCACTTGAACATTCAGGTCTGGTAGCTTAATTACATTGGTTGTATATGCAGGAAAAGTATAGGACAGGAAAAAACCCTCTAACACTAGCATGTATTTGTTTTAAAAAGTCTTGGTCATTGGGAGAGGCAGGAGAAACTCAAGGTTCCCCGTACTGTCGAGAGCTAGGGGATACATAGGTGCTTTGCAAATCTACTCTCCCTGAGGGGGAAGTGTTATTATGCCTGATTTCCGTCCAGGGAAATCGACCTCAGAGATGATGGATCCCACAGCCGGTGGGTCAAGGGGCCCTGGGGACCAGCGTACCCCTGATAGTATAGTCCTCCCCTTGAGCTCCTCCCTCCTACAGCCTACTGGGCAGCACAGCTGGACAGGAAGCAAGATCCATTGGAAATGGATCAAATGTTCTGTCTCTCCAAAAGGTGGAAACCCTATTGGAGACGAGAGGCCTGGCCGTCATGAGACCAAAGTACAGTCACAATCCCTGAAACATTGGGTCCTGATGTTGTGGCAGCCCCTCCATGGCATTAGCTTTTCTCTCTTGCATTCGAGGCTAGGGGCTAGAATCTCTTTGGAGGAGGAAAGGAGGCAATGCTAATTTCACTAGCTGTGCCTGACGGTTCCTCAGCTTGTGATGGGTGAGGACTCTGCTGGGCCTGTCACTGGACTTAAGTCACCCTGGCCCCACGAGATACAATTATTAGTATTATTAGCAATTTATTTTCTTTTTTTAATTAACATACCGAAAAATTGGCTTTTCTTTTTGCGTACTCTTCTATGAAATTCAAGACCTTACATCATGTAGCCACCCCTGCCCTCATGTGGATACAGAACCGTTCTGTCACCCTAGGAAGCGCGCATGCTATCACTGTATGGGCATGCAACTAATTCAGTTTTTTGAAAATTATGTGGTAAGAATGCTTAAGATGAGATATACCCTCTTAACAAATTTTTAAGTGTGCAGTAATGTTAACCATAGGCACAGTGTTGTTCAGCAGACCTCTGGAACTTACTCATCTTATGTGACTGGGACTTTCTACCCCTTGAAGAACAACTCCCCGTTTCCCCCTTTCCCCAGCCCCAGCACCCACCATTCTACTGCCTATTTCTATAAGTTTAATGGTGTCACATACCTCATGTGAGTGGATTCGTGTCTATCTGTCCTTCTGTAACTAGCTTGTTTCACTTAGCGTAACACCCTCAAGGTTCATCCATATTGTTGCATGTGGCAAGATTTTGAGGCTGAATAATATTCCACTGTACATCTATACCACATTTTCTTTACCCGTCCATCTGTCCATGGACAGTAGAAGTTGTTTCCACATCTTGGCTACCGTAAATAACGCTACAGTGAGCATGGGGGTGCAGATACCTCTTCAAGATCCTGATTTCAGTTCTTTAGAATAAATACCCAGTCTAGTCGCAGGATTACTGGATCCTATGGTATTTCTATTTTTAATTTTTTGAGGAGTTTCCATACTGTTTCCCCACTGGTTGCCCCAGTTTGCATTCCGACCAATAGTGCATGAGGGCTGCCTTTTCTCCACATCCTTGCCAACACCTACCGTGTGACAATGGCCATCTTAACAGGTGTGAGGTGATATTTCGTTGTGGTTTTGATTTGCATTTCCCTGATGCTCAGTGATGTTGAGCAGCTGTTCATATACCCTGTTCCCCATTTGAATATCTTCTTGAAAGAAACGTTGATTTAAGTTTTTTGCCCAGCTTTTAGGTCAGGTTATTTGTTTTCTCATTTGTCTGTTTTGTTTTGCTGTGGAGTTGAAAGAGTTTCTTCTGCATTTTGGATATTAACCCCTTTTTTAGATCTATGGCCCACAAATGTTCTCCTGGTGACAAAGTTGCCTTTTTGCTCTGTTAATTATTGCCTGTATTCAGTTTTATTTTTTACTTATTTATTTTTAAAGCGATTGAACTGCACACTTCGGTTTTTTTCAAGTTTATTTATTTTGAGAGAAAGAGCGTGCATGTGTGGTGGGGGACAGAGAGACGAAGAAAGAGGGAGGGGTGCGGAGAGAGAATCCCAAGCAGGCTCCATGCTGTCAACACAGAGCCCAATGTGGGACTCTATCTCATGAGTCTCAAGATCATGACCTGAGTCAAAATCAAGAGTTGGACGTTCAACTGACTGAGCCACCAAGGCATCCTTTTTTTTTTTTTTTTTTTTTTTTAAATTGAGGGAGGGAGTGTGCACACAATCAGGGGAGAGGAGCAGAGGGAAAGAGAGAGAGAATCTCAAGCAGGTTCCATGCTTGGCACAGAGCCCAACGTGGGGCTCAATTCTGTGATCCTGGGATCCTAACTTGAGCCAAAACCAAATGGAGCCACCCAGACACCCCATCTTTATTCAGTTTTAAAACAGGAAGCCACAGCTCAGAGCTGGGACATGACTGGCCCAGGGCACACAGCTGAGGAAGTACAGTATTAGACTTGAACTTGGGTCTGATTCCAGAGCCAGGGTACTTCACCACATGCTGCCCTTCCTGCCTAGCTGATACTTTGCCATCGTTAATTTGTTTGGTTTTCCCCTCGGTCTTCTGTCTTCTTTTCTGTCTCACTTCCATGCCAGCAGTTATTGGCATGTAGAATTTAGCCAAGATGTCCCTTAAGACCTTTAGGAGACCCTGGTGATACTTGGCCTGTTTTGAGGTTTTGCTGGGTCCAAGAATATCTTCATGGATAGCGTCTCCATATCTTCAGGAGAAAGTGCTCCATGGTGCACTGCCCCTGGCCGCCCCTGCAGAGTGTTTTTCTGCACTGAGTCCCTCTGAGGACGGCCCACGGTGGGTCCATTTGGCAGATCTGTCTGGATTCGAATGCCTTTCCCGTGTTTACTAGCTGGGGGACCCTAGATGAGATACTTGGCATCCACGAACCTCAGTTTTCCTCCTCTGCAAACTAGGGCACCCACACTTTCCTTGCAGGGTGGTCGTGAGGACGAGATGCACTCGTGTGGAACGTGAGACAAGTGTGTCTAGAAAATGGAGCATGTCTTCCTCCTCGTGATCTCACCTGCAGCCCTGTCCTCACGTTCCTCGCCAAGCCCTGGGAGACCCCAGCAGAGGGTCATCTGGTGGGGGCACACCATGAAACCTCAGGGCCAGTGACACGCTCATGTGAGAACCCCTGGGGTGATTTGACCCAGAGCTTGCCCCTCTCTCAGTGGCACCCACACGGGGACCCCAGACACCAGGGCATTGACCTGTGGTGAGAGAGAAAGGGGTTGGTGGCATACCCGGAAGCCTCCGGGGCCCAGGCAGGTAGCTCGGTGGGTGATGTGGTGTGCACTGTGGCCCACGGGAGAGCAGCCCTCCCATCAGGAAGGGGCAGTTCCAGTGTAGCTCTGGGGTTCTTTGCTCCTCACATTGCCCAGTGTCTCAGGAAAGGATGAAAATCTTAGAAGTTGTGGGAAAATGGCTCGTAAGCATTTCCAGTTTTATTTTTGTTGAACATGATACTGGGCCAAATCCACACCTTCCTAGGGCCGACAGTGGCCTGTGGCTGACAGCACACAGCCCGTGTATGTCACACACAGCAGTGTGACCACACACTAGCTGGGTGGACAGGGCTTGGGGCAGAGCCCCCGGGACTCTCAGAGGTGGTCTATGGGACCTGGCCTTGGAGCCCAAGGCAGAGAAGTGAGGGACCCATGGGTTTGGGCAGAGGCAGCCTTGGACCATGGGGCTTCCCCCCAGTGGATGGTCCTGGGACGACGCTGCTGGCTCCGCCTGTGGCCTGGACTTTCCTCTCCAGTGGTCCCAGGGCAGGCCAGAGCTCAGCTTGCTCCAGATCACCGGCTGTATCTTTCACGTGACCTCCCAGGGCTGTGCTGTGGTAACAGCCGTGCCTACAGTAGTCCCCGTTGAATTTCAAGTGCCAGGCTAATGGCCTTTCTTGGATGCCCTCAGTTGATCCTCACATCGAGGAAGAACCACTTATTATTCCCGTTTGCCTGGTGAGGATGCTGGGCAAAAAGAAGGGACAGGACTTGGCCAAGGTCACATAATCTGCGGGTGACACAGCTCATCTCTGTGTTAGAGCTGGCTTTCTTAACAACCCTCCTGTGTCCTGAAGGCGAGTTTCTTGAATTTCTTGGGGCCTCTCCATGGACACACCTGATGTTACCTGCCATCTAGTTAGTTGTGTTTATAGTTCGTTTCTTTGGAAGCCTTGGAGGGGCTCCGGGTCACTGGAGAGGAGGCTGGACCTGGGTGATCATTTCCTGTCACCATACGCATCTGTGGGCAGGAGATTACCACCAGTGAGCCGCTGCTGGGGAGCCAAGCAGAGGGGTGCAGCCCTTCCTGTGGGGAGCGAGTGGAGCTGGTCTCTGGAGCCCCTGTCAGAGGCAGGAGTGGACTGTAGAGGTGGAGTCACTTGTTCATTGAACATATTTATTGGGGCCCTACTGTGCGCCAGGCTCTGTTCTAGAAGCTGGGGGTGTAGCACTGGGCCAAACAGAGAAATCCTCCCCCCAGCCCCCAAACTCATGAGACTTGTTTTAGTTCTGGCATTTGCTGTTCCCTTTCTCTTTTAAATTAAACACACTGTTTTATTTTGGAATAATTTAGACTTCCGGAAAATTTGTAAACATAGTATGGACCCCCATAAACATACCCTATCCAGCTCTCCCCGTGGTTCACACCAAACATTACCACATCTGTTATGCCTAAAAAGTTGATGTCCGTACATTATTATTAACTAAAATCCGAACTTTATCTGGATTTCACCTGTTTTTTACTAATGTCCTTTCATTGCGCTGGGATTCAATCCAAGATCCTACGTTGCATCCAGTGGTCACATCTCCCCAGTCTCCTATGGTTGAAGACAATTCCTCAGTCCTTGTCTTTCATGGCCTTGGCAGCCTTGAGGAGCACTGTCCAGGTGTCCTCAAGAATGTCCTCCAGTCTGGATTTGTCTGATGTGTTCTTACGATCAGACTGGGTTATGGGTGGAGTGCCTTTCTCAGTGCATCCTTTCCGGGGTACCACGTGGTGTCAGTGGGGGTGTTGGCCTTCAGCTGAGTCAGGCAGCATTGCCAGGCCACCCCTGTGTTGTTTTTCTTTTTGTTTTTTTCTTTAAAAAAATGTTTTATTTATTTTTGAGACAGAGAGACAGAACACGAATAGGGGAGAGAGGGAGACCCAAAATCCAAAGCAGGCTCCAGGCTCCAGGCTCCGAGCTGACAGCACAGAGCCTGATGCCGGGCTCGAACTCATGAGCCGCAAGATCATGACCTGAGCTGAAGTCGGACGCTCAGCCGACTGAGCCCCCTAGGTTCCTCTTGATCAGCAGTCTTTTTCTGTACCTTCCTCACTGTGGAGTTGGCCCCCTGTAGGGAAGGGCACTGCAGTGGGAACCACCTGTCACATTGGAGGAGGTCAGAGGTATCATCATGGCTTGGAGCAGCCTGACACTATGATCCACTCTTTCCCTTAGACCCCAGGAGCTTTGAAGGAAGAGCTAAGAACGAAGCCTGTAAGAGAAAGTTTGAAAGCACTAGGAGTATTTCATTCCATGCAGGGAGGTGTTTTAATGACTTGTCTCACAGTCTTCTAGGCCCCCTAACAGTACACAGGGTGGTGGTTTGTCCTGAGCCAATTCCTGTGGATCCAGGAGGTGGCTGTTGGCTTAGATGAGACAGCATCTCCCCATTTGTCTCCACCAGCTGAAATCTGACCCACCCCCCACAGCCAGCCTTAAGCACTGCCTCCTCCAGGAAGCCCTTCCTGTTCTTCCTGAGTGGCGATGCCCTCCCTGACCATACCAGCCCCTCCTCTCACCCTCTGGTTCTCTGCTACGTGCCTCCCTTGCTCCTTCCTCTCTGGCTCAAAGGACTGCAGGCTGTGACAGTGTCACACTTGTGCTCTCTCCTGCAGGACCCAGCCTAGGGACTGGCACATAGGACATGGCATTCCCCGGGTGATGCGCTTTGCAGAGGCACATGGCATTGTGGCAAAGGAAGGGCTTTGTCTATTTCCAACAGTCCTGGGTTCAATTTTCGGCTGCACTGCTTCCTACATGTTTGACTTTGGGCAAGATGCTTCACACCTCTGAGCCTCATTTGCCTCATTGCAAGGCAAGTTATCAGTCATAACTGCAAATAATCAGTAGTGTGCAGCTCCCAGGATTGTCATGGGCCTAATTGAGCTTGTCTCTGTAAAACCCTTAAGACCCCTGGCATCTGTTAGGTGCTCAGTAATTATTTGCTACAGGAAAAAAGCACGAGGAAATCTAGGCTGTCATAGAAGATTTCCAGGTTGTCAGGAGATTGGACTAGAGATGGCTTCTTTATATCAGCCTAAGTCAGTTACACTCCATAAACAACCTGAAAATCACAGTGATTTAATGCAACAGAAGTTCATTTCTCACTCATGTAAAGTCCCAGCGTAGCTGGGGATGCTCCGCCCCTCACAGGTTCCCAGAGACCCAGGTTCCTTCCATCTTGTGGCTCTGTCTTCCCCAAGGGTGTGTTGGATGTTGGATCCTCTCCCAGGCCTGGCACTGGGGAGAGAAGGATGTGGAGGGCTAGGTGGAAGGTGTGGATGTGGCACCATCACTTCCATCCTGAACTGGGGACCCGCACCCACATAGCTGTGGGAGTGGTCAGGAGATCCAGGTGGGTGAGGTGCTGGGAGGAAGAGAAAAGGGTGGGCTTAGATGTGCCTGTCACTGGCAGAGGCCGTAACTCCAGCTACTACTTCTCAGCCTTCCACCATTCTGGTCCCAGGTACATAATTTGGGGGCATATTCCTAAACAACATGTATTATTTACTTAACGTTTCTTGAAAGTATTCAGTTTTTTAACTTAATATTCTTATTTATAAGAGGTAGCTTTATAACATCTTTGAAAATGGCAGAACAGGGGCGCCTGGGTGACTCAGTCGGTTGAGCGTCCGACTTCGGCTCAGGTCATGATCTCGCGGTTTGTGACTTCAAGCCCCGCATCGGGCTCTGTGCTGACAACTTAGAGCCTGGAGCCTGCTTCGGATTCTGTGTCTCCCTCTGTCTTTGACCCTCCCCCGCTCATGCTCTGTCTCTCTCTCTCTATCAAAAATAAATAAAACATAAAAAAAAAAAAAAAAAAGAAAATGGCAGAACAGTATCCCCTGCCATAAGTAGAGACAAATAATTGCCGGGTTGTCCCGTTCTCACTACCTTGTGTCTGCCAAAATTGTCGAGTCTGTTAGAAAAAGGATACTGGCCAGTGCCAGAAAGATGAGAGGCTGCCCATGGAATAGCACCGCCCGAGACCTCTTCAGTGTTCGCAGAATGTTCAGATGACAGCTCAGCAGGGATTAACCACACTGTGAAGTCTAATGCCACCTAACTGCCAGGTCTCCCCTCCCCTCCCCCCCCCCCAATATTATCTGAAATCACCCTAGGTCACACCCGTGGCGGGGAATGCGGGCTTAGGGGACAACTAGCCCACAATATGTACAGATCCAAAACTTGGTGCAGGGAGAGGTGGATGAGAGGCACCCTTTCACCTCGTAGCACTTACCACTTTACAGTTTGCACCTTGATCTGGGGAAACTGAGGCCCAGGGCAGGACATGACCCTCTCCATCCCCCCCAACCCTCCCCCCCAACACACACCCCTGCCACCAAGGCCATACAGCAGATTTGAGTGCTCCTTCCGCTGTCCCTGGCTGCCGTCCTTGGTTAGGGAAGGATTCCTCTGAGAGGTGCGACTGCACCGGGCCAGGGCTTTGTGTATTCCTGCTGCTCTCCCAGCTCTCTGTCACCCGCCTGGTGCACGTGGCTGTGTTCGCACAGGAGTGCCAGCCTCCCAGGCCTGCTTTGAGGAGCCAGGAAATTAGAAGGCGGCCTGGGCCTGTTTGGGAACGTCACCCACTCACTGGCCCAGTGGGTGAAATAAATTTGTCCGGTGACAGCATCAGTTGGTACTGGCACCTGGGGGACTGCTTAGCTGTGTGCTGTTGAAGGGAAGGCTCCCCGTGTGTCCTGGCATGCCTGTTTGACGTTGTCTTGCCCTCTTGACTGGGGCGGAGTCCTCAGAGTGATTTGTTCACAGAGTAGAGGTGTCAGCTTCCTCTCCTAATTCCCCACCCCTGATGTCCCACCCTCCTCAATTATAGCAACACCAAGCTCCGCCCATTGAGAACAGGCAGGGCCTCCAGGCACACGGCCAAAAGGTATTGTTATTCCCATAATGGAGAGGAGGAGGTGGAGGCCCAGGGAAGTGGGGTTCATTCATCCATCCATCCATCTGTTCATTCATTCATTTAAAGATTTATTGGGGAAGATTCCAGGGAAAACAAGACTGACTTTGTCTTTACCTTCGTAACACTTCCAGGCTAGTGGGGGGATATGGGCAGACGACAATGGCATTAAAAGTTCTTCTCCGTTGTGGGGAGTACTGAGAAGGCAGGACAAGTAGATGGGGCAGTAGAGACTTTGTGGAGGAGGAACTAACCGGATTAGCTTGGCCATCTGGCACTCTACCTCCACAAAGATCCTCCTAGACTGCCTCTTCAGTCTGATTTGGGTCGCCTCCCACCCCTTCCCTGGCTGAACCTTGTTATCATACCTGGAAACGTCCTTCAGATCACTTAACACAGTTGTAATGATCTGTGTGTGTACTTCGTCATTTAACATTCTGTGTGGATGGAGTCTAAGCTCTTGAGAGCAGGGACCAAACCTGTTTGCTCATCACTGGGTGCTGGTGGTGAGGTCAGGGTCTACACACAGCAGGCGCTGAGAAAATATTTATCAATGAAAGAGAGGCAGGGAGGAGGGGGCCGGTGCAACTGGAGTCAGATCCTAAGTCTCGGGATGGGGCCCATGCTCTCACGACCTCACACCTTCCATGAAACAGCTCAGAACCCCAAACAAGGTGAGGCTCCCCGTCCCCCAGCACTTGGCAGAGGGGTCCAGCTCCACTGGGATTGGGTGCTTTGCTGCCTTATCTCTGCATTTGGAGAAGCTTCTAGTTTTCTCCTGAGGGTGTAAGTGTGTCTGAAAGGACTTATGTCTCTAGCAGTGAGAATGGAAAACGTTCCCTTCCGAATGTCCTGAGGAATGGAGACGACACTCAGGCCCTGTCCAAAGTGGGAATGGGTGGCCAGCTGCCGGTCCTAACGGGAGGCCACCGGATATCCCCCCGCCCTCACTGGCTCACTTGCTTGAAATGGCATGTTAGCCCCCTGAACCTGAGGTAGGGAAGTTGGGAGGGAGAGGACACCTGACCTTCCTTGCTCACCCCAGCTTGGGGCTTCAGCCTGATCGTTCACATTTTGAACAAACAGGCTCAGAACGGTTGAGGGCTTGGCCCAAAGTCACACAGCTAGCAAAGTAACTCAACTCAAGGCTTTCTGACCTCCCCAAAATGATGCTTCTGTTAGATACCTGACCCCGGAGGCTCAGCTTGTCCATTTTCAATTTCAGTCTAGAATGGGCAGGTTTCCCTAGTCACCTCAGCTCTGTGTCCCTACCCATGGCCTTATCTGGTCCAGGGGGAGCCTAAGAGTCTACGTTTTCGAAGTGTCCTCAGTGATTCTTAGCGTCAGGTAGGCTGGGAAAAGCCCAAGGAAGGCTTCACTGTTCTGACTCAGGGACTTAAGAGTTTAGAAAGACCTTAGACGACGAAGCGTGGTCTGGAGATGATTGTTTTCACTGCAGATGAGGACACTGGGGTTCAGAGGGTTCACACAGCTGGAAAGGGGCCTCAGGAGCACAGCTTTCCTGAACTTGAATCCCATCTTTGTTAGCTTGCCGTAGGAGTGTTTGCATCTTGGTGAGTGCTAGTTAAGCCCTCAGACCCTTCCCAATGACACGACCGTGAGTTTTGACCCCTCTGTCCCTGGCACAGAGACCTAGACCTAAGCTATTCTCTGCAGCCAGATGTTTTTGGAAGGAGGGAAGTGAGAAGCTGCAGGTGCTAGACAGCTAGGGGTGAGGTGATGGTAGACGTAAACTGAGTAAGTAAACTTACTGAGTGTCTCCTGGGCATGGGGCACAGTGCTACACGCCGTAAATAGGTTATCCTATTCGCTTCTTAACAACAAACCCTTGCAGTGGGGGCTTTTACTTCCCCATTTTGCAGGCGCGTCAACTGAGGTCAAGTGATTTGCTGTAGCGGTGGTGTGTGTTAAGGTTCTAGGCTGATTAGAATGAGTAACTATGGGAGCTGGGAGGTCCTCGAGATGGATGGAGCCAGCCCCTTGGTTTTGGAGTTGGGGGGACCCAAGAGTCTGAGAGCTGAGGGGCCCTGAGAGCAAGCCAGGTGGCAGGGGGCTGGTTTCGCTTGCAGACCTGCCCGACTTTCCCCAACTCAGCTTTGGTTGTCCAAGCTATAAAACTGGGTTACACTCAAAGCGAGGTGGTTTGTCAGAGCTGAGTTAACCCTGAGTCAAAGGAGGTGCGAGAGGGCTCACCCACCCACCTCTGCCCCGCCCTGGGTCAGACCCCTTGCAACGGGGCCACACAGGCACGTCACCCCACTTGGACCTCTGCCTGTCCCGTACTCACTGGAGCATGACGCGTCAGCCACCCTGGACTCAGCTTGTTCTAGAACTGCCGTTGCATGCTGCACCTGGGACAGCTGGGCTTTGGATCCTGGCGTGTCCACCCACGCTGTGTGTGTCCTTGGGCAGCTCACCTCATCTCTCTGAGCCTGCTTTCTGGTTGACAATGGGGACATGAATCCTGACCGCCCCACCCCCCAACCCCCCGCCCCAGGGTTGGTGAGAAGAGTTAAGGAGAGAACCTCCCTCTAGCAGCTCCTGGCTCATAGTAAGTCCTAATTCAGTGTCATGGCCCCTGTCTTTCCTTCCCCCGTTTATGAAACTTCCTGACAGGCTTGCTTTGCTAACGCAGAGACTGAACTGGTAGCACTGGGGGTTGAATTCTGCCCCATCACAGATACTGTTTCATCCCCACATTCTTTTAAAAAACTGAATTAAATGCCAGCATTTTTTTTTTTAAGTTTACTTATTTTGTTTTGAGAGAGAGCATGCTGGCATGCGAACTGGGGAGCAGTAGAGACAGGGAGAGAATTCCAAGCAGGCTGTGTGCTGACAGCAAGAGCCTGACACGGGGCTTGATTCCACGAACCGTGAGATCATGACCTGAGCCAAAACCAAGAGTCGGACACTTAACCGACTGAGCCACCCAGGTGCCCCTTAAATGCCAGCATTTTCAAGTTAGGAGATTTCACATAAAAATCTGAATTATCATCGCCTCCAGAAAAGTGGGGGCTCCCTGGCCTCAGTGGCCAGGTGGCAGACGTAGCTGTCGCTAAGGAGTGGCCGCATGCGTCCCCACTCCCTGTTGCCTTGTACCCAGCAGTCTCCCCTTAGTTTTTGAGACCTCCGTCCTAGTTCTTAATAGGCCAGCCTATGGGCACAGCGGTCTGGGAGGAAACAGGCCACAGGCAGAAGGTGGGCTGGGCAGAGTGCTGGGACCATAAGTGGGTAGGGAGGTGCATGATCTGGGATCAGAGCCCAGGGCCTGGACAGGGAGGTGAGTTGGGTTCGGGGCTTCGGGCATCCTGTGAACCTCTCTGAAATGTGAGGATATTCTTGCAAGAAGCCAACTAGATTTAACCTAATAGAGAAGAAATGGAGGTGAAGAATCAGATTCCTGAGAAAGACTGCCTGGGTTCAAGTGTTCCACTTGTCAGCTCTGTGACTTTGGGCAAGTTACTAAACCTCTCTGTGCCTCACTTTCCTGATTTGCAAAACAAGAATGATGGGTCGTTCATATGTATGCCCTGACAGCTGGTAAGCATTCTAAATATCAGTGGCTAATAATCCCATCACCAAAGAGGAAATTTGCCTAAAATTTTCTGGTTGGTCTGGAGATGGTCTGGAAAGGTTCCTGGAGAGATCATCCTGTGCCTAGAAATCCCAAACAGAGACTACTGTAATTGAGTCTACTCCTGCTCAAAATTGCCAAATAATCAGGTGTATTGTCATCATCGTTGGGGCTGGGGGCCGAGTTTTCTCATGCCTCTGCTTTTGAGCCCAGTGCTTAAAGATTCTATTAAGGACACTCCATGCCGAAAGAGGAGAGAGGAGGAGAGTGAGGCCCAGAGGTGGCTTTTCATTTTCCAAAATGCTAGTGCGTTCTGTCCAGGTACCCTGTGTCAGCAGACCTGGTTTCTGCTGGCCAGTATCATCCACCGCCGCCCATGGTCCTCTTGTGGGCCTCAGGCCCACAACGGACACCAAGGACCCAGGCAGGGAGGTCTCCCTTGGAAGGAGCCAGTGGCCTTTTGGGATAGAGCAGAGACCGGGGTTAAGACCTTGGTCTCTGAGTCTCCCCCCAGGCTGCCAGTGCCTTGCCGTACTGTGGTCGCTGCTGGGTCCCCTAGACCTAGGACAGTACTAGGCACAGTAACAAATGTGTCGCATGGCAAGTGAGCAGAGTTCGAAATGCAGCTGCGTTTGAGTGACAGCTCTGAAGGCCCGTGGGGTGGCCATCAGTGCCCCAGCTGGTGTCACAGTGTGGGGCTCCCGAGTGTGGGGGTGTGGGATGTGGACTTGGTGTCCACCCTGCTTAACTGGTTTGCCATGTGTGCGTGTCGCCTGGACGGATGTTATGCAGAAGCTGTCATATGTAGGAATGTCTATCAAGTGAGCTGGACCGAGCAAGGTCGTGACTTGTGAGTGGCTCCTGGGTCTGCTGCTTCCTCAGTGGAACCTCCTGCCAGGCTCCTCTCCACTGTTTTCGTTTATTTTTTACTTTATTTTAATTCTTTTTAATGTTTATTCGTTTTTGAGAGAGAGAGCGTGAGCTGGGAAGGGACAGAGAGAGAGGGAGACACAGAATCTGAAGCGGGCTCTAGGCCCCAAGCTTTCAGCACAGAGTCTGACACGAGGCTCGAACTCACAGACTGAGATCATGACCTGAGCCGAAGTTGGATTGGACGCTTAAATGACTGAGTCACCCGGGCACCCCCTCTCCACTGTGTTTAGAACACACACCCATCATTTCCCTCATTGGTCCCCCATGGTAGCCCTGTAGGGAAGGAGTTGCCCATTTCACAGTTGGGAAAATTGAGGCCCAAGGAATCACAGTCTGCCCAGCTGGCTGGGGGCAATTTGCTGGTTAAAATTCCGATTCCCATGGCCCCACCTGGAGATTGTGATGTGGGGCATCAGGGCCCTGGCCTCTGTATTTTAAGCAGCCTCTCTGGGGCTTTGTAATGATCAGGAGAGTGGAACCCCACGCAGGAACTCCACGTTTGTGCTCTGGCCCCAGTTGATTCAGTTTCCTCAGCTGTGAGGTAGGGAGAATATAATGGTGAAATTCTAGTAACGTGAAAATTCTAGAAGCAGTCGTGTGGCACTCTTAGTTAGGGTCCAGTGAAGACACATTTGTTGTTATTATTCCATATGTGATTTGTTACAAAAGCCATTTAAGAACCAAATAAAAACTCTGTCTGTGTAATACCTGGGGTGTTACAGGTCACCCCACTTCCCCACCCCCTCCCGTGAGCGGTGTTTCTCGGAACACCAGGAAACACTGCTGGGCACGGATGGGGATGCTGGTTTCCAAGAGGGCAGTGGGGACAGGAGGGGAAGCACACCCCTCTGCCTCCCGTACCTGGTCTGGATCCAGGGAGCATGGCTCCCAACGTGCCCCCACACTTCTCCACTGATGGCGGCTTGGCTGGGCTGAAAGTCCCACCCAGCACCTCTGCCGAATTGGCCTCCATCCCCACTAGCACCTTCTTTGCTCCTTTGCTTATTCATTTTCATAACTTACCTGTTGAGCACCTGCTGTGCGCCTCCTATCACGCTGGAGCTGGCATATCGAGCTAAACACCACAGACGTGGCACCTACTTTCCTGGAGCTTCCATTCCAGCAGGGCAGATGGACAGTTACATGAGCAAGAGTTTTCTGGGCAAGAACGTCCAGGGCACTCCGGGGATTCTGATGGAACTTTTCGCAGGGCTGGAGGGGGGTCTCCCCATCACCTCAGTGATGAGCAGAGTCAGGCAGATGCCGGCACGAGGGGTCCAGTCCTGCCCAGAGGCAGGGGCGGGAGTGAAGTGTCTGCACGCAGTGAACCAGAGAGTGCATCTGGGCCCCAATGAGTGTGTGTGCTTGCCCCTCAGCACAGTGAGGACGAATTTGAGCGGGGGAGCCAAGTTCGATTTGTGGTGTGGCAGCCTGCAAGGCTGTGCTGTACAGACGGGCCTGGGTGCAGCCCAGCAGGGGCCCCACGAGCAGCTGCCAGCTCTTGTGGCATTCGGTCTCTCAGCCAAGAGGCCTCTTTGATTCAGATTTTCCACACGGACTTGATGTTTGGAAAATGTTGACCTTCAACTAATCAAATGTCGCTTATTAAATTGTAAGTCCCATCCTATTCAGTTTAAAAAAAAAAAAAAAGGACAATAGACCTGTGACTTGGTTCATGGCCTGTTGGCAGGAGGCAACTTGATGGTACTTGAGGCCAGAGACAAGACAGGTGCCTCATCAGTGACCTCCCCCACCATCGTGTCCCTGGGGGTAGGCAGTGTGTCATTTCTGTGAGAGGCTGGCCGAACGGAGGGTGAGGCCGGGTTACCAGCTAGGCTAGAGAGGCTCAGACGCGACTGGAATGCCAGCCCAGGCGGGTGGACTTGAGCCCTGCTCGCAAGAAGCAGAGTCCTGTTGGAAAGGTGGGTTCTGTTCACACAGGCTGGAGACGGAGTGGCGGCCGTGTAGGCAGTAATCTCGATGAGAGAAGACGACGGCAGAACATGCGCAAGCCAGGAGACAATTAGGGGGCTTCCTGGAGGAGGGACACTTGAGAGATGAGCAGGGGGAGATCAGTGGAGGGGAAGGGATGGCATTCTAGCTGAGGGGCTCTGCAGCCTGATGAGAGATTGGGAGGCAGGGACAGTGGTGTCCGAAAGAGTGGTGGTGACCAAGGCAGGTGAAGTGGGCCTAGTTTGTGGACCTGGCTCGGGGGCTGCATGTTTCACATCACACAGTGGGGAGCCATGGCAGGTTCTTGAGCAGAGGCGGTGCTTAGGAGAAAGGGGTCAAGTGAATGTAAGAACTCCCGAGGGCATGGACGAAGGGGAACTGAAAGCCGTTTGGCATGGGTTGGTATGTTTCCCAGGGAAGTCAGGCGAGTATGCTCCCTGATGGGATGACTATGTATTATTCACACTCTCATGGAGACAGAAGACAGAGTGTGGAGGCCAACTTGACACTGAATTCGTGCATGTAAAATGCCTAAAGCACACTGCAGACATATGTGTAGCCCTGGAATTGTAGCCGAGGGTTGGGGTCCCCGAAGATCCCACCGCAGGAAATTCACAGTTGGGGGATTGAGAAAATTGAAAAGCTTTTTGGGAAATAGAATTGGGGCCCCAAGGCCACTGGTAGACATTAGGAACATGTTGATGTATTTGAAGTTCGTTAAGATAACACAGGGGAGGGAATACCTTCCCTAGATGTTTTAGGCACCTGAAACTAGGAATAAGAGGAGCTTCTTTCAGCGGCATGTCCTCATCTGTAAAATGGGCGTGATGATAGCACCAGTGCTGAGGATCACATGGCTGATGCACCTGAGAGGCTCCGCACTGGACTTGGCAGGAGTAGGTTCTCGGTTGATGTGCCTGGAACAATCCAGTTCTTTCTCCCTTTCCATGCTGCCTGGGTACAGGTGTAACCATTTCTGTTCCAGCAGTTTCGGGAAGATGCTAATCAATTTGTTTCATTCGCTTGCAGGGATGCCTTGAGTAAGAGACTTTGTCCCTTACGTCTAGAACTCACTGCCTTGTGTGAACAGTCCTAGCCCTGGCCCCACCCGCTCCCAGCTGTGGGACCCCAGACAGGTCCATCATCCCCCTGGGACTCAGTTTCCTCATCTGTAACAATGGGCTAATAATAGTGCCCTACCCCAGCATTGTGTGAGGCAGAATGAGATCATGTACATGAATTCTCCCTGGCCACCAGGTGACTGACCCTCTCCTCCTGGGGTCTTGTGAGCCTGGCTGTCTTACACATGACTTGGCTTCCTCCTTCCCATCAGGGTTCCTCGAGGAGAAATAATCAAATCTATGCCTCTTGGTCTGCTTTCAGCTTTACTTCCTTTTTCATTCCCCAAGGCTCTCTGGTCATTCATTGATTCATTCATTCACTCATTTATTTGCAAATATTCATGCTGGTCATTGCACTGAGCACTAGAAGTCCAGCGGTGAGCCAGAGGCACATAGCCCCTGCCATCACGGAGTCTTCAGTTTCAACAATTAAGTCAAACATCCGATTAAGTTTGTAGTTCTCAGTTGATATGAGGGCTGTGTAGGACAACACAGAAGGCTCTAGGACCGGAGTCTTCTAGGGACCAGGGAAACCTCACTGCAGTGACTGAGTGGCGCTCTGAAAGATGCTTAGGGTGCACTGAGTTAGGGATGAAAGGGAGGGAGGCCCAGGTAGAGGGAACAGCATGGGCAAAGGCTTGAGGCAGAGAGGTAACTAACCCTGTGGCCGGTGGAAATAGCTGTGGGACAGAGGACTAGGGAGTGCCAGGCCGGAGGTGTCAGCTGGGCCGGGCCATGAGGGCCTCGTCGGGCATGGTTGGGAATGTGTCCTTCAGCCTGAGAAGGCTTCGGCCTGTGACGGATTTTAAAATCTTGGTGGAAAGCTCAGCCTGGACTGAAAGGGAGGAGCAGAGCAGTTAAGATCCTTCTGCAGTGTTCAAGTGAGGGTGGTGGCGGTCTGTGCCATCGCACATCCCAGGTCCTTCTTTAATCACTTTAATCACCCACTAGAGGAGCAGCTCAGCTGGTGTCATCAAGGCAGAAGCCTTGTGCTGATACACAGGTACGTCACAGACGCTAGAGTTGTGTGTCCCAGAAGCTTGGGGGTAGGATGGAGCGTTTGCTCAATCTCCGGCTACCACGTGTCCATGATGATTATAATGTAGGTCGCTCCTGATGAACCCAGGAAAAGGCTGTTTACTTAGACCCTACTGTGTGCCCGGGTCCAAATTTGTAATCTCAGCGAAGTTTCCCAGCACTCTGCGGGCAGGCGTGGGAGTGCCCCGTTGTCCAAAGAAAGAAAACAGGGTTGGGCATCTGTGATCCTGAGGCACCTACCTGCCAGGTGTTTAGGGCCAGAGTCCGAGCCCTCCTACCCTGTAGGTAACAGCAGGGAGAGCACGCCCGTGCTCTGAAGCACTTCGGACGGGTAACGCCTGGTAAGAAGTTCTGTATGTAGCCACGAGGCCTATGGCGGGGAGGAATGTGCTATGAGGGCATGACTTGTGAGGTTCACGTTGCCTTCTCCTTATACCACCTGGTCCAAGCTCACGTTCAGATTCTCAGGAGCCCCCCCAGGCCCGGGTGGGCAGTGGGTGGCCTTACTGGGGAGAGCTCTGCTCCCCTGCATGCTCCCCTGTGTCCCCTCCCCGAGTCCATCCTCTCAGGCCTTGGGTGGAGGCAGGGCTGTTCCCTGTAAATACCAGTCCCCTTACATGTGCATTTTTCCTCTATGATTTTTCCTGTTTTGATGAAACACTGCTCTTGGCCGTGCAGGTTCCCAAGAGGGGACTGAGGCCCCAGCCCGGCCAGCCGGTCATTCAGGAACTTTGCTCCCAGGCCCAGCCCCACACCCAACTCACATTCCGCTGGGGCCATAACCTTCATTCTCTGTGTGAATGGGGCCCGTTCTACCCCCCCCCCCCCCCAATTCCCATGGTTCCCACGGCCACCTCCTTATCACTTTTCCCAGCTGACTGAAAAAGGCTGAATTCTGGCCCCAAATTACCAGCCCCCACCCCATGTCCTTTCTGTTTTCTGTTTTCTTCCAGACTGAAGGGTGTGAGAGTTTACTACAGTTCACAGTCCCGCCCGCCTCTGAGCCCACTGCACTGGAACCTGACTTACAGGCTGCCTGTAGGGGAAGGCCGGGCTAACGACGTTAGCCCATCGATTCATTCAGCAGGTGGCACTGAGTGCCTACTGTGTGCCAGGCATTGCTGCAAGCACTGGGCACAGAAGGGGTGGGGGCTAACACACCGTCCACCCGCCCAGTAGGAGAGGTGTAGCTGCTGTCATTGGCTCCGCTTTGCAGGCTCAGAGAGCTGCCACAGGGTGCCGAGAGCTGCGGGTCACTTCTCTGCCACCTCTGTGGGAATTGCTTAAAAACCTCCCCTTCTTCAGGGCTCCTAGAGCCCTACGCAGTCCCCACACCAACTCCAGCTGAGTGGGGGCTAGTTGCCAGCCCCCTGCACCAGGGACAGCCTGTCCATCTGTACATGGTGGCCTTTCCAGGGCCGCAGTAGTAGTCGTGGTGGCCCCAGGATTTGGAAGCCAGGTTTCTCCACCTCCAAATTCCTAAGTCTATTCTTTGGGGTTCTCAATTACATGTTGTCCAGGTTATCTCTGTTAATTTTTTTTCCCCTGTGCCTACTGGCCCCGTCTTAATCACACAACTCTGCCAGAAGCACTTTTGTTGAAAAGTATTTGTCCTGAGTAATACGCTTTTAAATCTTACCTTTGACGTATATTTACTCATCCCCTACTCATACATGTTTGTTCATTATTTATTCATTCTTTCGACAAACCGCGTTTATTCAGTGCTTGGCCCCAAGCCAGGGCAGGGAGAGAAAGGTGAGCTGCGGGCTCGCAGGTACCTAAGGCTCAATTCTCCCATGGGGGAGCAGAGGAGGGCCTGAGTAGGTGGGGGGGGGGGGCTTGATAATGGTCACAGCCAACACTGAAATGAAATAACATTCTCAGGGCACCTGCGCCACTCTGCCTTCTCGTCCCGATTAACATTTCATCCCCATGGCCACCCCTACGATGTTATCGGGAGCTCACTTGCCCAGGGCCACCGGCTAGCGGCAGAGCCAAGATTCCTGGGTTCGAATCGGTGCCCTTAACCGCTGCACTGTACTATGCGAATGTGAGCTTGCTAGACAGGGAAATGGAAACCGCACGTGCAGATCTCAGGACTCGAAGGAGCCAGACTGCTCTGAGGTTTGTGTGGCAGAATCGAGGCCCGCGGGCGCCTCGGTGGGAACGGTCCTTGGGCTGGTGCCAAGCGTGGGCTCCAGACCCAGGACGTTCCGGAGCAGGAGATGCAGAGGATCTCGTGTGAGGAGGAAGTCAGGGGCATTAGCCACACCCGTATTTCTTTGTGAGCACAAAAACATATTCCAGAGCCAGACCCTGAGTTCCACGGTGTTTGGAGCCCTGCCCAAGGGCCTGGGCCGGTGTTGTGTGGAGGAGGAAGGGCCTGGCCAGGGCGGACGCAGACTAGGCCAGCCTTGGCTGGAGCCTGGTTCTGTTGTTGACCGCTGGGGTCACTCTGGGTGAAAACTGGTCCACCCTCCTGGGCACTCAGTGCTGTGCTTCAGATCCACTGTGGAGAACAGTCCAGAGTCCTTTCCCAGCCTGCAGGGCCCTGTGTGATCCATCCTCCCCGCTCCTCGCTGACCTCATCCTGTGCCACCGTCCCCTCCCTGTGCTTCAGCCCTGGTGACCATTGCGGCTCCTTAACCAGGTTGACTTCACCCTCCACCTCAGAATCTTTGCTTGGAATGCTCTTGCAGCCTCTGGGCGTGACCCTCTCCTTGCCTCCCCTGCAGCTGTCTGCTTGGAGGGGCCTGGCCCAGCCACTCACCTGGGAGGGTCGTAGCTCTCGGCACACTTCAAAACAATCACATCTCCTTTTTGCCGATCACGAATTTTATGTGTCCCCTCCCTGAGAACGGAAGTTCCTCAATTCGTGGGCCTTGTTCACTTCTATTTCCCCAACACCAGCAGTGGTGGCCAGCACTGTGGACACTAAATATTTGTCAGCTAAATGAATTAGCCTAACACCACCGGTAATGTGGTACACTGACGGAGGCACATCATGGTGGGATTCTTCCCAGAAATGCAGGCCCTGGCCAGAAGCACCAGAAAACATCAGACAAACTCAATTTGAGAGACGTTCTCCAAAATAGCTGGCACACGCTTTTCAGAAGTGTCACAAGTTGTGACAGATGAGGGTGAACTTGCAGCTGTCACAGATTGGAGGAAACTGAGGGGACGCAGCTGCCAAATACAGCGTGGGGGCCTGCGTTGGACCCTGGACCAGAAAAACTGGTGAAATCCCAATTGTGATTTACTTAATAATATTGTTCCAAAGTTAATTTCATGTTTTGAGATTTGTTTTCTGTGGTGTCCTAGGGTTCTGTTGATCTTCCCTCAACTTCATAGCATTTGGGACCTTAAAACAAAAAAGCGTGACTTCTTAAAGGTATTAGAATTATTCTTATAATGCATTATTTTTCCCGTACTATTCAAAGAACTGGGCTTTGTCACATTGAGGTGGTACCTGCCATGTCACAGGGATGTGTGGGGTTCAGTGGAATAGGGCTTTTTTTTTTTTTAATGTTTATTTATTTTTGACAGAGAGAGAGAGAGAGAGACAGAGCATGAGTGGGGGAGGGGCAGAGAGAGAGGGAGACACAGAATGAGAAGCAGGCTCCAGGCTCCAAGCTGTCAGCGCAGAGCCCGACACGGGGCTCAAACTCACCGCGAGATCATGACCTGAGCCGAAGTGAGACACTCAACCGACTGAGCCACCCAGGCGCCCCAGTGGAACAGGGCTTTTAATTGCTGTTGACATTTACCTTCTATAGGAAATACGTTTTATATCGTAACCTAGCCTGTAATGTTTAAAAGCATGATACAACAGTGCTTTCCTTTATTATGGGCAGTGCAAACAGGCATTTTCTATTCTGTTGTCATCTAATTTTTTTTTTTGATGCTGGTTGCAATCCACTAAATTGATTTTTCAACCCACTAATCGGTTATAACATACAGTTGATAAACGCTGCTCTGGAGGGTTGAAGCATGAACCTTACTAGCAGGTCCTATTTGGTGGGGGGGAGGGGGGCGGGGAGCACATAGTATATGCCAGGCACAGTGGTGAACACGGTCTTCTTTGATCTTAACCACATTTTGCATATCAGGTCACCGGATGTCAGAGAGGGCATCACGAAGCCCAGGTCACACAGCAAGTAAGGGCAGAGCCAGGATTCCCGTCTCGGTCAGCCTGACATGTGTGAATGTACTTTGGGTCTTGGAACATTTCCCCTGTGTATCTGCCGTTAGGCCTTGCTCAAGATTGTTCCCAGAGGAGGCATCAATAGATACATGAGTGAGGGAATCAAATGTCAAGCTGGTATGGAAAGAAATTCCAAAACAGTCTAGTCTCTTCACTATTATTCTAAGCCAGTGCAGAGGGGTCCCAAACTTGGCCAGTGATTTGATTTTTTTTTTCTTTTTAAATTTTTAATTCACTTTTAAATTGAGATATAGCATGGCTCACTGTAAAATGCTCTCATCTTAAGCATACAGCTCAGTGGCTCTTTGCATACATACACCCACAGGGCCACCCCCAGATCGGGACACAGAACCTTACCAGTACCTCCAAAGGCTCCCTTGGGCCCCTTCCCAGCCGGTGCCCCTGCCGAGAGGGGGTCCTTCTCCTGACTTCCCTCATCGCTGGTTAGTTTTGCCTCTTCCCCATGGCTCGTAAATGGAATTGTATATGAAACGTGGGGGTCTTTCATTCAGCGTGACATCTGTGAGATTGTGGGTCTCACCCGTGTTGCACAGGTGTGTAATACATTTTTTTCTGTATTGTAGTGTCTGCTTCTTTTTGGTACTTTCAATCTTCTTAACCATTTTTCATCGAATATTTTAGACACATAGCATAGAGGTTAATCCACCCCCACCACACACCCCTGTAAGGAGCAAACTTAGGCCCCCATGTTCCTCTTCTCCAGCTCTCACATTTCCAACTTGATGTATCCCTACCACCACCCTAGTATGACTGCTTTCCTAAGTGTGTATTAATCCTTCCTGTGTGTGTCAGGAGATTTTACTGCCTGTGTATGAATTCTTAATGGGTCCTTAAATTGAGAGAGGGACGGAGGGAGGGAGAGAGAGAGAGAGAGAGAGAGAGCATGCTTTTTTCATTGCTGAGCCAGACAAATTTTTTTTACTATTCCAAGTCTTTCTGGAATTCAGAACCTCAGCTCTGTGCTATTGAGGTCAGGAGAGTTGGAGCAGAGTCCAGAAGGAAAGGCCAGTTGGGGAGAAGCAGGAAGAGAGCAGAGGAGTTAGTCCTGGGGGGGTGGGAGGTGGGTATGCAGGGAAGACGCTTCCACCCGTGTGAAGCAGCTGTAACTTAGGGGTCCCTGCAGCCCCTGTCTGTGTCTCCTCTTGGACCTATGAGGGAGCCCACGTGCCCCTCTTTGTGACCTGATTTCTGGGCCCGCTGGTGCCACGCCTGCCAAGGCAGCTAGCTAGCTCTCAGAGGGACTTGGAGGGGAGAACAAGGTTCTCCTTTGGGAGGAAGCAAATGCTTGTGGCCTTTTGTACATCACCCCCTGTGGCCAGTGGTGGGTAAGGTGGTGAGCACTCAGTCTCGGGGCCAGGCACGACCCTAAGTAAGCACTGCCTGCATTCTAACACATGGCCCCTCTTAGAGCAACCCCATGAGATGGGCGCTGTTTGATTGAATCCCCCAAGCCCTCCGCCGGAAGTGGTAAAGCTGGGACTCACCGCCAGAAAGGCCGGCTCCAGCCCACCATGACCTATATACTCTCCAGCCTCGCTTCTGGTAGAGGGCAGAAGGTGCGCGGGCCGTTCCTCCCAGGCGCTCACCTCCTCCTCTGACTACACGTTCGTTGCGGAGTTTTCCTTGACTTTAGCTGCGGCAGGCAGGGATTGGCTTCGTTTGGCCCATGTCGTATCTCAGGGGCCCAGCCCAGCATCCAGAACAGAGTAGATGCTAGTGATGTCTGTGGGATAGATGCCGAATGAGTGAATGGGCAACAGTGCAGTTGCAGAGTGGTGGGAAACCAGCCACAAGGAGGCCTTTGAGTGGAGCCTCTGCAGACTCCGGGCTTGACTCCGAGCTGTGGGGAGTCCAAAAGTCACGGGTTTGAGTTCCGGCTCTGAGGCTCCCTCACAGCGGCCTTAACCCTCCTCATCTGGAAAGTGGGGATCCTGACAGTCCCTCCCTCCTGGGGTCACTGGCACTGCGCGGTCAGGGTGTGACACCTCACTGCCCATTCTGGCCACAGGTAGGGGGCAAATGGGCCTCCCAGGTGGGCAGGTCCTGTTTGGGTAAAAGGCCAACATGGTCTCATGGGAGGACGCTAGCGTTCTTGCTCAGGCCCACCAGTTCCACGGAATCTGCTGGTGGGCACGTGTGAACTTTTTGATTGATGTTGTCCCGTGAGTTTTCCCTGTGTCCCTGGTTCCGCCTCTTAGAGGCCACAGGAACAGCCGCCAGCTGGCCTTGGCTGCTGCCTCTGTGTTTCAGCCCTCTGCTGTCATCTGACGCTAAGAAGATGGCCAGCCAGGCCTTGGCCGGCTGCGGAGGCGTGACTGCCCCTGATCCTGGCTGACATCCTCTGGGTGCCAGCTAGGCAGGACAGCTCTCATTTTTCTTTGTACTCACTCGGCTTTGTAGACACCCCTCCTGGCCCTGGTAACCGACCAGCAGGCTTTCGTCCCCAACCCCAGATGCACCCGCTGTTTACCTTCTCTGCGTTGTGGACTCAGCAGGGCTGTTCGTAGCAGATACCGAGGACCTCTCCCTCATAGCTGGGAACTGACCTTTCGTGGGTGCCTCTTGGGCGCCAGGGGCTCTTTTCTGCATTCCGCTTACTGATCTCCTAGCACTAGGAAGGGGGTTGCAATCCCCACCCCACCTCCACCTTACAGATGAGTAAACTGAGGCTCAGAGAGGTCTAGCCAGTTGCCTAAGCACAGTCAGGATTTGAACCCCAGCCCGTGTGAGTCCAAAGCCTGGCCTGTCTCCACTTCCTCCTGTGCTCCTCTGCAGAGAAGGCAAGGATAATAAACCCATGAGCGCTAGAGGCAGTCACAGTGCCAGCGATGATGATAATTGCAGCTAACATCTGTCACGTGCTTGCTCCGTGCTGTGAACTGTAATCAATGCCCTGCATGCGCTTCCACATGCAGCCCTTACTCCCGTGAGGCACGCAGTATTTTTATCCCCATTTTACAAATGACAGACACTGGGGGTTCAGAGAACAGTTTGTCCAAAGGCATGCAGCTAATGCATGAGGCAGTAGTGCTCCTGGCCCTGCAGATCCACACCTGGGGGACTGAAAAACCAGGTACACTGTGACATCCAGACACTGAGATTAGATTACTCAGCGCTAGAAAGAGATGAGCTACCGAGCCATGAAAAGGCACGGAGGAGCCTTAAGCGCATATCACGTGAAGGAAGCCAATCTGAAAAGGCCACATGCTGTATAACTCCAACTGTATGCCATTCCTGGAAAGGTAAAAATATTCTGGAGACAGTAAAAAGATGAGTGTCTGGGGGGGTGGGGGTGGGAGGAGGAACGAATAGGCAGAACCCAGGATTTTCAGGGCACCGAAACTATTTTATATGAGACTGTAAGGATGGATACATGCCATTCTACATTTGTCCAAACCCTACATTTGTCCACACCGAGAGTGAGCCCGAATGTGGAGACTGCGGGCTCTGGGAGGTCATGATGTGTCAATGCAGGTTCACCCGTCGTGACCAGTGTCCCACTCTGGTGGGGGACGCTGACAGTGGGGGAGCCTGCGTGTGTGGGGAGCAGGGGTTATATGAGAAATCTCTACCTTCGTCTCGGTTTTGCTATGAAATCTGAAACTGCTCTAATAGCCTTTTCAAAAGGCGGGCAAGTACACAAGGCACCTGTTAATGCTTGAGTTGCCGCCAGCCTCTCCCCTGACCTGTGTTCTTCCCACTTCCCCGAGCAGTGATATAAAGGGGGAGCGGGGTGGCTGCAGGATGTGGGGGCTTCCCTGGCTAGATTGCCTGGGGGCTAGTCTTTTCCAGGCGTTCTTCCAGGCCTGCGTTCAGGTGTGGTTTATTCAGGAGCGTGCACCGCATGGGGAGCCAGAGGGAGGTAATGGTGCAGTCAGGTGACCAGGGGAAGCAAAGGGATGGCAGGCATGCCACTGGGCTCTGCTAGGAGACGGGCCGCTGCTCCGTCCCATTTGGGGAGAAGGAAGGAGAAGGTAAGGGGAGGTGATAACCACATACTTCGGTCCCTATCCCCTGGGACAGCATGTGCTCAGAGGAGGCTGGCCAGGGCATTGCACAATTCAGGCGTAGTTGGATCAATGGCCTTTGGAAAAGTACATTTTGCTCAAGAGCCAAGTAAAACTGGAGGCTCTGCCACCAGCACACTGAAGTCAGGAGTCCTGACTCACACGGAGAGGGAGGGAGGAGAGCTGGAGGCAGGCTGCAGCCCTCCAGTGGGCCCGGGCTCCCTTGGGTGCCAGGCCCCTCGGCCATCTCAAGGCCCTCAACCGGGACAGTGTGTGTGCCACGGGCAGCGTCCTCAAATGGCTGCATCAGGGCTCAGACCCCATTCATGGTTTAGAAAAGCTTTTGTCTCTTAGAAGCCATGGGTAAAATGAATCACTGTAAAAATCTAATTTTCGTATTGACTTGCATTGTCGGTTTAAAGATGACTTCTCTCAAAGATAAGTCTTTGGTAGATAAAAGTTGCCAAAGCCCATAGATTTGGGGCATCTGGGTGTTGTGGAAAGAGTTCTGTTGGGACTCACAGGTAGTTCTCACATGTGACATTAGGCAATTGAGCGTAGCTTTCTGGGCCTCGGTCTTTCTGCCTTTAAAATGGATCTGGACTAAATTAGCCTTGCCAAATACCCAGGAAGCATGTCACTGGTGACCCTGTTGCCTTGGTAGACTTTGCTGATCCATCTCAGCCTTCACAGCTGGACAGCCTGGAATTGATCCCAGAGACGAACCTTATTGGCCACGCGGGGACTCCGTGATCTCAAAGTTCTCTTCTGGCTCTAGAACATTTAGATATCTTTGCCCTCTGCTATCTTTATAGTTGTACTGCCTATTCTGACACAAAAACTCAAGATTTAAGACCAAGTTCATAAATTTGATGGTATCCAGGCCAAATTTGAGCCACAGAAGTATTTTAATTTGCATATTGTTTGACTTTAAAAAAGATGATCTTTTTTAAATTGGTGATTTCACATAGGACCCAAGATTTCTGTTTCTTCCTGATTTTTCGCCACTCTAGGCCTCCTTGTTTTAGCCAAGGGCCAAGCTGGGTCCTTTCTGCTCCTTTCATTTTTTAAAATTATTATTATTTTTTAATGTTTTATTTATTTATTTATTTATTTATTTATTAAAAAATTTTTTTTTCATGTTTATTTATTTTTGAGAGAGAGAGAGAGGAGGAGGGGCAGAGAGAGAGGGAGACATAGAATCCGAAACAGGCTCCAAGCTCTGAGCTGTCAGCACAGAGCCCAGTGCAGGGCTTGAACTCACGAATGGTGAGATCATGACCTGAGCCGAAGTCAGATACTCACCTACTGAGCCACCCAGGCGCCCCCTGGTTTATTTATTTTTGAGAGAGGAAGAGAGAGAGAGAGAGAGGGAGGCATAGACTCCAAAGCAAGCTCCAGGCTCTGAGCTGTCAGCATAGAGCCCAATGTGGGGCTCGAACCCACAAACCTTGAAATCATGACCTAAACCGAAATCGGATGCTTAACCGACTGAGCCACCCAGACGCCTCTCCTTTTATTTTTTGTGGTTTCAAGTTTTTATTTAAATTCATTATTTAACATACAGTGTCAGGGCACCTGGGTGGCGTAGTCAGTTAAGCATCCAGCTCTTGATTTCAGCTCAGGCCATGATCTCATGGTTCCCGGGATCGAGCCCTATGCCAGGCTCTGCCCTGACCGTGCGGAGCCTGCCTGGGATTCTCTCTCTCCCTCTCTCTGCCCCCCCCACCCCCCACATACACTCTCAGGATGTTTCCTGGAATCTTTTTCAGAGGGAAAAGGCATTTTCTGTCTATGAGTAGTCACTCCCTAGTAAATTGGTTTTACATTTTTATCTTCCCATGCGGTCTTTCCTTAAAGACTTAGATAAGCCGTGGACTATTGAGGAAAGCAAGGGTGAGGCAGATGTTGGAAATCTGGGGGTGGGAAGGACATCCCCTTCCCATCCCACTCTCACCCCCACCCCGCCTCTTGTAGACCCCCTCTGTGAAGTCCTGTTGCTGGTGGGTGGTTAGGAAGCCAGTGGCTCCCGAAGAGGACTCACCTGCACATCTTAGGTGAGCTCTTGGCGCAGGAAAGACCCAGTTTCTGCAGCCCAGTGGGCCTCTTGTTACTTAAAGATGAGGCTCCCCACTTAAGATTTCAGTGCCAGACACTAGGGACCCCAAGAGACTAAGGACAGTTCCCGCACTGCAGGAATCCACAACTTGTAGGGGAAAACACAAATAGTATTAATGAGACAGAGTGCGCTGTGCTGTTCATTCATGACTGTGGTCCACACATGTTTAGTAACAGCACATCATGTGCTGGATGGTGACAGAGAGAAGCTCAGGGACTGTGCGCAGCCCAGAAGGTGGAACCTCAGCCAGCCTATGGTTAATCAGAGATGGATTCTCAAAGAAAGGGATGTGTGAACTGAGTTTTAAAGAATTACTGGGACTTCTGCCCTTTCCTGCCCCTCAGCTCTACCAGGCTCCTTACTGTATTCCAGGGACCTGCCAAGTATGCTTCCTGCCTCAGGGCCTTTACACTTGCTATCCCTTCTGCCTGGAATGTTCTTCCCTGAATAGCCGTGTGGCTGCTCTCCCACTTGATTTAGATGTACATTTGCGTGTCACCTTATCAAATGGGGCTTCTCTGAGAGCTATCCCCCTGCTCCTGTCTAACACAGCACCTATATTATATGCTGTCTCCTAGTTTGGTTTATTTTTCTTCATGACACTCATGGGCACTGACACGTTCATTCACTGTTTGTCTCTTTTACTAGGATGTAAACTAGGTGAAGGCAGGGAGTTTTGTGTCTGACCACTGTTGTATTCCTAGCACCTAGAACAGTGTTTGGTCCACAGTAAGTACTCATTCATGACAGAAAGAATGAGCCGGTGGAGGAGGAGTGAGATGGGGTGACGCAGACAGAGGGTGCAGTGCATGTAAATAAACAGAGCTGGGAAAGAATGGGCCTTTC
Source organism: Acinonyx jubatus (assembly GCF_027475565.1). Classification (NCBI taxonomy): domain Eukaryota; kingdom Metazoa; phylum Chordata; class Mammalia; order Carnivora; family Felidae; genus Acinonyx; species Acinonyx jubatus. The sequence continues at coordinate 174,195,419 of NC_069380.1, read as the reverse complement.
TGGAACAAAGAGTGTTGGTGGGGACACGAGGTGCGTGGGAGGGAGGGCAGGTAATAGACGGGGACTGGCCAGCCCAAGATGGTTCTCCTAAAGACCCTACCTGGCTTTATTTTTTCATTTGTAACCTGTTTATTATGGAACAACTGAAAAATACTGAGACGTGTCCAAATGAGAATGGTCACCAAGGAGAACACTTTGATCCCTGGGATTGTTGAAAAATTCACCTTTTAATTTGTCAGCCAGATCTCGTTTTCTAAAACATTCTGCTGCTTGCCAGCCTGGCACAGTAACTTCGTGTTCAGGTCGATGATGGTGCAAATCCCAGCTTTGCCATATGCTAATTGAGTGACCTTGGGCTTCTGGAGCCATGAACCTTAGCAGAAGCTGTTGCTCTGCCTGAGACACCCTTCTGCCCTTTTCTTCCAGCTTCATTTCTGCTTCTCTTTCCAGGTTCAGGGTCTCAGCCTGAGAGTCTGTGACTCTACACAGTCTTTTCTGAGTCCCAGTTTCCTTCTCTGTAAAAAACAGCTGAACCTAGTTTTTGTGTCTTGGACGGTTTGGACTCATGAGCGAAGAGGCTGGCGTAATAAATACTCTCTTTCCTCTTTCCATGACATCAGATCCACCTCAGCTATGGCTTTATTATACTTTCATTGACCGGCCAGCCTCTTAAAATCTTGATCCTATCTTAGGGCTTTTATCCCCGGGCCTCACCAGAACTCAGCCCTCACTTGTTAAGGTAGCGAAGAATGTTGTTCAAAAGGTGGTCTCATAGCAGAGAGTAAAATTGAATCCCCCGGGCGGGTGCAGGTGGAGGTCAGGTGACATTTGGGCTCTCCCCAAAGGGTGCACCTTCCACAGCTGTCTTGGCACGGCTGTCTTTCTCCCAAATACTTTCCTCCTAAACTTAAAAACATCGGCATCCGTAGTTTCTTCCTTTTAAATCTCTGCTGAAGGCCGTGCCCTGGCTGGGAGCCGCAGGGATGAGAACCCAATCCCCGGAATAGCTCCTGCCGCTCAGCATTTAAATGCCGTCTGTATTTTTATCCGATGATGGGTCATTTCTGAAAAACCCCCACTCATGTTCTGCCCCTCTAAGAATACATTTCCATTTATAGCTTCCACACTTGGGATGATGTTGTGTCCTGGTGTGGGGCTGGCGGCTGCATCCTGTTTCCAGTGATTTGGAAACACTTTGGGGGCCCTTGCCGTCCCCTGGCCTGTGCTCCCTGTGGCCTTGATGGTGGGAAGCTGGACTCCTAGCCAGGCCCTGGCTGCCTGACGTCCCGAGGCTCTGACACCAGGCCTTTCCTCTTTCTGTGCGAGTGTGGACTCACTGACTTGTCACAGCGCGTGGGAGGCAAGTGAGGGTGAGGAGCCCCCCGTCCAGCCGTGCTCTGCCAGAGCCTCGGGGCGGCATCACACCACAGTTCCAAACCTCCCTTTCTCACTCACCAAGTGCCCACCGCACCCACAGCAGGTGCCAGGCTGCGGGCAGGCACAGGAGGGCGGTGGTGAGCGTGGACAGCCAAGAGGCCCAGGGGCTAGTGCAGAGCTTTTAGGAGCCTCTGGGTGAGGCTGACCAGGGTTCCAGCCTGACTCTGCCTCTTGCTGGTTGTATGAACTTAGGCAGGTGTCTCAGCTTCTCTGAGCCTCAGTTTACACATTTGTCGATGGCATCTCATGAGTGGTAGGAAGAATTCAGGGGGTAGAGTAGGTCAAGCGTCCTCAGTAGTGCTTGGCTCACAGGGTAAGGAGCCCAGGAAATGCCAGTCCCTTTCCTCATCCCTCTGTTGACCTGTGGTCCTTAGGAAATACATTTGAAGTTGGAGATAAACACACAGCTGATACCTTAGCAACTCTAGCATGCACCAGCATCTCCTGAAGGGCACTTTTTCCACAAATGCCTGCCATCCTCACCCCATCCTGGTTTCATTCATTCCACAGTGGGACCCTGGAATCTGCATATTTGATCAGCCACCTGGCAGATTCTGAGGCAGTGGTGCAAGGACCACACTTGGAGAAAAGCTGCTTCCTTCATCCATGCCACAAGTATTTCTATGGATCTCCTTTGTGCCAGGCACTTTTCTAGGCTCTGGAGATAGAGTGGAACTCAAAGGCAGACATAGTCCCTGCTCTCCTGTAACTTATATTCTAATGGCGGGATCAGGCAATGAACAAATGCACATAAGACAACATAAATTCAGGCAGTGATCTTAAGTGCTACACAGAAAAAGACAGTAGAGTAAGGAGGTCGAAAGAGGCGTTTTAGTTAGTGGCCAGGACAGGCCTGTCTAAAGAGGTGATGTTTGAATATAGGCGTAAATGAAGTGAGGCAGCAAGCATGCAGATTATCTGAGGGAACAATGTTCCAGAGACAGAGAACAGCAAGGGCAAAGGGCCTGAGATGGGAGCAAGCTTGCTTGACTGTTCAAGGAACAGATTGCATTGGGATTTAGAGCTCTTAGGCTGATGTTCCCTCCCTGCTGAGCGTGAGCTTTGTTCTCCTGACGAGCCCAGGTCCAGGTAACAGGCGAAGGGCACTGTCCAGCCCAGTGAGGCCACTCCCTTTTTTCTGATAGACCATCTAAAACACTCCTTGAGAATTTCTTCATCCTCTTCCCGATTAGCCAGTTTGACTCTGCTGCTCCTCACTGTGGCCCCTGCAGCCAACACAGCATACCTCACGACTTCTCAGGCGTTTGGGAGCCCCTGGAGGACACTGATGGTGACTTGGAAAGAGTCAGGGGGGCTTGTCTCTTAACACAAAATGCTGCTGCCCTTTCTCTTTTACTTTAACTATTTGAAGCTGCATGAGTTTGGATTCCACAATCCCTGAGGTTCCTTCTGGGACCCAAAGAACAGGTTTTGTGTGAGAAGCTGTTGCGTTTTCTTCTGGACATATCAAGTATGAGGGGGCAGGGAGGACACCCCAGGGAGTGAGGAAGCTCCTTGGGCATTACTGTATGAACTCTTTGAGGAGAGGGACCACATCCACATCTGTCTTGTTGACTTTTTCCCATCTCTCTGGAACTTGGCGTGGGAAATTAAGGCATGGATGAGTTGGCTGTGGGACCTAAAAGAGAAGAGGCCTGAACATAGACCCCTGTGGGCACACCTGGATATCAGGGATAGCAGAAGGAAAAGGAGCAGACAGAGAGGATGCCAGAGAGTGAGAATGCCATGGTACTTTAGGCAGCCAGGAGAGATCCAGGAAGGAAGGGGCAGTTAACAGGTTCAGAGCAGGGGCAGTACTGAGGAGAGCCAATGGCATCTGGCCCTTAGTGACTCTTGGGTGGTCTTACATAGCACAGGAAGAGAGAGTGGTGGTGGGGGGGGTGCTGATGTCAGAGGCCAGACTGCTGTGAGATAAGGATTACATGGAAGGTGAGATGTGAGGTTGTTCTAGGCCAGTTATTAAGAAGTATGCTGTATACTTCCGATTGCATTGCATTGAGAGGTACAGAATAACTGGTTGTCTTCTCTTTGAGATACTAAGGTTAATCACTGGGTTCCAGTGGCTGTAGCCACTATTATTTTTATTTTAGCCACTATAATTATCTATTATTAAGTTTCGGATCATTGCTAAGATCCAGTGTTTTATCAAAGGGCACACAATGATGATTTTTTCTACTTCTATTAGTCTTTCTGCATTATTCTTTGAAATTATTCTGTAAAACAGAACTTCACCTTCATCATCTATTTGGTTGCCTAGAAATGCATTTGTGTACAAAAAAAAAAAGTCGGAATTAGTACTTTCTATCTACTAGTTTTCAGAATAAGGAGTTGGTGGCCTAGTAACTTCAAAGGTGTCCAAAGAAGCTTTTGTTGTGTTTTGTTTTTTGAAGTGTCATTATGCACTCACAGATTATTTAATGTGTTTTAGCCATTACCATTTTTTAACAGCTTTATTTAGGTATAATTGACATACAGTAAACTTCACATACCTAAGGTGGACAGTTTGAGGAATTTAACATGTATCCACCCATGAAACCATCATCACAGTCAACATAGTGAACCTAAAGTTTCCTCATGCCCACCTCTTCCTTCGTCCCCAGGTAACTGGTGGCCTGCTGTCACTCTAGATTAGTTTGTACTTGTCTAAAATTTTATAGCTTCCAAAAGAAACAACAGGTGTAACCAAAATGGTTACTCTTACCATTCTTAGGCGATGCATAAAAAATAGTACATATTTAGGGATACATGTGACAAAAGAAGTTCAAGACCCGTATACCGAGCACCCCGTTAAACACTGATGAGAATTTTATATAGATGGAATCATACCACGTGTACCCTAGTTTGTGTTTCATGCAGTACAGTTGTTTTGAGAATCATCCATGTTGTTGCTCATGTCAATACTTCATTGCTTTTTATTGCCGGGTAGTAGTCTATTGTGCGGATATGCCATAATTTACCTGTCTTTCTGCCTGTTGATGGACGTTGTGGCTCTTACAAATTAAATCCGTGGCTGTGACATCACAAATATGAAGATGTAAGCAAGGATATAAATCATTTTTTGTCACTATCCACGCCCCCCCCCCCCACAAACATATACTTAAAATTTAACAGAAGCAGCATTCCACCGTTTGCTTTTTTCTTTCGATGTAAAGAGACCTTCCTCATTCCCCTTTACAGCTGGATCGTCCTCCACTTGGTCTATAGTTTATTAACCGGTCCCCTTGGATGGACATTTGGATAGTACCCAGTTGTCTGCTATTACAGCCGTGCTGTGGTGAATAGCCTGCGCATACGTCATTTTGTATTTTCATCTGGAATTTGCTGAGTGCCATTAATGGGCCAGGCCCTGCACGATCCACAGATTGTGGAACAAATCTGGCTCGACTAGGTGCAGTCAGAGTAGAGGACCCTGCAGCCATATTGGGGCTGTGCCAGGAATGTATATGTCCACAGAGTCTGGGAAGGTGGGGCAGGCTGTGTCAGGGGGTGCCTTCTAGAAGCTCTTCTTCCTCTTTGGCCAGACTTAGTGGCTTCTGTGGGAAGGAAGAGAGGGGGAAGACCAGGACTTTGTGGTCAGAGAGGGTATTCTGGGATGAGAAAGGTCACAGTGGAGGCACTTGGAGCTGGGAGAACAGCCTGTAGATAGAGACCTCCACACAGGCTCCGAGATTTGGGGAGAGAGCCTCAGGGGATGGGCTGGAGAGAGAGAATTGTGCACGTGGAAATGCTTTGTGCAGAGGGTCATCCCCCAGACCTCCACTCCTTCAGCCCCCAGCCTGTCTGCGTGCTTCAGGCAGGCCTGTGGCACAGCGGTTAGAGCATATGTCCTGAAGCTAGATGGCAGGCGTTGAGTCCTGCATCTTGGGCAAGTGAAATGGGAAGAATGATGGAATCTACTACACAGGGTTGTGAAAAGGACTTGAGTTAATGAACGCAAACTCTGAGTCCACGACTGGGTGCACAATGGTCCCTCACAAAGAGGACAGCCACAGAGTAAGTAGCTGTGATGGCCATGATTCACCCACTGAGCTCTTCTATGTGGGCTGGAGAGGGAGACAGATTTTTTTCCCCTTCCTTCTGACAGAGGAAGGATTGGTGTGGGCTCTTATTAGCAGTTTGAACGTCAAGGACAGGATTCAGGGGGCTGTGAGAGTGATTCTAGGGCTCAAGAGAACCGGTGCTTGTAGGGTTCTTTCCCTGCCCGTGCTTGGCTCTGACACATTCATTTACCTCCGTGTGCCCTCCAGCATGCACACGCGTGTGCGTAGGCATGCGCGTGCACCCTCCCCCCCCCCACACCACACCAGTGGTTCTCAGTAAGGTGGAAGAAATGAGTAAGTGAACAAGCAAGCACACTTTTCACCTAACTCCCTGGTACTTGGCACTGAAGCCTCTTGACAGGCTGGTGGGCAGGGGTGACCAGGCCACAGCACCAACTAAAAGCCTTGCTGGCTATTTTTGGGACCAGTGACCCACCACTTCCAATGACTTGCTCCTCAATGGCGTCTAATTTCATTAAGCCTTGGAAACAGTGACATCACGAGCGCCTGCCTGCCTGGTAGCCGCCCACATATGGCGAACCACAGAGTGATCTGAGATTCGTCTCCAAGAGCAAGGGAGAAGTGAGGTCCCAAGCAGCAAAAGTTAAAATAGCAAAGCTGAGGCATTCTGCTATGAAAAGAAATTACAGAAGAAATCCATTAGTCAGAGATTTCCAGCGGCAATTTCCTTGCTTGGGAGCAGAGGAAGACGTATGCGTGTTTATTTTGGGTGAGGTTATGCGGCCATTCCTCACTCAGTAGGCTAGATGCAGCCTGTAGAGTAGTTTCTGTTAAGTAAATCCTATATTCTCATCAACTCCTCGTACCAATGTTGATGTATGTTTGATCTTAAGGTAAGATGTGTTAGAGGTGCAGATTCAGCGCGTTTTATTAAAATAGTGACCCTTGGACTTACTCGACTGTCACGGTAAGCCACAAGTCTAGGTGGACCTCGTTGTTTCTCTGTGGGTCCCTTTGCCCAGGTCTCTCCAAGTGAGCTCTTCTTTCTCAGGCACAGAGCACAAAGGAGAGGGAAAGACTGCTTAATCCAGATCGCTGGTCTCCGTGGGGGCAATCGAGGCCGTGGCCATGACTTCACCCAGCGGGAGCAGAGGCAACTGGCTGCCTTTCAGACAGAACACAGACTCAGTGGGAAAATGAGCTTCCCACATGCGAAGTTTTGGTCTCGTACGACATGGTTTCTCTACTTCAGTTCTCTGGACATTTGGGGCCAGTAATCCTTTGTTGTGGGGTGGGGGGGATTTTACTATGCATTGCAGGATTGTCGGATGCATTAGCACCCCTGGCCTTAACCCACTAGGTTCCAGTAACACCCCCAGTCCCCTGTGCGACAACCAAAAATATCTCCAGACATTGCCAGATGTCTCCTGGGGGGCCAAAATTGCCCCTGGTTGGGAACCGCTAGCATATGAGAGATAACAAGGATTTCATCAGCTTTTTATTGGCTTGTTTCTGATTTAAATATTCTGTGTCTAATTGTACCTCGAACTGAACAAGTCACTTTTTTTTTTTTCAACGTTTATTTATTTTTGGGACAGAGAGAGACAGAGCATGAATGGGGGAGGGGCAGAGAGAGAGGGAGACACAGAATCGGAAACAGGCTCCAGGCTCTGAGCCATCAGCCCAGAGCCCGACGCGGGGCTCGAACTCCCGGACTGCGAGATCGTGACCTGAGCTGAAGTCAGACGCTTAACCGACTGCGCCACCCAGGCGCCCCAGCTTAATCTTGTTTTTAAGACCAGCCAGTGGATCTTATCTTTGTGCAGATTCATTCATTGACTCATTCATTCAGGTCAGTTCTCCAGGGGCCTGGATTGGGCAGGGCTGGGCAACAAGGAGGCCCAGGTCCTGCCTCAAGAAAATCATACTCTGGTGGGAGGGCAGGAAAAGAGCATTTTTTTGCTTGACAGTGATGAAGAATCCATAGTTTAGCTTTCTCTGTTTGAGGCTAATCAATTCCAATTCTTTAACCTTTTTTCCTAAGCATTTTCCACTGACATGGTCTCAGTTTGGGCCCCACATGGTTGGAAAAAAAAAACAGCAAGAATGTAAATTAGGCCTGGATTCAGAGTCCTGCTGTGGCACTTCACAGGTGTGTGAGCTTAGCCAAACCACCAGCCTCTGTGAGCCTCATCTGTAAAATGGGCTAAAAATCCCTAACTTGAAGGCTGGTCAAGAGAATTAAATGAGAACATGCCAGCCAAAGGCATAGCATGAGCTGAGCCCACACTAGATATGCACTAGGCACCCCTTCCCCCTCTTCCACACTCTCTACCCTTTCCTCCATATTCTCTTGACAGTGGGTGGCCACAGCTAATCACATCACCACATCACCGCAGTGAGGGACTGACTAATGTAAACCAGAGAGGACGACGGCTCACTTCCCTGTCTGTCACATGCCTGGGTTCTCACCAGTCTTCCTGTGGCCCATTTCTTAGTGACATTCACTGCTGACTCACTTGGCTTGTGGTCAGCTCTGAACCCAGGGTCTTTTTCAGCTCTCCCTTTACCCCACCACCACTCCGCAGCTTGGATTGATGGCATGGGAATGGGATAATCATTAGAGAACATTCTGTTTAGGTGGCCCTTCTCAAGGAGTCAAAAGCATTACTAGATTGGCACCTCCGTGAGGGCAGGGGCCATGTCTACCTTGACCGCTTCCATTTTCCCATATCTAGAATACTGCCAGTGAGTACTTAGTAAATATCTGTTGAGTGAATTAATGTATTTTGAGCTGGTCCCTGTCTTTTAGGAGATTCTCACCTGCTCTGGGCAGCATCTGTGGAAAAGTAAGCAAAACTCTGAGACTAATTTACCAGTAAGTGACCTCTATACTGATTCCCACAAGTATAGGGCAGTGGAAGGGCCATGGCCTATGACTCAGACTTGGGTTTGAATCCCAGCTCTACTAGTCACGGGCTTGGTGACTTTGAGCAAGTTGCTTATAGCTTAGCCTTGGTTTTCTCTCTGAAAAATTGGGATATCAGTGTCTGCCAGGGTTATTGTAAGAATTACATGTAAATATGTATATGTAAAAGTGCCCAGGCTGGCAGTGATCTTGGTTTCACATCAGTGACTCTAAAGCACCTCTTTCCTTTGGTCACTATTGCTTCCTATAGTTTGGTCCAAGTCTACCCTCCTCTCTTAGACCTTTGTTCATTCAACCCTCCCCTCGCCATTCTCACTCCCAACAAAGATGTATTCTTGACACCCAGCACACTCAGTAAACATTTGTTAAGCCAGCACCTCAAAATCAGAAGCCTAGAGGGACCAGGTATGTATGAAGAAAGCAGGCTGTGTGGGATTTTTATGTGAAATCTCCCCCTTACAATTTTTTTTTTATAATTCTATTAAATTTTAAAGAGCCTTTTTAACTTTTTATCTTGCCATAATTTCTGGCTTACAAAAAAATTTGCAAAACTAATGCAAAGGCTTCCCATAAGCCCTTTACTGAAACTTCCCTAAATATTACCAGTTACATAACCAAAATACCATTATCAAAACCAGGAAAATAACACTATACCGTAGTATTAACTAATACGTGGCTCTTATTCAAATCCTAACCATTGTCCCCCTGATGTCCTTTTTCTCGTCTGGGACATCCTGCATGGTTCAGTTGTCATGTCTCTTTAGTCTCCTCCAATCTCTGAAAGTTCTTTAGCCTTTTACTTGTCTGAATGACCTTGATACCTTTGACAAGTACTGGCCAGTCATTTTATAGCATGAACCCGCCGGTTGGATTTGTGTGTTGCTTTCTCATGATTCATTTGAGGTTGTGCATTTTGAGCAAGTTTCCCACACGAGTGTAATGGTGTGCCTTCCCCAATATCTCAGACCAGGAGGCACATGATATGTCTCCTTACTGGTGACACTCACTTTGGTCACTTGGTCAAGATGATGTCAAGTTTCTCAACTATAACGTTACACTTTTTCCCTTTGTAATTAGTAAGGATTTTGTGGGGGTGGTATTTGAAGGTATGTAAATATCCTGTTTCTCATCAAATGTTTGGTTCATTCATTTCTTTTTTTTAAATATAATTTATTGTCAGTCAAGTTGGCTTCCATACAACACCCAGTGCTCATCCCAACAAGTGCCCTCCTCAATGCCCATCACCCACTTTCCCCTCTCCCCCACCCCCCATCCACCCTCAGTTCTCTGTATTTAAGAGTCTCCTGTGGTTTGCCTTCCTCCCTCTCTGTAACTATTTTTCCCTCTTCCCCTCCCCCATGGTCTTCTGTTAAGTTTCTCAAGATCCACATAAGGAGTGAAAACATATGGTATCTGTCCTTCTCTGACTGACTTATCTCGCTTAGCATAACACCCTCCAGTTCCATCCACGTCGCTGCAAACGGCATGACAAATACGGAAGCTTCACGAATTTGCGTGTCGTCCTCGCGGGGAGCCGTGCTGATCTCTGTATCGTTCCAGTTTTAGTACGTGTGCTGCCGGAGCGAGCACTATTCATTTCTTTATATAGATCCGTGGCTTCCTATTTTATCCAATGGGTTATAACCTATTACTGTGATTTTTGACTTTAGTGCTCACATCGTCCTTTCTTTGGCCAGTGACCCCACCATTCTTTGAACACTGTCTTGCTTTCTGACATAAGAAGGTGTTCCAAGTTCATCTTGGATTTTCCTCACGTAGCCCTGGGATCAGCCATTTCTGCAAGTAGAGAGGGAGATTTAGAAGCCAACATTTGAGTACCTGATGTGCCGTTTGCTATCTGGCTGTCACGGTTCCCGGACCCTCCCTGTGGAATGAGCCAGGAAATGTATGTGAATAGGATGTGTATTTCTGTATTGGTGGATGTTGAAAATCATGAATCCACAGTGAAACCTCCATTTCCACTTGAGCAGCACAGAGTTTATTCTACTTTTCCCTCCATATAGACCTCCCTTTCCCAACAGTGAGCCCCAGGCGTCCATTATCCTCACTGTATTTACATATTTGATTAGTGTCCCCCACCCCCATGTGTCAATCTCCCCTCTCTGGCCTCTTCACCCTTATCAGATTCTGACATTCTGCCCTCAGCTACCCCCACCTCCTCACCCCGAGTGACCTCTGACTTCCCATAAAACTCCCAGTTTTGAAGTGGTGGTTGATAAAGTTTTTAAACTGTGAGGCCCAGTTTCTGCCTGTGGGCCCTGGATGGCGACCTGGTATTAACTGGACAGGGAAGGTGGATTTTAAGCCCCTCCCACCTCTCTGGTGCCTGTCATTCCATGCCATCCCAGTGCCTCGTGCAAGGGGACTCTGCGCTCTGGCACGCCAGGTTCGGTCATCATCCCATCCCAGCGTCACGGGCAGGTGAACTAACTCCACACTCCAGCATGCCAGGTCTGGTTGTCTTTCTTGGCCCCTGTTTTTGCTGTTCTCACTACGTGGACTGCTTTATGCCTCTTCCTACTCAGCCTCCCATCCTCCTGCTCTGTTCAGACATCACCTGCTGCCGGAAGCTTCATGGACCACTTTCTGGGTCCCCCTAGCACCTTCAGCAAACCTTATGAAGGAACACCATTGTACCCTCCTTCCATTTCCTTCTTTGTCTTTATTGCTAAACTGTAGGCACACAAGGCCAAGGGGTGAGTCTTATACCTGTGTCCTAGTGCCTAAGAGAGGACTTAGCATGTAGTAGTAGGTGCTCATAGATGTTAGTCAGCCGAACATTAACAATAGTAACGGAAAAAAAAAAAAGAATAGTACCTGCAAATAAATATTCATATAGTACTTCCTGGGTGCCAGGCACGGTTCTAAGTGCTTTCTATGCACTAAGTCACTTGGCCTTAACCGCTATGCTACGAGATAGTATCGTTGCGCCATTTTACAGCCAGGGGAACTGAGGCTCAGAGAGGTTACGTAAGTGACATGCCCAAGATTGAACAGTGGTGGAGTCACGTTTGAGCCCACTTGGGCTGATTCCACAGTACATACATGCCTCTTATCTCTTACATGCCCCTCGTGGTTAAAGGGGTCAGCATTTTCCGAATAAGGGAGATGAGTAGGTATGGAGAACTGAGTCACGTGGACCCCTCCCGCTCAACCACACCCCCAGCCCCAGTTTCTAGTGCCCCTTAAGGGCCCAAGAACGGAAGACTGGTAGCTGAGCAGGCCGGAGAGAAAGTGTTACCTTTTAACTTGGCAGCCCACAGGAATATCTTCTCCCCTGACGTGTTAGGAAACCCAGCACGTTTCACGTGCAGTTAGGACGAGCGCATGGTAGTCAAGCATCAGATCTTACACAAGATTTTCAAGTCATTGCGTTGAGGTTAGCAGGGTGCTAACAGCTTTTCCCAATCACCAAAGGGGAACCACATGCCAACTGGTAGTCCCCGAGGGCTGGAGCAGCCGGCCTCTTCACCATGCCAAGTCCTGCCCGGGAGCCTAGGAACACTGCCGGGATAGAACGCTGCTTTGTGAGAACTGCCTGCTCAGGTTCAAGTGACAGGAAGGAAGCCAAGTGTGTGAGGCGCCTCCTCTGTGAATGCTGTGTAAATCCACCACAGACATTTATTTCCGTTACTCCTCTCGATGGCCTGGGAGGACCTGGTAACAGTAGCCACAAACAAGGAAGACCAGCCCAAAAGATTTGAACCCAGGGTGGTCTGATTCCAGGATCCTCACTCTTAAATAGCTGGCCAGAATCTGCTGCTGTGTCTGTCTGACTCCCAGATCCCAGATTCTTCCGCCGCACCCCACAACCCTCATTTGCTGTGGTGGGACCCATATGAAAGAAAGGCATCAAGGCATCTGCTCTGCGTGTGGGGAGGAGACCCCCATTAGACACGAGCCAGAGCCGTCGCAAGCTAACGCTGAGACTGGGCTCCAGGCAGGATTTTGTTAACTTCACGCCTTGGAGTTAGGAAGGAACTCCACAGGCAAGCTGCAGGAGCTAGGGAAGGGGGGGAGTGGAGACGGGAGGGGGAGGGGGAGGCAGGAAAGGGAAGAGGGGGAGGAGAGGTGACACCGGGCAAGAATGCAGTGCCGTCATGGAACTCAGGAAAGACGGTGCATTTCCCTATTTCCTTCATCATTAGAAAAACCCAAGACGCGGGTTCAGTTCATCCCACAAGGGCTTGCTGAGTGTCTTCTACGCACCAGGCCTGTGCTAGGGTCTGGGGACGTGGGCGGAGGACAAAACCCAACAAGATCGCTGCCCTTGTGGAAGTTCCGTTCTGATGGGGGGGAGGACCAACCCAGAAACGTAACCGAATGAGGGTCCTGCCTGGTGGCTCTAAGTGTTGTGAGGAAACGCTACCAGGGGATGGGGCAGGGTCCCATCGGAGGGCTTTCCTTCAGGCCTCCTGAGGGAGGTGACCTGAAGGAGTAGGAGGACCTGGTTCCAGGAACAACTGTGGCTTGCTGCCCACATGGCAAGCAAGCTGAAACCATCTTCCCTGCTGCCCTGAGACCCACCCCTTGCGCCCACCTCACCCCTGTCCACTTTGCTCTCTGCAGGTTTGACATCTACAGGAAGGTGCCCAAGGACCTTACGCAGCCAACATACACCGGGGCCATTAGTGAGTAGCCATCCTTCTTGCGGTTGTCCTCACCCCCTCCCCATCTCCTGTACCCGGGCCTGCTCTCCCTGTGCAGAACTGCTGAACGGGGAGAAAAGAAGGAGAGACGGGAGGAGAGGACAAAGGATGGGCATCTTGCGAGCCCTTCATATAGTTCCTCGTCTCATCTCTGTTCTCACCAGAACCCTGCAAGGCATCGGCATTATCTGTTTCTGGAAGGATACACCCGAAATCATCAGTAGCAATTGCCCCTGGGAGGGGAGACTGGGGCTCAAGGGGTCAGGAGGGCTTTTCTTCCCTTTTAGACTACTGGAGTTTTTGACATAAGCACATTTTTAATCATTAAAAAGAAGAAGAAGAAGAAGAATTGCACCAGATTTTGGTTTCTAAATGCCAGTGTTCAGTAAAAGGACCCAAAGTCTCCTTAAAGAAAGGGCTGGTTCCAGGGCCGGGGCAGGAAGAGAGCAGAATAAGCTTGGATCATCTTGGGCCAAAAAGCAAAGAAGCTCCCGGAGGGGGGAAAAAAGGGCTAGGGGTGCATCAGCAGGACACAGGAGCAACATGAAAGAGGCCAAAGGCTAACACAGGGGTAGTCGGAGTAACAGATCATGGCATGATTGTCTTATGTGCCAAAGAATTACAAAAAAGGAGTATGAGAGTGTACTGATGTAAATCAATGGGAGAGAAGGGATGGCTCTTCCTTAACAGAAGAATTCCAAGTAATACAGTAATGTAGATGGATAAATACCCCCTCCAGGAGGTAAAGCCTAATTCTCTTCTCCTGGAGTATGGGCTGGACTCAGTGATGCAGAGAATGGAAAGAGCAGAGAGTGGAAGGGAAATCGTAACTTTCCTATGTAGAAGCCCAGAGACAACCAGGTGATGAAGGTTGACATCAGCCAGTGAGACGTCCTGTGGACGTCACGCACCCCCGACGGGACGTGATGGGAAGGACACCTCCCCTCCGAACATTCTTCCCCAAACAGCCCAAGCCTGCCCAATCATGAGAAAGCATCATCGGGGCCCAGGATGGGCAACATTCTACGCAACTCCTGCCAGTACGCTTCAAAAGTGGCAAGGTCTCGAAAACCGTGGGAAGAAGGGGGAACTGTCAACAGATTCAAGACTAAGGACACAGGATGACTACATGCAAAGCGAGATCCCAGGTTGGGTCCAGGAACAGGAAAAAGGGGGTTTGTGGGGAAACTGGCGAAACCTGTAGTCCTGTCTGTCGCTTAGTTTTGGTGCTGTATGGTGTTACTTCGTTTTGACGTGCATACCGTGGTTATGTAAGACGTTAACGTGAGGAGAAGCCGGACGAAGGGCGCATGGGAACTCTCTGTACTGTCTCTGCATCTATTACTCCACAATGAGAAGTTTATTAAAACCAAAACAAACCCAAAAGCGCCATGCGCGCAGGAAAACCTCATAGCCTCATTTTCCAGAGGAGAAAATGGGCCCAGAGAGGTGAAGTGACTTGTCTCAAGTTTCACATCTCTCGAAAGGTAGGCTTCCCTGCACCCCATGGCCTGACCCCCTGCCGGCCTCTCCAGTGCTTCCTGCGGGAGAGGGACCCTCCCCGTGGGCTGTCCCCTGAGCAGGGCCCTGGGGCTGGGCAATCAAATTGGAATCCACTGCTGCCTCCCAAGGTGGGTCATAGGAGCATGGCCTTGGGGTTCCCCCACCCCCGCCCCGGCTGCTCCTGCCCGGCCCTTACTCATTGAAGCCGTGGGTGCCTTCTCCAGCCCTGGGTCTCCACATCCCTGGGGAAGGGAATGCAGCAGCCAGGACACAGGATGCATGTCCTGCAGGCTTCCCATGTGGCAGAGCTGGGTTCATTCTCCCATCTATTAGCTGCAGGACCTTGGGGAAGTCACTTCTCACTTCACCTCTCTGATCCTCAGTTTCCTGATATGGGGAATACATGAGTTCAGACCCGTCAAGTGTAGGGTATGTGCTAAGCTCTCAGTGCCTGGACTACACTCCTCTGGTCACTGACCTCCAGGAGCCCCCAGCCTGTGAGGGTCCATGCCAGCAGACGCTCTGATGCTTTGTGCCTGAGTCCCCTCGGAGAGGATACCCAAGGCCCATGAGAGGAGAGGGGGTTCGACTTGTTTCTGAGCCTGATCACAAAAATTCAAGTAAGGTGTCCTGTCCCCTTCCTGCCACCAACCGATAGTCCAGACCTCTGCCTCACAGTCTCTGCAGTCTCACCCTTGTTAATGGATGTGTAACAATCAGGTCTGGGTCCTCCTAGAATTTTTAAAAAGCACATTCAGGCTTTGATATACCTATATCGTTGTTTTAAGCAGAGACGGGAACCTACTGCGTGGACCTCTCTTCCCGGCCCTTTTTTCAACTGCCGTAGGCTGGACACCTTTCCTACCAGCACGTACACGGCCCGCTGCATTCTTCCCTGCAGCCGCATCTGGCAACCCACGGTCGCCATCATCTGCGCGACCCACAGTTTACGTAACCAGTCTCCTGGGAGTGGACAGTCTCGATTCCGATTTATGGCTGTTGCAGACATCCTTGTCCATATATTTTTATATCCTTGTATGGTTATTTCTGTAAGGTAACTTTTCCTAGAAGAGGAATTACTGGGTCAAAGGGCATGTGTGTTGTAAAATTTAGAAGGTACTGCCAGATGGCCCTCTAGGGACGTGGTCTGATTTGCGGTCCCGGCCACAGTGTGCAAGACGGCAAATTCCTTTACACGAGAGGAAAAAGGCGTGAGGCATGGGAAACCAGCCCTTAGCTACCATGTAGTGAACAAATATTTATTAACTAGGTCCCGGGGCCAGGTCCCGTACCAAGTACCGGGATCATGTTGATGAATGGTCTCCCGTCTTTGTCCTTAAGGAGCACGTGGCCTACCAGGGCAGCAGACACGAAGCCACACCATTTCATGACATCTTGATAAGCGCTATTAATAACTGCAGGTACAGGGAAGGGCCCTGGACACTCACGGATCAGGGTTTGAATTTTGCCTCCTTCGCTGAAGTGGCCATTTGGCCTTGAACAAATTCCTTGACTTCCCAGAGTCTTGGGTCTCGGGTCTTGGGTCCAGTGCCCCCCTTTGCCGGCTGCACCAGGTTTCCCAGTCACACACATTCTCTAGGGGTCACATTCCTATGGTCCACTGCCTGAGTCAGTTTCAAAAGAAGTGTGGTGTCAGAGAGCCTTAGCTTCTTGCCCAAACATGGATTGAAAACCCTCATCAAGCCTTCAGTATCACAACGGCCTTTCTGGTTGAAATACTTCATACCTGCCTTCATACCTCGTGTTTTTCATTCATTCATTCATTCATTCATTCATTCATTCATTCAACAAGTATTTTTTCTGTACCTTCTCTGAGCCAGGCTAGACCCTGTGACCATAGTGGTACTGAGACATTGTCCACCTAGTATGGGACGATGGTAGGGGGAGCAGTCACAGAGGGTATATGATCAGGGCTGTTGGACACTTGGGTTTCAGCTGAGTAGACTTGGCATTTATCGTGTCCACCTGCTGGGGTGACCAGGCTTCATCCAGACCTTGAACAGAGCACACAGATTTCAGAAGGAAGCCTTCCATCCCTGTCCCCCACCCCCCCCACCCCCAATCTGGACAGAGTTAGAGTGTTGGGGCCCTTTTGCAGGCTTAGGGCAAGGAAGGCAGTTAGAAGGCCTGGATTGGTCTAAGTCAGCATTGACCTTCAGAAACGCCTCCCTACTTTGTGCCTGTCCATGACAGCATGCGATGGGTTGCTGGGGCTTGAGAGAGGTGTGAGAGGGATGAAAATGACTCTGAAACATGGGTCCTATGTGATACTGTTTAGGAAGATTCCAGGTGAAGGGTGTTCTGCCTGGTAGTGGGATTCTTGACCAGTTATCATAGCTGCAGTCTGCAGGTGAGAAAAGGAAGGATATGAGCCGGGAAGTTGGGATTGGTGGCTGCAGGAGTGCAGTGGATTTTTCCAACAGCTGGAGAAGACATTTGAAATGAGTTTCTATGCCACAAAAGCAAGCAAGCAAACATGGCCACTCCTGTAAACTGATGTGGCATGTATTTCAGACATAGGCTGCTGAGTGAGCAAAGCATGGTTGAAAAGGATGTATATAGCTTATGCTGCAGTTGGCTTAGAGAAAGAAAGGAATTGTGCATATATGTTTCAGTGCTGTGGAAGGACGCAAGACCGTAACACTGATACCTTAGGGCAGGGGGCTGCAGATCAGGAGTGAGAAAGGGACTTGACACACTATACCTGTTTATGCAGCTGCATGATTTTTCTCATCACGTGCATGTGTTACCTCTTCTGAAAAGAAACAAAAAAAGTAAAACCCTTTAATACTGCCCTATATAGTTCTTTTAGTGTTTGAAGAATTGGGGAGTCATTCTAGGATCCCATATGTTGGTCTGGTTTTAGAGGTGTAGGGACTGTGGGGATGTCCCTGTCTTGTTCTTCACTTGGAGTCCTAGATCTTGGGGTTTCTTTTCTTAGGGCATTGTCTGTAGAATTCATAGGATCCAGGCCTGTCTCCCCACCCACCTTGCCAGGCCAGTCTCTTCCTCTCTGAGCCTCCATTTCTACCTGCTGCGCAAGGGTGCGTGCCCCCGTCAGGCGGGAGTGTGAGGTGACACGGTAGCTGGTGACACTCCCACAGCAGGGTGCCTGGTAGTGGCCCAGCAAACATTTGTTCCCTTCCTTCTTTACTTAGAAGTCATCTTTTTGCATTTTAAGATAGATAGATGGATGGATGGATAGATAGATAGATAGATAGATAGATAGATAGATAGATAGATAGATAATGACTGGTTTCAGTGTTTATCACAGTTGCTCAGCCAGTCCAGGAGCAAACCATCAAGAATGTAGGAGAATCAGCAAGTGGGACCAAGAACTTTTTTTTCTTTGCAGGAAACTAGGGGTCACCCCATTTGTCAGTCAGCCACCTTCCCCAAATCACCAACTCCTCCAAGGACTCCCTGATGAAAGTCCTAATAATGAGCGAATGCTTGAGCCTTTATTACCTTCCAGGTACTATTACAAGCCCAGTTTCTCTGTTGTGGAAATTCTCAGAGAAGCTCCATAAGGCCTGTTGCCATTTTACAGATGAGGAAACTGAGGCAGGGAGAGGTAAGTAACTTAGCCAGAGACCCGTAGCAGGTGAGCAGTGGGCATATTTTGCAAACCCTTGCCCACTGCATGCCTCTGTGATAAGCCCAGGTGAGGCGTGCTCAATGCTCACTCTCTGCTCTTGGGTATTCCCTGCCTATTATTCCCTCCTGTATGCCAAGCCCCAGGCCAGGCACTGGAGCTGTGGAGTTTCTGCCTTCAGGGATATCAGTTTAGTGAGAGAAACAGCCACAAAGAGCCGGTAAAATGTGGCAAGTGTGAGAATAGAGGCTGGGAACAGAGGAAAGAGTGACCAGCTCCACATCTGGGGATGAAGAGCCTCCTACCAGGAGAGACTTTTGAGCTGGACCTCGGCCTGGGAGCATAGAGAGGAGTTCACTTCACAGAGAGGATGACGAGGAGGAGGGGGAGGAGAGGGAAGAGGAGAGAAGATGGGAAGGACGTTCCTGACAGGAACCACAGGAACAAAGGAACAGAAATAAGACACATATTTACAGAACACGTGGCTCAGTGTGGTTGAGTGGTCAGATGTTGGGGGAGTATCAGGAGCTGGGGCTGGAGTTCAAGGCCAGATCCGGGCCACTTGTTATGTATTGTCCCTGGGAGTGGCCCCAGGGGTCACAGATTTCCACCCTGGCAGGGGCCGTTGACCAGATAAATATGAGTGACATGGGCCAACTCTGGAACTCTCTTCCACTCTCTACATTTCAGACTTTTATAGAAGAATTCCTTCCATAAAGAATTGTCCCTTCTTTTGAAACACAAGTGTTCAGTCTCCTCACTTTCTGACCTCTGATGCGGACATGGGCACGCCGTTGATGGTACCACTGGGGGTGGTGATAAATGGCTACAGACCGTTGGCCTTGGCCTTGGAATCAGGGACTCAAGAGGGGGTGGTAGGGCCTGTGGCAAACTGGTGAGCCTCAGACCCCATTGGGAACCAGGGCCTTAGTGTTCTGGACTTTGATGTGCAATCAGATTGTTCAGTGTCAACTCCAGATTTTGAAATACACATCACTGGAGCTGAACAGAACACATTTGTGGGCCACCAGTTTGCAGCCTCTGTGTTTTTTAATGCTTATTTATTTATTTTTGAGAGAGAGAGAGCATGAGAAAGGGGCAGAGAGATGGGGGGGCAGAGGACCTGAAGCAGGTACTACGCTGACAGCAGCGAGCCCAGTGTGGGGCTCGAACCCACAAACTGTGAGATCATGACCTGAGCTGAAGTCAGACACTCAACCCACTGAGCCACCTGGGCGCCCCATGCAACCTCTATTTTTGACTGACCTCTGCATTAATATGCTCTTGTGGAATGAAGTCAGTCTGGCCCCCTGGAGGACCTGCCTACATAGGGGGTCAGTCTCTGGGAAGGTCACATCAGTACCAAAGGAAGTCCTCCGGGAGCAGGGCTGCTTAGACTAAGAAGGGGCTTTGGACGGTTGGTGGGGCCTCTTTCCTCCTCCCTCTAAGCAGCTTTCCTTGGAGGCAGGGGTGGAGAGGGGAGGGATAGGAATGGGAGGGGAGGGGGGAGGGGCCAGCCCACCCACCCCCCAGCCTGTGCCCTCCACCCTTAATTGTGTGTCTCTGTATTGTTCCTTCCAGTCTCTATCTGCTGCTGCCTCTTCATCCTCTTCCTCTTCCTCTCGGAGCTCACCGGATTCATAACGACAGAAGTGTAAGTTCCATTCCCCCACAGGGGATATTCCAGAGCTTTCTGGGACCCCAGAAGAGAGGAGACAGGGGCTTTAAAAAGAAGCAAGACCTCTGAACCTTCTAACTCTCATTTCCAAGCCCATGGCGTCCATCGCTCCTCTGTTTCTTAAAAGGGTTTTGAAGTTAGAGCAAAAGCAAACATTGCTTTGTTGAAGCTGAAGAGAAAATCTGGGTTCCGTTCTGTGGGGGGGCTTCCTGGGTCCGCAGATGACAGGAATCATTTGCCCATCTCTGCTGTCCCTTTGTTTGGCCAGTGGACTTTTTTCCCTCTGAATCATCATAGGGTCATTTGATGTTAAAGCTGGAGGAGTTCAGAGAAACGGTGCTGCTTCCTACCCGAGGGGGGTGGGGTTGCTGACATCAGAGCCCAGCCCCCCTCAACTGAGCCCCCTTCCCTGTTCTCAGGCCCACACTTAGTGAGGAATCCGTGTGGGCTTCCTGGCAGTGATTGACGCATTGTGAATCGATCCCCAATTTCTAGCATCATCCGTTGCCCGGATAACCTAGTAAATGCTGTGGGGTATGTGTAACACAGAATGCCATTGGAATTATTCAGTCACAGCCCAGCGGCCGCCCTGAGGTGGAATCAGACCCCAGAGCTTCCTGCCTTGGCCACTGGCTCAGGGCTTCCAAGGCTCTTCGTTCCTGTGTTTACAACCCAGAAAGTCATCACAGGGCTGGGCCCTGGCCACCCACTCCCCTGTTCAACACTGGAATTTTCTTTTTTGCTCATGGAATTTCTTGGTTTCCTTTGCCTCCCTCTCGGCCACAAGACAATAGGAAACTAAAAACATAATTGCTTAGCCCAAGACGGGCCTTACAGCTATGTAAGTGTTACCACCTTTAGTCCTCAGATAGCTCTGAGAGGTGAAGGGATTTGCCCAGGGTCGTATAGTTAGGAGGGGGCTCCCAAGGCCCACCAGTCTCCTGAATCCACAGGCATCTCAGTCTTGTCTGTTTCCTACCATCACCCTCTGGCCAACTAATTTCTGGTTGTAGCCTACACTGGTATGGGGGAGTTTGCCTTCCCTGTCCCTCTGATCCTGTTTTTAACCCTGATGGCACCAGAGCCCAGAGGGTCTCACGGAGTGGTAGAAAGAACTCTGGACGAGGCATTGGGAGACCCAGGGCCAGGTCCCCATGCTCAGTTGCCACCTTGCTGTGTGACCCTGGACAGGTTTCCAAACTCTCTGGCTCTCAGTATTGCTGGCCAAACGAGAGGGTGCATTAGAGTCAAAGCTTGTAGGTCTGGGGAGGCTTGTCTGCTTCCTAAGACATGACCTCCTGACCACGCAGGGGTCAGAGAATGTTCTTTGCCCCACTCAGCTCCTAATGGGGGGTGGCTCTGTGTAAATTTGGGCCACTGGATGTCTCAGGGGCCACCTGAATTGGAATTAGAAACAGGGACAGCAGCAAGAGATTGAGAGCTACTGTGTGCCACGTACCTGCTGGTCTCTCCAGGCTGCGCCCCCTTCCCTGGGGGTGGGGGGGGGCTGCTGTTCAGGTCCCTCGTGTTCTGAGCAAGGTGAGTGGGGTACATGTGTGAAAGCAAGGAGGGAGCCCCAGCTGTGTCCCAGGGACTAGGGAGACTTTATATATTCTGGACAGAGCCAGTGAGAAGTGCAAAGGCCCTGAGGCAGGAATTACCTGGTGTATGTACAGAGCAGATAAAGAGCTAGTGTGGCTGGAGCAAAGTGAGCAACTGGAGAGAGTGTAGAATATGAAGTAGGTAGGACCAAGCTGGGGTAGGTCCTGTACACTGTTGTGTATTCGTGGGCCTCATTCTTGGTCCTGAGCTCCCAGAAGTCAGAAACCAGGTCTGCCTCCTTCCTTGCTGAGTGGTTCCCTGCTCAGAGGAGTTGAAAAAGCCAACAGTGAGCACAGACCATCAACAAGCAAGCAAAGCTAGAACGTACATGAATTAGTGAAAAAGACTCTGAAGAAAAAAAAGCAAAGCAGGAAACAGAGAAGGTGTGTGATATTTGTGAGGTTTTAACAAAGTTGTTTACCAGAAAGGTACTTAATGCCACACCTGATGTACTTTAATATGGATCTGTAGTTCTTCATGCTACATTTATTCACTTCACATTTATTCCCCATCTAATGCTAAAAAGGTTGTGAGGCCACCCTCAGCACCTGGCATGTAATAAGCACTCCACGAATGTTAATTTTCTTGTCCCCTCCCTTGAGCTCAGAGCAGCCTCCCTCGCCTCCTGCTGACATTGAAGGGCAGCTTATTAAGCCGTTGTCAGCTCAGCCCATGGTGAGGCAATGGGCCCCCGACAGGTGAGTTGTGACTGGAGCAGGTCGTGTGCCACCTGCTGTGTGAAGAGCCACTCAGGTGAGCTTGGACAGCTTGTTCCATTACCCAGGACAGGGCTCCCTCCTTTCCAAAGAGCACAGTATGTTCCCGCTGCTCTGCCTTCTACCCTGTTCCAGGGTTACCCTTCCTGACCCCTGGGGGCATCCTGGACACTAGAAAGATGAGGGGTGAGTGGGGTAATCAGACTACGAGGGCCATTCATGGTGTGTTTGCCATTTGTCTGGCCCGTGCTGAGCTCTTCCCCATTTGCTGTGTGAGTGGCCGGAAGGAGGGAGGGAGGCGGGAATGAGAAGAGAAACCCGTCGGTAGCCCAGGGGCCAGAAGCTCCATCTGTGATGATGCAGTGGCCCTGACGCCCCTCTCCCCCTGCTTCCGTGTGACCACGGTGCAGGAGTTGCCCGAAAGGAGTCTGTATGGGTGAGGACTGAGGACGTCAGCGAAGAATCCAGAGGTAAAAGCATTGTTCCTGGTCTCCTATCAGAAGTTTCTCTGACCCCTGGGAAGGCCTGCCAGTTTGGGAACACATGAAGGTCCCAGGTCTTCTGTAATGGATGTCGGGCCCTCCCTGGCAGGTTTGTGACCACAGTGGGTCAACCCCCCACACTCCCCATCATGAGATTGTATCCCAAGGAAATGAGGTCACTGCTGGTGGGATCCACATTGCGCCAACCCTGACCCGTGGTTATCAGTGAGTGACCTAGGACACTATTCTGGCCCAGCCCGGTAGGGAAGGAGGCCTGTTTGTTTGGGTGGTTGGACTCTAACCTGGGCTTTAGACAGGCCATTAATTATCCTTGGGAAAGTGGCCCCATAGGGGGTGCTGTGTGGCTTCACATTTCCAGGGGAGCAGCCCCCCCCCCCCCCCCCCCCCCCTTGCTCAGAGAACGTGGCTGCAACACATTCCAGTCTATGACTTCCCAGGCTTGGCTGCTTTTACTTATTAACCTGATGAGGATCTGTAAGAAGAAAATGTAGTAGCTGGAACTCTCCACTGATAATTTACAGTACGATACAATGTATTCTACTTTCCAGTCACGATTTATACTAGGCAACCACATGCCCAGCCAGCCAGCCAGCCACCTAGGTTCGCACTTTACGGTGATCGTCTCGTGTCGTCAACACAGAACCCCTTGAGGTGGGTTCTGCGGGTAGTCTTAACCCCACTTTATGGCTGGGAAAACTGAGGCACCAGGAGGCGAAAGCCACAATGAGGTTAGTAAGTGGTGGGGCCACTCCAGTCAGAGCCTCTGCACTCCTGCCCTGTCATACCATGCTTTTCTGCCCAGAGCATTCTGGACCCCCAGGTGCATGGGAGCTGCTGCTCTTTGGTCAGAAGAGTTGACCTGAACATTTGGATACACCTTCCAGGGTGAAGTGGCCAAGCAGGCAGTTGGAACTCCAGGAAGCCATTGCCCGCCTAGCGGGAACTGGGTGGTTACCTTGAACTGTGTCCTCAGATGCTCCATAGCAGGCCCCCAGTGGGGAGGCCGGTAGCTCAACCAGGAAGGATGCCTGGATGTCTCCCTCAGAGCCCGGTCACCCACTCTGAGGCCTGGGTTGTGAGCTAGGGCCCGGTGAGAGACCCAGGGTCGTCTCATGAAGGACAGGCCGGAAGGCGTCCGAGCATGGAACGACTGGACTGGCTTCACGCTGCAGCGAGGTCCGCTCTTGTGAAGATGAACTTGGGGCAGGGTGACCCTGGAGGCCAGACTGGACAATAGCTGTGGAGAGGAGGGTGTGGGCAGGACTTGGTGGCCGAGAAGGGGTGGTTTTGGCCCTCCACCTGGTAGGGAATAGATGCACTTACTTATACCTGGAGGGTAGGGATTTAAAACAAGGTCCTGGGGACATTGCTTGCATAACTTCCATCCCTCCCCTTCCACCGCAAGCCCTTGCTGTGGGCCTACTGCTGTGTAAGTTTCCATTAAATCAAATTATTAAGCACAGAGGTCAGCGACTTTGGGCAGGAATCTGAACTATTCAAGTGCTCTTCTAAAAGCAAATAAAATTGTTTTCCATAGATGTCATCAGACTCACGCCTCAGCCTAGAATTTCAGGGCCCTTCGTTACATTCCACCTACGCTCCCCCCCACCCGTACCTCCCCAGTCCCTCTCTTCCTCTCCCTACATGGCCACTGCTTACTGACCCCCACGCAATCCAGCCAACTCCCTGACGCTGTCTGGTGTCCCCCGACTGGAATGTGCCCCCCTCTCCTCCATCAGCACACATTGGTACCTCCCCCTGTTCATTCTGCAGGGGTGGTGATCTCGTGCTCTGTGCTCCTGGCTCAAGAGAGCCCTCGTCCCGGTCAGTCGGGAGGTCAGATGCAGCAACCACCAGGGCGTGGCAGGGGGAGGTGTTAGAGGGAGGCTTGTAGGGCACAAAGGGGATGGACCCTTTACACCTGCTTGCCCTGTGGGCACTTGGGCCATGGGTGCAGTTGGGATGGGCACCTGCAGATTATCGGAAAGATGATGACACCTGCATCACAGGTCTCCTTGGGGGACACTTGTCCCTCAGGTTTTCATTGATTCCTTGCCCCATCCATCTTAACGCGGTGGAAAGAGCATGGCTCTGGGCTTCCATGGCTCCAGGTTCAGATCCTGCCTCTGCCTCTTCCTGGCCATGTGATCTTGGCCAGTCTTTTATCTGTCTTGCTCTGAGCCCGGTTTCATCCTTGTGAGAAGAGAACAGTGACCCTACTAAACATCTTCCTGCTGTGGGTATTACATGAGATACTACATGTGAAAGTCTCCGGCGTCGTGCCTGGCACCAGCCAGCTGCTTAGAACTGGGACATCTTCGATTCCTTATAAGCAGGGCCACCTTTTATGCGGGCCTTAGAATATACCAGGGGCTGTGCTAGCACCTTACGTCCATGAACACATTTAATCCCTATGACAAGAAAAGCAGCTTCTGAGGAGAACGAACTTTGTTTTTCTGAGTTGCTGCCTAGGCATTTTACAGTGTGATAACCCTCCTCACACCCAGAGTCTGGACACTAAGATAAGGACTTGAGTTCAGCATGCCCGCCATGAGTTCCCGCCTTTATTTTGCCTGGGGCATCTTTCAAAATAGCTACTGAAGAGTGAAGCCGGAGGAGAGTTAGTGACCTCTGCCCCATCATAAGGAATAAGTGCTTGCTACCCTGTTCTCTCTCTCCCTCTGGCTTCTGCCCTCCCCTGGCTCCCTGCACGCGCGCGCGCGCGCGCGCGCACACACACACACACACACACACACACACACACACACACTCCTGGGATCTGTAAGTAATAAATCTCGGGACTCTTTCTTCCTTTGTGTGGGTGTATCGAAACTGTGCCTTCCATCAAAACGACCCTGTGGGTTTCACTTCCCCAAAGTGGGAGCTCGGATGCTGAGGGAGCTACCTGGCCGCCCTGTGGGTGGCTTGTGCCCCCTCGTTCAGCAGGTCATAATCGGC